>NC_070604.1:109898992-110533278 GCF_027172205.1 Podarcis raffonei | reverse complement strand
CCCTGAGGTCTCACTGCTTCATGACATTAGCATTTTGTTTTGCATCCATTACCAGTTTACCAATATGATCTTTCACGTGTTGTGAAATTTGTACACCAAAAACTGTAGAAAAACCCAGCGATTTCACTGGATTGGAGTGAGTGACTGCTAAAAGCATATTTCCGGGAATTAACAGGACAAAGGAGACTGGTGGTGTTTTAAGATGGAGCTCTGGTTAAAAAAGCAAACTTATTCCATAGAGAAATCCTGTGTATTTTTCTATGGATCACAAGAAACCTTGCCTGATTGTTTATCTCTGTTTACGCCCCAACAAACTGAGCTTAAGAGAGCTCATCAAACTTGCACAAATTACCGTACTCAAGTTGGTGTTTTCACTGTGTCAACCAATGTGACCTCAATTCATGGAGGCTTGGCATTTATGTCACCTCTAGCTTTCGTTTGATTCCTCCCTCTGAGATTTGGATTATTTCTGCCCTTAATTTCCATTGCAGAGAACACGGGCAAAAACTGTGAACATGAACAATGTTAATGTAATGGTTGAGAGATATCTGTGCTGAGATTACACACACACTTATATATCTGATTCCTGCGGTGCTGCAGATTAAAAAAAATGCTAAAAGACTGGGAGCAGTTTATGAAAGATGATAACCTACTTATTTCATAAAAATAATTATTGTAGTTAAGAAGTAGCCGCTCAGCATCCAGATTGCTGGCATTTGTCTCAAAGTGATAGTCTTTCACAAAGCCAGCGTTTTGCCTGGCATAGGCCTACATGAAATAATGTGTGAGGCCAATTCAACAGTGTTTTGAATTTTGCAGTTCAGATTGACTGCCAAAATTCTGTGGCATATCAATCTGCTGATTTGAACATTGGTTGATTCTGACAATATGACTCAATATGATCAGTTGGTCACTTTAATTTAAGAGCCCAAGTGCTTTCATAGATGCATGCTTTTCTTGTGCTCACACTGCATCATGGGCTTTGTAGTTACATTGTTTCAAGGGTTAAAATATATAAGATAATGAAAATGCTTCAGTGCACAAAGGAGTAAGTGCAAATTGTTAAAAACTAAAACATTGGAATATTGTGCAAAGACTTGTGTGGAAACATAACACTGGTTCACATATGCATGTGAAGACTGGTTGAAAATATGTTTTCTTTTGGCATAAAATATTAGAGTCAGAATAAGACATAACCATGCAGCTAAACCCTAATGCCATGTTTGCACACCCCAGTGGCTTTTATAAGGATCTCTTTTGTTTTATGTGTTGATGGCATTTTCCCTGTGGGTTCTCCTCTTGTGGAGAGCAGACACAACAGTGGACGAAGCTTTTGTATCTTAACAACAAGGCTTGAGAATCCTTGTTTCGTGAAGTGGGCCCTGGACACTTTTTTCTGCCAAGTTCTGCTCACCACCTATCAAAGTCCTTTGCAAAGAAAAACCACTTCAAAACACTGCTTCCTTGTGATAAAATAGTGACCGCTCCACCTTGCAAACTGCAGCTGATCCAAAACATGGGGCTTACTAGAAAGAGGATGGTGGTAATCGATGGGAAAAAACTCCATTCATGAACACCAGATAGCTTTCCTCCATAGAGCACCAACAAGGCCATCATTGTAATGGTCAAAAATGCACCCAGAGTGATGCAATTTATCCTGACATCCTTGGTAACCTGTCCATGGAGACAACCTGCTGACACCAAGCCTGATCAGCATGCATTCACCTGTAAACTTGCTAACCTTGATAATTGCAAAGACCAGGCATGTCCTACTTCCCATTCTTTGCAAAGAAAACAATGCAAGATTGTTTTGGCCTCAGATGGCACAGAGGTTGCCTTTTCTTTTCTCTGATGATAATAAGGCACTTGTAGATGCAGGGCTACAATTTTTAGGAGGTGTGACATAATAGAAGGTGTTATATTGTTCAGTACAAAGACAACTGGTAGGGGGAAAATGTTCCCAAGAACGGGGATTATATAGGAAACTCTGCAAAAAGGACACTTAATGATTACTCTTACAAATGGATGGCTGTTCTGACTTCTCTGAACTAGGGGAAAAAAACTTTAGGAACATCCTAAGTATTAGTAACAGCAGGTTTTTTGGTAGTTTGAGCTGTTCTCCCGCCAAAGCAGCCAGCTTTTCTGTAAGCACAGGGTTGAAAAATGATCCTGACCCAAAATTAGAGACTCTGTATCAAATGTTCCTCTCTACTCTTTCCAACGCCAAGGTTCCTAGATGTTGTTATATCCAGAAACGTAGTGTCTTATTTGTAACATTCAAGATGTGTTCACATACTAAGTTCAATGAATGTACAGTCAGTGTACACAAATAGCTGGAACTATGCAAATCAGCAGCTACACGTTCTTTTACATGATCACCTGCAGATGTGCAGAAACAGCTAGTACCTGTGTCCAGTGTAATGTGTGAACAAGCCCAAAGGTTTGTCACCATGGCATGGAAAGTGACAACTGTTGTTAAAGCGGTCACTTCCTACGAAGGTTCAGTCTTGTGTGCCAGATTGTGGTGCAGCCTCTTTGCTTTCTCCTGTCATTAGAACATCTAGGGCCAAACTAGAGGACGTATGGGAGACCTGTGGACAATATGTCTCAAAAAATGGAAGCTACTCTTCTGCGTGAAGAAGAAATCAATAATAATAATAATAATAATAATAATAATAATAATAATACTTTACTATTTATATCCTGCCCATCTGGCTGGGTTTCCCCAGCCACTCTGGGCAGCTCCCAATCAAATATTAAAAACACAAACATTGAAAACTCTAAACAGGGCTGCCTTCAGGTGTCTTCTAAAAGTAGGATAGTTGCTTATTTCCTTGACGTCTGATGGGAGGGCGTTCCACAGGGTGGGCACCACTACCGAGAAGGCCCTCTGCCTGGCTCCCTGTAACCTCACTTCTCACAGTGAGGGAACTGCCAGAAGGCCCTTGACACTGGATCTCAGTGTCCAGGCTGAACTATGGGGGTAGAGACGCTCCTTCAGGTATACATGACTGAGGCCATTTAGAGCTTTAAAGGTCAGCACAAACACTTTGAATTGTGCTTGGAAATGCCTTCCATTTGAAAAGAAAGCTCTCTAGATCTCACCAAATGGGCCACACCCAGACTAAGTTGCTTCTGCTTAGTTCCAGTGAAATCAATGGGACTGCTTCTGCCATTATGAATTTTTGCATCTAGCATAGCCTTACTTCATCCCAATGTGCTTAAATTTAACTTGGTGCAAATAAGGAGTTTTGGTGGGAGTTGGTAATGTGATGGTCTTTTCTTTGAATCCATCCTCTGGCAGATATTGCAGTGCACTGTTTTCTTGCGCATGATGAGCTTGTGGTTCGTCATACATCCAGCTCCTTTCCCTGATATGTTCCTAAAGAATGACAAGAATCAGTAGTGCACCTGACAGAACATGTCCTTGGAATTCAGTTACATAACTGCAGCCATGACTCTCACCTGCTTCATATTTCCCCCTAACGAAGCCATCTGACAGAGACAGCTCCAACATATGCATGAAATCTTTGTGTGAGGAGTATCAGACTGCATCCATAGAATCTCTTGCATGTGCAGAAGTTGATTTGCCTAGCCAATTCCTCCTCTAATTGTGCATCTCACGTTGTACACCTGCTTGCACAAGGGCATGCATTACAGAAGTGTGAGTTCTTTTATCGTCTTGGGCACATAGCCTTCTGGGGCATACACTCTGCTTTCAATTGCCCCTTCTACATTCATTTTACAAAGCCTCTTAAGTCGTTCACCTCTCACACAGTCAGAATAATGTGAGGGGGAGTGTGAGGTGTTGGCCATTAATGAGAACCCTCGCTCCC
Organism: Podarcis raffonei; assembly: GCF_027172205.1. Lineage (NCBI taxonomy): Eukaryota > Metazoa > Chordata > Lepidosauria > Squamata > Lacertidae > Podarcis > Podarcis raffonei. The sequence continues at coordinate 110,529,442 of NC_070604.1, read as the reverse complement.
ACCATGCATTGGGGGCTGAATGCCTGAAGCAGGGGAGTCTCCTTTACTCATATCTTTGCAAAATTTTGAATCCTGCATAATCAAGGTTCTAAGGCATGTGGCGATCCCATGGGGGCAGGGGTAACATACAGGTGGATTAGACAAAGTCATGAATGAAAGAGAGGACTATTGATGGCTGCTAGCCATGTGTCATGGTCCAAGTCAAAGTCCCGGCTGAGGACGTCAGGACCGGGGGCAAGATGACAGGGTGGGAGCAAGAACAGAGTCCGGAAGTCAGGAAGCCAGGAGTCCGAGGGTCAGAGAGCCGGGAGTCAAGAAGCCATGGGGTCCGAGGGTCAGGAAGCAAGGAGTCACGAAGTCAAGGGTCTGAGGATCAAGAAGCAAGGTGTAAAGGAGCCAAACACAGCAAGGCAGGAAACGTGTTGCTGTGGCCCAAAGCTGAAGGGAAATGCTGACCTTATATCCCTTCCCAGCTCTTGCCACCAGGTGCTGTGAGTTACCAATTGGCCTCATCTGTGCAGCTGTGCCTTGCCTCTTCAGAACAAACTTAGGAAGGCCCCAGTCCTGTGAAGTTCTACTGGTCCCAGGGCCTGGCTCCTGCATGCACTCCTGACACCAAGGTGGCTGTGCTATACATCCACAGTTGGAGGCAGCGTGGATTCTGAATACCAGTTGCTGGAAACCACCAGAGGGGAGAGTGCTCTTGTGCTCGAATCCTGATTGTGGGCTTCACACAAGCATCCAGTTGGCCACTGAGAGAATAGGATGCAGGACCAGATTGGCCATTGGCCTGATCCAGCAGGTTCTCCTTATGCTTTTATGTGGAGGCAGAAGATCTGCAGAGAGGATTAATTAGATGACTTGCATGTACTATGCAATGCAACATGTGCCCACCATTGATTTGTGGTCAACTTCCATGGGCAGTTTCCAACTAACTCATTCCATCAGCTCACGGGTTTACATTTGTGTGATGAAATGTTCTCCCCTCATGCGCTCCACACCTTCCCAAAATCTGCTCAGGAGGGTTGGAGAACCAGAACAGAGTCCATTGTGCACGTAGAAATCCTTGCGCTGACAGAACAAGTTAGTTGGCTGCCACATAGTGGGGGGAAATCCTTCATTCAGCTTATAGATGTACAGAGCAGTCTACAGGGAAACTGCACAAACTCCCTTAAAATGAATTTTCAGGGTCAAGGCTTACCCTGGGATAGATTAAGGAAGAATAATAAAGGAAAGAGTGCCTTTGGGTATCTCAGAACGTATTTCATTCATTACTGAGTGAAGTGTAACTAGTCAACACAAATCTAGATGGGAAGGCTTTCTGATTAGAGAACCTGATCGTAGGCAGGTTTGGACCTCCACATCTCTCCAGGGAACAAACCATAGCTCAGCAGCAGTGTGCATGCCGTGCATTCAAAGGGACACAGGTTGAATCCCTGGCACCAAAAGGGGGTTGTTATTGTTGTTGTTGTTGTGCTGCTATTTTTTTCACAAAATGTGGACTAAAGTGACTTGCAAAGTGAGTGGCTAGCAGGATGTAGGAAAACCTCTGTCAGTCAGATTAGACGATACCAACCTGAGGAGGCAAACAGATTGAGGTGGTATAATACAGCTTCTTGCACTCTTCTCTTAGGCATTATTTAGCTAGCATTCATTTCCATCTCTCTCTGATTGGTGTTTCTTTCAGTAATGTTTTTTTTTATTTATCAAATGATCCTACACACAGTCCCTCCCTAAGTGTTCTTGAAGGGCATTTGTGTCTGATGTGCATCTAGTCTCAGTGGAGCTTTATGATTTGTGAAGCTCCAGATTGGCAAGAATAGCTTTGCAGTAATTGTGGTGGTTTCTCAAGAGGCAGTAATTATGTAACTGGAATCATGGGCCAGGCTCGGAGTGAATGCTCTATTGCACCAAACTGGTAAAAGGAAAAAGACTGTTGAAAAAAAACACCATTTTCTCTCATCCTCTGCAGGGAATCATAAGAATGATTAAAGTGGACTTGGGGTCTTATTATGGTTTACTTTTTTTGGTTTTTAAATCATGACACGCTCAGATCTACTACACACAGAGAGAGTATGTGTGAGAAATCGAAAATAAAAATAAAAAACCTTTCCATTACATATCTGGAGAGAACAAATTCCCAAATCTTTATGAAGATTATTTTGGTGGTTCTGTCCTGATTGCATTTAGACGTTGTGTGGCTTATGACATCCCAGCCTTTTCAGAGGCCCTGCAGGCAGTGGTGAAGCACGGGGGGCAGAGGGACGGTGGTCCGCGACACAAATGTCTGAGGGGGTGCAACCAGTTGCTCTCACGATAGGCTCCCTCATCAAGGCCATGTGGCTGAGCTCCTGCCATCTTACGAAGCTGGGGGGAAGCAAGCTGTGCCTGAGCCAGGACTTTGGGGCTGGGGTGAGTTCCTCCATCCCAGTTCTGCAGGCGACTTGGGGCACAAGCACTTGCCCTGGCCCGGGTGCCAGCCACCCACCCTATGCCACTGCCTGTAGGGATCCATTTAAGCTTAGATCTGGTGTCCTACAGGGACTGACCAGATGCCCCCAGGGAAGTGTGGTATAGAGGTAGCAGCCCTACTATAAAGTTGCCTTTCAGCACCTGTTTGATTGTCCACGGCAACCCTGCATCTGAGGGCTACTCTGGATGTGTGCCTTGTAGTTCACCATTGCACAGCCTTTAAAAAAATAAAAAATAGAATTGTTGGCATGTTCTACAAGCTGCAAGTAGGGAGACTGCTGTTGCACCTGGGGCTTCCCATAGGCATATGGCTGGACACTGTGAGAATAGATAAGTTATTTTCCCCTTCTTTGTCATCTCCCCATCCTTTTAATTGGAAACAATTTAGTTTTTCCTAGGGAAAGTCCTCTAGGACCTTCTAAATCTTTTTGGGGGCCATTTTGGACACCTCCATTTCTGTGATAACCATTTTGCAACAGGGTGTGCAGAGTTGTACACTGCGGCCACACAGCACAGATTTTGTTTATAAAGGTGTTCTATGATGCAGGTCACTTTATTTTCAGTCCCTTTCCTAACAAATCCTAGTATGGAATTTGCTAAAATATTTTTTTATTTTGCCATTTCTTTTTCTTGACTTGAATAACTTTCTTCTCCCCTTGTGGCAGAATAAACAACCTTAAATTCCAGGCCTGTGCTCCATACCTGCCCTTCATCGAAGTTAGTTCTATTGACACGCTTGAGATGAATATTCTATTTGTCTCGATCTTTTGCCATTTGTCATTTCCTTGGGAATAAAAATATCACTTCTTTGCATCGTAAATTTTACTCCCTGGATCTGTTCATCTTTTACATTTTCTTTCTTTTTATTTTCTTTTGGGGGGGAAAGAGAGAGAGAGAAGAGTAGAAAAAGGAGGATGGCACATTTAATAGCCCTCTTTCTATAAATCCCTAAGGGAGAGAGGCTTTATGGCAGAAAAAATATATATTCAAAATGATAGTATCTCCATAATTGAATGTGCTACCAGGAATAATGGAGAAGCAGCAGAAGAAAAATGTTTTGGCTTTGCTCAATCAGTAGTGGTGTGGCAGATCAAATCCAGATAGTTTGCACTTCAAATTCGTAAGCAATTTTAATTTCTGTGCCAATGAATCCTAGCCATTTTGCCTACCAGTTACACGAAAGAGCTTTAAGATAGTAAGCATAATTCCATTTCTTTTTCCACCCCGCCACACCATGATTGTATCCTAAAGCCTTTCTCCTCCTGACAGCCCTGACTCACTGCTGAAACCTACTATTAGTACAGATATTTAATTTGAGTTACTTAATGTAGCTTTGCTGGGATAACCAGCCTTCTCTAAAAAAAATAATGTTTCCTTTGCAAACTCGACAAATACACAGGGCTGAGGGACAAGATTTTCAGGCAAGATTAGCCTTTCTTCCTGCAAGACATGCAGTATGTCAGACAACAGAGTGGGTGACAGAGTCTATCAATGCTTGTACCAATTACTGGAGCACAAATTCGCGGCAGCACATTTGCCTAATCTGTGTATAGCACTGTTGATCCAATTCGCCGGGAACTGGTTTAAGATGCGATCTGGTGCGCACTTTCTTTCTTGCGCTCAAACCCCACTGGATGCATTTGGACTTACTTTGGAGTAGCTGTTGTTATCCTTTATCCGTTTGCATCCCAGGGTGGGCAACAAAACAACCACATAAAAATGCATACCCCCGTACAATAAGTATTAAAACAATAAAGCATCATATAAAAATAAATTACAGTCATAAACAAATTCGGCGGAGCAGCAGCAACATACCAACTGTTGGCCTCCAAATAATATTTACCGTAAAAAGCCTGAAGCACAAAAACAAGCAGAACAGCAGCATCGTGGGAAGTGTTCCCTGTTCAGTTCTCCATTAATTCTGTGTCCTGTGATCAGTACTCAAGGGGGTGTCCAGCAGGGAGACAGCAGTGGGGGTGGAGCTGCTTCCTGCGCTTGTGTTTCAGACCACAACTGGTTATTTTTCAGGCATACTTGGGATGCCCCGTACTCCATTGCATAATCCACTCTAGCATTTTCCTCTAAGACTTTGTGGCATGCAACCAAGTTAATAATAACAATAAATAATAAATTTTATTTATATCCTGTCCTCCCCAGCCGAAGCCGGGCTCAGCGCGGCTAACAACAATAAAATAGTACAACATTCTAAAATCATTTCATTATAAAATTAATTCAAATCAAATTGATGGCAACCATTGGGCTAGAGTTCTGTGAAGATTGCCAAAGGAGGGAGTCAGGCTGTGCCCTGACCAAAGGCCTGGTGGAACAGTTCTGTCTTGCAGGCCCTGCGGAAAGATGTCAAGTCCCGCAGGGCCCTAGTCTCTTGTGACAGAGCGTTCCACCAGATCGGGGCCACAGCTGAAAAAGCCCTGGCTCTGGTTGAGGCCCAGCCTCTGTGGCCTGGGACCTTCAAGATGTTTTTGTTTGAAGACCGTAAGTTCCTCTGTGGGACATACCAGGAGAGGCGGTCCCGTAGGTACGAGGGTACTAGGCCGTATAGGGCTTTAAAGGTTAAAACCAGCACCTTAAACCTAATCCTGTACTCCACCGGGAGCCAGTGCAGCTGGTATAGCACCGGGTGAATGTGATCTCGCAGCGAGGACCCCGTAAGGAGTCTCGCCGCGGCATTCTGCATTCGCTGGAGTTTCTGGGTCAGTCTCAAGGGCAGCCCCACGTAGAGCGAGTTACAATAATCCAGTCTGGAGGTGACCGTCGCATGGATCACAGTGGCTAGGTCAGGGCAAGAGAGATAAGGAGCCAACTGCTTAGCTTGGCGGAGATGAAAAAATGCCGCCTTTGTTATAGCTGCAATCTGCGCCTCCATGGAAAGGGAGGTGTTGAAGATTATACCCAAACTCTTAACGGACGGTGCTGGCACTAATTGCAACCCCGCAAGAGATGGGAGTTGAGTTCCTCCTGCTTCGCATTTCTGTGTGGAACTAATGTTTTCACCAAGGAACCCTATACACAACCTTGTGACAGTCAGGATCGACAATACTGAAGGAGATGGACCAATATCATGACCTGGTGTAAGGAAACTTCTTGTGTTCTCAAACCTGAGCAAGTGACCTATAAGCAAAGAGAGGTCTCCAGTGCTGCCATAGAGCATAGCTGTCAACGTTTCCCTTTTTTAAGGGAAATTCCCTTATTCTGAATAGGATTCCTCATAAGAAAAGGGAAAAGTTGACAGCTATGCCTCAGAGACATCAAAAAGCTATCATCTGCACATATCTTTCTGCATCATTTTTTTACCCCCTTGCATAGAAAGCTGCTGCCGTGACCATAATCTGCCCCTGCTTTTGTTTTCTTGTCGGTAGAAGAAGTGTATTGATTGCTTTGAGAGAAACCATATAGAAATCCCAGGCTGGGATTTCATGCTAGCCTGCTCAGGTTAGGCACCTTGCCTTCTCATGCAGGGTTCATCTAAGCTGTTGGGTTAGGCTGACCGGGCAGGGTGTGTGTGTGTGTGTGTGTGTGTGTGTGTGTGTCTGTGTTTCTGAGCCAGTTAAAAGATACCATGGTGAAAGTTCACTCATTTGGAACATGGGAGAAAGAGCCTGGCTTTGCATGGACTGTCCTGGGGGCGGGGGTGTGCTCCTGTGCCTTAACACTCATTTACTTTTTTTTTCGGTGCAAGACTCCCTTGTTTTTGTATGCAGCCACCGCACATGGTTTAGTTCTCTGAGCTGGCAGGTGGCAGCCAGCCTGTAATTCTGGTCTTGATTGTCTTGATGCCAAGGCACAAAGGGAAGCCGCAGTAATCCACTCCAGCATTTTGTGGAGAGAGCCGCCATGTGTGCTTTTCACTCCAACGTCCCCCATAAATCTTGCGGCAGTCATAAAACTCTTAAGGAATCTTTAAAGACGTGTGCTTAAATTTCTGCGCAAAGCGTCGTAAAATTCTGTGAACGACCGTGAACTGCACAGTCTCAAATGGCCAACCAGAAGCCAGTCGTTCCACATAGGAAGGCCAGAGGATTCTGGCAAAAAAGGGAAATTGCCAATGGGACACTTAATTCATCCCTTACTCATCCAGAATGGAGATCAGCCCAGTGAAAATAAATCCCCAGGTCCCATCCGGTGCTGCCCTGGACAAACATTTCATCTGATCTAACAGGGCAATCCTCATGTTCCTTTTCAGAGAAAGTGCATTCTGATTGCTATTGACACATAACAACACCCAAATAACTCTTGTTTGAAATGCATTAGAAATGTCCAGTATGGACTGATTAACTTTTAATGCTCCTGTTTTCTGAGAAGCGCTATGTGCTCTGTTTCAGAAGTGTGGGATAACCACTGTCCATTAATATTTATGCTTTCTGGTAACAGGTTATAAAGCACCTAATCACATAAACAAATGTGTCAGCTCGGTGTGCGCCTGGAAATCTGAATTTAGTCATGATAGTTACACTGTGCAGATTTGTGGGGGGCAAAGAGAGACTTTCAAAAAGCAAAAAACCTATTCTCCTCTTGGTGTATATGCTCACCCCATGCTTTCACAATGAACCCGAGGTTGCAAGGAGCAGACTGGAAGCAATTTCTTGATTTTTATTTTTTTTTCAAAGGCAGGGAATCATTTCTTACTTTTCTGAATGCCACTCAGCTGCAGGTAAATTAGAATTCTACAGCTTTAGGATTGCCAATTAGAGCCAATTGTAACCTGAATGGCAGGTCTTGGCATTAACATTCTTAGCAGGATCTCCCTCTCTACACCCCATGCCATTTCCACTCCACCCACCTCCATCCCCATGCCAAGGAGAGATTGTTTCCAATGCCTATGACCAAATTAGGAAGCACTGGATGCAGTGGAATATTCATTATCAAAAAAATAGAAAGAAAAGAAAGTTAATTGAAATAAATACTTGAGGCCTCAAAAAGGTATTCAAGGAGTAATGAGGAACGTTTGAACTTTTCTGTTGAAGATCTAGAGTTTCAACAGAAATCTAGGCAGCGTCCTGCAGGAGGCATGGTAGGGCAAGTCTAGTAGGGAAGTGCATACAGATGTGGTGGCAAAACATGCACTTGCCGGTGGGAGGAAGAGGTAAGCCTTCTCAGCTTGGGGATCTGAAACAGTTGTAGTGACAGGAAGCTGAGCTCAGCTGTGCTTCCTCTCCTCTGGGTTTAGAAAGTTCAAAGCTGCTCTCTGAAAACTGAGTTTTGGCTCTTAGAGTTTGTAAGTGTCTGCATTACAGTGAAGAGTGGCAAATGCTGGCATTTACCTGTAGCCCATCCTATGCCACACCTGAGCTCAGGGTTGTGTCGACTGGTGAATGTTGAACATCACCAATATGTGATTCTCTGCAATTGCATATGTGTGTTCAAAAGGCAGGGAAATAAATGCTGGTTTTCAAATGATCGCAGATTGAATCTGGAATTGTCAATGTTCTCAAGTGAATGTCAACATTCACACCAGATTTTGACGGTTCCTTGTGTCACCTAGACCATTTAACTTCCCGTTTATTGCCCACACATGTTGACAAGTCTTGATCTAGACCTAGGGTGGGGAACCAATGGTTGCCTAGACACTGTAGGATTCCTTTGTCACCAGCCAGCATGACCAATAGCAGAGGATGATGGGAACATCTGGAGGGCCACAGATCCCCTACCAATAGACATAATAAATGACTTCCTTACTAATATCCCCATGCCTGATTCAAGGTGCATATTATTACCTACAAAGCCCTAAAGGACTTGATCCCATTGTATTGGAGGTCCAACCTCTTTATGCATGAGCCTGTGCATCAGTTCCGGTCACCTTCTGAGGAAGGTGCATTGGCAGGGTCGTGGGGCAGGGCCTTTTTGGTGGCTGTGCCCTGACTATGGAACTCTCCCAAGGCATCTTAGACTCTCTGCTCAGACCCTCACTAGGCTTGTAAATGAATCCCTGTTAAATTATTTTGTGCGCAGAGCAACAGCAAACAGCAACGAGCTCTGTAGAAAAGCCCATTGCTGAATTGATGAGATGCTACCAACCATCGCACAAAGCTTTCTTTTCAAAGGCACTCGCATGTGACTATCCCCAGGGCACAGTATCTGCTGTACATGTTTGGAAAATTCGCCATTAAATCCCGTTCGGCTTCTCGTTGATTTGTGCACAGATCTACTGCCAGCTCCACCTATGAAGTTGTACTAATAGTTGGCATGCTAACAGTCTGTTGGCAAGTACCAAGGGCAGGGAGGATTGTTAACCACTAAATGAAAGACTGTTTGAGGTTTGTTTGGTTTTTGTATCTTGGTTCCCCCCGCCCCCACATGATAAAGAGTTTCATAGTGTGGCATTTGTACTTTTTCTGCTCTCTTTAAAATTCTGTAAGCTTTGTGCTCGGCAAAATAACTGCTGTTACAGTATACTTGTTACTTTTATATAGTGCGCTTTAATGACATAAAATGGATGTCCCAGGGATAAAATTACATGCTTCGTACCATTCTGTCTTGTCTTGAGGATTTAAGCTTGGTAATCTTTAAGAAATTGATCATTAGTCGCCCATCTTTTATAATGCTGCAATTGGCAGGAAATTTGTGAAAAACAGTACTTAAAAAAAAATAGAAAGATCAAAGAGTGGGTGGTGGTAGTGGGTGACACTTCTGGAGGTTTAGGGCTAACATAGTTGGAGACGAATAAGCCATGTAAAAAAAAAACCATAGCCAGATCCAATGCAAAGGAAGGGAAATCTCCAGGGTTCAAAAGTATCAGTTCAACATTCCTGCGAGAAAGAAAAGCACCAGAAGACATGGCGGAAAACGTGATTTAAGGCAGGGACAGGCAACATGGTGCCTTCCATAATCTTTCTGAAATCCAGCTTCCATCTGACCCAGCCAGCATAGCCCAATGGTCAGGGATTGTCAGGGTCTGGACTGAAGGGGATGATATTGAGGAGGAATGGTGGAGATCTCCCCAAAGCTTGAGATCTCCCCCCCCTCTCTAAAGCTTCAAGAAAAGAGGAAGGCAGTATTGAATCACAGCAGTGGTTTGAGGAAGGTCACAGTTCAGAGACAGGTGAACAGAAGAGTTGGGAGGTGTTGGGAGAAGCTAAGGATGAGGCAGAGCCAGAGCAGCCAGCTGACAACGTTATCACTGGAGAGTATTTCTGACCCCCCTTCTCCCAGAACGTGGCGTTCGTTGAGAGTGCAAGAACAAAGGACTCTGAGACAATTAGTCCCTGGCAGCCACTGTAAGGGGAAGTGCTGTTGTTAGGTAGGGAGGCGGGGGGAGCTCAGCTGGAGCAACGCCATTAACGGGAGACAGACTGCATTCCTTTGTCTCTCGCTGTGATGATTAGCAAGAACTCTCCCTTGTTATTCTCTGGTCTTGCTTTCACTGGGGGAGGGAGAGAATTCCCTGAGTTTGACAGGGATGATGGGAGCTATAGTTCAAAAATATCTGGAGGGTACCATGTTGTTTAGAATGCCCGTAAGAGAGGCACTGTGTGAGAGCCTAAGACAGTACAAGGTGCCTGCTTGATCTCAATAGGCAGGGGGTTCCAAAATTATTATAAAATTGGAACAGGTATTGTATGGATCATGTAGCAGTGCCAATCCTGCCGATTTAATAATTATTTATTATTTATTATTTATTATTTATTATTTATTATTTATTATTTATTATTTATTATTTATTATTTATTATTTATTATTTATTATTTATTATTTATTATTATACCCCACCCATCTGGCTGGGTTTCCCCAGCCACTCTGGGCAGTTTCCAACAAAATATTAAAATACAATAGTCTGCTAAACATTAAAAGCCTCCCTAAACAGGGCTGCCTTCAGATGTCTTTTAAAAGTCTGGTAGTTGTTCTTCTCCTTGACATCTGATGGAGGGCATTCCACAGGACGGGTGCCGCTACCGAGAAGGCCCTCTGCCTGGTTCCCTGTTACCTCACTTCTTGCAGGGAGGGAACCGCCAGAAGGCCCTCGGCACTGGACCTCAGTGTCCGGGCAGGTAGTCAGGTGGGCACATGTAGGGTATCCAGCTGTGGCATGTGTATCCAACTACTGCTGTTGTCTATATCAAACTGCCCTCTGTTCTGTTGGGGTGGAAAGAGCTGATTAAAAGCAAATAACATTGTTTATTCTCATGTGTACCCATCTGCTGCCTTCATTTCCATCCTTCCTGCCTGCTCTGACCATCCCAGGGCCAAGCATGGATTCTGCGGCCCGTGCAAGGTCAAGAGTGATGGTTTCTTGTGTGGTTCACTAATGAGATTTGTGTATGACTATCATGTGCTAACGTTGTGGTGATTAGGAATCTGCTACCTTGCAGTGTTTTGCAGAAGAAGAAATGTGACTGTCTCCATTTGCAGATTTTACCAGCTGCTTAAATGCAGGAGGAATTTTACCTTGTAGACATCTTGCAGCATTTGTAATATTATTAATCTTGGGTACTTTTCAGATAACAGCGTTTTGTGCTTTTTAAATCCCATTTGGCTCGTGGGTACGCTATGCTGAGAAATGTGTCTTACCCGAAACTTAATAGCCAGGTGACATTAATCCAAAACTAGTGCTCTAGTTATGGGAAAGCTGGAGGGAGCCTTATTGCTTAGGACACACACACACAGTGTTACTCTTTGCCTTATCCTGCAAGGGTGTGTGTGGTTAAAATGGGATATGATTAAAATGCAAGTACAGTGGTACCTCGGGTTACAGATGCTTCAGGTTACATACGCTTCAGGTTACAGACTGCAAGAGTTTTTTGGCCAAACATTAGGCAACACTAAGTTGTTTGAAGGTGGAACAGACTGCCTTGGAAGATGTTGGGTTCTCTTTCATTAGGATGGATGAACACATTTCAGGGTTGCAGTATTTGTGGACTTCCTGATTAGCAGAGAGTTAGATGACCTATGAGCCCCCTTCCAGTTCTGTGATCCTGTGCTGTGTCTCATTTTGCTCCTCAAGCTTAGGCATAAACTTTTGCTGCTCCTTTTTCTCTCCTATTAATAATGTTTATACCCAGTGCTATTTTTCTGCAAAAAAGAGGTGCCGGAACTCATCATGAACGCCTCCCTTGTTCTCTTATAATGGCATTGGCGCCCACCTGAGAGGTGCCGAGTTCCAGCTTTAAAAAGCCCCTACCTAAAATGTGAAATAATGTGAAATAATTACACCTACCTAAAATGTGAAATAATTAAACTTCACTGGAAAGTATTGCTGGTTGTTGGGGACTATCTGGACAACATCGAGTGAGGAGAGGCGCCAGCTGGGGAACCCCCCGGGGAATTTCCGGAGGCGGGAGACTCAGAACCAGGGGATTGGGTTTGGAACACTGAGGAGAGGTCAGAGGGATAAGATTGGGAGGAGGTGCTGGATACTGAAGGGACAACAGGGTTTAGTGAGCAGGAGGAACCTGTGACAGACTCCGAGGCTGAAGTAGAGGAGGGTGGGATCAAGGGGCTGCTGGAGAATCCAGGGAGTCTCCCACTCCTGCTGCGGCAAGCTCCCATCCCCTCTGGTCTCCAAGAATGTGCAGGATAATGAGGAGGACAGAACAAATAACAGAGGTGTGCAGAGACAGTTTGAGACAGCTTGGGAAACATCCAGAATATGTTGTATAACCAGTCCCTGATCCATAAGAGGGCCACTCCTCTTATTCCATGACTGCTAAGCTTACTTAGAAGTCTTTGGTGATCTACCTTGTCCAAAGAAGAGTCGCCGTGGAGAACAAACCTGCCTGAAAGACAGCTTGTAAACTACTATTGAGATTCTACGTGATACACAACTTTGGGGTCATGTTAAATGTGTTCTGGAGCACTTGAGCGCCTTAATTTTACACAGTGTGGCAGTGATGTCAGACAGGCCTAGAAATCAATTTGTATGGGCTACTATGCATTTTGAACTGTAGGGAAAGGCCACAACTCACAATTAGAGCACATGTGTTGTATATAAAAGAACTTGTGTTAAGTTCTTAGTACTTAGGGGAAATCTCCTGTCTGAACCTGAACATACACTGCTGGCCAAAGTAGACAATACTGAACTAGATGAACTGATAATCTGACAATGTATTAGGCAGGCTGCTGTTTCTGGTGGGCCCTAGAATATGTCCCAGAATCCTTTTTAAGCAAGCAGGTAGGCACCATGTCTTCTGTGGCAAGTCCAAGGGTTCCCTCAAGGCGGAAAGTTTGAACCCAATTGCTCTAAAGTGAATGTTTTGGTTGCTTAAAGTAGAATAAAAATTTCATTTGTGTTTACTTCTGTAGTCATGTCTTAGCATATCCATGAGGAGGTTTGAGGTGTGATCAATGAAGTTTGTAAGAGCCTCCTGATGGATATGAAACAATGGAGCTCAGCATCCAAGTCCCTCAACTTCTCCCAGCCCATCATTTTCTGTGTCTGAAAATAAGAGGCAAGGCTTGTGGGGAAACTTCTCTCCATGCTGTATGTATGGAGGTGGCTCTTCCGAATAATTATCATGCAAAATAATGGCTTGGTCTTTAAAGACAATGCCTGAAATTCAGCTAGGAATTGGCATGATTGAGGGAAGACAACATTGCTACAAGGCACAAACAATGCTGTTGGCTCTGCTGCAGCTTTTTTGAAACATAATCCTATTTGTAGTATTATTTGGAAGGCATCCTGAATTTGTTATGTCGCCGCACATATATATTCATACTGCTCACTTGCGGTTTAGTTAACTGATTGCCAAGGAAAGAGAGAAAAATAAAATGAAATTTAGGGTTCATTCGTTTCCTGGAATGCAAGATCAGGAGTGCAAACTGAGCGAAGTGCTAGTGGTGCTTTCGCAGAATATGGGGAAATTCCAAGAGGACAAATTCCTAACAGATTCCTAACAATTTCCAAGAGAGTCTGCATCTGAACCTGCTTTTCCATAGCACTGCTTTTAAGTTGCTGGCTTTTTACTATATCAGCTGTTGGTCTTGCCATATGATGCCTCCCCTCTATCTTGATCTGCACTGTTGTATATGTTGTCATGTGCCCCGAGGGCCCTGACGAGATGCACATGTGAAAAACAGGCAAAAAGCCCATAGATTGGAAACAGACTGGTGCATTCATTCCTTTATATGGTGCACCGAAGCTGTTTTGAGTGCACACAGAAGATGCAGCATTTGGAAGCATATGTACCATGCAAGCACAGTTGCTGGACAGCAAGGATTAACTGTAGTTCCAAGTCCATAGTATATTCTGGGGGCCACTTCTAATGGACTCCAGCCCTGTGGGAGCTTGATTTACACAAGAGCCATAGTGCTGTGATGGAGCACATAGGTCCCCCACATAGGTCCCTGGCTCAACCCCCAGCATTTCTTGGTAGGGTTGAGAAAGACCTTGTCTGAAACCTCAGGGAGCCTCTTGGGCTCTCTATCTGTTCTTTGGGACAATCCCTAGCTATGCCCAGGCCACACTTTCCTCCAGTCCTTGAGTGCTTTCCCATATTGGGATATATGCTTGAGCTGTGATAACACCCCTTGCATGCATACATGGATGGATGGAGGAGGAAACTCTGTGTGTGTGTGTAAATACCTGTGATTTATAAGGTTGGAATATAGCCTACTGCACAAATATAAGCGCCACATTCTTTCTTCCATCCAATTTTGCCCACCACTGATGTGTAGGTCCTGGAATCCATTAAGAAATGTGGCCCTCCATCTGTAAAGAACCTCCCCCCCTCCAATACTCCTGAGACAATACTGAACTAGATGGGCCAGTGATCTGACTCAATATAAGGCAGCTTTCTATGTTTTTCATACCTGGGGTAATGCTTTGATGGCCATGAAGGTGGAAGCCCAATCATGCAGTTACCAACCATGCAATTGTCACTGGAATGCCATCCCAGCAACATGGGAATTGCTCGTAGAGTAGCACTTCATGCCTTGCGGCAGGGAGGACATTTCAATGAAAGGACCCCTTTAGTCACAAATCCATTGTGGACTCCCGTGCAAGGTATGGAAATGCCAACTCCCAAGGATATGATTATGAGATGGAAATGAAGGAGTCATAACCTGAGAGCGTTTACGTTGCTTCTGCCTTTTCCAGTGACTGGAAGAGCTATTGGATTCACCGGCTGTGAGAATGCAATTTGTTTTCTTATTTCTTTCTGCGCCACAATTCACTAAAGTAAATATTATTGTGCGCAGTTTGTGTTTGCAAATTGTGGCTCACACCTGTAATTTGCAGCTTGCAAGCTGGGTTTTCCCACCCCCAATCCAGGTTTGAATTTAGGCAATGCATGCATAAAATCACAGTAAATTTTTCTGCAGTGTGTAGATCTACCTGCAACTGAGAAGAAAGGAGCTCCTTTATGGTTAATTATAATCAGAGGTTATAATTTCATTAGAAGGAGATGCAATAAAGCTATTCAAGGGATCAAACCAGAGTATACATTCTCCAATCCTGTTTTACTGTAGTCAGGAACTAAACCAGGGATGTGGAACTTGTGGCCCTTTGTATGTTGGTGAACTGAAACTCCCATCATCATAGTCCATGTTGAGGCTCATCAATCACATGATGGGACACCCAACATGGCTGACCAGTGGACTATGTTCATTCTGTGGTGGTCTTCCCCTAGATTAAGGGAAGACTTATTATAAAGTATACAGAGGTTGTGTCAAGAGCGCCTTCTATCTAAAGTTTATGCGTGTGAGCCTCGCCACTAGCCCCTGACCACAAACCTCCAAAATCTGCCTAAAGGATCTAAAAGATCCTCTTCCAGGAGATGATATGAATAGCCACACTAAAGAAAAAGAAATGGCTTGGAGGTTTTAACAACAGCAACAGTTGCTCTTCTTATACTGTCTCCAGCCACTTGACTGCATGTTAATAAAAAATTTAGACATGCTCTATATATTTCCTGCCGACATGTGGACCAGATGTAGAATTAACTGGCAGACACTCTATCCATCAAATGGAAGATGCAAGTAGGCTGTAGCTCCTCAGCAACTATTTCCCCAGATTGTGTGAATAACTTCTCTGTATTTTCAGAAGCTCTGTGTTAACATCCCACAATTTTGGAAGAATATTTTTAAACTAATTATCACCACCAAGCATGACTCTGAGATCGGAAGACACTGAAGTTCCCAACACTGTAATTTGGCGCCTGTTAGATCAGAGTTTAATAATATTTAAATGACACTGAAGGAGAAAAAACTTTTCCATTTCTTTGGTCATGAAGATTCACAAAGATTTCAGTTTCTTCCCTTCATTTTATGCTTTTCTTTTCAGTGGGAATGAGCCTCAATCCATTCTGAGATCCATTCATGTTTTCCTTTGGTATTTTTTTTGTTCTGCTGCAGTAGGTTCCCTTCACCAAAGTCTTTCTTCCATTTCACCATCTGCTAACAAAGAAGCATACATATTTTTAAATGCATGTTGGGGTGGGGAACCTCACGCCTATATCTTGCCCCACCAAGTAGAGGAGGGGGGAGCTAATTTGACCTGCAAGGCAATTTTCCCACAGTGCAAACCACTCCCACCCTCTGATGTCACTGGTGATGTCAGGTGATGGGCAGGAGGACACATTTTAACCATGCATTGGCTGTGCACCCTGTTGCCAGCAGAGAGTAGGACTGTGCAGCCATGGCAGCAGGATTTAATCCTCACTCATTAGCTGATGAGTAGGGATTAAAGCTCTTAGAAAAAATGGTGTCCATTTAAGCAGCTCCATGCTTCTCCTTTTAGCAGGTCGGTGGGAGGAGAAAAAAAACCCCTCTCACTCACCCTGCCCACCTAAAGGAGAAGTGCAGGGCTGAGTCAAAGAGTGCTTTTGCAAAGGGATTTAAGACCCATTCAGGTCGCTCTGATGTTTTAAAGGTGAAAGGAGCAGCTGCTTCAAAGAGCTCTTTTGAAAAGGGATTTAAGACAGCTCCCACACTCCCATTTCAGATGCTGGAGGCTCAAATCAGAGTACAGGGGCCGTCTTAAAGCACTCTGCAAACAGCATAAAAGATTTGTGGGTTCCCTATACAAGCGTTTCTGAGAGGAGGGTTAATTTTCTCACCTGTCAAATATGGCCCACAAAGCCAATCCTGAGAAGGATCTGGCCCATGGAACAAAATAGGTTTCCCAACTGACATATATCATAGCACACAATGGGTGCACATATCTTAGCCATGAACCTATATTAACAAATGAATTACCTCCCCTGGGAGTTTACTTTCCAAGTTAATGGATTTCCAGAATGGTAGCCTTGGTAGTCTTTTGCAGACAAAAACAAAAATAAAACATCTTGTGGTACCTTAAAGACAGGATTAATGGCCCATCACAAAGTCATCTGTGGCTGTATTTATGGCCGTGCCTGTTCAGAATGAAGTCTCGTTGAATTCAAGTTCAGTGTAAACTTATCACCCTATCTCATTGCCCTCACTCAGAGAATGGAGGAGTAGACAGTTTAGCACTCTGTTGAGATTTTGCTCTTAGTGTTCTGAATTACCTGAATTATTCCTTCACTCAGTCTAATGCCAATTAACCACATATAAGTCCTTTTATTGCAACATTCTATTTCAAAAATTCATATTTTATTGAGGAAATTGTGGTGTGCGGTTTCTGAAATATAACACTCAAGCTAATTTATGTTTTAATTGTTTGTAGTAAACATAATTTTGTGTTAATGGCAATGCTCTGATGAAACCTAGGAGTCTAATTTCTAAGTTTATCATTTGAGTAAACTTGTGTGTAGCATTTCAAGCTCCAAGTCTGTGTCACATCTCCCCTTTCCACTTCACTGCCAATTTATAGCATTGTTTCATTATGAGGTTCTACGTGAAGGATGTGTTTGAAATAATGATTTATGGGGTTTGGGCTGCTGGTCAAAAAAGAGTGGTCAAGATGGATCTCATCACTTTGACAAAGGAGCTCAAACTTTACATGAAGAGTACAGATAACATCTACAGGTAACAAAGGAGATCATTTATTTCCAGGTGGAAAGAGCAAAAAATGAGCAACACATTCCACTGATGTTTAAAATTCACACTAGGAAGTGGGTTAAGGCTGCACTCATAACCATACTACACTTGGAGTAAGCCTCATTGATTTCAATGGGACTTACTCCTGAGTGGACATGGTTAGGATTAGTGTTTAGTGCATATAAAGGTAAAGGACCCCTGGACGGTTAAGTCCAATCGAACTTGATTATGGGGTATGGCTCTTATCTCTGCTTTCGGGCTGAGGGAGCCACCATTTGTCCGCAGACAGCTTTCTGGCTCATGTGGCCGGCATGACTAAACCACTTCTGGTGCAACGTCACACTGTGACAGAAACCAGGGCACATGGAAACATAGAATCATAGAATCATAGAATCATAGAGTTGGAAGAGACCACAAGGGCCATCGAGTCCAACCCCCTGCCAAGCAGGAAACACCATCAAAGCACTCCTGACATATGGTTGTCAAGCCTCTGCTTAAAGACCTCCAAAGAAGGAGACTCCACCACACTCCTTGGCAGCAAATTCCACTGTCGAACAGCTCTTACTGTCAGGAAGTTCTTCCTAATGTTTAGGTGGAATCTTCTTTCTTGTAGTTTGGATCCATTGCTCTGTGTCCGCTTCTCTGGAGCAGCAGAAAACAACCTTTCTCCCTCCTCTATGTGACACCGTTTGCCTTCCCACTGCAACGGCACATTGACAATTGCAGAATAAGAGAGCTGTAAAAGAAATGCATGCTGTTCACGAACCATGATTTCCAACAGCTCTTCCACAATTATAAAATGGATATTTTTGTCTCCTCCCACCAAACATACAATGTCCCCACCCCCCAGGCCTCTGAGAGAAGGAGGGAATTCAAGGAAAATCTAGTGACCTCAAAGCAGGGGTGGGCGGAGAGAGAGAGAGAGTTAACAAGGAGAAAGATTCAGTGGCTGGGGAATCTTTTAATTAGTTTTCCCCTTTAAGCAAATAAGGATTCTCACATTCCCAGTGAGAACAGTAACTCCACTGGGCTTGTAAAGCTCATGTGCAGAGCTCAGCACTGCAAGAAAGAATCATGAGGGGATGGCGTAATAAGTAATATTTACTGCTAAGGTGCTGGGTTGAGAATGCCATTTGAAAAGGGGTTTTCCTTTGAGATTGGCTAGGCCAGGAATGGCCAGCTTCCACACTCTAAAGGTGACTAGTCCATGCGCCAGTACAACTCAAGCCCCTGATGGATGGTCAGGTTCTACAGTATATTAGAAATCGCACAGCAGCAAGGACTTCACAGGCATAGGACTTAGAAAGCATGCATTTGGATGCTATGGGGTCATTGATGGTGGAGGGGAGGCTAGAAACCAATTTACTTCCTAAAGAGACAGATGGGCACCAATGCTTTGCTGTTGCTAGGATGGGTGACAGGCAAGACATATTGCATCAAACAGAACATTACCTGTAAGTGCAGCAATGTATCATACGTTACAGAATGCCAACATGCTAGATGTCAGGTGCAATATGTTGGGAAAACAACTACCAATTATTGTACCCATTTCAGGAAGAGGAAGAAAAAAAATCACAAGTCAGCAATCACAACGAAACAGCTTGAACAACCTGTTGCCAGGTTGTTCAATTTAAATTACCACAACTTATAAGACTTTTGGAATGTTTCAAATCGGAGGAAAAACCCACCCAGTTCTAAGGCAGGAGAAGCAACAAGGAATGTCGGAATATAAACTTGGGCAACTATGATCTATGTCCTTGATTCTTTTCCAGACCTTCCTTAGGACTCTCATACAACAGTCATCACCTCCCAGATCATTCTGGCCTTTTTCATCATTCCTAGAACTAGTCAAAAGAGGCACTGATGGCCACCAATTGATGACACTGATGCCTTGGAAAGAGAGATAGATAAGTTCATGGACGATGAGGCTACCAATGACTGGTAGTCACAATGGTTATATCTCTACTGGCAGAGGGAATATGCTTTTGAATACCAGTTGCTGGCAACTTTATGAAGGGTGGAGTTCTGCTGTGCTTGGTTTCTGCTTGTGAACTTTCCATAGACTTATAGTTGGCTGCTGTGAGAACAGGGTGCTGGATGAGATGGGCCAGTGGTCTGATCCAATAGGACTCTTCTAATGTACTTATGCACTAGGTAAAGGACCCCTGAATGGTTAAGTCCAGTCAAAGGCGACTGTGGGGTTGTGGTGCTCATCTCGCTTTCAGGCTGAGGGAGCTGGCATTTGTTTGCAGACAGCTTTCTGGTTCATGTGGCTAGCATAACTAAACTGCTTCAGGCACCACGGAACAGCGTGATGGAAACCAGAGCACACAGAAATGCTGTTTACCTTCCCACTGCATTGGTACCTATTTATCTACTTGCACTGGCATGCTTTCAAACTGCTAGGTTGGCAGGAGTTTGGACAGAGCAATGGGAGCTCACTCTGCTGTGGGGATTCGAACCACCAACCTTCTGATCAGCAAGCCCAAGAGGCTCAGTGGTGTAGACCACAGCGCCACCCGCATTCCCTACTTATGCACTACCCTGCCCAGCAATGGTCCTAGCGTTTGGGAATGAGGGTGGCGGCACCATCCTATTGTTTGCCCCAGGCAACTGTATGGCTTGGGCTGGTCCTCACGTCAGCTGAGTAAGGGACTGAACCCAAGTTTCCATCAATTCAAGTCCACCCAATACACTGTATGGACTTCGCAGCTCACACTGGACCATAGGATCAGGCTGTGTGCAGTTACAGTAACCTATCATATATCTAAATCCTCTGTGTAGAAAGATATATAGTATTTTTTCCCCCAAGATGTATTTTCTTCTAAATAATACATTGTCTCATACATTTTAAATTTGTCTGTATGACTGCCATAGAAAATGCAATGCATCCTATTATCAGTCAGTTCCAGTCAAACACCTTGTCTGCAACATTCCCTTGTGGAAAATGTAGGTCATGGATAATTTACTGATATGGAGGATCCTTGACTAGGTATGTAAGATTATGTATGAGTGCATCATCACCACAATGCACCGTAACTGTAAAATGCCAAGGAACAATTCTGGCCGGGAGATCGACAAGCCTGCCTTTTTTCATCTCCCCTTTTCTTTTTTTAAATAAATAAAAAAAGCTATTTCATTAGCTAGCATGAGATACTTCAGCATAATGCTGCCATTTCATTAGAGAATCTCGGGTAGATTTGCCAAGAAGTATTTAAGAGTAAGCAAAAAGGCCTTAACTAAAGGCTATGCAATTTCACGGTGAGTTATGTGTCTGGAAAGCAATAGTTCGTCACCTCTAAAGTCATACGGTTCATTACTTGCCAATCCAACATACAGAGACATCACTGCGGAGGAATCCAAATGGACGTTAAATCGACATGAGCCCTGTAATTATGAGGCAATCAAAATAAAAGTCACTGGTTTCAAAGTTAAAATGAAAATCTGTAATTATGTTCCTTTTTTTATAAAAAAAGCCCAAAGAAGCTTAGATTAAAGAGAAGGAGGGAGGGGAGACAACTGTATGTAAATCAGATGCAGGCAGCACAGTAAAAATATATTGTTCAAGGCCTGTGCTTCCTAAATAATAGACAAGGTAACTGTATAGACTGATTCCTTTGAAACTTCTGACAAGTGTGATTTATGGTGTTCCTCAAGCACATTCAGTGCCTGAATATTCAATGGAGAGGGCTTGACTCCCCTCCCCCTAATCTAATCTTCTATGGAATTATATTAAAATGGTGGCTTAACTTGGAAAGTTACAGAAGGGAAGGTATGAATTGCGTTTGTGCAAGTGGGGGAGAATTATACAATTTGAAAATTGCTATTTTTGCATGCAAGGCTGCAAACAGCAATTAATCACTGTTCTTCCTCTCGTCAAAACTCAACTGTGAAGTTTCTGAGAAACGAAACACTTGAAAGGACTCATTTAAAAGCCTTTGCTGGTGTCATAAAATGTCAGGAGGAAGGAGGGGAAAGAGGAAAGAAAGAGAGAGAAAAAAGGTGTCCTTGTTTGGCATAAATCAGTCAATAAAGTAATATCTTTAGGAGATGCGGATTAGCTCGCCTATGCCTAAAGCAGTTGGTTCTCAGGGCTAGTTGTAGATTTATGATTCCTTACAGAGCATATCTTGAGGATACTCATTGACTCACCATGATCCACCCTTTTATCTTCTAGCTTTTTGCTCAGTGCTGCTGCTTCCGTTTCATTGGCTTTGATTATGTTCACATACTCAGGCTTACCTGAGGGTTTGACCCCAGGGTAATTATTTTGGAGTAGCTTTGCATGTTGCTGAAGGCATTTCCTTTTGAGGAAATTACAAATCCTACCTCTCTATGACTCTCTTTCTTCTGGAACTGATGTCTTGTTTGAGGCAGTGAGCCTGAACATGCTTACTTGGGAGTAAGTCATGGTGAAATCACTAGGACTCTCTCTTGAGTAAACGTTGCAACATTGCTTCCTTTTGGCACTCTTTGCTGGATGAACAGCAGAGGTCATGCGAATGAGCAATTTCATGAAATAAGCCTTTTGACTGGTGATGTCACCAACATTTCTAAGGGCTTGGAGCCTGGATTTGCAGAGCTCATGCTGCTCAGAAGCGGTATAAATGAATATACTTTTCCTTCAAGGGAAAGGGCGGTAACTCAGTGGTAATTAGCTGCTGTGCATGCAGAAGGTCCCAAATTCAATCCCTGGTATCTCCAGGGTAAAACTGGGGGAAACTGGAGCATTTCTACTAATCATTGTAGACAGTGCTGATCTCAATGGACTCAGTATAAGGCAACTTCCTAAGTTCCTATATCCTTCTACAGAATGGGTAGCCAATGTGGTGCCAACTTCCATCATCCCTGATCATTGGGTGTGCTGGATGTGGTCGATGGGAGTTGGAGTCCCACAACATCTACATTGACTACCTGTGTTCTATAGCTTGGAATGGCATTGAATTTAGAATGGATTGTAGCAGATGTCTTTTCTCCCATTTTGTCCCAATGGTATTTGGAAGAAACATGCAATCCAGTATCTTTCCCAGGCATTCCATAACAGAAGTTGAAGACTTCCAAAAGGGTGACAAGCATGGTGGCAAGTCTAATTGTGGATAATTCTCTGGAATGATATGTGCCACGGGTAGCCAGCCTGGTTGGACTACAACTCTCATCATCCCTGACCACTGACCATCCCTGCTGGTGTTTTTGTGAGTTCTAGCCCAACAACGTTGGCCACCCCTGATATAGGTCGAGGCATAAGAAGTCTAGACTTTGGGGTGCCCTGGAAAGTAACTCACACAGCTTTCACTGCTCAGTCAATTGAGGAGGAATTCTCTCCAAAAGCTGAAGATGTGGGACCGCAGTCTGCAGTTCCATGGTGTCCAAAGCAATGGACATTAAAAGCTGCTCTACCCAATTTGTTCAAGCCCACCCACTGTGCCAGATAGTATGTGTCTAGATGACATTAATGTCTAACTCTCCGTCCACCCTTGAAATAGGTCCATCCAGATTCCATTGCTCTTTTTCATCTGCTCAGTGAAGGGTAGTCCTGGTGGCTGCTCCTATTTTTTCCATGTGAGCCTACACTGGATCAAGGGGTTGAGAGGGACTGACTCCAGACACAGCAGCTGACTGACCGGATAATTACTGCCTAAGATTGTGTTATATAACAATACCCTTATGGGTATTTGGCTTTTATTATGTCCCCATAAAATAATCATTTCCAAGGTTCATCAAGGTGTGCTTTCATTACTTTACTCCTAGGGGCTTCTTGAGATGTGCCTATCTCAGGTGCCCAGAGGGCTGTGTGATTGCAGGGTCACTTTCTGTTTAATAGCAGTGGAGTGTTTTTTGACCTGGCTTGGAAGGATAAAGCAACTTATTCAAGGGGTGTGTGGAGGCCATTTAACTTTGGAAAGCAAACATTCTGCCTGCACACTGACTCACTAGAGTCAGTGCTCTGGTACATGCTCTGGTTATCTCCTGCTTGGACTACTGCAAGGTGACTTGGGAATTACAGCTAATTCAGAATGCAGCTGCCAGGCTGGTGACTGGGAGTGGCCCCTGAGACCATATAACACCAGTCCTAAAAGATCTACAGTGACTCCCAGTACGTTTCTGAGCACAATTCAAAGTGCTGGTGCCAACCTTTAAAGCCCTAAATGGCCTTGGCCCTGTATACCTCAATGAGCATCTTCAGCTCCGTTGTTCAGCCCAGACACTGAGATCCAGCTCTGGGGCCTTCTGGTGGTTACCTCACTGTGAGAAGTGATGTTACTGGGAACCAGGCAGAGGGCCTTCTCGGTAGTGGTGCCTGCACTGTGGAATGCCCTCCCACTAAATGTCAATGAGATAAAACATATGGCTTTTACAAGACATCTGAAGGCAGCCCTGTATTAAGAATTTTTAATGTGTGATGTTTCTTTATGTTTTTGTATTCTGTTGGAATGATGATGATGATGATTGATGATGATGATGTTAGTAGTAGTACCCTGCCCATCTGACTGAGCTGCTCCAGCCACTCTGGGAAGCTTCCAACAATAACAACAGCAGCAGCAGCTATTATTATTATTATTATTATTATTATTATTATTATTATTATTATTAATTATTATTACAAAAATCACAGGTCATTTCTCTATTAAAAACCCATAAAGTAGTGTATGGATACTGAAAAGCTAAGACTATAAACATGTCAAGTAAAACTAAAGTTAGGATGGCTTTAGAATTACAGTGGTACCTCGGGTTACATATGTTTCAGGTTACATATGCTTCAGGTTACAGACTCCACTAACCCAGAAATATTACCTCTGGTTAAGAACTATGCTTCAGGATGAGAACAGAAATCGTGCAGCAGTGGCGCGGCGGCAGCGGGAGGCCTCATTAGCTAAAGTGGTGCTTCAGGTTAAGAACAGTTTCAGGTTAAGAACAGACCTCCAGAACGAACTAAGTTCTTAACCCGAGGTACCACTGCATTACAAACATTCATGGAGTATAAGACGATGGCTACAAGCCATGGTGCCTATGTTCTACCTCTACTGTTAGGGTTGATATGCCTCTAAATACGTGATGCTGAGAATCCCTGGTAGGGAGAGTGTTGTTGCACTCAGAGTGCTGGACCGGATGGGTCTTTGACCTGATCCATCAGGGCTCTTCTTATTTTCTTCACACACTTTCTTTTGCCTAAAACATCCCGTACAGTAGCAAAATGACAACTGGAATTCTGTGTAATGAAGTGTATCTCCTATGTCGTATCCAGATGCTAAAAGGTTCTGGTGATTTATTAACTCCAGACTAGATTTTGGCAGTCTCCTAGCAGCTGAGTTGACAGTTCATAGTAGCCTCTGTGTGTATGTGTGTGTCATGTGAACAGACCCCTAATACATTGCCATATCTCCTTAGTTCCTAATTACCTGGGTATTCATACGTCTTTTGATCTCAGCAAATATATGCCCCTTTGCATTTTATTCTAAGAACATGACACAGATTCTTGGTTTAGACGCAGTAATACAAAAAAAAAAAACACCCAAAAAACTATTGTCTGTAGATAATTTTTTCTGACCTCTGTAATCTAACGAGCAACTTTCCATCCTTGTAAATGAGACACGCTTTGCTCCTAAGCAAGCATATAAAGTACACAGCTCCAGGACGGCTCTTTGTAAAGTCTGAGCTCATTGCTGTAACTCAACCACAAATGTTGTTTTCCCTTGGAACAGCTCCTTATGTTTGCTGTTGGAAGCTGCTAGCGAAGCTGTGGCATGTCCCACCCACTTCCACCACCTTCCCCATCTGGTGTTCTTTTTTAAAATATAAAAACCCATATAAAGCATCTGTTATGTACCATTCATTTCTGAAAGGCCCGGACTTTCAAAAGAGACAACTTCACACTGCACACCAAAGTAAAGGTAAGATTGGCAGGGAAGTATTTAGAGATAATGATGATGCCAAAACTGGGAGCGCACTGGGGTGTTTTTTTGTGTAACTTTCCCAATATAGAATATGATGCGAAATTACAAGCATGGTCCAATAAACTTTCCAGATTTTTGGACCCAACTCTTAGTGCTTGCTGTGGCGTTGCAGATATCCCTGTGGCTTTGGCTCCTTTTTTGCCTTTCTGGAATTTATCTTGGGCAAGCAGGGCACAGATTCCTGATTCATGCAATTTGTGCATTTGTCCACCTTTAAAAAAAAAATAATGATAAAAAAGAAAACAGAAGGATCATGAGGTAGAAGAAGAAGAAGAAGAGTTTGGATTTGATATCCCGCTTTATCACTACCCGAAGGAGTCTCAAAGCTGCTAACATTCTCCTTTCCCTTCCTCCCCCACAACAAACACTCTGTGAGGTGAGTGAGGCTGAGAGACTTCAGAGAAGTGTGACTAGCCCAAGGTCACCCAGCAGCTGCTTGTGGAGGAGCAGAGACGCGAACCCGGTTCACCAGATTACGAGTCTACCGCTCTTAACCACCACACCACAATACCAAAGGAGTGCTTGTTCTATATTTGACATTGTCAGCATGAGACGGAGTGTGGTCTTCCTTTGCCATGATGTAGTGACTTCAGCCACCTGAGAAATGGTCTGAACTGGACCTTTGATGAGAGGGAAAGGCCAGTTTTCTAAAATAACTGAATGACCCACAACATTGAGCTTAGACCACTTGAATGTTGTATTTCTGACCGGAAAGGACCTAAAGGTAATTGGGAAGGGGAGCGATCAATTTCCACGGGAAAAACTGGGTCTGCTATGTGTGTGTTTTTCCCCGTTGAGAGTGAGGTTAGGCACTGTCCGGATGAAAGAACAAACCTTGCCCACCTCCTTTCTTTTCATTTCTTTAATGATAGGGCTGGAGCCTAAAATTAAACTCAGCAGGTAGGAAGATTGATTCTACGAAACTTTCAAAGGGTTTTGCATAGGCTTAGATTGCCTATGGATTTATGTGGTGCAGAAAAGTCAAGGGAGACAAGCTTGCACAGAATGACATAAATGGAGATACCTTCCTTGCACAATGGCCGGGGGAGATAAAGGAGGTTTTCTCTTCCTCCCCTCTCTCAGATAGGGGCAGGGACTGTTGGCGTATGCTCTGATTGGGTCAGCTGATGTGTCTCTCCATCATCTCAGCTGGTATAGGAGACAGTGATGGTCACCAGCATGGATGGGGTGAATTAGAGAAAATTCATGGAGGAGAGGGCTAGCCATGGCTACCAGCCATGATGGTTGTGCTTTGCCTCCATAGTTGGGACAGCAAAGGGGCAGATCTACTATCAGGTCCGGATTTATGTATAGTCTAAGTAGGCTGAAGCCTAGGGCCTCTAGATCTAGGGGGCCTCACCAGCCTGCCAGCTCCCCAGCGCCGCGGACAGTCTTCCCTCTCCCAAAATTGCAAACCCAAGACTTCATGTGAGGGCATTTCTCCCCCATTTCAATGAGGGAAGGTGGACTTGGACATCGTATTCCTCCATAATCCTCTAAGGGAGAGGTCACGTACTCAGCTTGGATACCACCCTCCCCCATAATCCTTGGGATATACACTCAAGTACACAGCACCCCTCCCTTGAGGGGAACAATGAACATCCATTGATGGGTCTCCTATTATGAAACTAATGAAGATTAAGCTTCAGGGCTCCTAATCCCAGAGGTGCCCACAAGCAACTTTAGTCCACATTGCTTTTTTTAAAAAAAATTTGTTCTAGTAGAAACAATTTGAATTGCACGCCTCAAATCATTCTAGGATGCATCATACATGTATATACCATTTATCTAATTTTCATCCCCCCGCACCTAACTCAAAAACTATAAGGCATAGAAAATTTTTGTTCACATCAGTGACTTGGACATGTGAAATAATCGAGTACAGCAATTTTATTCAAAATCTGAGATGTAGTAATTTATTTATTTGTTTATTTTAAAGTGATGATCTGTTGTGGAACAGCCCCATTTATGAAGATAACAGTAATAATAATAATAATTTATTTTTTGTACCCTGCCCATCTGGCTGGGTTTTCCCAGCCACTCTGGGCGGCTTCCAACAAAGATTAAAAATACATTAAAATGTCACACATTAAAAACTTCCCTGGATAGAGCTGCCTTCAGATGTCTTCTAAGTGTCAGGTAGTTGCTTATCTCTTTGACCTCTGATGGGAGGATGTTCCACAGGGCGGGCGCCACTACCGAGAAGACCCTCTGCCTGGTTCCCTGTAACTTGGCTTCTCGCAGTGAGGGAACCGCCAGAAGGCCCTCAGTGCTGGACCTCAGCGTCTGGGCAGAATGATGGGGGTGGAGACGCTCCTTCAGGTATCCTTCAGGTATCCTTCAGGTATACAGTGGCTACCAAGATCTTGTTGCTGGTTGTGAATGGCCCCCCATAACAGTTCAAGCTTCAGGACCCCCAGAACATAAGTCCGCTGCTGCTTACATCATCTTCACCAAAAATTCTATTTATTTTCTTTTTTTATGGTATGACTGCTGTTGTTCAAACTCATTTTGTTCACCATAAGCCACAGACAGCATAAACATAGGGTCTGGTCACCATTACTCATGAGAAAGGGTTACCAGGCCTTTTCAGTATAAGGAGCTGACTATGGTATACAGAGTGCCCTGTATAGTAATGTCAATTCTTGCTTCGGGGCCCCCAAAATGTAGGTTTTTGAATACCAGTTGCTGAAAACCACAGGCAGGGGGATAATGTTTGTGTGCTTGAATCCTGCGTGCTGGCTTCCTACAGGCATCTGGCCTGATCCTGCAGGCTCTTCTTATGTTCTTAGGTTCAGATCATGTCACTTTCCTATCATGCTTGTTACTGGGGCCAGCAGCTGATACAAGAGCCCTGTTAGCAGAAGCCTTGACACAGTCTTAGGTGTGCATGTGCCTGATTTTGATGCTTGGCTTATGGAATAGTCAGGACAGAATTCTGAATTATGGGAGCCGCGATACCGGATCCAAATTTCGCTTGAAAAGCTGGCAGTGAGCCCAGCCTTAAGTGTTTGTATAAAAACGGTCTGTAGACTTTGATTGATATCTCCCTTTCCTGTTTCACAGCACTACATTCTCACATTTCAAAAATAATCTCCCTAAAACGGGACGTGGTTCTAATATCGGCGCTGTTACAGCCTCAGCAATAAATGCTGGTAGGTTGTTAGGGTTCTGATAGCGCAAGTCTCTTTCGTGGAGTATCTTTTAACAGCTGCTAGAGTTTCTAGCCCTTTTCCTAGCAGCACTTTCTTTAAATATATATATCTATAGCTCAGATTCTATAACAGGAAATGTGCTAACAGGTTTGCTTCATTAATTTGAATGTAACCAGAATCGGTGCAGACACTGAGATCAATAGCACAAATTATTTATTTAAGGCATTCTCCCTCCCTCCCTCCCCCACCTGTCACTCTCTCCCTCTTCCTCCTACTAACACCACCTCAGCTGATGCAGCTCTCCACATTTTTATAGATAATGCATGAACACATTTAGGGGTTTTTAGAAAAACAAGTAGTGCAAGGGACACTTGGACACCTTAGGCTTGGAAATGGCATGTCCAGAGTTCTCTCCTATGTGTCCCTGCATCTAGGGATGTGGTATAAATTTGATTCAGTTTGCATTTAAATGCAAACCTACCTAATCCTTACTTTCTGAAACAATCTGTGAACCCAAATGCAACTGACCTTTGAAATGTGAGCTTCTCTGAATTTTGCAGGAATTCACCCACCCACCCAGCATATACTTGGGGAAAGTGTGCATAAAAATGCATATTTTTGTGGAAATGACATACAAAAATGCATTTGAGACCATTTGAGGATTTTGCCCCCCATCGTTGAAACGCCTGAGGAAATCTGAGAAAAAGCCGAATTACTTCCAAGAAGTTTGATTAGACTTGCAAAATCTCTTGGAATTCCACACTTCTCAGTTGCCAGATCTTGCCAATGTGTCTATGTGTGTGTGTGTGTGGGGGGTTCTTTAACCCTTCCTGCTAGCCTCCATAGGCCTCAGAGTTATCCAGAGCGGCTGCCGAGACCACATAATACCAGTCTTGAAAGACCTACACTGGCTCCCAGTACGTTTCCAAGCACAATTCAAAGTGTTGGTGTTGACCTTTAAAGTCATAAACGGCCTTGGCCCAGTATACCTGAAGGAGCGTCTCCACCTCCATCGTTCTGCCCAGACACTGAGGTCCAGTGGTTCCCTCGCTGCGAGAAGCGAAGTTACGGGGAACCAGGCAGAGGGCCTTCTCGATAGTGGCCACCACCCTGTGGAATGCCCACCCACCAGATGTCAAAGAGAAAAACAACTACCAGACTTTTAGAAGACATCTGAAGGCAGCCCTCTTTAGGGAAGCTTTTAATGTTTAATAGACTATTGTATTTTAATATTTTGTTGGAAGCCGCCCAGAGTGGCTGGGGAAACCCAGCCAGATGGGCAGGGTATTATTATTATTATTATTATTATTATTAATAATAATAATAATAGTTGTTGTTGTTATCATCATCATCATCATCATCATCCAGCCTGCCGCTGAATAGACATTGCACACCTAATAACTCAGCAAACACTAGACCTCTGTGAGAAAAGGATGAATGGGTCCATAGCATCGTGGTCAAACACATTTGTTCAGGACAGAAGGTGGTCCCAAGTTCCATCCCTGACAATGTTTGTTTGCTTGTTTTTAAAGAAAGGAAGGGAAAAGGTGGAGGAGAGGAGAGGAAAGAAGGAAGATGTGGTTGGTGATGTGAAATATTTTTTTCATGAAATGCAGGAAAGCTTTGTCCCATCAGTCTAGTTCAAGAGCATCTATGGTCTGATTTGGCAAATGGTCGTTTCCTGTGCAATAAATTTTACTAGATGTCCCAAGGTATCTTCCAAATAATTATCCTGTTTGGGAAGGCAGAGATGATGATGGCAGCAGCATGGTACATGGCAGGGATGCTGTTTGACTCCAGTTCCCATCCACCTCAGCCAGCATGGTCAGTGGTCAGGGAACACCCACCCAGTTTGAAGTACAGCAACATCTGGAGGTCCACAGGTTACCCACCCATCTCTGCCACTGTAGAAGAACAATGTAAACCTTTCTGGGAGATTATGTATAGCTAATCTAATAGAATGGTAAGATAATTAAAAGCTCTCCATTATGTCTAAACTAAATGAGTCTAGCTAGATTTGTTCTCTGGCTGTTTGTAAAATGGATTTTATCTCCAGTTTTGCACTCATCTCACGATTTCGAGATCTAGATTTATATTTCTTCTGGGACTTACTAAATCTTCTGTTTTCTCAAATCCTTCTCTCTCTTTTACTACATCCAGAATGTAAATAAATTTTCAAGGAATATACTTATTTAGAGAATTCACTTCGGATATTTTAACCTTTCTTGAATACTTTATGGTATTCTACAGATGGTTTGGTTTTGGGTAAACTCATTATTGTGGTTTTGTTTGAACTTTTCTATCTAAGCTGTTTGTGGCATATTTTTATGTGCAATATAGCTAGAAATATGAAATATACATGAATTTACAATCAAACGTAATAGCGGGATAATTTCTCGATAATTGAAGTGCCACGCAGAGGCTGGTAGTTTCAGGATATCAGGCTAAATTATTTATACCTTTTGGACAGTCATTTTATTATGATTAATTTCACATCCTTGACATGCTTTTCTTCTTTGTAGGATTAAAATAGCCCCTCTTTTCACCCCTATCTTACAATTACCCTCATCTTCCCAAGCCTACACACTTTGGTCCTATCTGAGTTCTGAAGCACAGCAGAACATCAAACAGCTGATTAGTAGTAATACACGGATCTTTGTTCATATGGTTAATTGACCATCTGATGATGGCAACATTGACCTTGTGCAAACAAGCCAACATAGGTGGGGGTTTTTTAAAAAGGATCTATCGTTTATTAGGGTTTTCACATTATTGCAATAAAACAGTAAAATCATTTATTCCTTTCCTCCCTCTGCTCTCATGCCCTTTTCTGTTATTGTTGCTACGGCATTTTTGTTTCTGGTGTTCGGTTGTTCAACGTGTTATACAGTGTTCAGGCTCACATGGTCAGTTAAGGGTCAGGATAAGTGAGTGTCAATTCTCAAGCCCTCACAGTTTTAACTGTTGGCTGTTTGCAGTTTAGTAGCGCAGAGAGCTTGCTGGGGAGACCATGCATTAAAAAATAAAGGACTCAAAATAACTTAAACTAGGTTTTAATAAGAAAAACAAAAACTCCTTTTACACTAAACACATTAACAACCAAACCAGACCCAACCACCAACCCATCCCCCAGGGTAATGGGAGAGCTAGGTGCTGCTCCTTATATACTACACCCAAATGCTGACACACCTTAATCAAATACAACTCAGCAGCACCTGCTATGCTTCACAGCTGTAAAGCTGGGTCTCGTTATCTTACTCTGGCCCTTGCTCTGGCCCCTTAAAGACATACACATTGGGTGCAACAATGATGAACCTTTACATTTAAATAAACCATTCAACATTAACAACATCACAGGCTGAGCTTTCAATACCATCCCTTCATTCCAGACATGTCTCAATGGCACTTTTATTCACCGTTGCCATCTAAGGGTCAAACCAGACACCATTCACGTAGCTACATTTTTAAAAGCAAATAGCAGTCTGCAGGGGGCCTGATCCAGATTAGCACTCTGTAGTTAGAGGTTTGCCCTTTGTGTGGTCCCAATCCAGACGTGTGTGTGTGTGTGTGTGTGTGTGTGTGTGTGTGTGTAAAAGCTTGCGTTTGCTCTAGCAGGAGGTTGTTTGCAATGCAAATAGCAGGCATCCCCTCCTTGATTTGTTATTTATTTCTTTATAAATATTTAAGACGTTTATGGCTGCCCTTTAGCCAAAAAGGCTCTCAGAGTAGCTGACAAAAATCAGTACTAAGATGATCCCAGCCCTCAGGCTCGCAATCTAAAAAGACATGACACATTGGGAGTGGGGGGAGAGAACAGTAAGTTTCAGCGTAAGTTCTTAAAGTTGTAGTTCATAAAGAACTGTTTTATGGCTATGTCCATGAAGATTGACAACATCTCCTTGCCACAGTCCCGTGTCTATAGATTGAGTCTGTAACATGAGGCAAAGGGGCAACACCCACAGACCTGAGTCCAGATTGGGGGCCCTGCAATTTGAAGACAATTCATACAACTGCTGATTGTTTGGATGGTGTCAAGTCTAGTTTGTCCCTAAAGCGATAGAATCAAACAGGGTCAATCTCTGGCAACTGCAGGTAGGCCTGAGGAAAGCTCCAGTCTGAAACCATGGACAGCTCCTTCCAGTCAATAGAAGGTAAAGGTAAAGGGTAAAGGGACCCCTGACCATTAGGTCCAGTCCTGGCTGACTCTGGGGTTGTGGCGCTCATCTCGCTTTATTGGCCGAGGGAGCTGGCGTACAGCTTCCAGGTCATGTGGCCAGCATGACTAAGCTGTTTCTGCTGAACCAGAGCAGCGCACGGAAACACCATTTACCTTCCCGCAAGAGCAGAACCTATTTATCTACTTGAACTTTGCCGTGCTTTCGAACTGCTAGGTGGGCAGAAGCAGGGACTGAGCAACGGGAGCTCACCCCATCGTGGGGATTTGAACCGCCGACCTTCTGATCGGCAAGTCCTAGGCTCCGTGGTTTAACCCACAGCGCCACCCGCATCCCTCAATAGATGGTATGTGACCACTTTCCAGAAATATAGCAAGGCTTCTTGTCCACCATGTTCATTTCAGATGTGCTTGAGTGCAGCTTGCTGGTATCCCACGCTGAAACTGCAGAAGCAATTTGAGAGGGAAATGGAGGAGTGTGGTCTGGGTCACCGCTTCTCCCCAAAAGCACAGGCACAATTTCCTTAACAAACCTATTGTGCCTCTGAGGTTGCGACTGGCCTGGGTCAGCAAATGGAAAAATCTTTAGAGGACCAGATTTGGCCCACCACTTGCTTCCTGTTTGCCTCTGTGCAGTAGGTCTCCTTTGCCTGACAGCAACTGAACTGAATATCTTTCGGGTTGCTTGGGGGGAAACAAGAGAGCTGTCAAAGCGGAGTAATGCAATACTGTCGTACTTTTCTGGCTTTCTCTGATCTAGCCTGGCTTCTGATCCCATTCGCAAGTGCCACAAGTTGTTCATTTGCTTCTTGCATTTTGTTGCTCCATCGTCAGTGTGTCAAACAGAGAGGCATTGCTCCCTCCTCTTGGCTGTGAACTGTTTGTCACAACCATCTGTCATAAAGAGGGAGCGAGGTGCCTGCAAAACCCGCCAGGGAGCTTTTAGCAGTTGACATGGTGATATCTCGGCAGGATGGTTCCTTCCTCCTCCTCCTCTTCCTCCTCTCCCTGCACCCTACCAAAATTGCTTTGGTGCCAGGACTATCAAAATGTTACATCAGGTAGTGAGAAACATGAAGCTGGGACAGTGGGAATCTGCCTACTGAGTGAAGCCACCTATCCACCTTCAATGTGAGATGTACCGCTGTGAAATAAAATAATAAAATGTTTATTACCATTGCAACAGGAAACTGTAGTTAACATGGCCCACAATTGTCTAATTTGATAGTGTATAACCTCTGGAACAGCAGAGGCCTCACAGCCTACTCACATCTCAGCTTTGCAAGCTGAGTTTTGATCATCTTTAGGGTAAGGTTTCACGATGACTTAACATTGTTATCATGCTTTAGCTGGACAGAAGGCAGCAGCCAAGGTCCTCATGAGACCAGAGTCAAAAGGGAACAATTGGGCCACTACTTGCTATTGCAGTGGTGGAGGCTTCAGTTTTCTGTGGAGCTCACAGTTCCATGAAGAAATGCAGACAAACAATATGACATTGCTTCACATTCGGTCAGATCATCTGTCCATCTAGAGCAGTATCATTGAAGACCTGAAATTTGTGGCTTAGCCTCCATTTACCAAAGGTTCCTGAGTGGGTCAGATTAGTATAAGTGAATTATCAATTAAGAATGCCCTGTTAACAATGGCTCCTTCTAGACCAGTAGTTCTCCAACCAGGTGGTCCTGCCCCCGGGGAGGTGGTGGAATTACTTAGGGGGACACTAAGAGGCAGAGGGGCACTGGAGGTGTTAATAACTACCAGTGTTTGTTGCATATCCATACTGCTTTTTCTCAGGTCAACTATTTTGTGTATGGTTGCACCCACACCATACATTTAAAGCACTCCTATACCACTTTAACAGCCATGCCTCCCCCCCCCCCCAAGTATCCTGGAGCTGTAGTTTGTTAAGAGTGCTGAGAGTTGTTAGATGACCCCCCCTCACAGAGCTATAATTCCCAGCACCCTTAACAAACAATGGCTGCCAAGATTCTTTGGGGGAATCCATATCTTTTAAAGTGGCATAGGTAAAGGGAACCCTGACCATTAGGTTCAGTTGCAGATGACTCTGGGGTTGTGGCACTCATCTCGCTTTATTGGCCGAGGGAGCCGGCGTACAGCTTCTGGGTCATGTGACCAGCATGACTAAGCGACTTCTGGCGAACCAGAGCAGTGCACAGAAACGCCATTTACCTTCCTGCCAGAGGGTACCTATTTATCTACTTGCACTTTGATGTGCTTTTGAACTGCTAGGTTGGCAGGAGCAGGGACCGAGCAACGGGAGCTCACCCCGTTGTGGGGATTCGAACCGCCAACCTTCTGATTGGCAAGCCCTAGGCTCTGTGGTTTAGACCACAGTGCCACCCGCGTCCCATTAAAGTGGCATAGGAGTGCTTTATATATGGTGCAGCCTATTTCAGAGAAGATTTAATAAACCCCACCAGGCTTCTGAAAGTGCCCCTTATAGGAAGTCCTCTAGCAACAGCAGTGTACCACAGTCGAAACCTATTGCTCCCCGACCTTCCACTGAGGTCTCCAGCAAAGCTTATTTCTCCCTTCTTTTGCAATTGCATTTTGTAATGCTTTCCAATGCGATCGTAAGAGCTGCCACCTGCTGACTTGCGACATCAGTCTGCCTTGCTCTGTATTGCCAGCAATCCTAGGCTTCATCCTGCAAGCTGAGACCCTTTAGCCCACGCACGTTTGCTCTGAAATAGGTTCCATTTATTTCGATGGGGTTTGCTCCCAAGGGAATGTGTAGAGGATTACACTGCTAAGAGTAGAAACTGGCAGCTTTTGAATGCCAAACATGTGCTCATCCACTGAGCTTTTCGCCCGGTCTGAAGAACTTTCAGCCTAAACCCCCATAGCCATCTTTGGCGAGCTACTTCACAGGGGTGTTCTGAGGATAAATCAGGTGAATACATCACCTACTGGAAGTCTAAGTGGGAGCACATCTGCAGATCTAAAATTAAAGATGAAAGCAACAACCCCCTCCCCACTATTCTCTCTTGTGCATTCCTACAGTGTATTCCTCATTTATGCCATCTGAGACTGCTTCTGCTTGTACCAGACAAAAAGTTAATCACCATTTGCAATAAATGACACTGTCTAAGTTCTGGTGTTGATACCACCTGCCTCTGATCATTCTCACTATAACTAACGTTCAGTGTGCAAACTGAATAACTTCCTAGCCTCTTTCACCTATTCTGCAACTACTTGATGCCAATGTTTCCCGAACTTTTGAAAACTGGGCCACAATTATTTCTTCCTATCCCTGCCCCACAGGCTTCATTATGAGAACAGAAACAAAGAGAGTTGTTTCAGGTTGAAAACGGTTGATAGAGATAAATGGAGCCTTCCTACATGCATCCAATAAAGGTAAAGGTAAAGGGACCCCTGACCATTAGGTCCAGTCGTGGCCGACTCTGGGGTTGCAGAACACATATCGCTTTATTGGCCGAGGGAGCTGGCGTACAGCTTCCAGGTCATGTGGCCAGCATGACTAAGCCACTTCTGGCAAACCAGAGCAGCGCACAGAAATGCCCTTTACCTTCCTGCCAGAGTGGTACCTATTTATCTACTTGCACTTTGACGTGCTTTCGAACTGCTAGGTTGGCAGGAGCAGGGACTGAGCAACTGGAGCTCACCCCGTCGCGGGGATTCGAGCCACGACCTTCTGATCAGCAAGTCCTAGGCTCTGTGGTTTAACCCACAGTGCCACCCGTGACCCTTCATGCATCCAATACAATGGCATAATTCATCAAAGCTCCTTTCACCCTCTCTTTGGGGACCCTGAAGTGTCCAGACTCACGAACCGCAGCACTGTTGTTCTCTTCCAAGTCCTCAAGATCCAAATCTATCTGGGAAGAACACACTTTTTCTTAGGACTGCTCAATAGGTGGTGCTTCTTCAGAAACTTGCTTTCGCTTCTTATCCTTATGTAAAATATGTCTGAGACCTTGTAGTCATTTCGCTTCAACATCTCCCGCTGCTTAGTTGGTAATAGAGATATGCAAAACCTTCCCTATTATTTTTGCAGCTTTTCCTGTGTTGTCGAAAGTGACATTGCACAATCGGGGCGTGTATCTGCAAAAAGCAAATATGCATTTCTCCAAATATATATATATTCCCCCCCCCATTTTGTTAGTTCACATATTATTTTAGGTCCTGCTTCTATTGCTACAGCTTGTTTCCCATTCATTTCAAGATGAAGAGATATTGCAATTGTGTGTGTGTGTGTGTGTGTGTGTGTGTGTGTGTGTGTGTGTGTTTAACAGATCAGTTCATGCACTTATCATTGAGGCTATTGTAAAAACAAATGTACCTGATTTAGGGGGTTGGGGTAGATAATAATAATGCTTTTATTAGAGAGTTCGTATTCTATTTTTCAATTTGTTAACCCAGCTGCTGCAGGAATGCAAGGTTGTTTTTGATAATATTCCTTGATAGCACCAAACAATCTTCGTTAGACTTTACTTTCATCTGTCTTGAAGGGTTTCCCCTTTTTAAATACCTTGTTTGGGCTGGATATTCAAGTACATGCCAGATTTTTAAAAAATGTGTTTGTGACAATTCATCCAATATTAAGTGTGTACTCAGTTTTCTTGATATGTTCATTGGATGCAAATTCAGTCTAGAGACACATTCTGTTTAACATGGTCGCTTTGATTGTTAAAAACAGCTCTTTCTTGTAAATCACATATTTTCAACATCCCACAAAACACACACACCCCTTGATTGAATGACACAGCATCAAAGCCTTTGATGCCCCCCCCCCCCGCCCAGTTACCTGTCATTATCAGCTCCCTGTCCGTAGCAGAAAACAATCAGACTTTTGGTGCTCGCTAGATGCTGAGATAATAGCACAACAGGCGCAATGGCCAGTGAGCTTTGCGCGCAGGCAGGCATTGAAATAGCCCATGCTGTCTAAATCAGTGATAAAGGGTATGCTTAAGTGGCGCCTCCAAATAGTGCAGGATTAGTAAACAGTTTTATGTCAGCTGTAAATAATAAGGCAACCTTGGCCAATTCAAGAGTTCTGTTTAAGCACCACACATCAAATGCAATCTGCTGGGCCTGGAGAATTTCAGATCTTCTTGGGTTTCAGTAGCTAATGCTTTACTGGGTGTTAGTCAAAGCTGTGCCTACAGAGATGCCTGAGATGTGTGTGTGTGTTTGGAGGCATTCACTCTGGCACATAAGAGCATACATAAAGAGCATTGCTGGATCAGGCCAATGACCCATGTTGCCCAGCAGCCTGTTCTCACCTACCCTCCAACATTTCTCTGGTGAAAATAGTGACACCTCAACATTTCTCCAATGAAAACAGAGGTCTCCTATTCCTTTTTTTATAGCAATTAATAATTTTAATAAAAAAACCAACAAAAGTCAAAAACAACAACATATAAAAACCAAAGCAAAACAAATCAATTATAACAATTCTTGGTTCCATCTCAACATTTTCCCAATGAAAATAGAGATGTCCTATTCCATACCCTACAACATTGACCCAATGAAAATAGGGACATGGGAAATGGGAAATTAAGGACCTGATTTACTTATAAGTAGCTGATTGTTAAAAGATTGATTTAAGGTAAAAAAGTGAATTTAGGAATGTGGAGAAATTGGTAATGAGATATGGACGTCTGTTAGAGGGAAGGAAGGAGGTGGATGCTTTATTTAAGCATTGTCTTAAGTTATTTTTTGATACAGAAATGTAATAAAATATGGAAAACATAATAAAAATTATATTAAAAAAAGAAAATAGGGACATCCCAACATTTCTCTGATGAAGATAGGGATGTTCTCACAGTGCCAGCCAGATTCCTCTGGGAAGCCCAAATGCAGGACCTGAGTGCAACTGCCTTCTCCTTTCTTGTGTTCCCCAGCATCTGCTTCTCAGCGGCATTATGCCTCTCTCTGGCAATGAAGACAGAACATAGCCAATGTGGCCAGTAGCCATTGATGAAAACATTTTTCAAATGTGGTCTTTGCGCTTTGTTAAATAAAGCCAGGTCCTTGCCGCTCTGCATGTGTTATGTGTACATTTCCCTCTCAGTACATGGGCAGCAGCATCCCATGGTCTCAAGATACCCAATGTAGTGTCCTCCACACACTGGTGGACTCCAACTCCCATCAGCCCCAGCCAACATAGCCAGTAGCTAGGAGGGATGGGAGCTGTAGTCCAATGACCTTTGGAGGGTACAGTGTTGGCCTACCCAGCTTACACGCCTTAAGTAAGGGTAGCTAACAGATGCTGTTGGAAGCAAACTTCCATCAGCATGGCCAATAGTCAGTCGGAGTTGGGAGTTGGAGGCCAACAACATTTGGAGTTAAGGAAAGCATGTTATCCCCCAAAAGAATATGGTTCCTCCTTCTTCCTTCTTAAGCCTTCCAGGCATTATTCCCATGCAGTTCCCATTCATGGCAACAGGGATTGCATGAGAGTGAAACACAATGGATTGCTTTTGATTTTGTGGTTTGATGCTTATTGAATCCAGTGCACAAAAGAAAAGAAATGAAGAAGCAGTAGATATGCAATCACCTGAAATCAATACTTTCTGGTTCCTCGCTTTCTCATGTAAAAGACGCAGCAGGTTTAATTCAATATGAGAGATCATTCATTATTTGGAACAAATTAATCAGAAAGGCATATACGTTTGCTTTCTTTACTGGATAAGAGGTAGGTAAGGCACTTAGTTATCATGCATACCATATGCAGAATTAACCAAGTCTGGCCCTTGGGTGGGACACCAAATATGAAGGAATCTGTCTTCACTGTGGTGTACTGAACAAAATATTGGCTTTCCCCTGGGGTAAACACATGAAATCCATGTTCAGCCCTGGAAAACACTATATTTCTCAGACCTACCTCACAAGGGCATTGTAAATGTAATAAAGCATCGAGCCATATAGCTCCTTGGAGAAAGATGTATATCAGTATTTCAACTTGAGTGGGATATTGTCCCCATTTTCCCTTCCAGGAGGACCTAAAACCATCTCACAGCTTTTCCATTAATGTCATTGTGTCAGGCCTAATTTGAAATGAAACTATCCTACTTTCTCTCCTCCCCTCCCCCATTCTTGCACTAGATGGGATACAAATGCAATAAATATATCCCTAATGTTACCCAAACTATTTACTTCTAATTAGACTCTTATTGACGTTAATAAAGAACACTTTATTCTTATTTTAAAACTCTTACTCTTAATCTTTCTTAATCTGTCTTTCTGCAATATTTTTTGCATTCACTTTGTTCAGATGGTTCTGATCTTCTGGTTGAGCCCCATTCTCTCTGTATTCTTCTTCTTCGTTTACCCATCTGTCTCTTAGAACCACTTCCCACATGGCTCCATCAGAAAAACAACAACAAAGTTGCTGTGTAATGCTTCTCCATGCGGCAGCAGTGACGTTTCAAGGTCTCCTTTTTCCACACAATTTGACCTTTTGGCATGGAGACTCTCAGCACAAATAGGAGCAGCAACCAGGAACACTGTCTGGTGCTGGCGTGGAAAGAACCTTTGTGTAATCCTATCACCCATGTCAAAAGCAAAATTCATAGCTACTTGTTTGGCACACCTGGGTGGAATCCATTTTTGGTGGCTTCAACATGGCACATGTGACACTCAAATGGTTCCTGAGACTGTAAGATCTATGGGTCTTAGTAGACCACAGGCTTAACATGAGTCAACAGTTTGATGCAGTAGCAAAAGAAAAAGCTAAGGCTATGCTGGCCTGCATCAACAGAAGTTTAGTGTCTAAATCAGGGGTTGTCAACCTGGTCCCTTTCACCCACTAGTGGGCATTTCAGGATTCTAGGTGGGCGGTAGGGGGTTCTACGGCACAAGCTGAATCCTCCTTCCATCGAGCACTGGTGGGCGGTAAGGGAATTTTACCATCAAGAAAGATGTGTTAGTGGGCGGTAGGTATAAAAAGGTTGACTATCCCTGGTCTAAATCAAGGGAAGTAATAGTACTGCTCTATTCACACTACACCTGGAGTACTGTGTCCAGTTCTGGGCACCATAATTTTTAAAGGATATGGACTAACTGGATTGTGTGCAGAGGAGGGCAGCCAAGATGATCAAAGCTCTGGAAACCAATCTGGATGAGGAATGGTTGAGGGAGTTGGGTGGGTGTAGACTGGAGAAGAGGAGACTGAGAGGATATAGTATAGCCATCTTCAAGTACCTAAAGGGCTGTCACATGAAAAACCTTCCTTGGAGATTTTTAAGCAGATGTTGAATAGCCACCATCCAACATCATTGAGAGCCCTGCATTGCAGGGTTAACTTGAAGAATTCAATCGCCATTTTTCTTTCCTGAATGTTCAGATTTTGGCTCAAAGAACATATCATAATACTTTCTCTTTTTAAGCACAATATTTGTTTGTTTAAATTTCTATCCCACCCTTCCTCCCAAGGGAGCCCAGGGAGGCAAATGCAACAATTTGAGAGAAATGTACATTTTGAGACAAAATGGGTTCTAAAATGACTATTTAAAATCCACATTTAAATCTGTGTTTTCTTCAGCTATATATGCATGAAAATCCATACAAGCACATCTCCCCACCCCCTTCCCTCTCCATGCCAATAGCAGAAATCAATCTCTGTGTTGCCGTAGCTGATATTTGCTTTGCTTTGAAAATCAATAATGGATTAAAATCCTACCATTTATATATTTCCATGCTTGAGGAGAGAACCACTGTGTTCAGGACAAGCTGTTTTCATTTGGAGTTAAAGAAAATATGAAGAACAAAAGAATCTATCAGAGCTCTTTTTAGAATGATCACCTCTCCTTGTGAATAGGTTTTAGGCATTTGAAAGCATGATGCTCCTTAAAAATGAGATGATACCACAAATTGGGTACTTCAGAGAACAATGGAGGGCCTTTGCGATTGAGGCAAATTGTTTGTTTTATTTTGTACCTACCTATTGCATACCTTTCTTCCATCAAGGAGCAGGTCGGAACCAGACTTCTGTGGCTTCAGCAAGTTGATTGACTCCTGTGCCCTCAAAGCACACAAACTGAGCATAGGGAGCTGTGCCATCCTGAGTCAGGCCATTGGTCCATCTAGCCCTGAACTGACTGCTATGACTTGCAGTAGATATATAGGATCTCAGGCAGAGGTTTTGTCTACCTTGCTTTTTTAACTGAAGGTGAATTAAACCTCAGGCCATTTGGATTCATGCCACCACTAAGTCTGTGTCACCTTACATAAGAAAATCCCTGCTGGATCAGGCCAGTGGCCCACCTTGTCCAACATCCTGTTCCCAGGATGTGGGCTTGTGAGAAGCCCACAGGCAGGTTCTGAATGCAACAACACTCTTCTCGCTTGTAATTCCTAGTATCTGGTATATTGTTTCTAACAGAGGATATAGACCACAACTATCATGGTTAATAGCCATTGATAGCATCTCTTATTAATAATAATAATAATAATAATAATAATAATAATAATAATAATACCCCGCCCATCTGGCTGAGTTTCCCCAGCCACTCTGGGTGGCTCCCAGCAGAATATTAAAAACGCAATAAAACATCACACATTAAAACTTCCCTGAACAAGGCTGCCTTCAGGTGTCTTCAGTTGTTAATTTTCTTGACATCTGATGGGAGGGCATTCCACAGGGCAGGCGCCACTACCAAGAAGGCCCTCTGCCTGGTTCCCTGTAGCCTCACTTCTTGCAGTGAGGGAACCGCCAGAAGGCCCTCGGAGCTGGACCTCAGTGTCCGGGCTGAACGATGGGGATGGAGACGCTCCTTCAGGTATACTGGGCTGAGGCCGTTTAGGGTTTAAAGGTCAGCACCAACACTTTGAATTGTGCGTGGAAACATACTGGGAGCCAATGTAGGTCTTTCAGGACCAGTGTTATATGGTCTCGGCATCCGCTCCCAGTCACCAATCTATCAGCCGCATTCTGGATTAGTTGTAGTTTCTGAGTCACCTTCAAAGAGCCCCACATAGAATGCATTGCAGTAGTCCAAACGGGAGATAGCTAGAGCATGTACCACTCTGGCAAGACAGTATGCGGGCAGGTAGGGTCTTAGCCTGTGTACCAGATGGAGCTGGTAGACAGCAGCCCTGAACACAGAATTGACCTGTGCCTCCATGGACAGCTGTGAGTTCAAAATGGCTTTTCTGTCCTGTATCCTCCAGCTCATGCCAACACACTAACACAAGTGCCAACGTTTACAGCCCGGAAGAACATGCCACACTTTCCAGAAGAGAGTTCTGTACTGTTTTTTAAAGCAATTAGCATTGTGTGTCTTTTATTTTCTCCCAGCGGAATTAGTGATTAAACTTCCAGACAGTGTGTCGGATTAAAAGGACCATTGGCTTGACCCAGAAGAGCTATTATTAAGTTATTATTGATGGCTGCTCATTTCGTCCGTGACATCCGTCTGCAGAAAGATGCCGAATGTATGGCATCTTCTGGGGTGATATTACTATTTTGGGATGCAAGCAGGATCAGAATTGTACAGAGATCCAATGTATAATGTGCGCCGTCCTCCAACGTTCTTGCTTAAATGTAGCATACCCGGTGCCAAAGATGAAGAACGGGCACCCTATTTTGTTATCTGTTTGTTTGATTAGAATATTTATAAGCCCACTTAAACAAAGAGCTCTCTAAGCAGTCTACAAATAAAACTGTAGATAAAAGACTGCTAAATTAGGCCTCTGGCTATTCACATACATATATTAAGGCACAGTGAACCTTGTTGTAATCTATATACTAATAGCAATTCAAGTCTTTTGGGTGCTTCTGTTGTTGTTTTTTAAACACCCACACACGAGAGAGAGGCTTTAGCAGACTCAGGGTAACCCTATGGTGCGTACAACATATGTGGAGGAAAACAGGAAAACAACTACACTTCAGAGAGGAATCCCAAACAGCCCCACTATAACTTAGTGACCTGGAGTGTGATTGGCTGAGTGGAGGGATGGGGGGCAAGTCTGACAGCTGTGTAGCAGAAGAATATATAATGGGAGTGACTGGTACAGGAAAACCAAAAACCCCAACCCTG
The DNA here is from genome assembly GCF_027172205.1 of Podarcis raffonei. Taxonomy (NCBI): domain Eukaryota; kingdom Metazoa; phylum Chordata; class Lepidosauria; order Squamata; family Lacertidae; genus Podarcis; species Podarcis raffonei. The sequence goes on along the minus strand of NC_070604.1, from coordinate 110,485,752 downwards.
TGCTTTCTAGTTGTATGCAGTGCCCCAAAAGCTTAGGGTCATATTGTCCAGATAGGTAATTTCCTGGTTCACAGTGAGCAGCTCTTTCAAAACATCCCAGCAGTCATCAATAAGAGCTGCTACTTGAAATCAGTTGAGAAATCCAAGTTTTTGGTGTAATTAGGGATCGGACACAGGTATGCCCACAGACACCCCAAGGTAAAAGGAGCTCATTCAAGACCATTGATTTCAATGGGTCTCAACTAAGCATGACTCAAGTTGGCTACAGTGCTGTGAGTTTAGCAACGGAGTTGAGCCAGTGTGTCGTAGAGGTTGGAGTGTTACATTAGGACCTGGGTGACCAGAGTTGAAATTCCCACATAGCCTTGTAGCTCGCTGGGTGACTTTGGGGCAGTCTAATCTACGCGGGTGGCACTGTGGGTTAAATCACAGAGCCTAGGGCTTGCCAATCAGAAGGTCGGCGGTTCAAATCCCCGTGACGGGGTGAGCTCCCGTTGCTCGGTCCCTGCTCCTGCCAACCTAGCAGTTCGAAAGCACGTCAAAGTGCAAGTAGATAAATAGTACCACTCTGGCAGGAAGGTAAACGGTGTTTCTGTGCGCTGCTCTGGTTCACCGGAAGCAGCTTAGTCATGCTGGCCACATGACCTAGAAGCTGTACGCTGGCTCCCTTGGCCAATAAAGTAAGATGAGTGCTGCAACCCCAGAGTCATCTGCAACTGGACTTAACAGTCAGGGGGTCCCTTTACCTTTTTAATCTACCTTACCTGGTTGTTGGGAGGATAGGATGAGGGTGGGAGGAGACCATGTATGTCACTTACTTGGAGCTCCTTGAAAGAAAGGTGGGATATAAATGACTTTCTATTTTTATTTATTTATGACCGATTGATTGATTTAATAAATCATAAATAAATAAAAATAGGAAGTCATGCAAACCAAAAACTGTACCAGATAATCAGGGAATCCATCCAAGAATATTATGAAGGTGGGAGGCTGTAATGATGTCGTTGGTTCTCACTTAAGGCTCATCCCCACTTTGGTTTGCACCGCCACTATCCCCTGGTTTAGTGCTGAATAGGAACAAATGGCAATCAGGTTTTCTGCGGATTGCTGTTTGTTCTGATTTAGCGCTAAAGAGCTGGGTTTCCAGACCGGGGTTGTAGTGTGATGGGGGTGCCAGCAGGGCCAAGGCCCTGGGTGTACGATTTTTGAAGGGGTGTAAACCAGGCACCCACATGAAGTTGCCCCCAGCGTGGCCCAGCCTGGTGTTCCTCTCTGGCCACCAAGGGCCACATCAGGCAGCCAGGCTCCCCGCTGTGTAGGGCACGCAGCTGAGTGTGGCCCTTCTTTGATCTGGTGCTGGTGAGGTCATGTCGGCAGCGAGGATTGGGCTGGCACCCCACCCCTGCCCAACATGCGCAGGCCCCGGGCACCGGCAACCAATGCTACTTGGCTGTTTCCAGGAGAAAGTGCCAGAGCAAACGCAAAACCTCTCGGACCCGAGCTTTCTAGGCATAGGACAACTGGAAGTGTTGGCAAGCCCTTGTTCTAATTTAGCCAGCTCATTCCTTTGGATATGGATCTATGCATCTCATCTTTCTTCCTCACCAGGTCTTTGTATCTAAGGTCTCCTCATTCTCAAATGCTCTTTGTCTTTGGTGGGAACACTTTGTGTCAATAATTCCAGTCGCAAGCCTTTTTCCTTCTTCCATCTTCCAATGTTGATCATCTGTGGGAAGCTTTAAAAATAAATGAATCTGGCGGCTCTATTGTTAAAGATTCGTGCTAAGGAATCATAATGTTCAGGAGGCCTGGGGTGACTGGGGTATCGGTAGATGACCTATGAATCTCCTCTCCACACACGCAGATGTCTCAGCATGCGCAAGGGGGAATATATGGTGCCATTTATGAGAGAGGTCACCAGTTTCATTTACAAGCCTGATTGCCGCAGCCATTTGGCATGACACGGAAATCCATCCTTTTAGCATGAGGCTCCAAAAGTGACTATTGGAGGGTTTAATCCCCTTCAGACATCATCAGGCACTACACTACGCAGAAATCTGTAATTGGGCTATCAGCGATGTGCAGATAATAACTCCCCGAAAGGAAACACCTCTAAGATTAACCGAGAAGGGGGAAACTGTTTGATAAATTGATAAGCAAGTTTAATAACCTGCCTCATTAAGTAGAAGGAAAAATTAATCTGCAGAGACATTTACATGTAAGAAGGAGCCAATTGCTGTGTGGAGAATATATATATATATATATATATATATATATATATATATATATATTCCTCATAAATATATTATTCAATGAGGCAACTCCTTTATGACTATCTCTAAATGTGGTTAAACAGAGGGACGAAAATGTGTAATTTAGAAATGGACCTTTTTGGAGATGGTCAATGTGGGTGTTTGCTCCCTTTAACTCTTACTACTCTTGGTTCCAGAATGGCATGGGCAGTACTGAGGCAAGGTTTTCCGTGATAAGCTAGTCAATATTCTCAAAAGGGAGTCTGTGCAGTGGAGTGACTTGTGTGTCAGACTGGGACCTGAGGGACCAAAGTTCAAATCCCTACTCAGCTGTTAAACCCACTGAACAACCATGGGCTAGTCATGATCTCTCAGCTTAAAGTACCTTGCAAGGTTGTTGTGGAGCGAAAAAGTAGAGGGATGGAAATGTGCAGGGATGAGGGGGGAATTTGATTCAGTTCTCATTTAAAGGGGTGAACCAACTCAATTCATAGTTTCCAAAACAATATGCAAACCGAAACACAGCCATTCTTTGTATTCCCCACTTCTTCAAATTTTGCAGTGTGGTTCTCCAGCCAAAACTGTGTACAAAATGCACATGTTAAGTTAAAGTGTGCATAAAATGCATATCCTGTATTAGTGTAAACGAAATGGGTTATATTAGGGGAGGCCACTCTGCAAAAATAGGTAAAACTGCACACAAAGATATGTATATTAGGTGGGCGGGGAGGGTCACTTTGCAAACTGATTACCTCCACATGCTTTTGTCGGCATTGAACCTGTAGCCTGGGAACTAATAGGATTTATTTACTGGATACCCAGTGTCTTAAAAAATCATTGGCCACAAACATGGCTGGCTCTGCCATTAGGCAGTGTGAGGCAACTGCCTCAGGTGGCAGATGGTGGGAGCAGGCACCCAACCACTACTCCTGAACCCCCTGGCCATTATTCTCTGTTCAAGGACAACTTTGTACCCATCAAGCACCACATTTCAGTAGCCTGCTGCCTTCAGGTGTGGCTGAGGATGATCTCCCATCACTTGTATTGAACCAAGATTCAACTTGCAGCCAAGTCAGTTTGTAAAAGTGGCATGTGGGAGCATCATCTTCCCCTTTCCCTTAGGCAGCAAAAGGTCTTGTGCCAGCCCTTCTCACAATCCTAAATTCCTTGTATTAGTACATTGGGAGGAGGGAAGGATTATTTGGGCGGGATCCAACAAAGTGGTTCTGTTAGCATAAGGGCTTTTGGCTGCACAACGGAACTTCCTCTCCCTCTTTTCTCCCTATCTGCCTCCCCCTCAACACACACAGCCTCCAAATTTGTTCTGAAGATTCCACCAACTCGTATATTATAATTGCTGTATTTTTCGCTCTATAAGACGCACCAGACCACAAGACGCACCTAGTTTTTGGAGGAGGAAAACAAGAAAAAAAATATTCTGAATCTCAGAAGCCAGAACAGCAAGAGGGATCACTGTGCAGTGAAAGCAGCAATCCCTCTTGCTGTTCTGGCTTCTGGGATAGCTGCGCAGCCTGCACTCGCTCCATAAGATGCACACACATTTCCCCTTACTTTTTAGGAGGGAAAAAGTGAGTCATAGAGCAAAAAATACGGTATATGTTGTGAACCACCCTGAGATCTACAGGTTTAGGGTGGTTAAGCAAGCAAGCAAGCAAGCAAGCAAAGAAATAGATTTGGGGTTGGCGTGGGGTACATGGGGAGAGGAGAGGGAGAGAAAGTTCCATTGTGCAAATGGAAATTCTTGCCCTTCGGAATTACTTCATTGGATACCACCTTAACTTTTTTGGTTTTGTTTCATTTTCCTATTCATTAAAAAATAAAAAACCTGAGTTGCTCCAACACAAATAAATAAACAATCAAACAGAGCCTGGCCTTTAAAATGAAAGTGTCCCCCAGAGTCGTCATTAGCATAAAATAATCACACATACGCTAGATAAAGGTGATTGTTTTATTTCTTAGCACTCTAGGGGTGTGATTGTAACTTGGAAGCAAAAACCCCTCCTGTGATATGTGTTTTAATTAAGGAAGAATTTATCCACCACCTTTGCGAAGCCTAGTGTCTTTGTTGGGGGTGGTTATTAAAATGCTGTGTGTGTGTGTGTGTGTGTGTGTGTGTGTGTGTGTGTGTGTCTTTCTAGTCCTGCAATTTAAAAACTATGGGTTGTATCCAATGCTGCAGTTGGACGAGCAGAATAGACTGTTTACGGAATGGGATGTCTTCTTCTTCTCCAGCCCCGCTCCCCCCTTGCACACACCCCTCAGATGAGATGCTTGCCTGAGAAGGTTTTTGTTTTTTCTTTCTTTAATATATTTATATCCTGCCCCCACCTCCTGCCTATCTCCCACATTGACAGTTTACAATCTGGGAGCAACCGCAGAAAGCTCTCTCTCTCTCTCTCTCTCTCTCTCTCTCTCTCTCTCTCTTGTGTCACCACCAACTGTGCTTCTGATGTCGATGAGACTGAGAGAAGGTGTTTACCTGAGGATCTTGGAGCCTGGACAGGTTGGTAAAGGGAGATATGATCTTCCAGGTATCCTGGGCCCAAGCCATACAGTGCACCTTACATGGGATGGAAGTAATTTCACAGCATCATCAGCTGATAAAAGGAACACAGAAATCGGCCTTATGCATATCATTGGTCCATCTTTTTGATGTCTGATGTTTTACAATTTTTAATATGTGCTGTAAGCTGCCCAAAGTGGCTGGGAAAGCCCAGCCAAATGGGCAGGGTATAAAAAATAAAATATAATCATGACCGTCACCGTCATCATCATTATTATCTAGCTCAGCATGGTCCACACTGAGTGGCAGTGGCTCTCATCTAGAGATGCTGGGATTGAACCTGGGACATTCTGCATGCAAAGCAGAAGTTCTGTCACTCTGCTGTGGCCCTTCCCCAGAAATCATGTAGCAGATGATGTGCAGATCAGGTCACCGGTGGTGAAAAAGAACTCATCCTGAGTCCTAGAAGGTCCCTTGACCATCGGAATATATAATCCCACTTTTGTTATTTTTAGGAGTCAGGTTTAATGGCTTGTACTGTAAAAGAATATAGGAAGGATGCTACATCTTAAAAGACGGCAGGGCGAAGTTTTTACTTTGCTGCTTTAATTGCTATTTTAATTGTGTACTGTGCTCATTATGTTGTCTATTACCTTTAATTGGTGCATTCTATATTTTATTGTTTTGCTTTTAGTTACAGTGTATCGCACAACTGTGTTGTGAGAGGCTCTGAGTGGTGCTTTTGCTTTTTAAATGTTTTAATAAGTAAGACGAACAAGCCAAGCACCCTGGGATAACCCGCATGAAGGGCAGTATATAAACGCCTTTAATAAATAAATCAACTGTTGTGGGCTGGATGGACCAATTTCATCTTTGCAGTTCCATAGGCAAGAAAGGAACTGGAGAGGAAAGCTGGAGAAGTGATTTGACATTTAGGAGCAAGCATGGTTGTAGGGAGAAAATCCCTCTACCTCCCGGGTAGTTCAGGAAATATTTTATTGAAGAACCTGGTTTTATGAACATAATATATTGAGAAGGAGTATAAGGGAGGAGAATGAAGCAGCTGGACGGATGGGATTCTGTCCGAAGCATATGGGATGGGGAGAAAGAGGGAGTCAATGATAGTTGAAGCTGTGCCAAATGCAAAGAGATGTAGAACCAGCGAGTGAAAGGTGCAGAGCAGGTGTGCTGAGCCTTGGGCCTTCCAGATGTACCTGAAGTACAACTCCACCAGCCTCGGCAAGCATAGCCAATGGGATAGTGAGAGCTGTAGTTCAGCAACATCTGTAAGGCCAAAAGTTCCCCACACCTGATAGCAGACCAAGGGTGGCAAACCTGTCCTGTGGCCATCTCCATATGTTCTTAGACTCCAGCTCCTATCAGCCCCAGCCATCATTGTGACGATCACACAGGGTCCCCGGACTTTTCACCGTCTATTGATCCCTGTGCCACCACTTTATTTCTTGCTGCCACCACCCAGGCCCTACCTGGTACAATACTGAGTCCAGTCAGGGTCAAATTGGAACATAAACTTCTGTTTATTTATTGCAGTTTAACAAGCGTGTGGTTTCATAAACGGTATCGGTCAATTACAGTCATGGGGTGCCTATCCAGACCTATAACTTCCGCTACCTGCTCTCATTCACTAAACCACCTCTCAGATACTTACTTGTCTTCCTAGCCCCTAACTGTTCCTGACTCAGCTTATTTCGCTACACTAACTCAACCTACCCACAAACTCTATTCCCATTCACTCCCACTCCAACCAACCTCCCAACGAACTCTCCCCTTCGCCCCTCCCAGAGCTGGTTTTATAGTCCCTCTGACTCCACCCCCCTGGGTTCTGATTGGGTTATTTGTTTAACTATTTCAACTCCAGCACTCTCATATGTTAACATCACAATCATGGCCAATGATCAGGGACGATGGAGAGCTATAGATTCCCCATCTCACCTTTAAATATAAGCATTGAAAGCTTCTTCTAAGGGCCTGTTCTCACAATTGATGCATAGGAGCTGCTTCCAAGTGGTTGGATTCTCCCTCACCATTCCAGTAACATCTGTGTGCAGGATGTAGTCATGTTCTTGCACTTCCTCTCCTCATGCTTCCAGGTCTTCTTGTTAGGAGAGGAGATGTATGTATCTCATTTGAGAAACATTTTTTTTTCTGACATGGGCACAGAACATATTCATTTTTTATGTAATGAAATTTATATACCACATGGCATCTACACATTTCCCCCTTGGGAAGTGTGGGGAAAGGAAAGACACAAGTTCCTAGTACTTCATCTCTCATTGTTTGTATGGAACATGAAGAGCATCCCCCTAGGTCCCTGTGGCTTGCTGTGTGATGACCACTTTGCATCTGACTGTAAGATAGAGACACAGCACATTTTTCAAATAGAGGTGTTCCCTAGGTGTGGAACAATAGGCTTACCATTACAAGGGCTCCCTTTGTGCATTGTGAATGTAAGACTGCAGCATTTTGGTGGAAAGAAGAGGTCCCACATTGTGAGGACCACTAGACTTGTCATGCAGAGTGGGCCTTACATAGTTTTAAAACAGCTGCTTAGACACTCAAATCAGTCCACAATTGTCAAGCATAAACTTAGGCATGCACACAAACACAAAAAAAACCTGTTTGTAGCATAATTTGCAGGCAGAAATGTATGAATTTGGAATCAGCAGGCATGCTTGGATACGTTTTGCTCCATAAAACGTACCTTTTGTTTCTCTGCATTTGGTTCTCAGTATTTGCAGAGCATTACACAAGAAGAAAATCTTTTTATAGAGTCAGTAACAGATGGTCAAACACCATGCTTACCTACAATTATACCCTAAATCAGTGTGCATGATTATATCATCAAAGACAATAATGGAACAAATGTTCCCAAGCAAATCTCAGACATTAAAGGGCTCGCTGACTGTAGAAAAACCTACTCAGTCATTTTCAGGCTATGCCCAAAGAGGTTCTCAACAGTGTCTGTGTGTGTGTGTGTTTTGGGAATGAGAGCCAGCTGGAAAGTAGAGGGCAACAGAAGGTAAAGCCCGTCATTGTTATAGTTCCTCGGGGCGAGGAACTATGAGCAGCTATGAGCAGGTAGCTCTGGGAAAATGCTGGTTCAGCAGGCACCCTGAGGGACGTGGGCAATTCAAATAGCAGGGCTTGTTAGGAATACTTCATGGAGCAGGGAGAACAGAGAGCAACACATTTCCAGATAAGTGCATAATTTCATGAGAAGTATATAGAGGCAAGGAGGGATCAGCAACAAAAGGTTGCAGTGCATCTCCAAACTGCAGTGGTCTGTTCAGCGTTCCAGCCATGAGCTTGCAGATTCCTCCTTCTTGTTCCTCAGTAGGCCCATTTTGACTACAGTTCTGTTGACACTCACTACCCAGGGTTGCTATTGGAAGATACCCAAACCACAGGTGTAACTCAGATATTGAATCCATTCTATGAATGAAGAATAGCTGTGGGCATTCCATGTTGGCTCCAACCCCAGCCTCATGTGCTTCTCCACTCCATTAAAATTGTTGGGTTCCACTAGGGTACCAGTACTCTCATCCCAGTTCTCCTAGAACTGAGAAGTTGGTTTTAGGTGAGCTGCTATTCACCATTATCTTGTCTCACATGTTCAGAAAAATACCCTGCCTTTCACATCACTACCTGCACTACACTTTCCAGTTGTGATCAAATCAAAGTGCGCAAGGTTCAATCCCTAATCTGAAAACACTCAGACTCTCAAAAGTGTAGGTTTAAAAAATGCTTTCCATACCCAATCTGCCAGCACTAGGGGGTGTGGGTGAGTAACCTCTCTGAGCTATACCAAAACAGAATTGGAAGTGCGAATTCTTAAATGTGCCCTCCTTCTTTATCTTCAGCAAACACCCAGACAGCCTTGTTTCTAATCTTCCTTCTGCAAGGATGAGGCAAAGTTGCCCCCCCCCTTACAAGAAGTGAAGGAAATACAGTAGTACCTCGGGTTAAGTACTTAATTCATTCCGGAGGTCCGTTCTTAACCTGAAACTGTTCTTAACCTGAAGCACCACTTTAGCTAATGGGGCCTCCTGCTGCCGCCGCGCCGCTAGAGCATGATTTCTGTTCTCATCCTGAAGCAAAGTTCTTAACCTGAAGCACTATTTCTGTGTTAGCGGAGTCTGTAACCTGAAGCGTATGTAACCTGAAGCATATGTAACCTGAGGTACCACTGTAACATAATTCACAATGCACTTCAAATGTAGACACACATACGGAGAGAGAGAGAGAGAGAGAGAGAGAGAGAGAGAGAGAGAGATGTAAATTTGTGCACTGACAGTAAAAAATTGTGGTGGGGGAGAGACCTCAGGTGGAACTTTTCCTGGCTTTGAACCTTCTGGCTTCTGCTCAAGAGGTTAAAATGCCGACCAGGCTAGCAAATTTCTGGCTAGATGGTGGCAAACCTTCTCTCTTGCCTCTGTGAAGCTTCCAATTATGGGACGCCATCAACTGGTTTGTCTTGTGAAGAATTGGAAAGTGGCACTTGCTTGAGCGGCACATTATTATTAATTGGTGCATTGTGTCTGTGGGCTGATGAGCTGCCTTTCCCGGCAATGCTTGGCTGGAATGTGGTTGATGTGGAGGGTTCACTTGCTCCAGGGCCTGTTTAATTGGTTTGACGTAAAGAAACAGGCCAGCAAATGCAAACTCCAAATACCAACATCCCAAACGTATGTAACCGCTTTCTGACCTTAGTAGTAACACTCCTGTTAGAACATTGCTGTTATTATCTCCTGTCACAGGAGTTTTAGCCGATATGTTCCTAGTGCCATTGTTGAGCCTCTATAAATGTACTTGTGTTAAAAGAAAGGAAGGGAGGAAATAATGAAACCATAATGGTGACATTAGTGAGCAAATGCATAAATAATATTCATACATTGTTATTTATATTTCATCTTGCGTTCCAAAATTGGAAGCTCAGAATAATATTGAAAATGAATCACAAAGAGAAAATAAGAGCCCTGTTGGAGCAGGTCAATTTTCCAACTAGTCCAGTATCCTGTTCTCAAAGTGGCCAACAAGATGGCTATGAGAATCCATCAAGTAGGATCTAATAGAAAAAAAGAACACACACCACTTTGTTTCCCAGCCACTGGCATTCAGAGGCATACAGCCTCCAGCTGAGCAGAGAGAACATAGTTATTGTGGTGAGTTGACATTGGTAGACTTAGTCTCCATGGTTTTGTCTAATCCTCTTCTTAAGCCATCAAAGCCATCACTACCTGTTGTGTGAGGGAACTGTATGGTTTTGCCATGTGTTGTGTGAAGAAAGGCAAGTATTATGGAATCATCCTCTTTACAGAAGTTTGAATAAAATACAACACCACAAAAATGAATGAAAGAAAGAAACCAGCTGCAACAGCTAGCACCTTCATCACTTTCTGGTGTGGAAAGTAATTAAAAATTCATCTGAGTAGGACTGTTTTGACTTAATTAACACCTTGAAGAACGGGTCTAGATGTTACCCTTCTCATTCTTGTGACCCAGCTTGTGTGCCTCTCTGATTGTGATCATTCTGATAATGACTTCAAAACTGGATTGCTTGCTTGTGAAGTCCTTTTGACTTGGAATCTTCCAGAACTAGAGGACAAGGGAGGAGTTAGCAGACTCTGAAGCTGGGACCAGAAGCTCAGATAGTTTTTTTTAAAAAAGATATTTATTAAGGTTTTACAAAAAGAAGAAAGTTACAGAATAGAAAAAAAAAAAGGAAAAGTACAAAAAGTACAAAAATACATAGGAAAAAAATACAAAATACAGAGGGGGAAAAATAGAAAATAGTTAAAAACAAATCAATCTTTTCATAACTTAGATTTCGTTTACTTATTTCCCCGACCTCCTCACACCTCCCTTTTTTGTATTCCCGTTCACATGGTTAATTCAGCAAATCCTTACCCTCTTTCTTTTTATCTTAATTCTATATCTCAACATATTATAACTTTATATTTTCATCTGTTAATCCATTTTTACATATTCTTATTAACCTTGTTGCTAAGGCCGCTTCATTTCAATCCAACATCATTTTAACATTCATTAATTTTACAATGTTTCTGCAAATAGTCTTTGAATTTCTTCCAGTCTTCTTCCACCAACTCTTCTCCCTGGTCTCGGATTCTGCCAGTCATTTCTGCCAGTTCCATATAGTCTATCACTTTCATCTGCCATTCTTGTGTCTTTATTGGAAGACTTTGCAATGAGTATTCTTGCTGCTGTTGTAGCGTACATAAAGAAAGTTCTATCCTTCTTTGGCACCAATTGGCCGACCATGCCCAGGAGAAAGGCCTCTGGTTTCTTCAGAAAGGTATATTTAAATACCTTTTTCATTTCATTATAGATCATCTCCCAGAAAGCCTTAATCCTTGGGCACGTCCACCAAAGGTGAAAGAATGTACCTTCATTCTCTTTATATTTCCAACATTTATTATCAGACAAATGATAAATTTTTGCAAGCTTGACTGGTGTCATGTACCACCTGTATATCATTTTCATAATATTCTCTCTTAAGGCATTACATGCCGTGAATTTCATACCTGTGGTCCACAACTGTTCCCAGTCAGCAAACATTATGTCATGTCCAACATCCTGTGCCCATTTAATCATAGCAGATTTAACCGTTTCATCCTGTGTATTCCATTTCAACAGCAAGTTATACATTCTTGATAGTATCTTAGTTTTGGGTTCTAACAGTTCTGTTTCCAGGACTTCCGGGTCAGCGCCATCAGCAATGGCAGAATTCCTCTGATTCAGAGGAACCCGCTCCGCTAAAATCGGGTCTTGCCGCCGCGGCGAAGGCGGAGACCCTCTAAAAATCCCAGGCGGAGGAAGCCTGGGAACGTGGGATTCGGCTCACACCAAGAGCGTCCCCGCTACTCACAGGGAAACCCCTTTTCGGGGGTTCCAAAGTGACGTGGGGTGAGTGGCGCGGTGTTCGAATTGATCGCTATTTTTGCGGAGTGAAGCCGCACAGCCGTTGTCGGAGAGCGCTGACTTTTTTCTGTGGACATTCGGATTTCAAACCGAGTAGTACGGAAATTGGATTCTTAAAATATTTTTAAATTCGGCACTGATCGGGGAAGGTCCAAACAGGAAGTCCGCCTCCCCTTTCTGTAAACAATCTAAAGCAAAGAACCTCCAACTAAGGTCGTGGAGAGTTTTATTTTATTTTTTCTGTTAAAGACTTTAATTCTACTGATTGAGATTATAAGAAATTTTATTTGGAAGCAGGGGAGCCTGCAAGAGAAGAACTAAACTTGGGAATTGATGTGCCACCCCCCGCCCCCCGGACCTGGGAGTGGTCCGTGAGAGCCCGTTTATGAGGAATTGAACAATTTGACAGCTGTCAAGATACAAAAAGAGGACTTTGTTTCTATTGTCTACATTTGCTACAAGCTTATATTTAAAAAGAAGGAAGGACTGTTACAATCTAACGTATGGGACTTTTGGGTCTGTGCTGAGAGGAGTAAAAAGAAACTTAAATCCCCCTAGAGGGAGCTTTGGGACATTGCATTAAGAACCAGCTGAGAAACTGTTTTTTGACCTTGATACGCTTAGGAATGGCAGTCGGAAAAGAAATCCAGTTTGAACTGAATAGGACATTCTTTCTCTTGGGAAAGTTGCAAGGTCAAATAGGTGTTTTGACTACAAATGTCACAACTTTGAATACAAGAGTGAGTACCAGCAATGAACTTGATAAGAACTCGGCACAGGAATTCTATTTAACTGAACAAACAGGGAAATTTGAGAAGGAGAATAATGTTGTCTCTGAAGAGAAGAAAGAGGGAGCCGTAACTCTGCAGATGCGAAAGGTGTGCTGCAGTTCAAGGCCTGACATGATGGTAATAAGGAGAAATAAATTTTTGAAGATGGAAGCCTGGCCTGAATTGGAAAGTGAAAGATGGAGAGATCTCCTTATGTGGAGATCAGACGACCCTTGGATTATAAATCTGATTCAGGTGGAAGTTGGAGTTATGGGGACATTTGGATTTGAAAGGAGAATGAAACAAGATTTGGAATATCTTATAGGCCTTACCTTCAAGTATGGAGGTTTGGCTGGAAGGAATGTGGATGCTGTTGGGTTGGAGCCTCCCCGAGATTTGGTTTTCAATATCAAAGACTATCAAAAAGACTGGCAGAGGAGTCATGAGAGAGATTTAAGAGCCTCGGATTTAAGATCTCCGGGTTGATGGTTTTTTGAGATTGACAGATTTATGCTGGGGACTGAAACCGGGAAGGGGGTATGGGTGGAATAAAAATTGGGAACTCAAAGTGTATGTAAAATAAGTTGCTTTTTTGTTTTGTTTTATTTTTATAAGAGTTGGGAAATTCGTGGAAGGGAATTTTTTTTTTTCGACCTTAGGGAAATGTCTTAAGAATAAGTATTGATATATAGGTTTGGATGAGAGTTAAGATCGGATAAAGTAAAAGTAAAAGTGGCTTTTAAAAATATTGTAAAATTAACGATTTTGTTGATAAGAGGTTTGAAAAAGAAATTTATGTGGTATTGGTAAAAAGACATAAAGGATTAAGTAAAAATGAATTGATGAAAGAGAATGTAAAGCTACAGTATTTTAAAACAAATTATTAAGATAAAAATTAGGTTGGAAGGATTTCCTGAAACAACAATTTAAATTAGAATACAAAAATGGGAGGTGTGAGGAGGTCAAGGAAATAAGTAAAGGAAGAAAGTTATGTAAAGGTTTGATTTGTTTCTTTTTCCCTTTTTCTTTTTTTAATGTTTGTATTTTTTGTGTTTTTTAAAATTTCTTTTTTCTTTTTCCTTATTGTAACCTTTAAAATCTTGAATAAATATTATTATTTTTTAAAAAAACTAACAGTTCTGTTTCCAATTTTGATTTTTCCACCTGGAAGCCAATTTTTTTATCCATATTGTAAGCCTCCCTTATTTGATAATAATGAAGCCAGTCTCGCACTTTATCTTTTAATTTCTCAAAACTCTGCAATTTCAATTTGTCACCTTCTTGTTCCAAAATCTCCCAATATTTCGGCCATTTGGCCTCCATATTGAGTTTTTTCTGAGCCTTCGCTTCCATCGGTGATAACCACCTTGGGGTTTTATTTTCAAGTAAATCTTTGTATCTTATCCAGACATTAAACAATGCTTTCCTGACAATATGGTTCAGAAGCTCAGATAGTTTAGCCCATTAACCAGCCAACCAATCAAAGCTGTTTTGATTAGGTCACCATTCGAGAAGGTGGGCAGTTTACAATCTGAGGCTATTCGGTGACACCAGAGTGCATAATTCTAATCCAGACTATAGGGCAGAACTGTGGCAATCATTAACCCTTGCTTGGGGGAAAAAAGGCATAGCTCAGTAGAATAGCATATGGTTTGCTCACCTTAGTTCAGTCCCTGGAGATGTCCAGGTAAAGGTCTTTGGTTAGCAAATGCTGAGAAACACTTCTGTCTGAGATCGTGGAGAGTCACCACCAGCCAGAGTACAATACAGTGTTATATGGACCAATGGTCCAGCCCAGTGGCTTAGTTCACACTTTGCTTTAAACCACCATTAGGCTAAACTATGTAGCATGCTGGTTCGTGGAACTATGACAAACCCTATGCACTTCCCTGCTCCTGCCATGTTGCAGCAAAGTAAGCTGTGGTTTAGCTTAGCATTACACCTGAACCCAGCCTCATGGTTTGTTTCTCTCCATAATGCTAGACCATGGCTTCTCTCTCAGTAGCATAGCAGCAGCAAGAATGGCAGATGAGCAAAGAGCCTGTGAGTTTAGTCCTGTGCTGCATTGCTGTACACAGACCTTTAAACCACAATTAAGCTTAACCATGGTTTAAATTAAGGAGCAAATGAGTCCTGCATAAGGCAGCCTTACTTGATTCCATTGACTTTGGCATTTGAGGTTCGGCATTTCCTGGGAGCTCTCCCTGGTCCTGATTCCACTCACCAAGAGCTCTTTGGTACTCTGTCTGCTATAACATCTTTGGCTGATGTTTTCTGGTCCTGGTGGCTTCCTCAGGCCTCACCCAACACCCCACGGGCTCTCAGCTGTTTGTTTTCTCCAAACAGTCACATACAATGTACATGGATACACAACGGCATGAAGAACATTGCTATTTCTGCAATGGCGGCTGTGCTTTTCCCAGCCCACTGCAGGCAGAAGAATATCTCATGTTATATCCATGGACAGCCCAGTTTCTGCTAATGTTTCACAACATGCTTATGTATCCATGCACATAATTGCATGGAGAAAATGAGAGGACTTTGTGCTAAAACACCAGGATTGTGTTGCAGGTGCAGTTAAAACCAGCCCTTATTCTGTGAATGAAAGCCTCTCTGGACGATGCATCTTTTTTTATCCCTGTCCCTGTAATTTTAGCTTCTCCATAAAAAGAGAAGGGGAATAAGAGCACAGAAGGCCATGTGCTGTTGTCATCACAAGAGAGGGGGCTTGAGATAATGACAGAAGCCAATATGTACGAAGTAGATGCTCCCCTCGTTCTGCCTGCCGATTACTGCTGTCATTACTGTGAAACCTCTTGTCACCGGGATTGTGCAAACACTGATGTCCTATTGAGAGGGAGTGAGATGAACCGGATGCCAATTAACACGCTGCTCATTTCATTTGACAAAAATTCATGGACACATTGTTTAAAAGGTCACAACTGAAAGCATATTGAAATAACATTTTGGAGACAAGTCAGAAACACACTTGGGATAGGAAGTTAGCAGATTCCTTTTTTAAAAAAAAAGCAGATTCTTCTTTTTTTAAAAAAATGAAATAAAAGAATATTGCAAAGATGTTAAATAATCTCCTCGACCAAGGTCGGAACTAGGTGCTCCATGGCAACCATGACTTGGTTGTTAAGTAACAAGAATTTGTGAATGGGGGGTGGGAGCTTAGCAAGGGAGAAGAAAGAGGTGGGAGAGAGTCCTTTGTTGTTGTTTAGTCGTTTAGTCGTGTCCGACTCTTCGTGACCCCATGGACCAGAGCACGCCAGGCACTTCTGTCTTCCACTGCCTCCCGCAGTTTGGTCAAACTCATGCTGGTAGCTTCGAGAACACTGTCCAACCATCTCATCCTCTGTCGTCCCCTTCTCCTTGTGCCCTCCATCTTTCCCAACATCAGGGTCTTTTCCAGGGAGTCTTCTCTTCTCATGAGGTGGCCAAAGTACTGGAGCCTCAGCTTCAGGATCTGTCCTTCCAGTGAGCACTCAGGGCTAATTTCCTTAAGAATGGATGCGTTTGATCTTCTTGCAGTCCATGGGACTCTCAAGAGTCTCCTCCAGCAGAGTCCTTAAGGCAAGAAATACTTTTTCTCCCTGATACCCTTCTTCTCAGGCAGGTTCCCTCAGAGAGCCCATCTCCTACTCTGTATGTCCTTCAGGTGGAAAGGTTCTGGAGGGAGACTAGTAGATGGGAGAATAGGTAAGCACAGAGTCACCTTGGCAGGATTTTGCCCTGGAACCAAGGAATACTTTCAAAGAGTGGGAGGATGCATGTGTTGCAGAGAGGGGTGCAAGCTAAGAAACCCCTGCTTTGAGTCTCATCATATCCAAGAATTCACTCTGCAGCCATAGGCAAGACCCTATTTGGGGGAACAGCAATTTTATAGTGGGGATGGGGAGGCTTTGGCCTCCCAGACATTGCTGGGCTCCAACTCCCATCAGCCACAGTCAGCATGGCCAGTGGTCAGGGGAGATGGGAGTTGTAGTCCAGCAACAACTGAAGGGCCAGAGATTCCCTCACAGTGTTGTAAGAATTACTGGGATAATGTGTGTGTGAATTGCTTTGAATGCTTGGAAATGTGCTTTTAAATGAACATATGAAAAGCCATGAAGGATCAGAAGAGCTCTACTGGACCACTCCAGCGTTCTGCTTCCAAAAACAGCTAGTGGGGTGAACTTTTCTACGCCATCAGGCTTACAACTGAGAAAGAATATTCCATATTAGATAGCTGATTATTTTTATTTTAATTTTTTTAAAAAGTGGCTTTTATTGTATATGTATATATTTGTTAGGGACGCAGGTGGCACTGTGGGTAAAACCTCAGTGCCTAGGGCTTGCCGATCGCATGGTCGGCAGTTCGAATCCCCGCGGTGGGGTGAGCTCCTGTCTTTCGGTCCCAGCTCCTGCCCACCTAGCAGTTCAAAAGCACCCCTAAGTGCAAGTAGATAAATAAGTACTGCTTTATAGCGGGAAGGTAAACGGCATTTCCGTGTGCTGCGCTGGTGCTGGCTCACCAGAGCAGCTTCGTCACGCTGGCCAAGTGACCCGGAAGTGTCTCCGGACAGCGCTGGCCCCGGCCTCTTAAGTGAGATGGGCGCACAACCCTAGAGTCGGACACGACTGGCCCGTACGGGCATGGGTACCTTTACCTTTATATATTTGTTATAAATCAGTTCAATTTTTTCATGAAATTGTGGTATACTAGTATTTTTTTAATAGAGAGATAAGTAAATAAAGTAAATATTGACGGACTTGTCCTCTACAAACATGTTTAATCTTGTTTTCAGTACAACTAAGCCCATGACCATTTTTAGCATAAATAAAATTAATTTGCAAACTTGCCAGTGTTCTGCAGAATACGCTTTGTCTTAGCAAGGATTTGTGGGATACCCAGCCTCATATAAGCAACATGTTTAAGTCTAATTGATGCATTAAAGGATTAAGATCATAGAGTAAGTTGCCCTGCCAGGCTTAGCTCACTTTGTGAGGGACTAGGTAATCAAGCCTCTGTTCCCTTCCGTCAACTAGAGAAGCTCAGTGCGTGAAGAGGTTTTGAGCTGGTTACTGCAGCTTAGACCACATGGCTCTTACAAGCCATTCTTGTGTTCCTATACCAGTAATTTAGGCACTTTTACCACTGTAACTAAGGCAAATTTTACTGCCCGTCCAACATTTTCTGAATGTAAGGGAAAGCACATGAATCTGACCTTTGGAAGAGTTTGTAAGAAAGCCATTTTTAACTTACCAAATGTGTGGTCTTTTTCTAGGCTAAGGGAAGGGGGAAACTTTGGAAGGAACTTAGAAGGGCATATTTTAAAGGTCTAGCAGCCTACTTCACTGCACGTTTTGTAATTTTAAATCTCTGTTGGGGTTCTCTCACCAAAGAGTGCTTGCCCCAAACCTGGATCTTGGCATCCAGGGAATTCTCCTTTTCATGCCTATAGTTTTCCTGGCCAGCCAGCAGGATTAAGGCTGGTTTTCTCACTGCAAAAAAAACTGTAATATGTGTGGTGTTGACACTTTTTTGCCCCCTTACTCTGTTGATGTATTGTTGTGGACTGCTAACTTGGATGTGCTCAACACCTCCCCACTCCAACTGTCTGTTACTGGAACGAGACACAGCTATTCTGGGACTGGAATTCTTCTGGGCTTTGCCTAGGATTGTGTTCTCTTTGCTTTTGATCCCATTTTGTAAAATATGCATTTCAAGAATTGGCCAAATGGGTTGTAAGCCACAATCTTACTGAGAAACCAGGAGGATATTCAGATTCTCTCAGAACTCGTGCACTCACTTGGGCAGTGCTGGACTGCACTTTGTTGTTGCTGTTTAGTCATGTCCGACTCTTCGTGACCCCATGGACCAGAGCACGCCAGGCACTCCTGTCTTCCACTGCCTCCCGCAGTTTGGTCAAACTCATGCTGGTAGCTTCGAGAACACTGTCCAACCATCTCGTCCTCTGTCGCCCCCTTCTCCTTGTGCCCTCCATCTTCCCCAACATCAAGGTCTTTTCCAGGGAATCTTCTCTTCTCATGAGGTAGCCAAAGTATTGGAGCCTCAACTTCAGGATCTGTCTTTCCAGTCAGCATTCAAGGCTGATTTCCTTCAGAATGGATAGGTTTGATCTTCTTGCAGTCCATGGGACTCTCAAGAGTCTCCTCCAATCGAATAATTCAAAAGCATCAATTCTTCGGCGATCAGCCTTCTTTATGGTCCAGCTCTCACTTCCATACATCACTACTGGGAAAACCATAGTTTTAACTATACAGACCTTTGTTGGCAAGGTGATGTCTCTGCTTTTTAAGATGCTGTCTAGGTTTGTCATTGCTTTTCTCCCAAGAAGCAGGAGTCTTTTAATTTCGTGGCTGCTGTCATCATCTGCAGTGATCATGGAGCCTAAGAAAGTAAAATCTCTCACTGCCTCCATTTCTTCCCCTTCTATTTGCCAGGAGGTGATGGGACCAGTGGCCATGATCTTAGTTTTTTGAGGACAAATCCTTGCACAGTCACAAAGTCACTGCAAGGTCTAAGGCAGAGATGGGCAACCTGTGGCCCTCCCGAGGTTGCTAAACTGCAAATCTTATAACCCCTGAGCATTGGCCATGTTTTCTGGGCCCAAAGGGAATCTCATGGCATCAGGACAGCCACAGGTTAGCAAGTTGTTCCCTTTTCAGGTGTAAAAAGAGAATAAGACAATGGCCAACATTCTGAGCATTTTGCTTGGATGTGAAATGAGATGTGGACTATTGAGCATTTCTGCCAATTAAAGTACTGTGGAGATGTTTAATAAGAGTCAGCCTCTCTGGTCCTTGTGCATTCTTTGCACATGTTAAATGATGTCTTATGTGGCTCTGAATTGGCTTGCCCTTTGCCAAGGTTGAGGAGATGTAAGTATGTGGGAAAGGGGAACAAATGAGGGCTTGGCAGACTCTTTGGTAGAGGATTGCTACAATTTAAACTTGTCGCCACTTATGAACTACTCCCTGGGGGGACAAAAGGAAAACCTAATTTTACTCTCAAAGGCTGAGCTGTAAACAAGGTTTAGTCCTACTAATCACACAGCAGTGGAGCTGGGTCTTGAAAAATATGTTATTGGGAGTTCCAATAAAGCACATACTTAATAAAATAAGAATTAAAGTAGCCAGTGTGCTCTGTTGCTGCTTAGTTAAAGTATTTCTCAAGATTGCTTTTCTTCTCTTTCCAACCACCCCTGCTTAGTAAATTGCACATTAATATTAGAGTGTTTCAATATGTATTGCCTTAATCAGAGGGACCTCTGAGTGAAAGCTTGCTTGGGGACTCCTGAGCATCTCTCCAAGACACTCTAAAGGGTACATAAACAAGGCATTAGAGCTCCGATTTCTCTTTCGCTCCCCCTTCTCGCTGTTCTTTATTTTATTGCATAGCTCCACGGCCTGTTTTATGGGAACGGGGCTTTGTGCAACAGTCAATACTCAGCCTGCAGGCTAGACACATTTATGAGACATGCATGCAAACACACACACACACACTTTGCTTTTTTAGAATGGGAACGAATGCATTCTAGGCCCCAACTACACTATGCATTTAAAGCAGTTATCATACCATTTTAAGCACTCATGGCTCCCCTCCAGAAAATCTTGGGAAGTGTAGTTAAGGGTGCTGAGAGTTAATAGAAAGCCCCTATTCCCTTCACAGAACCAAGATTTCCAGACATAGGTGCCGACTCCCTAGGGCCCTGGGTGCCTGAGAAACCACAAAATTCCCCATGAAGGGGACAGGCACTCATAAATTTCCGTGCCAGGGCCTTGCATGCTGTGTGGCACACATGGCCCTGGGCACCCACAGTTGTGGGGCCAAGTTGACACTCCTATTTCCAGAGTTCCCTGGGAAGGGAGATTGACTCTGGAAATTGTAGCTCTGTGAGGGGTTCACTAACAAGTCTCAATGCCCTTAGCAAACCACACTTCCCATGATCCTTTGAGGGACACCATGACTGTTTGAAGTGGCATGATGATGTGTGAAATATATAGTGCAGTTGGGCCTTAGTTAAACGTATATACATGGCTGTGTACCCCAGCCTTCATCAACCTGGTGGCCTCTAAATGCTGCTGGACTCCAACTCTCATCAGTCCCAATTGCCTGTGGTTATGGAGGTGGCAGCTCAAAATATGGAGAGCGCCAGGTCAGGAAGGAATTGTGTGGCCTAACCATAAGGACATAAGAAGAACAACCCATGTGAGGATGTTAGCATTCACATATAAAAGGGAACTTCCATATGTTCTGTGTGTACACTGGAGGCAAGGGATGTGGATAGGTGGGGAGAGACTGTCTATATTATTTTATACATTTCTAAGTACCAAAACCTCTTCACTACCAAGCCATCATAATGATATTATCTTGGAGCAAGGACCTTCCTGGAAGCCAGAAGGAAAATGATGACTAAGAAAATGCCCCTCATTGAACAGACTCAATGCTTGTATTTAATTATTGGAGAATTGCAAATCAATGCTACTGTAAAACACTCTGAGGCGGCTTGGAGAAAAGTCAAGTTCATTTCTTGCCCAAGTAAATTAGATTGCAAAAGTCAGCCAAAAAATAACAACAGTGTTTTCTTCTCTGCTGGATAGCCTTAACATTGCTTGTTTCTGGTGAGATTGTCCCATTGCCCTGTCCCGAACATTTCTTCATCCGTCACAGAGTGCTTGGGAAATGAAGAGGGAGTTCACCTTTCTCTCGCAAGATTAGGGAGCCATCCTTGCATTTGATCGCCTATTCTGGAATATATTGAGGGAATAAATAATGGTGAATGATGGCCTTCACGCTTGTGGCTTTTGCAGTTTCCAGGACTCCTTGATGGAGTTATAGCTCCTACTGCTCACAACAGTCCTGGGTCTTATTTTATATCGCACATCAATCCAAGTTCTCTTACCCTCATGCTATCACCTTCTCTGCTTTTCTGTTCTGCTCTTCCATGATGCCAAACTCTCAACTGTCCCAATTGCCATTTTCCCAGCCCAGCTATCTCTCCATGTTTCTGACTTGCATTTTGTTTCCCAGCTGCTTCTCCTGGCATTAAACCAATGTCTCTGTTCACACAATACATTTTGCTATGTGGAAAGCATACACGAGGTGCTTAGCTGATTTGCTCATGTTAAGAACTGGTGGATTGCTCAGCTTCCATGCTGTCCAATGCAGTTATAGTGCAACATTCCTCGGAATTTGTTTGTTTTTAATGTGAAATGCGCACTTTTATGTAAGACACTCCTTTTCAATACACTCCCCAGTGTGATACAAATTTTGTATACATCCATGACGTAAAATACAGGTCTTCACACACACTTTTGGTGCATCTTCCTTCTGCAGGGCCTGTAAGACAGAGCTATTCCACCTGGCTTTCAATTTGAACTTAGCCTGATCTTTTATTCCCCTTCTCACCCCCCCCTTTTTATGAAGATTACCCACTCTGGGATCCCACAGCTAATTCTCCCCTGGTCTCCTCGCTGGCCCAAATAATTTAGCCAGCTAGCCCTGGTGATCATCTAATGTTTATTGGATTGCTTTCCCCCCTAAATTGATTTTTTTTAATTCTGAATTTATTGTTATTCACATTTTATACTGTATTTTATGCTGTTTTCGTTCATCAATTAAGTGTTTAAAATTTGTTGTTAGCCGCCCTGAGCCCGGTTTTCTGAACCAGGAAGGGTAGGGTATAAATAAAAATGTATTATTATTATTATTATTATTATTATTATTATTACTATTATTATCTAAAATGTACTCCAAAATCTGGAGTGGCACACAACCCAAATGGGAGTTGCATTCCCTTCAAGCTCAGGAGAATGGGATTGAGCTGGTCCACTGCAAAAAGCAGACCAAGCAATGCCCTCCCTTATGCCTAAGCAGGCCCCAAGGTTGCAGTGCTGCCGCAGGCGCCTCAGGCCTTCTTTCTTCCACACTTGAGTGACATCACTACAGATGGCTAGATGAAGGTTCTGCAGCTACCAGTTCAACAGGACCAGGTGATCATAGTGACCAGTGTGGTTCCCCCAAGCTGCTTTCTTTGGCTTCCTGGCTCCTCTGTCAGAGTAACAGACAGCAAAAGCAGAGCTCAGATTCCATGAACTCCAGCCTTGACAGGGGTTAACTTAATGGACTATGTCTGGGTTCCTTTCTAAATGAAATGCATTGTGGGGATCACAATGAGTCACTGTGGAAAAAGCAGTCTTTTCAGGCACCTTGGCATACAGATTCGGCCACTTTTATTAGGCAGGACTCATATTGTGCTCGAAAGCAGTGCAGTTGCTGGACGACTGCTACGTTCTGCCATTTTCCTCATAGATATTAAGTTCAGCCCATCCATGTACTGCTTGATAAGTGCTCCTGTGTTCCTGTTGACTTATTCAAAAGAGCACAATTTTATAGCTGCTGCTTAACAACAACAAGAACAACAACCAGCTGCACAAAAATCAGTGTCAGCCCTGGAATCCTACAATGGAATCCATTCCTCATCTAGTCTTTTGTGTTTAGCAAACCCCAGTGGAATCTAGGACTTGTGTAGTGTTGTGAATTTGTCCATGTGGCTATGCAAGTCCATTCCAGAAATAGAGATGGCAGTGAATTTCCCCCCGTGCAAGCCTAGAGAATAACGTGGCAGCTTGCAAAAGCCCATACAGCCTAATTTGAGGGAGAAGCAGGCTTTTTAAGCGTTTAAATTATTCTCCAGCTCAAATTGAAATCCAAGCCAGAGAATAACTGTTGGCTCCTCTCCCTTGCTATTGTCAGCCCTTGCTGCCACCCAACCCAAATATACACCTCTTTCCCTTCACTGCAGGTGAGAGATGCAGCAGGAGACAAGAAGAGGGAGGTTATATCCTGAGGTGCTGAAGAACAGCATGTCAGGGCTCAAAGTTCAGGGGACTATGAGAGATGTATTTCTGGCAAGGGGGCTGGTGTCGATGGCTGGTTGGAAGGCTGAGGAATGGCATGGACAGACGAAGCATGTGTCCAAGTTCCCAGATTGGCTTGGGGAAATGTTATAAGTCTGACTTTTTCTTCCCCTGGAAGAAATCACATATTTGTCTGGGTTTATCCAAGGTGAATATTTGGAGAACTCGCCCATCCCTATCTGGAAAGACTTACACTCCCGAGAGATCTATTTTGAGGTAGCTCTGTTAGTACAGAACACTTACCAGCAATCTCAGAATAAATGAGTTTCAACAGACTTGTTGAGGGGTTTTCTTTGTGTGCGCCTGTTACTCGGATGCTGCAAGAATGTGAATCAAAGAAAAGCATTACGTTGAAGCAATAGGTGAAAGGGGAACAGAGGTTTCTGTCAAGGATGACCTGTTGTAGGAATGCTCTCCAGGAAGCAGTCACCACAATGAGTAAACCTACTTGAGGGTGGATGAGCTGGTAGTTTGTTCATAGTCAAGCAAATTAATTCATGTATGTGCACGTGTGGCAGGAACCTAAGATTCACATTAGGCCCTCAGGAAGAGTCCTCTTAAAGAAGCAAGTCAATCAAATGAGAAGGAACTTTCTTGCAGGTGTTTCTGCTTGTATTCCCCCCCCCCAAGATAATGGCGCACAAGGAATCCAGATTTAACAAACCATGGCTTCAGAGCAAGAATTGAAGGTTTGGATGAGGAGCCTTTTTTTTCTGCCCGAGGGCCACATTTCCTCCCAGGGGCCACATGCCAGTGGTGAGCGGTGCCAGAGGCAAAAAGCAGGTGGAGCAATGGAAATGAATTTTAGCTTTGTACAGGAGTAGACCATATTCACACACAGCTCTCTATCCTCTATCCTGGCCAGGGCTGGCCCACCCATGAGGCAAAGTGAGGCAACTTCTTCAGGCAGCAGGATCTGCAAGGGCAGCAGATCTGACCTCCAAGGCATGCATCACCCACTGCTGCTGCCTGCCACCGTGGCAACAACAACTATGGTGTGCTCCTTGGGGACCAGATCTGTCTCCTCTCCAGCTGCGGCTCCCCCCCTGCCACCTCAACAGCTTCCTGTTGGAAAATAAGAGGAACTTCCTGTCTTCATCCTTGTTCCCAATGTAGATATTTATTCTCTGCTTCTTCACTTGCCGCTTCTTCCCTAGTGTGTGTGTGGGGGGGGGGCACCATTTTGTGATTCACCTCTGGTGCCAAAATGAACAACAACAACAATAATTAATAATAATAGTTTATTTATACCCCACCCATCTGGCTGGGTTTCCCCAGCCACTCTATGTGGCTTCCAACAAAGTATTAAAATACAGTGGTCTGTTAAACGTTAAAAGCTTCCCTAAAGAGGGCTGCCTTCAGATGTCTTCTAAAAGTCTGGTAGTTGTTCTTCTCTTTGACATCTGGTGGGAGGGCATTCCACAGGGCGGGTGCCACTACTGAGAAGGCCCCCTGCCTGGTTCCTTGTAACTTGGCTTCTTGCAGTGAGGGAACTGCCAGAAGGCACTCAGCGCTGGACCTCAGTGTCTGGGTTGAACGATGGGGGTGGAGACGCTCCTTCAGGTATACTGGACCGAGGCCGTCTTGGGTCAGCTCTGAGCATTATCAGAGCTCCAGGACACGTCCCAGCAAGGCAAAAACATTCAAGGAGGGAGCAAAGCAGGGCTGGTGAAGACTGTGCCCTTAGGAGAGAGACTGTGACATGGGGAAGAATCTGGAGGGCCTGGTAGAGAGGCTGCTTTTGCCCCTAGACCTGAGGTTGAAGAGTTGCTGCTGGTCAGTCCTGAACTAGATGGACCAGTTGGTTTAAGGCAGATTCCTATCTTATTTAAGAATGCCAATAAAAGGTTCACTGTGATGCAGCCCTTATCTGCAATGTAACTAAGTAATTTCCCATTCTAGTGCTTTAATTCCATAATGCAGGCACAGCAATGTGCCCTGAAATCCCACTGTAACTGTGTATTAATCTTGTTCATGCATACTGACACAGCTGAGTGCCAACTCAGGTGGTGCTTTGTTTTTCAGTATTGAAATAAAAGCATGCAGCAGACTAAGGCATTACACAGATTAAAATTTGGGGGAAGCAGAAATTACAAACAAAATGTAATTTAGGGACTCCACTAGATTGGAAAGAAGAAAAAGCGACTTATATGTGTTGTATATGCAATATAACATTATGCTACGAGGTGGCGCTGTGGAGCCCCATTTCTCTCTACCTGTTTTCCCTGTTTTAGATTTATAACACGTTTAACCAAAATGCTTCTCTGACGTGTCTAGATCCAGCCTAGGTGTCAGACACGCCTTTTCCAAGCAGGCCTTGCAGAGGCAAGAATCAACTTTGGAAGAAACAATATCAACAGAGCGCCATCTGCAGAGTGTCATTCACCCCTGGTTAATCGCAGCCAGTGCAACGACAAGGATGATGAGCCTGACTAGGTTTTCAAATCCAAGATTACAGGCAGAAGTTTTATACAGACTCATATCATCTCTAAACGAGATGCTTTTTCCATGGCGTCAGTTCACATGTTCTGCTGCCAGTCATCGGGTGTGGAGACATCTTCATGGATGTCGTTCCATGCTGTGACGATCTGAGGTTCCTTCATATATTCCCTACATCTTTTTAGAGGAAAGAAGGAAGAAAAAGAAGGATGTAAGCCCCACACTGTGGGTTAAACCACAGAGCCTAGGACTTGCCAATCAGAAGGTTGGTGGTTCGAAACCCCGTGACGGGGTGAGCTCCCATTGCTGGGTCCCTGCTCCTGCCAACCTAGCAGTTCGAAAGCATGTCAAAGTGCAAGTAGATAAATAGGTACTGCTCCGGCAGGAAGGTAAACGGCGTTTCCATGCACCACTCTGGTTCACCAGAAGCGGCCACATGACCTGGAATCTGTACTCCGGCTCCTACGGCCAGTAAAGCGAGATGAGTGCCACAACCCTAGAGTCGGTCACGACTGGACCTAATGGTCAGGGGTCCCTTTACCTTTTTAAGCCCCACACTCACCCAGTACACACACAGTGCAGTGTGTCCAGGACCCAACATCGCCCCAGCCTCAGAACCCAACACCCACAAAATGAATGTTAGGAAGCCGCAGAGGAGCTAGAGTTGGCATAAAGCTAATGGTGGAGCAACTGTTGCCTTGGCAACATACCGAGTGGCTTCCAAGCCAAAACCACAGGGATCAGTGCCTCTGTTGCCACGGTGATGGGGACTTGATGCCCAAGAAGGCAAACCCCAGGTGACTTGTGGGAATTAGGTGAGAGGCAGCCTGGATGCAAAGCCTGCCAGTGTCTAGTATTGCTGTTGTTGTTTCAATTTATATACCACCCTTTATCAAAAGATCTGAGGGCGATGTACAACATTTAAAAAAAATTACAGAACTTCAGTAAGAAAAGCATAATAAAAACATACTGACAGAGAGACAATGATAAAGTAGTTAATGGCAGTCCTTTCCCCCACATTGTGGATTATTTAATAGCCATAGGTTCGTATAGTTAAAGCTATGGTTTTCCCAGTAGTGATGTATGAAAGTGAGAGCTGGACCATAAAGAAGGCCGATTGCCAAAGAATTGATGCTTTTGAATTATGGTGCTGGAGGAGACTCTTGAGAGTCCCATGGACTGCAAGAAGATCAAACCTCTCCATTCTGAAGGAAGTCAGCCCTGAGTGCTCACTGGAAGGACAGATCCTGAAGCTGAGGCTCCAATACTTTGGCCACCTCATGAGAAGAGAAGATTCCCTGGAAAAGACCCTGATGCTGGGAAAGATTGAGGGCACAAGGAGAAGGGGACGGCAGAGGACAAGATGGTTGGATAGTGTTCTTGAAGCTACCAGCAAGAGTTTGACCAAACTGCGGGAGGCAGTGGAAGACAGGAGTGCCTGGCGTGCTCTGGTCCATGGGGTCACAAAGAGTCGGACACGACTAAACAACAACAACAGGCCTTGGTAAAGAGGCATGTTTCTTCCTGGTGCCTAAAGACATGTAATGACGGTGCCAGGCGAGCCTCTCTGGGGAGAGCGTTACACAGTGGGGTGAGGAGGGCTGGGCTGTGTTTGTCTGGAAGCACCCAGGTAGAGAGTACAGGGAGGAGCTGGAGGAGGCATATGGGTAAGACTGACCCCCAACCACATCCCCACAGCTGAGGATATGAACAGGAACAGATGCCAAGCTTAAATGGGGGGAAAGGAAGTGAGAATCACACTTCAGATGCCCAGACATGATCCCATCTGCCCTTGGCAGCGACGGGAACGTTTCATTGCTTTCTATTCTGCATGCATGTGGACGTGACGGAGCAGACACTCGTGTAGTGTGTTTGTGACAAGAGCTATATGCAGGGCTATGCATCTCGATTGCGAAGGTGTCGCGTCTGAAACAGCTTGCGGTGCTAAGTGATCTCTGTGCTTTCCATGGCAAATTTAGTTAATCATAAATGGCTTTGTGTTCCCGGGAAACTTGACTATTTTAACTGCCAGTTCTGGAACTGCTTTTGTCAGTTACAGCTTTGCTTTTCCATTTGAGTGGGAGTGAGACATCTCTATAGTCCATAAACATCTGTTGCATAAATGCAGAAAAGGGGGGAAGGGAGGGGGGAAGAGCACAGCAAACTCTTCAGAGAGGTGGCATTGTTAGTGAGTGGTTCAGGGGCTTTATGCCATGCCCTGGGCCTTCTGCACTCCCTCTTCTTATGAACTTTTAAAAAAGCTAGCATACAGGTTGGCTTGGTGTGCTGGAAAACAGAGTGAGACCCTACCGCTCACACATTTAATTTGCTTTCCCGTTGTGGCACAGATTCTGTAGCTCAATGGTTGCTCAATGTTCCTGCAGTGTATCGACTGCTGACAGGGGACTTGTAACTATATGCAGTATCTGACTGGGAGGACGAAGAAGGACTCAGCTACACAGCTGCAAATAAAACGTTTTAAATGTAAATTGCAATATACAAATGTGACACTAGATGGCGACAGTGAGCTATGCAAAATTCAATGTGTTTTTCAAAATGTGTATTTTTTAAAAAGCACTTTCACATATTTTTTTAATATGTGTGTAGATTCCACCGAAGTGCGTGTGAATGAGGGAGAAGTCATGTTAGATGTTGGATGGGAAACGCTAAGAATTGTTGCTGTGCGATGGAAACAGGGGTTCTAAGAACTCTCAGCGCCCTCCACAAACTGCAGTCCCCATGATTCTTTGTGGGAAGGTGTGGCTGTTTAAAGTGGTATTGTTGTTGGCATTCGTCTTTGGGGAGAGAAACAGTGGAGTGCACCTCCAAGGGTGAAGCCAAATCTATGTGTTAACAGCACTGAAGTGACCTCTGTGGGGCAGAAGCCTGGGCAATGTGAATGGAGATCTTGGGCTGCCCAGACAACAAGGCCCCCTCTTGGCCTCACAGATGTTGTCCAAAGGAAAGCAGAGCAATACATTTGGCACCAGCTTGGTCGCAGGAGTTGCCAAGATGTGGCTTACAAGGCACCATCCAACCACCTTAGGGACTCTACTCCAGATTTGTGTGGTCTTTACTCCTTAGCCTTTTCTTCTCCTGAAATTGTGCCCCAAGGCAGTGGAGGTGTGGCGATCACACAGGGTCCCCGGACATTTGACGGTCTATTGATCCCTGTGCTACCACTGTGATTGCCTCTTCACTGCCACCAACCCGTTTCTCACGGGTACACACGGAGTCCAGACAGTTGTTAACATTAACAAATAATCAAGTTTATTTTTATAAGCATGAACAAGTTTTAGGTTTCAGTTAATTTTTCTCGTCAGTTTCTTAATCTTAGTTACTTTACTGACCTATTCATTCCTAACAACTTCAAACTGATTATCCCAACTATCTATCTGACTCCACCTAACAGTTCCTCTCACTCTCTCACAACACACAACTCGACCAACCCACAGACTTATCCTCCCTCTTCCTTCTCCAACTCCCAACCCTCAACTGACTTCCACACAACACCAACTCTAACTCCTCCCCTTGAGTTCCCACTGGCCAATCACATCACACTCATTTAACCCTTTCCTTATGACCCACTTAGGAGGCAAACGCCACAGGAGGTAGACAGATTCATCCATCCCTTCATCCAATTTGCATTCAGCAGGTGTGGGGAACCTTTGCCATTCCAAGTGATTCTGAATTACAACTCCCATCATTCCCGCCATTGGCCCTGCTTTCTGGGGCTGATGGGAGTTGTAATCCAACAGCATCTTGAGACCCAAAGGTTCCCCACACCAGGCATACAGCAAACCCAGAAATATTGTTGCCACCCCGTAGATCAGAGTAAGCCTTGAGAGCAGTAACTTTTTACCCTCTGAAAATTGGCCTGAGCTTGGATCTGTGCAGATAAATTGGCATATACAGATGTTATGTAAATGTATGTCATGGTCTTGGGTCCCGAGTCTTTTTTCAAAGGCCAGCAAAACCCCTGCTGCAACACGACAAGATGGGCTTTTAGAGTCATTAAAATTTCATAGCCATTTCCAGCCAAACCATTCAATAACTCATTACCAATTAAAAACTCTGATATTGCGCTGTACGGAAAAGCCGGCTCCTTCTTGTTGTTGTTGTTTTGGGGGAGGACCTCTGGGAGAGATGCATGTGTGTGTTGTGGTGTGAATTTTACTTAGTGTAAGAGAAATGGGCCCTTAGTGCCATCTTGCTTTTCCTTCCAGATTTCACACCTTCAGGGAACGCTTTCAACAATAGTTTGTTTGCCAAGGAAAGCCTGCATTGTGTGTTATTTTATAAAACAATTATAAACATCTCAAAGCACATGAAACTGTCAATAGAAGGTTTGTAGTGATGTAGCCCTTTCCTGTAAAGTAATTTGCATAAAGCTGGGATTCTTTGTGACTTACAATGTCACCTGAAAATCCTGTGTTCTTGTGTTATGTGACTTGTTCCTCACTCTGATGGGCCTCAAACGTATATCAGTTTTCAAACAGCTCCTAAACCCCATCCCAAATCTATGGGATTTATTTTCCTCTTGCCCTTTGTTGAATATCAACTTCTTGTGAGCTGCTTGTGGAAGCAGGCCCTCCAAATCCATCCTTCAGTATTGGGTGGGTTGAGCGATTTCTGGCATTGGGAGGGTTTTCGCCATTATTTCTGATGTTAGCACTGGGAATGTTTGCAAAGTCACTTAAATAATGCAGGGTCCAAAGAGAAAATAAATCCCAATAATACTTCACTAAGCAAACTTAACAAGAACAGGGTATTAATTATAACATGAGGTTTATTTCAAGGAGAAGTTCAATCAAACATACATCAGGAAAACTCCCTTGGAATGGCACAGCCAATTAGAACATGTGTTGCCTCACCAGAGATCCTGCTACCCTGATTAGTTGCTAAGTAATACCTCCACTCACCCCCCTCTTGGCTAGTTGACTTTCTGATAATAGAATTAACCCTCAAGTAACACACAGTATGATCTCTGCTGTTGCACTTCCAACAGAGAAGTCTCATGACAAGCTTCTGAGGAACTCCCAGGTTCCTCGGGAATAGCTAGAAAATACTTTGCTTGATTGACAGCATTGTTCTAAGTCTCCTCTTGCATTACAGTGGTATCTCGGGTTAAGAACTTAATTCATTCTGGAGGTCCATTCTTAACCTGAAACTGTTCTTAACCTGAGGTACCACTTTAGCTAATGGGGCCTCCCACTGCCGCCACGTCGCTGCCACACGATTTCTGTTCTCATCCTGAAGCAAAGTTCTTAACCCAAGTTACTATTTCTGGGTTAGCAGAGTCTGTAACCTGAAGCGTCTGTAACCCGAGGTACCACTGTAATGACAAACTGATCATTAGCCAAACAGGCAAGAATATAACAAACTCTCAGACAATGCATACCTCGTATTGATTATTCTAAAACTTTTTAGCACTGAACAAGACTAGTCAGGAGGCTCTTGCTGGTGTGTAGTGGCACGTCTCCATTAACTTTGATTGAACAATGCCAGCGTTATAGTTGCCGTGGGTATAATCTAGCCCAAGGTTAGCCCTGCCTTGCAGCATCAATGCTTTTGGCAAAATAATCATTGCTCATGTCTGCTGTGCCACTCATGGATATGGGGAGGGGAGCCCAGTAATATTTTCAAGCTATTCAGAAGCTATTGCCCTCTAGCTGTGTTGAACTATAAGTCACATAAGCCCCAGTCTGCACATGACTAGCTGGAGCTGATGAGAGATATAGTCAAAAACAGCTGGAGGGCACCAGGTTGGTGAAGAGTGATTTAAGGACGTTTCCATTCCACTTTTTGACCTCTATGAGACCCCTAACGTAGCAGTGATAAAGCCCACTAAACAACAACACCAGATTAAGGCTTCAGTCTTGCACATATTTATTGGGAAGTAAGTTCTGTAGAACTCAACAGAGCTTCTGAGCTAGCACATATGGGACTGTGATGTAAGCCACATAGAAAAACAAAACCAGCTCCACAGTACTTGGAAACAAAATTCAATACAGTACATCCCTAAATGCACTCTGAAATGAAAATGTCTTCACACAATGCCTAAAGAGTTGTAATTTATTTGGATATGATTTATGAATTATAAAAGTATGAGTCTGGGAGGGCCCCATCCGCAACCCCAGCTTATGTATCTCCCTCCCCCACCCCCGAGCTGCACACAAGCAGGTGAAGACTGCGCCTGAGTGCAACCTGCTTCTGCTCCTCCTGTTTCAATCCTCTTCTGGTCCTTGGAGACTGGAGCAGGAATGGTGGAGGCAGGGAGAGGAGGTGTGGAAGTCCCTGATTTTACATCAGCCTAACTGCTCTCTATCTCTATCTCCTTCCGCACCTGTTCTTCATTCTCCAATTCTGCAGCTTCTCCTGCCTGTGACTCTCATCTCCTGGCTGTTACAAGCTCCTCCAGTTCAGTGATCCCTTCTTCCAAGTCAGTCTCCAATCCCCCTCTTTTCCCGGTTGATGCCCACTCCTCAATATCCAGCCCCTACTCCTCAGTGCCCAGCCAGTCCCTGACATCAACACATAATTCATTTATGGAATTGGCTGACAACCACTTATTGCAACACTAGAGACCAGGGGGTGGGGAACAGGACCTGCCTAGTGGGTTGGATCCTGAGCTCCCTCAGCCCCTACATGCCACCTTGACAGGTGAGTGAGGCCACCAACCTGTCAATCACCTAACATCTTCTTTCTTCTTCTTTGGCAATCACTCATAGCTGAGTAAGATCATCTTCCATGAACACGGTCTTAACAGAGTGTCTGCGGAGGCCAATTCTGGATCCACACGTCCTTCCACAGTGGGGACATAGGTTTCTGGGTGGGAGTCAATGACATTGAGGGTTTGCTAAGCATGCCTTCCTCTTAGCACATTTCTCCTTTTCGTCCTGAGTTTGAAAGGCTGTTCTCCAATTGGAGTGCTCACAGGCTAGTGTTTCCCAGTTGTCAGTGTTTATACTACGGTTTTTTAAGATTTGTCTTGAGAGAATCTGTAAACCTCTTTTGTTGACCACCAGCATTACACTTTCTATTTTTAAGTTCGGAAGAGAGTAGTTGCTTTGGAAGACATTAATCAGGCATCCAAACAACATGACCAGTCCAACAAAGCTGATGTTGAAGAATCATTGCTTCAGCACTGGTGAGCTTTGCTTCTTCCAGTACACTGGCATTAGTTCACCTGTCTTCCCAAGTGATGTGTAAAAATTTTCGGAAACACCATGACATCAGACAACTAAACGCCAAAGGAAGGAATCAGGAATGTACTTTTAAGTTCTTGTGGTGGAATCTAGCAGCCAGTGGCCTTGTAGGTGGATGACATAATAATGTGTGCAGGCTCCGCATAGTAACCTTACCATAAGGTTGTGGACAGAACAGTAGAAGAAAGTTGAGGTTAGGGTTAGGAACCCTCAAGAATGCAAATGGGTTGCAGACAATGAGAGCCAGATTGTTACCTGTTAGCATTTCACTCCTCCGTTGCTGGATGTGTGATTG
The DNA here is from genome assembly GCF_027172205.1 of Podarcis raffonei. NCBI lineage: Eukaryota > Metazoa > Chordata > Lepidosauria > Squamata > Lacertidae > Podarcis > Podarcis raffonei. The sequence continues at coordinate 110,452,372 of NC_070604.1, read as the reverse complement.
TTACATCACATGTCAGTGTTTACTTTCTAGGCTTGGAAACTGTGAGAATGGAAGCCAGTCTTATCTCTTCCACTGTACTGTACTTTTGTACTTTTTCTTTTTCTCTCTCTTGGAGAAGATGTGAGAGGACGCCATGATTGCGTTGTCCTGTATATATTGCTTAATAAATCACTTAGAATGCTACACTCATGCTCCACAATTGTTTCTGCTATACTCTGATTGAGCATGCCCACGTCTTTTGATATGTGTCACTGGTGCGCATTGGGACTGATTTGTGAACGTCCCAGACTGCGCTTCATCAGGAAGATGCCCAGAGAGGTCTGTCTCATTCCGAGGGCTGCGTGTGTCCCCCCAGGCATGTTCTGAGCACCACAGAGGATGAATCCCTTTACTGTAGACATAACCAGTGGGGCATGAGGGGGCACCCTATCCTATAATATTGGGCGAAGGAGTGCTCTGCTGTGCCAGCTGGGTGTGTTATTTTCGGGTGTGTTATTTTCTGGGCTGAATGTCCTAGCACTTTCTCTCCTCTTGCAACTTGTTATATAAATAAAGACAATTTGTCATTTTATTTAATTGCAGCGTGTGTGCCAATTCTTTGCAACGGAAAGGAAAATATGTTGCTTCCTTCGGCATGACTCATAAAAAAAAGCAAAAGGCAAGTGCGGTTGATTGGGGGTGGGGACAAAAAAACTCTTGGGTTTCAACCGTCTGTGTTACCATCTACTTTTATGTATGCACCACTAAGGAAATCCTACAGCCTGGGCCCTTTTCCTACCCCCCAAATGCCCCTGCTTATACTCAGCCTTGATTCTCCACCACCAGCAGCCAAATGCGTGGCTGCCTTGTTGTTGTTTAGTCGTTTAGTCGTGTCCAACTCTTCGTGATCCCATGGACCAGAGCACGCCAAGCACTCCTGTCTTCTACTGCCTCCCACAGTTTGGTCAAACTCATGCTGGTAGCTTCGAGAATACTGTCCAAACATCTCATCCTCTGTTGTCCCCTTCTCCTTGTGCCCTCAATCTTTCCCAGCATCAGGGTCTTTTCCAGGGAGTCTTCTCTTCTCATGAGGTGGCCAAAGTATTGGAGCCTCAGCTTCAGGATCTGTCCTTCCAGTGAGCACTCAGGGCTGATTTCCTTCAGAATGGAGAGGTTTGATCTTCTTGCAGTCCATCGGACTCTCAAGAGTCTCCTCCAGCACCATAATTCAAAAGCATCAATTCTTCAGCGATCAGCCTTCTTTATGGCCCAGCTCTCACTTCCATAAATCACTACTGGGAAAACCATAGCTTTAGGTATGGCTGCCTTAGGTATTGCCAAAAGATGGCCAATTGTTTGCCTGGAAGAGGGCAAGTGAGACACCAGCTGGAAATCCTTTTTCAGGGAGTGGGGACAGGGCTGAGCTTCCCCAAATTTAAAGGCATTGCCAGACAAGTCCCCCCCCCATACTACATCTTATTTATGTTTATTTTTGAAAGCAAGCTATGCTACATGTCAAAGTTTTACGGTTGTTTAAAAAATCCACCAGTCTCCCACCCACCTCCAACAACCATACCCCAGTATATTTCTCCCTGTCCTCAAGAGAACAAAGGGATTCCTGGATTGCTTGATATTCTCCCTTGTTAAGGTAATTATCTTTGGCTTGTGTAGCAGCTTAATTTTTCTTGCTCTATCAATAGGCCTGCTCAAAGAAGTACAACATAAAGGATTTTTATCTGTGCTATTGATTGCCCAGGAAGCAATGTGTCTGGGATTCAGTTGTGGTTTCTCGGGAGACTATTTATTTAAATTGTGTGTGTTGGAGGCGTGGGGGGTAAGGGATCAGTTTTGCTTTTGGCGGAGGAGGGTGGGGGGAGGAAATAACTTAAAACTTTGATTTAACAGTACAAAAGAGAACACTGTTTAATCCCTGAAGTAGGAAATTGGCTTTCTTCATGATCCATTGCCTTCGTACTGTTTCTGGATACTGGGGGCTGATGAGAAGAAGGAGGAGAGGCTTTTATTGCAGTGTTTTGCAGGCACTCTGAGTTTTTAAAAAATCTTTTTAACCTGTCTTTGCTGCAGAAGCTTGGCTGCTTAATTATTGCTTAAAGTAAACGAATGATAACAATGATTAATAATATTTTAATGAATTATTACTGATAATTATTATTATTAATAGTTAAGGATAAGTATTATGTTTATGCTTATGCTTATATTATTAGTTGCTGTACTCCAACCCATCTTTGCTGCAGAAGCCTGGCTGCTAAATCATTGCTGAATGATAATAATAATTGTTATTCTCATTAATGAATCATTATTGATAGTGATGATGATATTTACAGTCATACCTCGGGTTACAGATGCTTCAGGTTGCGTTTTTTCAGGTTACGGACCGCCAAAACCCGGAAGTACCGGAACAGGTTATTTCTGGGTTTCGGTGGTTGCTCGTGCGCAAAAGCGCTAAATTGCACTTTGTGCATGCACAGAAGCACCGAATCGCAACCTGCGCGTATGCAGACGCGCCGCTGCAGGTTGCAAACACTGTGGGTTGTGAACATACATCCCGCACAGATCACATTCGCAACCTGTATATTTACTGGTTGCTTTACTCATGGGAGCAACTCAAAGATACTTCCAGACACATTTGCTACAAGCAGGCAGGGAGGCAAGTGGAGCTATCTAAGGAAGGATCTTTTGAGTCCCATGTAGACTCTTGTGTATGTTGAATCAAGACATGAATTTACATCAGTGGGGGAACGGGGGGCGGGGAGGTGGTAGAAATTGTGGGGGGTGATACCTTTGGACTTTTAGCTGTGCCTCACCATGCTCTGTGGGTTCCCTGCTAATTCAGAAGCATATTCCCAGAAAGAAATGGGTCGCAAAAGCTGGAAGGAAGGTGGGCTTTCATTTCTTGGTGCGACGGGAAGGTAAACGTGTTTCCGTGCGCTCTGGTTTCTGTCCCGGTGTCCCATTGCACCAGAAACAGTTTAGTCATGCTGGCCACATGACCCGGAAAGCTGTGAGCGCCACAACCCCGTAGTTGCCTTTGACTGGACTTAATCATCCAGAGGTCCTTTACCTTTACCTTATATTGTTAGGATATTTCCGTTCCACCTTAAAAGGGAGCAGGATGTTTGTGTCACAGCCTGCGTATTTCCTGTCTCACAGGATGTTTCTGTTGTGTCGTTGCTTTCGTTTCCTTCTTCTTGCCTGAGCAGCCGGAGCAGGCGGTCATGTTTTTCTTTGTTCTGACCAACGCTGAATAAACTGTAAATATGCTCTCCTGCTGTGCATCTTTCGCTGTGTGAGTTCTGCTGATAGAGTGTGCACCAGCCTAAGAATGTGGCAATCTATTTCTAAGGCTTCGTGTCGCTGATTGCTGATATTGCCTGTCTACGGGAGGTCGATGGATCGTCCGGCAGCCAGCTTTGGGGGCTATGATGGACTTTGCCTCCCTGGCAGTATCCCAACATCACCAGCCCAGACCATCAATGACCAAAGAGAACCACTGATTCAGCTCCACTGCCACCCTCCCCCAGGGCTACTGGTACACCCTGGGGGAACCCAGGAGAGAGGAAGGCCTGACCAGGTTGCTAGTGCCAGCAGCTCCTGAGATAGGCCTGGGAATATTTTCTACTAATTGTTTGCATTAATATTTCACCATTGTACTAATGGTTACTAATTAGGTCCACCAGGCCTCCCCATTTGGGTCTAGTATTTGAAGGTCAAAGCACCAACAGTCAGCTGACCATTGGGGCCTGGCGTCTGTTTGTGGGGGGGGGGGGAGGGAATAGCCTGAAGTTTAGAGACTGAGAAGGACCCAGAAAAATGAGAGTGAACTTTGCAATCATTTTCAGATGTGGGCTGTGACCCCTGCAGATCAGGAACAGTGGCTTTTGATTGCCTATGGAAATGTTTGGGGTACCCCCACCTACGCTCAGTGTCTATATCTGAAAATAAACACCAAAATCCTTACAAGCGCCACAGTGACTTCTTTCCAAAGGAAATCAATAATAATAGTAATAGTAATAGTAATAATAATAATAATAATAATAATAATAATAATAATAATAATTTATTATTTATACCCCGCCCATCTGGCTGGGCTTCCCCAGCCACTCTGGGTGGCTTCCAACAAAATATTAAAATACAGTAATGCATCAAGCATTAAAAGCTTCCCTAAACAGGGCTGCCTTCAGATGTCTTCTAAAAGTCTGGTAGTTGTTTTTCTCTTTGACATCTGGTGGGAGGGCATTCCACAGGGCGGGTGCCACTACCGAGAAGGCCCTCTGCCTGGTTCCCTGTAACTTGGCTTCTCGCAGTGCGGTAACCACCAGAAGGCCCTCGGCACTGGACCTCAAACCTGGGTAATTGATGCCTCCTTGCAACTTCTATTTTCTTGGAGTGGTAGGTGAGTGTAACGATGTTTGCAGTCTTATCTTGTGTGTTTGCTCAAGGGTGCAGCGAGAGTTTCTCTCAAGTAAGGTATGAAAATACATACCATAGCCTAGTTCAGAATATGCACTGTAGTGAAAAACGGGGGAAAGAATGCCAAGTTCCCCTTTATCCCTTAGGCCAAGATCTGTGTTGTCTCTTTCCAACATAGTGTCCCAGCCCCCCTTATTCCGTTGCCATTCCCATCGTTACAGTTTTAGTCCTGCGAATTAATCAGAGGCCACACCGACAAAATGGCAATCTCAGAAGCTTTAGGATGTCAATAGAGTTTGATATATTTATTTGTGTAGTGCAGAATGGAAAGCTGGGTGTGGGGAGAAATAATCTGTATGTTTTGATTATTTTAAGCTCCGCCAGTAGTGACGGTGGAGGAAATAGCAAGTTTGTGCCATATGCCCAATAAAGGCATCATTAGAAAAGCATTAGTAGATTAATCCAGCCCACTGTGTGGTTTATATGATTTGGAATGCAATAAGGTAAGTTCATTAGTTTGCCGCCTTAATGTTTTCCACTGTACCTCCAAGCAGGCAGTAGCAATTCCACCGAGGTGCGGCAGATCTCAGGAACACCTGTCAAGATAAACACAGGGCTCTCTGGGGAACCGGGCTTGGCAACATAACAGAGGAAAATCACAAGGGCAGGGAGGAAAGGAGAAAGCCTTCCACACACAAGATGGGGACATGCCCCCTACTATCTCTCTGAGCAGCATAAGCCTTTGTGGGGTGAATTTCCTTCAGCATTGACAAAGGATGCTTCAGAGACTAGATTGTGCATTTGGTAGTATTTCATTTGGCTACAAGTGCATAGGCCAGGGGTGAGGAACCTTCTTCCATCTGAAGCTGGCATTTCCATGCAGGTAATATTCTGGTGACCACATTCCAGTGGTGGGCGGGGCCACATGCAAAAGTGGGTGTGGCTTTTTGTACATCAGGTTGCATTCCTTGCCTTGCGAAGAGCTTTCATTTGATTTGAGTTATTGTACTTCTACGCCGCTTTCCATTCAGTTGAATCGCAAAGCGGCTTGCAAGCAATAAATAACAACAGCATGACAGAGCATCACAAATGCAACACAAATCATACAGATTAATTAAGAAATCAAAAGTGAAACAATTACAAATCATCAGTAGAACAGTTATAATCTATAAAGCACTATTAACGAAACAACTAAAAAAAAATATGAGCTAAACGGCATAATTGCAACAAAAAGTCATAGGATTCACAAAGCACGAAAGCATTCCTAATCTATAAAACTCTATTAACAACACAAACAAATAAGAACCAAAGTTAAACTAAGCACTGTTGAATTCATATGCACACACTCCTCACCCCCCATGACTCATAATCTTCCACTCTATCTTCAGCTCATTAAAAGACACATACACATAATGCCCATGGTGGCAACACACACACACACACACACACACACACACACACACCGCCCCAATCACCAATCCATTCTTCTTCCTGGGAAGCAAGTGACATCATCACAGGTCAATGACACCTTCCACCCAGGCAAAAGCATTTGATGGGGTGTGGCCTCTGGGAGGAGGTGTGGTCTGGGGAGACTCCCAGAGACCAGACAGAGATGCTCTGAGGGATGCATTTGGTCCCCCAGCCTTAGGTTCTCCACCTCAGCTGAACAAATATTCACAGGAGAGCAGAAGCAAGCACACAGGCTGTGCTAATCCTGTGGCAAATATTATCGGTACACCTCTCTTTCCCCCAATCCTCCAATTCCAGCCATTTCCAAGCTACAGAAGAAGCCACACAGCTTCTTTCACAACTATTCCTAAGGCAGATCAGATAAAAGATTTCATCCCCCTTTATGGAGAAATGCAACTTTTCGATACATTCCAGCTTGTTGCAACCATTCAGGTCCCCAGCTACTTAATGTACCCAGTGCTAAGGCAATAACTCAGCCTAAGCTGTACAAGCAACAAAACCCATTTGCACATGGGATTGTTTTCTCATGTGTAGCTTTATGAAGAAGACCTAATTAATTGAGGGGCAGGGGCAACTGTGGAGCCAGCTGCCACTCCTTAAGTAGCCAAGCCTGGCCCCTTGAGATCTCAAGTAGCTAATCCCTAATCAATAACCCCCACCCCACTCTAATAACGAGCAACGCAAGACACACCATAGACCTATGGGCTGAGATGTGAATGAAAGTGATGCAGCCATTGCTTAAGAATTCATATTTTTTTTGGGGGGGGGAGTGCAACATTCCATTTGAAGGTCCAGTCGCACCTTGGTTCCTGAATGGCTTAGTTGTCAAACAAATTGGCTCCTGAACTCCGCAAACCCAGTGTTCCGGTTTGCAAATGTTTTTCAGAAGCTGAACGTCTGATGCAGCTTCTGCTTGAGTGCAGGAAGCTCCTGCAGCCAATCGGAAGCTGCGCCTTGGTTTTCGAATGGTTTCAGAAGTCGAACGGACTTCCACAATGGATTAAGTTTGAGAACCAAGGTACCACTGTACAGAATAAGTACAGGCTTTGAACCCAGATGCACAGATCCACAAGCAGGGTGAGCAGATTGTTGAACTAGCATTGTTTGCACCAGCACACTGTGGTCCTCTACATTTGGCAGCAATCTCCAGGGAGTTGCTGATGTTTATCACTGTTTACACAGTGCCATCAGAAGGCAGAGTGTCTTATGTCATGTGAGAGTGCAGGTCCCTGCCCTGGGGAGCTTACAATCTACAATTCTGTACAAGGGGAACTATGTGGGCTGTGGGGAGTGAAGGCTAAAGGGTTAAGCAGGGAAGTGATATGTGTTTGTTTCAGTGGCAAGTGCTTTGGCTTAGTTGCGGACTGGGATGCAGAGCTGAGAGAGCTAAGTCACTAAGTTAGTTGAGACGGTCTATGGGCACTGAAGTTGAATTACAATCACATCCAAAGCTCAGTTAACCAAAACATTCAGACGTCAGCTCATTTGCACATGCCTGAGTCCATGTATTTTACTTAACCTTTTGTGGGAAAGATATGCCTTTGGAGGCTTGGGTCAGGGAATGGAAACAGGTCTGTCCTATTGGATTCCTTTTGGCCCCTGCAGCAACACTGCCTTTCCTTCCTTCTCCCCTCCCCATGTAGACCTGACCGTCTGCAAGCTGCTTGAATTCTGTCCACATCCACAAATACATGAGTGCCCATATCTCAAGATCACCTTCCAATTGCAGCAGCTAAAAATAAAACAGAAGTATTTATGGTTTTCTTTTCTTCCCATCTGTACATATCCTGCAGAGTTTTGTGGGGATTGCTCCCCAGTAAATGTACATGGGATTGCATCCATGCAGGCCCCAATTCTATGTGTACTTACTGTATTGAGTGGGGCTTTCTCCAGGGTTAATGTGAATAGAATAGCCGCCTTTGTCTCATTAGTACATTATGTGTTTGATGAGTGCTGTTTGTTTGTTTGTTTGTTTGTTAAATGAAGGGGCTACACTATTGATGCAATATCAACCAAGTGTTTTCAGAAAGGAAACAACTATAATTCTGCCTGTCTCCCCTTTGGGGAGAATGCAGGAAAAGGCAGGAGCAAAATTAAGACATGCTAAGTTCAAAGAGTCCATTACACCTAGGCAAGTATGTAATCATAATTTTAACATCTACACAGTCTTCTGTGAGTGACATCTCATTTTGGCAGCCAACCTTTTTTTGTTCTTTTTCCTTGGTGGGAAAAGTTTTAGCAAAAGCTCTTCCTCCCAGGTGGGTCCTGATTAAAATGAGCCCAGACCACATTTCTATCCCTGCCCCAAAACACACTACATCGACTAAAACAGTCATATTCCACCCTGATGACAGCAGGTGGCTAAAAAGAAAGAGAAAAAAAGATGCTGCAATTCCACCCGTTTTAAATAAGACATGGTGCTTACCATATATTTTAATAATATTTACCTACAGAGGCTTTAAACTTTTACCTTTCATTTAGGAGCTTAACTCCAAGAACGAAGAAGTCCTCATTAAGCTTTTTCAATAAAACATGAAAGGGATGAGTATGTCTGACAGCCACAATTTCCTTGAAATTGGAAAGAAATGGTTGCTCAGTTTTCTCATAAGGAAAGGGGGGTGTTTTTCACCTGACCTTTTTGCTTTATGCTATAATCTCTTAAACTCTTTTAAATTACTGCAGCTTTCTCTGCTGTTTCTGTCCTCTTGACGCTCTTTCTGCCCTCTGTCTAAGGACCTCAGAGCAGGCAATTGAGAGCAACCTCGATTTTTACCCTCAACACAACTCTGGAAAGTGCTGGTTTGCCTAGGAAACACTCCCCCCTGCCCAAAAAAGAGAGTGTTCTTCACAGCCAAGCAGGAATTTCAGCCTGCATTTCCATGGCCCAGCACTGCACTTCCCTCCTTGCTATAAATTGGTACCTCAGGTTAAGTACTTAATTCGTTCCAGAGGTCCGTTCTTAACCTGAAACTGTTCTTAACCTGAAGCACCACTTTAGCTAATGGGGCCTCCTGCTGCTGCCACGCTACCGGAACACGATTTCTGTTCTCATCCTGAAGCAATGTTCTTAACCCGAGGTAATATTTCTGGGTTAGCGGAGTCTGTAACCTGAAGCGTATGTAACCCGAGGTACCACTGTACCTTTATTTGTTTGTGCTATGCCTCATGGCTGGGGTTCCCCTTTTTGTACAGATCACCTTATTTCATCCAGGCTCACCAAATCTGAAGGCTTTTGTTGTGAAACTGTGCAGCTTTAGAGGTTTTGAGAGGCTTGGTTCCACCTCTGTGTTGCTAGGATGCACAGAAGTCCTGTAAGTCCAGTTAAAATAAGGAACCCCACAAACTAATTTCATTGCAAGAGTACAGCCTGGGGTCCATGCACCAAAGCTGATGCATGAGAAGCGCATAACTGGATTTCAACTGTGTCAGCAATTCTGGTGAACAACACTTTTACTATGCAGATAATAAATAAAGCAGGTGTATCATTGCCAAGGGCTGTAACTCAGAGGCCTTGCAAGTAGAAGGTCCCTGGTTCAATCCTCAATGGAATCTTCAGGTAGGGTTGGGAGAGATCCCTGCCTGAAAAACCTGGAAGAGCCTCATCAGTGTAGACAATGTTGAGCAAGATGGACTAAAGGTCTGACTCAATATAAGGCAGCTTCCCATGTTCCAGGAGCCTAGATTTTTATTTCGGGGAACCTTGATTTTAAGCCAATCTGGATTGATTGTGTGACCTGGGTCAAGGCCAGTTGCTTTCAGTTTCTTTCTCTTTGGCAGAACCTATGCTGTGGAATACACACACACACCCCGAGGTGTGTCTGGCATCTGTGTTATATAGCCTTTGCCATATGCTAAAGACACACCTTTTCTGGTCCCTGTCTGTCTATGTATCTATTTATTTGGTGTTGGCATTAATTTGTCTCAAGAAGCAATGGAGTGCGCCTCTGGGGGGTGAAGTCAAACTGCTGCATTAGCAGCACAGAGGTGACCTCTCTGGGATGCAAGCCTGGGCAGTGTGTATGGAGGTCCTGGGCTGCCCATATGGCAATACTCCCCTGTCGGCCATGCTGGTGTGGTCCAAAGGAAAGCAGAGCCATACTCTTGGCACCAGCTTGGGTTCAGGAGTTCCTGGAAGGAGGTGCATAAGGCACCATCCAACTATCTTAGGGACTCCACTCCAGATGTGTGTAGGGTTTACACCTTAGCCTTTTCTTCTCCTGAAGAAGTCAGAGGAGGTTTAGGATCAGAGTTTTCCTTCTCCAAGATGGGCTACCTTCCCAGGTTGACGAGCCCCATCTCCCCCTCACATCCCTCTACAGCAGCGGTTCTCAACCTGTGGGTCCCCAGATATTGTTGGACTACAACTCCCATCATCCCTGAGCTCTGGCCTTGCTAGCTAGGGGTGATGGGAGTTGTAGTTCAACAACATCTGGGGACCCACAGGTTGAGAAAGGCTGCTCTACAGCATGTGCAGAAACCGCCTTCTTGACTGTTGAACCCACTATTCGTCTTGTCTGCTCAATCTGCCAGAATCTGTCTTTGCATGCAGAGGAAGTCCCTAACTCACCAAGGGTTTAAGACCCATTGGCTACCCTCACCTGGTTTAGCCGGCCAGTCAAAGCCATTCCCTGGGTGTGGCCGCTGACCTTGTATTTTTACATTGGTGCAACCTGCCCTGGGACTTCACAGTGAAGGGCTGGATAGGGAATCTAAATGATGCAAACCATAACAGTTCTGTAAAATATAAAGTCTAGTGACTTGCCTCACAGGCTTGCTGTATACTTATGAACTGTGAAGGGGGAAAATCATATTTAACACCTCCAGGTCCAGAAAAGAATCATGTCTATATATACATGGGAATCTGATGGAATATAAGTCGACCCAGTTTCACTTGTGGTTCTGTCATCCTGGGTAGAATCTCATGAACAAAAAAAAATAGTAAGATGTACACTAATCCTAAGAGTTAGGGAGGAGAGATACTGGGAAGCAGTTTCAAAAAACAACAGTGTACGTCAAGGGATGCAGCAACTCTTGAAAGCCAGCCTGCACTCTGGGGAGCTGTCCAGCAACTGAAACAAAACACTGGCTTCCAAGATCGTGTTATACACACACAAACACACACACACACCTGGATCAGACCAACAGTTCATCTAATTCAGCATCCTGCTTCAGACAGTAGCCCATCATCAGGGCATCAAGGCAGCAGCCTTCTACTGCATCTCCTCTGACACTTGGTCTTCAGAGGGACCCTGACTCTCAACACAAACCACAGGCTCTTGTGCTCAGGTCCTGCTTGCATGTTTTACACAGGCATCCGGTTGGTCACTGTGAAAGCAGGATAATAATAATAATAATAATAATAATAATAATAATAATAATAATTTATACCCGCCCTTCCCAGTTCAGAAAACCGGGCTCAGGGCGGCTAACAACAAATTTAAAACACTTAATTGATGCAACAAGAAGCAGCTTAAAATACAGTATAAAATGTGAATATCAATAAATTCAGAATTCAAAAATCAATTTAGGGGGGAAATCCATCCAATAAACATTAGATGATCACCAGGGCTAGCTGGCTAAATTAATCCTATTTGGGCCAGTGAGGAGACCAGGGGAGAATTAGCTGTGGGATCCCAGAGTCTGTAATCTTCAAAAAAAGGGAGGGGGAGGGAAGGAAGGAAGGGGAATAAAAGATCAGGCTAAGTTCAAGTTGAACGCCAGGCGGAATAGCTGTCTTATAGACCCTGAGGAAGGAAGTTAAATCCTGCAGGGCCCTGGTTTCATAAGACAGAGCATTCCACCAGGTCGGAGCCATCACTGAGAAGGCCCTGGCCCTGGTGGAGGATAATTTGACTTCCTTAGGGCCCGGGACCTCTAAACTATGATTATTCATGGACCTTAAGGTCCTCTGTGGGACATACCAGGAGAGGCGGTCCCATAAATAAGAGGGCCCTAAACCACAAAGGGCTTCAAAGGTCAAAACCAGCACCTTAAACCTGACCCGATACTCCACCGGGAGCCAGTGTAGGGTGGTGGACTAGCAGGGTCATTGGCCTGATCCAGCAGGTTTTCCTTGTGTCCTTATGTGGTTTAGCTCCTGATGGGGGTCCGAAACATCCATGTGTGTCTGTTGGTGAAGGTGGAGGCAGGGATTGTCCTACTACCATCCCAGAATAGTATCCCTGCTAGGATGAAAAGCTGCTTGGGAGCCCCCAAGTTCTTAAGCCTCTTTCAATGCACTGGGTAACTTATTATTCAACCACTTAAAATTTAAGCAAATCACAGGCTGGGGGGGGTGTCAATGGGTTGTTATTGAAATACATGCAGGGTCAATTTTTCATGGGGGTCCGGTTCCTGGTCCCTGTGTGCATGCCCTGCCCAGTTATGCCCCCCCGTTCCACCCCGTACCCATTCTGCCTTTTTCTGTGTCCCAAAGGACCTGTGTGTCAGTGATTGCATATCAGTTGGATGCACCTAAAATTGTCGCCGCCTGTATATATGAATTGCACCTTCGATCTTCATGCAGATTTTATACAAATCCTGCTGTTTAACATCTACACGAAAGCCCTCGGGTGCGTCCTATGCTGCCCTCTCTGCTATAGAGACTTGATTCAGGATATAGAATAGTAGAATTGCAGCATTGGAAAAGACCCTGAGGGTCATCTAGTCCAGCCCCCTGCAATGCAGGAATCTCAAGTAAAGCAACCATGACAGGTGGCCAACCAATGCCTGCTTAAAAACCTCTAAGGAATGAAAGCCCACTGTTCCCCAAAGGAGCCTGCACCCCTGTCAAATGTGTATGAGTGACAGGTTGAGAGATACATTTTTTTTGCTTCTCTCTTAAACTTTTTCCAGTTGGACTGCTGTGGTTACTTTTGCCCTGTGTGTAATTAAGAGCAGCTTTTTAGCATAAGCAAACTGTCAAGTTTAGATGTGAGTAGCATTAAGTAATCTGCTTCTATAAAACACAGGGGCAGAAGTGTACGCATTACTTTTCAATTTTCTTGTCGACCAAAGCGCACTGGCTTGAGACTGAATTACTAAATCTTGCCCCCCCCCAAAAAAAAACATATAATGGCAGAAAATGTTGTTTGATCTAGAAATGCTGGAACAAAGAAAACTGAACATTAGTGTTTAGCACACTTTGTTGTGCCCAGGTGTGGGAACTGCCAGGGCTTTGTGTCTGTAACAGGTAGCCGCTTTTGAAGTATATAGCATTCAATTACAAGTGGGGATATCCTTTGTTGGTCTCTGACAGTTCTTTGAATAGAACTCTAGCATTTCCTCCCCCCTTTAAGGGTGTCTTGGTGTGTTGCTCTTGGGAATTTATGTTTGTTTGAGTTATTATTTCTGCAAAGCTTTCCAGAATGATTTTTAGTTTTTGAAATACCTTGCTCTTACTTTAAGGACCCTTAATAACCAACAAAACAAAACAACCCGGAGGTCACCGATTCAAATCATGACTCTTCCTCAACTTCTTCTTCTTGTTGTTGTTGTTTAGTCGTTTAGCCGTGTCCGACTCTTCGTGACCCCATGGACCAGAGAACGCCAGGCACTTCTGTCCTCCACTGCCTCCCGCAGTTTGGTCAAACTCATGCTGGTAACCTCAAAAACACTATCCAACCATCTTGTCCTCTGTTGCCCCCTTCTCCTTGTGCCCTCCATCTTTCCCAACATCAGGGTCTTCTCCAGGGAGTCTTCTCTTCTCATGAGGTGGCCAAAGTACTGGACCCTCAGCTTCACAATCTGTCCTTCCAGTGAGCACTCAGGGCTGATTTCCTTCAGAATGGAGAGGTTTGATCTTCTTGCAGTCCATGGGACTCTCAAGAGTCTCCTCCAGCACCATAATTCAAAAGCATCAATTATTCGGCGATCAGCCTTCTTTATGGTCCAGCTCTCACTTCTATACATCACTACTGGGAAAACCATAGCTTTAACTATACGGACCTTTGTTGGCAACGTGATGTCTCTACTTCTCAAGATGCTGTCTAGGCCTGTCATTGCCCTTCTCCCAAGAAGCAGGCGTCTTTTAATTTCGTGACTGCTGTCACCATCTGCAGTGATCATGGAGCCCAAGAAAGTAAAATCTCTCACTGCCTCCATTTCTTCCCCTTCTATTTGCCAGGAGGTGATGGGACCAGTGGCCATGATCTTCGTTTTTTTCAACTTCTCCTACCCCCCAAAATGGGGTATAAAGAATGACCTGTCCTACAGGATTGTTGAAGGAATGAATGAAATCATGGAGGCAAAATGCTCCACACATTCTAAAGTGTTCAAAAGCATTACCCTGCTTTCTCATGTCCAACCATCCTGCCAGGCTCTTGTGTGATAGTGATTGGTGCATAGTCACTGGAGAGTTTCATGATGAAGCAGGAATTTGAAAATAAGTCTCAGGAGGACACCAACAAAAGCGACATCACACCTTCACCTTCGTAGATCTTCTAATGTTTGTTTATGGTTCATAGCAGGAGTGAGGGACCTTTTAGACTCCACATGCCAGATCCTTTTGAGGTTCAAGCAAGAGCCAAATTTGGCAATGATGCCAGGCAATTTGGTGCTTTAAAGACCTGAAACTGGGTACCACTCAGGCACCCAGGTGCTGCTAAAATGAAGGTTTCTTTCTCAGGAGGTTTGCACTGAAACCACTGCTAAGGTAAGCACCCCACCTTCCTTTCTTTTAGCAGTGTTGTAGCATTGCTAAAAAGTGACGCAGATGGCACTGTGGGTTAAACCACAGAGCCTAGGGCTTGCCGATCAGAAGGTCGGTGGTTCGAATCCCCGCGACGGGGTGAGCTCCCGTTGCTCTGTCCCTGCTCCTGCCAACCTAGCAGTTCAAAAGCACGTCAAAGTGCAAGTAGATAAATAGGTACTGCTTCAGCGGGAAGGTAAACGACATTTCCGTGTGCTGCTCTGGTTCGCCAGAAGCGGCTTAGTCATGCTAGCCACATGACCCGGAAGCTGTACGCCGGCTCCCTTGGCCAATAAAGCGAGATGAGCACAGCAACCCCAGAGTCGGCCATGACTGGACCTAATGGTCAGGGGTCCCTTTACCTTTACCTATGGTTCATAGCAGGAGTGAGGGACCTTTTGGACTCCACATGCCAGAACCTTTTGAGGTTCAAGCAAGGACCAAATTTGACAATGATGCCAGGCAATTTGGCGCTTTAAGGACCTGAAATTGGGTACCACTCAGACACCCAGGTGTTGCTAAAATTTCATCCTCAAGAGGTTTGCACTGAAACCACTGCTAAGGTAAACACTCCACCTTCCTTTGTTTTAGCAATTTTGTAGCGTTGCTAAAATGAAGAGAAAAAATTTCAGCAGGGTTTCAGTGCTGCAAAACCCCTTCCTTAAAATTTACCGTTAGGAAATGTGTTGATAGTTGAGATTGTGAGATGTGGGTTTGGAACCTCTTCATTCCTGCATGCGGCATTAGGGCTGGCTTACACATGCATATACTTTGCTTTATTTTGGCAATTGGCAGCTGAGTGCGCAAAGTGGCTCCATCACGAAGCATTCCGTTTGGGGATGGTACAAAGCAAGTTTTTTGCAGTGATGCTGTCGCTGCCGTGGCCCATTCTACATGCAAGACTTTGCTTGTGGATCTGGAAGTCACCAAGCGGGGACAATGCATGTGTGAATGGTGCAACATTCCCATATGCATATTCAGGCAATGGAGGGAATCCTTTGGGGAAGGTCCTTAATTCAGTGGCAGAGCACATGATCAGCTCAGTGCATCCAAGGAGAGCCCCGAGAGAGGCAAGTTGGAAACCTTGGAGAACCTCTGTGAGGTTTTTGGACTACAGTTCCCATCTTCCCTGACCACTAGTCCTGCCAGCTAGGGATGATGGGAATCGTAGTTCAAAAACAGCTGAATGCCCAAGTTTTGGAAACCATGGTGTAGAAAGTACTGAGCCCTGTAATGATGCCTAAACAGGTGTAACAAAACAACCACATCTCACCCTCCTTCTTACTATCTTCCCCTGTCGAATTTCATACTTCTTGGGACAGGAAGCCGACTATATGCACACTTATGACACCATATAAATAAACAAATATTATAGAGATAATTACAGTGGTACCTCGGGTTAAGTACTTAATTCGTTCTGAAGGTCCGTTCTTAACCTGAAACTGTTCTTAACCTGAAGCACCACTTTAGCTAATGGGGCCTCCTGCTGCTGCCGCGCCGCCGCCACATGATTTCTGTTCTCATCCTGAAGCAAAGTTCTTAACCCGAGGTACTATTTCTGGGTTAGTGGAGTCTGTAACCTGAAGCGTATGTAACCTGAAGCGTATGTAACCTGAGGTACCACTGTATAGCCAAACATCAACATCTTCATCATAGCAGAACAGAGAGTTTTCCGTATCTTCACCGGATCGCCTTTGCTCCTTAAAAGGCGACTTGATGACCACTGGCTTCCCCACTCCGGCTAAACTCTCCTCGATGGACTAGCCTTTGAACACAGGTCCGGCATTTTTTCCAACCGCAAATATCTGGAGCTTTGCAGCCTCCACAGATCCCGCACCCCATCCTTTCCCCCCGGAAATCGGATTCCCTGTCTTGGTCTCTTCTCCCCCTACGGCGCCCCCCAGCCCGTGCGCGCGCCACAGCGCCTGGCTGCCACATGGCTCGCTGCTGCTTCTGTGGCTGAGCCCTCCCGAGCGCAGGGGCATCAGGTGCCGCCGGCGCCGCTTCCTTGCTCCCCCCTCGGCGGTCCTCTGCATTGCATGCCGGCGCCGGTGATTTGCTGTGGGGAGGCTGCAGATTTGCATAGCGCTCGCTCGCCTCGCCTCCTCCGCCGCCAGCCCGCGTGGCTCGCTCCGCGCTCGCTCTCGCCCGCCCCCCTCGCCGCGCTGGCTCAGTGCAGACGCGGGCAATGGATGCTCGCTGCAAAGCCGCCTCCTGCCCGCCGCCGCCGTCCTCCTCCTCCTCCTCCGCCTCGCCGCGTCCCCCTGCTTCGCCGCCGTCTCGCTGGCAATAGGCAGAGAGCGGGGAGCGAGAGGGAGCTCGCCGGGGGAGCTGCTGCCGCTGCCGCCGCCGCCGCCTCGTGCGTTCTTGGCGCGCCTTTGGCGAGGGAAGCGCTCGTGGCTCGCTCCGCTGAATGGATTGCCCCCCGCGGCCGCCGCCGCCGCCGCTCTTCGTCGGGGATCCGGCGCCCCGTGCGCGCCCCGTCGGCCCCCCGCCCCGTCGACCGACGCCCGCTTTGTGGATTATGGAAGAGACCCCCCGGAGCGTCGCTTGCTAGTGGAGCTACCGCGTGAATGAGCGCTGGAGGCTCCTCGGGGCCGTCCCCGCCGCGATTCCTTTGCCTGGGGGACCCGGCGGCGCTCCTCGGCCGCCTCTGAAGGATGGTGGGGCCTCTCCGGGGCAAGACGGGACTCCGGGCGAGGGATCGGCGCCCGGCAGAAGCGCCCGCTCCGACGACGCGCCGCTTGGTGCGGTGAGACGCCCGTGCGCGGCTCCCTCGCCCAAAGTTTGCCTGGCTGCTGCCGCCGCGCTGGGGTGGGGGGACACCCCCGCCCCGCTATGCCCCCACGGATGGGGGAGCTGGCCCTCTCCGAACCCGCGCCGTCGTCGCGAGGCCGCCTGGCCCTGCTCTGGATACTCCCGTTGACTCTCAGCGGCCTCCTCGGGGTGGCGTGGGGCGCCTCCAGTTTAGGGGCGCCGCACATCCACCATTTCCATGGCAGCAGCAGCAAGCACCCGTCCGTGCCTATCGCGATCTACAGGTCCCCGGCTTCCTTACGAGGCGGACACGGTGGGTTCCCGGGTGGCTGGGCAGCGGAGGGAGGGACGGACGAGGGGGCTGAGAGCCTCGACGGGGAGCACCTCGGCTGTGGCCACCTGGAAAGAGGGTGGCGCACGCACGTGGCGGCGGGGTGCGAGTGGACTCTGGATAAGAAGCACCAAAGGAGCGGGGCTTAGTTGCTGGGGGTTCTCTCTTCCCCCCCCCTCCCCAGGAAAGGGCGGAGGAGAGGAATGAATTCCCCTGCCTGCACGGAGGTTTGGGGAAGCCAGCGATCACCTGCCTTGGCGAAGCCAGAGCTTATGTACAGACGCCTGCTTGGCAAAAAAGGCGCAGTAATCCTGTTGCCATTTGTGGTGTCGCGGGGGGTTGCGATCTAGTGGTTTTGTTGGCGTTGAACACAGGGGATCTTTCGGAGGTTTTGTGCGCCTGCTTTCTCGCTGATGGTTGGGAGAATCGTAGGGCAGAGACAGAGAAGCGCAAGGGACCGAGGTGGGCATGAAGGAGGAGGGAGCCAGCCGCCCTCGATGGCCGGAGGGAGAGGAGACCGGCTTTGGGCGATCGCTAGGACTGTTGGAGTAGGAACCCATCAATGCACCTGAGGGGAAGGGGAAGACACACCCCCTCGGCAGAGGCGGAGAAAGGGAAGATGAGGGCGCTGCAGCCTCTTTCACGCGGGGAGAGGGTGGCTTTAACCCAGTTCCCTTCCTCCTCCCCCAAGTCTCTGCTGAAAGGGGTGGTGGTAGCACAGCTCGCTATGTCCCTTCAGCTTGCTTGCAAAGGTGGCCAGAGATAGAAGATGAAGCTTTAAAGGAAGAGGGCAGCCTTCACTCTTTTTCTGAGGCTCCCCAATGCCAGCCGGTTTCTCCAGCCCTCTGGATGGGTCCATATTGGGAGGGGCAGGTGGGGAAAGTAGGCGCCTCCTCCTTGTTTGGGGGACAAAGCTCCTCTGCCTGGCGGTCTGTACAGTTTAGTCCTCCGGGGAGGAGGGAAAAGGTACCCGCCAGCGGGAGAGGGTGTGTGCAGCAGGCGTCTGTTGCGGATAACTTGCTTGGGTTCAGGCTTGGGAGCGCGTTGGGGGCTGTGGTGTCCTCTGTGTCGCTGTCGTGAGATGCACCCCGTTGACCGCCCGAGAGAACCATCTTGCTTCTTGGAGAGGCTCCTCGAGCCCTGAAACGGTCGCTGCCTGCTCGCTCCGTGCCTGCTGTTCTGACCAGCAGTGTTGTCAAACAAGAGAAACAAATTCCCTTCCTTCCTAGCAATGGCAGGAGGAGGCTCCCTGTTCCCTCTCTCACCGCCTCGTTTTCCTTTTCCCAGGAGGAATAGCACTTTGGTCACACAAGGGTACATTGGGGCATGTGTGCTTCCCTCTTCTCCTTAATATTGGGAGATCACCCTCTCGGCCAGTGGTGGTGGAGCATTCCACTCTGCCTCACTCCCCGCGTGCCTTCCCTTTGTCGTCCCTTCCTCCAGATCTCCATCTCCCAGGAGTCTTCTTCAGAAAGGTTTATGTAAAAGGACAGTGGATTCTGGTGTTGGTGAAAACAAAGAGAAGGGGCCAGGCATTTGTGGCGTTCCAGGGGCTTGCATTAGTAACCCCCTTTTCCTGCAGTGCTTTAAAAAAAGTAGGTGAGGCTCATGTGTGGCATCTGTAGTTGCAAGATGCCCACCTGGCTTGGCACATCTCTGTGTGTGTGTCTGTGAGAGGCAGGAATTGAGCTGCCGCTGCTTGCTTTGTGGAAGCTGATCAGCAGCTCCTTTTGCGTGGTGGGGTGAGATCACAGGACAGCAGGGACCGTTTGGCCGCAATGGAAACTTCATTTGCCCACGGAGTGGTCAACTAGAGCCCAGCATCTTCGCTGTTGCTTTCTACGCATCTGGCGCGCCCTGGAGAGGGCGAGGCAGAGAGGAGGAGGTCCCGTGCCCCCACTCCACTCACCCCACACATATGCTTGCACATCTTTCTCTGCGCGTGAAGGCAGACCACGAATAAATCTGCTGGCATGCTTTTCCTTTAAACACCGCCGAGATGCGCTTATTTTTATCTCTCCCCAGCCAGCCCCCGTGGATCCAGCTCCCCGCCCCACGCCCAAGTTCAAACACGCTGGGGAGAAGGAGAGGGGTGCGGTGAGTCTGTGGGTCTGCTGGCGCTTGTAACCGAAGCCCCTCCGCTGTGGAGAAGGCTTCTGATAATTACACTCCTTCCAATTATCTCGGGCTAAAATCGATGGACTAAAACTCAGGTTGTCTAATTAGATAAAGGGCCCCGGCTGGGAAGCAAGCCCCCTAATCGTGGAAAGGCAACTGTAATGGACTCAATGTGTGTTTGTGGCAGGCGGGGGTCGGGTCCTGATGCTGGGCAGAGGGACTCTGCTGCTACAGCTGTGGTTTTAGCTGAGCCTTTGAATTCCGAGAGACACGCACGCACGCATTAACCTTTTCTTTGCTACCATCTCTGACTCTAGATCTACATTCACACGCCTGCTTGTGTACCGACTTGCTGATGTGGTACTAATAGAAGTAGCTGACGGAGTGGAAATTTCACGGAATGTGCCCCTCTGCTTTTAGGATTTTGAGCACAGTCTCCCTTTTTATTAAGAAGCTTTCGGTTGGGTCGTGCAGCTTCGTCGCTCTTCATCTTCATATCTTTGCCATGCTTCATTTCCACTATCATGTGGCGTGTCATTCACAAGCTTCGCAAGGCAGCAGAGCGATCTTCCGGTGGCGAGCCATTGCGTCTTTGTGTAAAAGTGACCCAGTTGGGGTTGAGTGACAGTCCTGGCTGGCTTTTGATGTCTGTTGTTTCGTTTTTTTGTTTTGTTTTTTAAAAAAAGCTTGCAATACTACGCCCATTTAACAGGGAAGTAAGTGCCATGGATCTAAGTGAGGTTTTCTTCCAAGTAAACATACGTAGGATCAGACTGCAAGACATGCTGAAGAACGTTGGCGTGGGGTGTTTGCATTTACAAAAAAAGAAAAGAAAGGAAAATTACCCTTGTGTGGTGCACTCTAAATGTTAACTGGCCAGAGAGGGTATAACAATCAGCCGCTTGCATTAATTTTGTAAATGCAGGAAAAGGGGGGGGGGTGCTTGGAATGAGCCCAAAGTAGGGGGGGGGAGGGTTTGAAGGAAAAAAAGCACACCCAACCCCATCCTAGCATTCTGTTCCTCTCCCACTTGACTCTTTCAGAAGTCCGCATGTTCTCTATCACATATGCCTACATAGGGGAAATTAAGGGCTAACAGCCTTGTGTAGCTTCAGTTATTGCACATTTGGTTGAAAGAAAAAAAAAGGATCATTAAGAGCTTCCTGGAATAAAATCCAAAGGGGCAGATTGAAGGGAATGGGAGGCAAACAGCCCGGGAAGCCTGCGGAGCACAGTTGTGTTTCAGGCAGCGTTTAAAAAACCGTTTGCATACTTTGCTTTGGATTCAATTAAAGCTATATGGGAAGGGAAGAAGAGGGAATGGTGATGAGGGAAAAGCACCCAGCTGCAGCCACCCCCCCTTTCCATGTCTGTTTGGGGGGTGGGGTGAAGGGAGGGAGACCTAGAAGCTAGTTTACAAGGCTGGCAACCTAGAGCACAAACACACCTGTAATCAGAAGGTTTTCATTTAGTATTTGGGCTTTTTTGATACCCGGCACAATGCCAAACCACACGACTTTCTGGCATCAGACGCCTTTGTGCACACCAGTAACAGGGGTGTTTCCTGGACTGAATTCCGGGAGGCTGGATTTGGTCATCCCTCAGTAGATAAGGCACATTGGGTAGAGATGGTCACTCCGTTATGTGTGCTTGTGTGTAATCATCCTCAATCTTCCTGCCCTCCCCAGTCCCTTAACTCAATCTGCTGTGTTGAACAAGGATATTGGCTTCTTTCACCTGTCTAAGCAGAGGTCTTGGAGACAGCCCCTCTTTCTCTCTGTGCTGGGCAAACTTGTGAGGGCGGGGGGAAAAGAAGCATTAACTGGCAATGCTGGCAACAACAACAACAACAAAAGCCTGAGTTGTATTTTCTGGAATTTTGGAAGATTCTCGTTGAGTCCATTGTTAATATTTGTGCGTGGGCAGCAGGCTCCCCGTTTCTTTGATAAGCTCCACTGAAGCAGATCGGTTTCTGGCTCATGATGGGCACATGAAGTGCATCAGTACAGCTGCCAGAGGGATGCTTCTGGAGAGAGGCAGCCAGTTACTTCCCTCAGGTGCTCAGTTCCTTCCCTCTGCAGTGCCGCTTGCCTGCTTAGACACTTGAGGGAAAGGGTCGACACCCCCTTTGGGTGTTCCACTGCTCCTAGATAGCAGTGTATCTGAATTCTGTTCTATGGCCAACACAGATGTATTTAAACAGTACCCTCTTTATAAAGACCTCATAAAATAGCTATTCACTTCTTACCAGGCCCCTTCCAGACTGTCATATATATTTTTTTTGCAGGTGTTTTTTATTGTTATTTTTTTGCAACATGTCATTGATGCAATAACAGCGCATTGATGGTGGATTTATCCACCGTCCACACATCCTTCGACTTTATTAGTTCTGTGATGCTTCCCCAAGTGTCAGCGAATTCTTGCAAAAGCAAGCCAAAAAATACTGGAACATTTGTGGTATATATATATATATATATATATATA
The DNA here is from genome assembly GCF_027172205.1 of Podarcis raffonei. Classification (NCBI taxonomy): domain Eukaryota; kingdom Metazoa; phylum Chordata; class Lepidosauria; order Squamata; family Lacertidae; genus Podarcis; species Podarcis raffonei. The sequence goes on along the minus strand of NC_070604.1, from coordinate 110,430,113 downwards.
TATATATATATATATATATAAAGTTACAGAGCTTTAAGCAGGAAGTCACAGGACATGTACCGATTGCACAAGACAGTATGTTTGCCTGAACATTTGCACACTCAAACAGTGGGATTGCAAGCAACCACTGCAATACCGTCATGAGCAGAAATCATTGTGAGTGCACAATAAAAAGGTCGTTTGGAGAGGCCCATCGTTTGTGCACTTTAAGCTCCTAAGTAGTATTAGAGGTGGGGATGAAGTGTTGGACACGGTTTACAGAAAAGGTGCTTTGGGCGTTTGCATGAGAAGCTAGGACATGAATATAACAAACACTTGTTTACCAAGATGTCCATTGTTACATCTTACATGCAACCCAGTTCTATGAGTGACAAGAATTGCAGGCGTGGTCAGGTTTTGCTTCTTTGGAATGAGATGATTGGAGGCTTTCTGGTGCTTCATCATATATGTTTTATTAGCACATACATAGAGAGAAATTCATGGCATTCAACACACTGCAACAAATACTGCTGCCCCATCAATTTTCTAGGAGGAAAACACCCACCACCAGTGCCATAGGATTCTTGGCAAGAGCTACTCAACTCCGTGTCTCTCTTCCAGTCCCAGCCTGAATGAACTCAGTCTAAAACCTGCATCTGTTTCACAACCAGCTGGATGAACTAATTCCCTGCAGAAAGGGGGAAGATAAGGGAGAGGAAAGACTTTCCCCACTTCCAGAAGGAATCTCTGAGGGTTCCCATTCAGGCCCATCTGAGCCCATCCTCCCAACCAGTTTGCCTCATTCTAGCCACCCCCCTCTCTTTTACAAACAGATACACAGGATTAGGGACAGCATCTTCAAGGGATCATTTAAAGCAGCCTCCCATCATATAGCAGAGGTAGGGTGCCTTTTTCAGACCATGCTGGTCCACCTTCCAGGGTTCGTATGCCACATCAAAGGCAAAAGTGGGCAGAACAACTGATCTTTGTACAGTAGGCTGTATTCCAGCCACCTCAGCCAGAGGTTTCTACATATTAAACACACCCCAATTCCCAGTCTCTTCACACTCCAGTCAGATAAGCAAGAGTTCAGGGACACATTCCAGGCAGGCAAAAACACTCCAGGTTGAAGCAGAGCAGGGCCACTGAGTGGTGGTCTGGCTTAGCTTGGCCTGGCGGTGGCTCCTGGGCTCCCCACCCATCATACAGGTTCATTCATTAAGGAGCTGTGATTGTCTATAAGACTACTGTATATTGATAGTCTGTCGGGTGATGAACCTGGGTTTGCCTCCCATGTCATGAGTGGAAGGGTGTTCTACTGCTTTATAAAATCCACATTATTAAGTCCACCCATTCAGGAAGAAATCCTGCAAATTGTTTGGACTTGCTGGCAAGTGAATGTTATTTCTTTTTAACTGGAGATCATGTGGTAGATCCTACACAAAAGCCTTGCAAACGAACACATTAATGGGATAGATTATGGCAAGTTGTGCAAATAGGGGAATGATCTGCTTTATGAAAAGCTGTAGAATTAACAGCACAGGAGGGCAATTGCATTATGGGGCAGAGGGTCTGGATCCAAGAATGCATGCTCTGTTCCACTGCTACCAGTAAAGTCCCTGTGGTTCACCGATGTGTGTTGAATCTACAAAGCGAGAAAGAATGCCCATGGGATCATGAGGGTATGTCATTGTTTAGGAACTTGCCAGATGGCACCAATAACCATACAGCATTTTTTGCAAGAATCCCAGCTACCCATCAGAAGGCCTGGGCCCAGCTGTGAGACCATGGTCTATCTTCTCCAGCTCTAGGGTACTTAGCACAATCTAACTCGGATCTATAAGGTTGGGCACTGTAGCAGCAGCAGGTGACCAAGCAAATAGTTTGGATCTCGGATGGGGTAGGTTTGAAATGCCACTAAGTGCTAGACCAGAGGAGGTGTGGTCCTGGGAGGAGTGGAGAGAGAAGAAACACCATGGGGCATCTGAAGCAGCATAACCGGACGCCTTCATCTTCCCCAGCTGCAGCAAAATATTTATCTCCTGTATTAGTCTCCCACAGACTTCACCGCCAGAGGTGCATTCCTTCAGTGTCTTCCAAGACAGATGGTTGTCAACAACAGCTAGGCTTCTAGGTGCAGCAAGCAGGTGGGATATGTTCTTCAGTTTCACTCATGGCCTGGCAGGAATTTTTCTTGCAAATTGGGAATGGACATCAGCTGGCTGGAATGCTAGCTGAACTCTTGAATAGGTTTAAAAGGCCCTCTTTCTCCACGAAACCTCAATAAACCTAGAAGAAGAAGAGTTTGGATTTGATATCCCGCCTTTCACTCCCCTTCAGGAGTCTCAAGGAGCTAACAATCTCCTTTCCCTTCCTCCCCCACAACAAACACTCTGTGAGGTGAGTGGGGCTGAGAGACTTCAGAGAAGTGTGACTGGCCCAAGGTCACCCAGCAGCTGCATGTGGAGGAGCGGAGACGCGAACCCGGTTCCCCAGATTATGTGACTCTTAACCACTACACCACACTGGCTCTCTCTAGGTGCAATAAAAATAATAATGGAAGGATCATCAGCCCACATTGGTGCAACTGATCTTGCAAATCACCACTGCCAAAAGGAGCATGGGGATTACTCAGTGCCCAGACCTCATGCCTAGACTGCCAAGTTTCCATCATGCCATGGCAGGGCCTTCCCAGTGATGGTTCCCTGTTTGTGGAATCCCCTCCCTGGTGATGTGGGTGTATGTCTTTCAGTGGGAACTTGAAAACCTTTCTGTTTACCCCGATATTTGATTGCTGAAAGGTTCCTGGCATCCTTGAGATTATAAGCCGTGACAGTCTATTGTGTGACTGTTTTTTACATGTCTGACTGCATTTTTAGCTGTTTAAATGTTTTAAGTTTGATCCTCCAGGTGTCCCGATTTTCCAGGGATGTCCTTGATTTAGAGAAGCCATCCTAGTTTATTATTTGATCCCGGAATGTCCCGCTTTTCCTTAGGATGTCCCTATTTTCATTGGAGAAATGTTGGAGGGTATGGAGTTATCCGACCCTTGAGCCGTCTGAAGGCAATCCTGTATAGGGAAGCTATAGCAAAATGTTTATTGCTTTATTATGTTTTTATATACATTGGAAGCCACCCAGAGTGGCTGGAGCAACCCAGTAAGATGTGTGGGGTATAAATAGTAAAATTATCACTATGGAATGGGACGTCCCTATTTTTATTGGAGAAATGTTGGAGGGTATGTTAAGTATGTTTTTATTTCAATCATATTGTTTTACTACTTTCATGTTTGTTGCTCTGGGCTCCTTTGGAAAGAAGGCTGTGATGGAAATGTATTAATGACTACTACTGCTACTACTAAGTTCCCTTTCATATCATTTGGGGGGGGTCTTTATATGCCATTAATTTGAAACAAAGACCTGTGAGAATGTTTGGGGAAACTGGGCATGTTTAGCCTGGAGAACAGAAGATTAAGGGGATATGTTTTGGTGGTATTCAAACATCTCAATCTGAAGATGGAGCAGACTCCTCTGTTGTTCCAGTGGACATGTCTGCAACCAATGGGTAGAAGTGGCAGGAAAGGAAATCTCAGCTAAGCATTAGGGGAAACCTAAATGTAAGGCAGTACTACATCCAGTTGATAAGCCAGGCTTGGAACAGTGGAACTTCTACTCATGACCACAATCCGTTCCTGAGGCCCCCCCGGAAGTCGAAACGGGTCGCTGGGAGAGGCACCGTTGTTCACAGGCGCTAGTGGCGATTGCCCACTTCTGTGCATGTGTGAACGGCGATTGCCGCTCCTGCTCATGCGTGGATGGCAGCAAATCCGCTGGTTACTTTCAGGTTTGCCGCAGATGTTGTGCGAAATGGACGCAAGCAGAGGTGGACATAAGAAGAGGTTTGACTGTTATTTCAGAGGGGTGGACAGGGGTGGGGGTGGTTGGCAAAGAGATTTAAGATTCCTAGCAAACAAGATTCAGATACCCATTGTTGGATAAATTGAGTATTAATCTGTTAAAAAGCAACCAGTGTGTTCTAAGAGTGTTTGTTGTGTTTGTTTATTTACAGTGGTACCTTGGTTCTCAAACTTAATCCGTTCCAGAAGTCTGTTCCAAAACCAAAGTGTTCCAAAACCAAGGCGTTTTCCCATAGAAAGTAATGCAAAATGGATTAATCTGTTCCAGACTTTTAAAAACAACCCCTAAAACAGCAATTTCACATCAATTTTACTATCTAACGAGACCACTGATCCATAAAATGAAAGCAGTAAACAATGTACTGCAGTCACACAATGAATCAATCAGTAGCTGAACTGGGTTCCACACAGTCACAAAAACAAAACAAAAAGGCCCACAAAAACAAAAACACAAAATAAATAGCGAAATCAGACAGACCTCAGCATAACACTCAAAACGGAAGTGTGGCACTCAAATCGAAAGCATAGGACTCAAAACGGAGCACCTTTGGCTTCCAAAAATAGTTCACAAATTGGAAGACTTATTTCCGGGTTTGCAGTGTTTGGGTTCCAAGTTGTTTGAGTACCAAGGTAACACTGTATAACCAAATCAACATTATCAGCACAGTTCAAACAGATGCCCTTTCTTTCCTTCTTTTGTTCTCTTACTTTGTCTGTCATTCATATATATATATATGAGAATGAATGGGATTTGGGTTTGAAATTGAAAGGGATTTGGGCTTTAGACACATACAAGCCCATATCAGTGTTTAGATCAGAAACAAGAAGTGACCCAGCAAGAATGCCCCGGCTTCCCCTTCTTCACGGCTTGGAGTCTGGGGACGGGCAGGGGGGAAAGCAGCTGAGTAAGCAGGGAAGACCCCAAAACAGCTTCAAAATAAACCTGGATGTCTGTTCCACCTTGTTTGATCAGCTTTTTGGGAGTGCCTGTAGCTGGCCATTTCAACAGCTGCTGCCACAGCCAACTAGGAGCTGCAGTATGAACCAAACCATAGTTATGCATGTGAGCAAACCTTGCCTTTTGCATGTGCATGTTAGCTGCTACATCAAGAATATTTAGGTGCTGGCAAGCTAGACCTCCAGATTTACCAAGAATTGTTGTACAATCCTAACAGTACGTTTGTATGTGTGCATTTTTCCTTTTGAAGCATCAACTCCAGCCAGTATCAGATCATTCATTCTACCTTGGCTCCATCCAGTTCTGATTGAACTCTCTAGGAGCTTTGTGGATAGGAGGATTAAGATTTATAATACTCCAATAAAATCCTTATGCAACCACAGTGGATACATGATATTCAAATAAGGACTTTTTGTGTGTATGTGTGGAGGAGAATTTCCTGTTGCTGTACAAACAACATTTTTTTTATGACCTTCTTCTGTGTAGTGATGAATAAGAAATCTGTAGGAGGAACCTTTTCATTATACTAGATAATAATATACTTATATAACTCTTTATTTATCTCACTGTGTGATTTTATTAAATGGGACTAGCACACTTGCAATTTTTGCCTACAGCATAGATGACTAACCTGTGGCAAGGGCAGCACTGGGCTGAGACATGTCTGGACAGAACTTCAATAGTTTAGGGTCTCTGCTGTGCAGCTGAGTCAAGCTGTTAGTCCTCCCTGCCTCTTGTGCAGTGTCTTCATAGGATTATAGAATCATAGAGTTGAGACCCTGAGGATCATCTAGTCCAACTCCCTGCAATACGGGAATTTTCAGCTGTCCCATATGGGGGTTCATAATAGCCTAGGGTGCCATATTTCAAGACGTTGTTGAGCTTTTTGGGGAAAATGAACCTCAAAGTTGCACAAAAATGGCTGAAATATGGAAAGTTTAACACACTCAGCCTTTTGTTTATAAAGGTAAAAGGTAAAGGACCCCTGGACAGTTAAGTCCATTCAAAGGTGACTATGGGGTTGTGGTACTCATCTCACTTTCAGGTTGAGGGAGCTGGTGTTTGTCTGCAGACAGCTTTCTGGGTCATATGGCCAGCATGAGTAAACCGCTTCTGATGCAATGCTGTGACAGAAACTAGAGTGCATGGAAAGACCATTTGCTTTTCAGACGCAGCAGTACCTATTTATCTACTTGCACCGGTGTGCTTTCGAACTGCTAGGTTGGCAGAAGCTGGGACAAAGCAATGGGAGCTCACCTCGTTGTGGGGATTCGAACTGCCAACCTTCTGATCAGCAAGCCCAAGAGGCTCAGTGGTTTAGACCTGAAAATAAAATAGCCTTTGTGTTGGTTCTAAAACGATTAACAGTGTTGTAGCCAGGAATCTGGTAGTTCACAGGGCATTTTCCAATGGCCAACACAAAGAGATGGCAGTGGCATTGCCTACGGTTCATTTTATTCATTAGGGAAATTTGTAAGCCACTTAATCCAAGAGCTCTCTACACCCTATAAATAGCACAGCTGAAAATTACAAGGCTATTGAATTGTACAGTTAGAATTCTTCTGAATAGCAGTCGCTGGAAACCACAAGAGGGGAGAGTTGCTCTTGTGCACTGATCCTGCTTGCAGGTTTCACACAGGCATCTGGTTGGCCACTGTGAGAACAGGATGTTGGACTAGATGGGCCATTGGCCTGATCCAGCAGGCTCCTCTTGCGTTCTTTGTTGTTGCTGTTGTTTAGTCGTTTAGTCGTATCCGACTCTTTGTGACCCCATGGACCAGAGCACGCCAGTCACTCCGGTCTTCCACTTCCTGCCACAGTTTGGTCAGACTCATGATGGTAGCTTCGAGAACACTGTCCAACCATCTCGTCCTCTGTCGCCCCCTTCTCCTTGTGCCCTCCATCTTTCCCAACATCAGGATCTTTTCCAGGGAGTCTTCTCTTCTCATGTGGTGGCCAAAGTATTGGAGCCTCAGCTTAGGTTCTTACAATCAGGCATGTGCTTGGGTTTTCTCCAGTGTCTTTACCGGTTTGCTGAAATTGTATTTTTCTCTCTCCAGGTGGTTCTGAAATTGCTTTATATTCTTCCTTTAATTTGCATTACAGTGATAAGACAGACTCCTTGATTAAGGAGCATCCCAGCAGATTGGCTGGCGGATTGTGAGGTTGTGTGTGTGTGAGAGAGAGAGCAACAGAGAGAGAGAGAGAGAGAGAGAGAGAGAGAGAGAGAGAGAGAGAGAGATGGTGGTGCGGGGAGAGAGGATCTCTTCTGGCACCAGGATCATAACTTACAGCCATTCTCCAAATGTGACTTTTAGGTTCCCCACATTTTATGTTGCCTTTCAAAAATTTCCATTCTGCTGTATCAGTCATTTTTCATATCTCCTGCCAAAGTATTAACATAAGTTGGAATAAAATGAATAATAAAGCAATCTCAGTCAGCAAAGTGGTTAATTGGATGTGCTGTTAAATATGCATATTAGAGAGAGTGGGGGGTTTCTCTGCTTCTGACAGCTTGGCTCCTCCTTTGAGCGGTAGCCTGCCTTTGATGCTAGGTGGACAGGCTGAGAGCGCAATCCAAAAGTGGAACGTGGCTGATGTGCTTCTGATAAACATCTTCATACAAGCCCCACAACCTCTGCACACTTGTGAGCTATCGATTGACTGTGGGGGCCTTTGCTCAGCCTGGATAAATAACAACACTCCATTGTCACTTATCAGTAACTGCTGCTGGGCTAAGCCTTGGGTGATCCTGTATTTTAAAAAGAAGAAGATAGCATTGTTTCCTTAGTCAAGTACTGTTCAAGCAATGTTAAGAGGAGTGATTACCTTGAAACCTAGCGGCTGCATTGGTCCCCTCTCCCATTTTCAAAACAAAACTGCAATTCAGTTATAGTTTGTTTGTTTTCCTTACAGGTAACAAATCAGTCAATTTTGATAGATGTGGCATAATTTTCAGAATTTGCTGGTAAGCTGGGAACAGGGCATGTGATTTGGCAACCGTTGCTGGAGTTAGGCAGGTTTGGGTCTGGTTAATTCCTGGATGGTAGGTTTTTTGGCAGGGAAACCCCTCAAAGGCCAATTTCCTGTCACTGCAGGAAACTGTGACTACAGCTTCATCCTTGATAGGAGGCGATATATCTTCAGCTTTAAGATGTCTAACAGAGGAAAGCTCATCACCTTCTAAGACGGTCTGCCCCATTCTCAAGCAACTTGTGCCAAAAGAAGTTATTCCTTATGCTCCCCCCCCCTTGTAATTTGAATCCACTGGTTCATGTCCCATCCTCTGGAGAAACATAGAACAAATTTGCTCTATCATTGATGTGACAGCTCTTCAAATATTTGGAGATGGTTCTCATGTCATCTCCTAATTAGCTGTTCTCCAGGCTAAGCAAAGCCAGCTCCTTAACTCTTTCCTCACAGGACTTGATCTCCTCTCACTTTCTTTGTTGATCTCTTCTGGATCTCTTATTCTCTTTCTAGTTGATTGTTATCCCTCTTAAACTGTGGTACCTGGAACTGGACATGCCACTCCTGATGAGGTCTGGTGAAAGCAGGACAGAGAAGACCATTATGTCTTCTTGTGATCTAGATTTGATACTTCTCTTGAGAGCCAGTGTGCTGTAACAGCTGACTAGCACCTGGGAATCCAGGGTTCAAATCTCCGTTCCATCTATGAAACTTACTGGGGGATCTTGGGCTAGTCACAGCTTAGCCTACCCCATAGGGTTGTGGTGATGATAAAATGTGGAATGGGAGAGCTGTGTACACCCCTTTGGGATATAACTGTAATAAATACACCAATATGGTTTCCCCATTGCTATTCAAGCTATAGGGAGCCTTCAGAATGCTTTGGGGCTTCAGAATAAGCAGAACACAATCCTTTTGGGGGCACTTCCGTTGCTCCTCTTAATTTACTTGCCCTGTATGATGGGGTGAGCTCCTGTTGCTCTGTCCCAGTTCCTGCCAGCCTAGCAGTTCGAAAGCACACCAGTTCAAGTAGATAAATAGGTACTGCTGCGGTGGAAAGGTAAATGTCATTTCCGTGCACTCTGGCTTCTGTCATGGTGCTCTGTTGCACCAGAAGTGGTTTAGTCATGCTGGCCACATGACCCAGAAAGTTGTCTGTGGACAAACGGTGGCTCCCTTGGCCTGAAAGCGAGATGAGCCCTGCAACCCCATAATAAAATTTGACTTAACCATCCAGGGGTCCTTTACCTTTAGGTTTTTTACTTTACTCAACCTAGAGTAGCAATGGGACATTTGTACTGGCCTAACTGTTGCTTCTGAGCTGAAAACAGCAGAGGCACACCTTGGGGGCACATCTAGCTTTAGAACGGTGTGTGTTGTGAGTCCAGTGAAGTGCTAGAATGGAAAGCTGAAGAATGTGAATTCCGTGTATTTTGGGAGAGCTCACAATCCCAACACAAATCTGCCCAGTGGGAAAATAAGGGTTGCAGGATAACTCGTTTATTTTAGAGATTTATAACCACGCACTCAGATTTTAAAGCAGAAGTCCAGATGATTGACAGCAATATTGAAAACAAAAGTGCATTAAAACAACAACAAATGAAACCAATACATGTGATGTAGCAGATAAATAATAACAACAGATTTTGCAGTTAAAAAAAACACCCTTGAAATTAAAGAACAACACAGATCGGGACAATAAATATGTCATTTAATTCTTGCCCATTTAAACATAGAGAAATCATAGAATCATAGAGTTGGAAATGGACCTCAAGGATCATCTGGTCCAGGGGTCAGCAACCTTTTTCAGCTGTGGGCCAGTCCACCGCCCCTCAGACCATGTGGTGGGCTGGACTATTTCTTTGGGGGGGGGGAGAGAATGAATTCCTATGCCCCACAAATAACCCAGAAATGCATTTTAAATAAAAGCACACATTCTACTCATGTAAAAACACCAGGCAGGCCCCACAAATAATCCAGAGATGCAATTAAATAAAAGGAGACATTCTATTCATGTAAAAACACCAGTCAGGCCCCACAAATAACACAGAGATGCAATTTAAATAAAAGCACACACTCTACTCATGTAAAAACACGCTGATTCCCAGACCATCCACAGGCCAGATTTAGAAGTTGATTGGGCCGCATCCAGCCCACGGGCCTTAGGTTGCCTACCCCTGATCTGGTCCTACGCCTTTTAGTGCAGGAATTGCAGCTAAAGAACTGCTGACAGATGACCATTCAGCCTCTCTTCAAAAACCTCCATCTAAGGAGAGTCCACCACCTTCTGCTGTCAAACTGCTCTTACTGTAGGGAAAGCTCTTCCTGATATCTAGTTGGAATCTCCTTTCTTGCGACTTGAATCCGTTGGTTCAGGTCCTACCCTCCGGAGCAGAAGGATACAAGCTTGCTCCATGTCCCACATGACAGCCTTTCAGATATTTGAAGACGGCTATCACAGTCTTCTCTTCTCCAGGCTAAACCTACCCAACTCCTAACCTCTTGCTTCTCAGTTATGTAGACCTCCTGGAACTCAGCTATGTAGAAATACTCATTTAAATATTGTATTCTGAGAGAAAGCATGTGTTAAGTATTCATTCTGATATATTTTAAAGCAAGAAACAAGAAAATTATGGGTGAAATGTGAAGAAGTGACATCAACTGGAAATGCATCCACCTGCAGTCTCCCCATCACTTTTACTGAAGTAAAATTAAAAAGTTAAAGCACACAGCTTCCTCCAAATCATCCTGGGAACTGTAGTTTTAAATTTCCCAGAACCACCATTTCTAGCATTTGCAACAAACTGTAGTTCCCAGGATTGTTTGGGGTCAGGTATTGTGCTTTAAATGTATTTTCAGTGTGTGATGAACACACAGCCTATAATGTTTACCATGGCCTCTGTGGTTAAGGTTGCAAGCTATTAGGAGAAGGCATGTGCTTTTAAAAATTAGTTCAAGGAAGCCAGGTGTGTGGCACTCCAGATGTTGGATTGCAGTACCCATCATCCCTAACCCTTGTCTATGGTCGCTGGGGCTGATGGGTGTTGAGAGTCCTACAATAACATGTGGAAGGTCACCAGTTCCCCCCATTCCTGGCCTTTGTGGTAGAGCTCGCCTGTGGCGTTCAGCTTAGTGGGACATTCCATTCAGTACAGGAGGGGGGAATTGTGCTGCCCATCACTTGAACAGAATTGTGCTGCCCAGCACTTGACTAGAACTTAGCCCTAATAATTGTCTTAAGTGTGCAAGAGTTGGTTAGCTCCTGATGGCTGGGCTGCAAACCTAAGCAATTCTGACCAGTGGTGAGACTTCTTGCAAAGACACCATGTGGTGCACCAGGAGCTGAATGGTTATATAATTAAAATTTCCCTTCAACTCCTGTCATGCATGTGATCATTAGTGTGGTTCAGCATAGAGCGACATGCTTGATCATTTTATTAAATTTTCAGCAGATCATTTAGCTCAGTGCTCCCTTGCTCCTATTTCTGCTTCACCTTGGTTCAGTCTTGCCACAGTTCTTCTCCTGATTAAATAGTTAGACTCAGATGATGATGATGATGATGATGATATCTGCCCTTCCCCACACCACATCTCTGCCCAGTACTGAGTTGTGTCTTGTTAAAATCTTACAAAGCCCACTGCAAACACATCCAAACCTCAAGCCACAATGCTGCCTTTATTATTTAAGTCTATCTCCCTCCTCTCTTAGATTGGATAACCAACACAGGGCACAATGACATATATATTTATTTTCTAGAGGGAGGCAATCTTTCTCAGATACGTAAGTCATTTCAGAACTTTTCGATTGACTCTGAAAGTCCTCCTATTCAGTGATATTGTTTTCTAGAAAAAGAGGTGCCAGAACTCACCATGAACGCCTCCCTCGTCAGGCGCCATGTTGGAAGAGCCGTTTTTTTAGGGAATACCTCTTCTGAGATGGTTTCATTGCCCTCTTTCATTGCCCAGGGCACCACCATAGAAAATCTGACATTAACCAAACCTTGACTGCAGAAACAGAGGGTCACCAAGTATCAGGAGCTGTTAGTGAGAGTGAAGGTGTCCTGGCAATTAAGAATCTCATTGAATCAAGGCAGATGAGATTTTGGTCACACGGATTCCTTCCTGCCTTTACTGAAAGGAGAACCTTTGGGTTCATAAGCTACTGAAATATTATATTTGCTTTGTAAACTCTTATTTCTATCCCATATCTATACTATATGGAACAATCCTATGCCAGCCCACGTAGTTCAGAGGGGCTTACTTCCAATAAAGTATGCCAAGGATTGCAGCCTCAATCTTGTTAACCAATCCTATGCATGTCTACTCAGCAGTAAATTCCTTTGCATTCAGTTAGCTGTGCTCACAAGTAAATACGTACAGGATTGCATTCTCCATTTCACTAGTCTAAATATTTATTAAATGTCCCTGCAGAGGAGCAGGAGCCCCAGGGCTCTTTATAAAAGTGCTGCAATCGTGCCAATAACATTGCACTCTCCCCGGTGCTTGCTCTTGTGTGTAATAAAAGAGGAGCGCTGATTTTCCGATCCGAAGCTTTCAAAATGGTAATTTAAGAAACCGAAATGGAAACAGCTGCTGCGGTTAATATACTCTGTCCAAAATGCAAGGGAACGCCACGTCCCGCAGCAAAGACAACAACGATGATATAAAATGCTGGCTATCATTCACCTAGGACTGAAGCCAGGGCATATTTATGGCGTTGGTTTTAATTCCGGCAAAGCACCTTCTTTGCATTCGTTATCATTAGCCCCATAAAAGTTGGTTCCTGTTTGCTCAGCACAATTCTGACAGCTTTAGCTGATGACACCTGACATAAGCAACCCTAGTAAAACTTGCTTGATAGCGGCTGAACGGCTGCCCGCCCTGCGAGGAAGGACTTCATGAAGAGAGAGTCGTAATAAAATCTGGCTCGCGTATAAAATTTAAAAGTCAGATTTAACTTTTTAGTGTGCGAAGCATTGTAAAGGAAGGGTGGGGGCAGAGGGAAGAAGAACAGGCGGTCTGGCGAAATCCATACATCAGCACGACTGTCAGGTTAACGAGAGGGAAATGCTTTACTTCCTTGTTAATGTTGCCTTCCTGTGGGCTCGCTTTAATTTTGCAGCCGCGTTTATTTAATTTTAAAGGGTCCGTCTTCTTTAATGGCTCAGGGTTATTGACTTTAGGAATCTTGCTCAGGAAGGCTGTGATTTGGAAGCCACAACAAGAACCTTAAAGGCAGAAGCTGAGTCTTCCAGCACATCTGTCAATCTACCATCTTTCACTTGGCACAGGAGGGCACCGATGCCCACAGAGGCCTACTTTGTGTTGCATTTCAGTGGAAGGAAGAGCTCCGTTCACACAGAGGGGTGTGGGAGCGTAAGTGGAGCTCCCACACCTTCCACTTCAAGTGCTGAACAACAGGGGTGAACAAAGGCTAACTGACACCCGGGGCGGGGCAAACCACCAGCTGCACACGCGTTCCGCCGCTACGCTCAACACATGCATGGTGTCGCTACATAGGGTGCATGTGCAGCGTCGCTACGTACAGCGCATGCGACACTGTGCATGCATTGTATGTAGCGGTTGGCAAACTGCTATGTGCAGCCCATGTGCGGTGTCGCTACATTCAGCGCATGCGTGTGACACTGCGCATGCATTGTATGTAGCGGTTGGCAAACTGCTATTTACAGCGCATGTGCAGTGTTGCTATGTACAATGCATGCATGCGACACTGCGCATGCGTTGTACATAGTGGTTTGCCGCTGGCACCGCCCAAGTGCCATACGGACGGTGGTGGGATCCTCCACATGCAGCTGCAGTGATGTGATGGCTGCTCGCACCGCTGCGCCCGGGGGTGACGGGGCGAGCACCCCACAGGGTGACGTCTTGTCACCCCTCCAGATATGGCACCTGTGGCAAACCTCCCCCCTTGCGACACCACGGCTGAACAATACGTGTCGGGTTAGCAGTATTATTCAAACTTGGTTCATCTGCTGTTGTTGGACTACATCTCTCATCATGCCTGAGCCCTGGTCCTGCTAGCTAGGGATGATGGGAGTTGTAGTCCAACAACAGATGGAGACCTAAGTTTGAGAAACGCCTGAAAGAATGATGACCTTGCAGAAGTGCATTGGCTGTGGGTTTCCTTAGTGTTAGACCTGTTAAAGTCACCAACCCATGTGACTTGAGAACAGTGCCTTTGGCCTGATCCAGCTGGGCTCTTGTTGTTTCTTCATGTTCTAACTAACCCGTACAGAATGTGGCAGCTAGGGCGTTAGTGTTTGCTCACCTGTGGGATCAAATGAAGCGTATTCTGCAACAGCTGTTATGGTCAGCAGCTTGCTTACAGACACAATCCAGAGACTGCATATGCACCATATATTGAAAGCACATACATACATTACAAGCACATCCCCCCTGAAAGAATGCTGGGAATTGCAGTTGACCCCCAGAGAGCTGCAGTTCTCAGAAACCTCAGCAAACTCCTGTTCCTAAGACACTGGGAGTGGCAAGGTGCTTTAAATTTATGGTATGTTTTCACCCCAAGTGTTGGTGATTATATTTAAAACCCTAAATAGCTTGGTTCTAGGGTACCTGGGGGACTGTTCCTCCCATACCATCCTACAATCAATTGGAGAGGCACTTTTCCATGTCGCTTCCATGCCTGAGACAGAGAGAGAGAGAGAGAGAGAGAGAGAGAGAGAGAGAGAGAGAGAAGAGAAGAGAAGAGAAGAGAAGAGAAGAGAAGAGAAGAGAAGAGAAGAGAAGAGAAGAGAAGAGAAAAGGGTCTTCTCAATGTCTGTTCCCAGATAACTTACCCCATGAGATTTGTTTGGGCCGCTCTCATGCGTAATGCAAAGTGGTTCCTCCACGTGGCCAAAAAAGGAAGAATAAACCAGCCTCCACTTCACCTGTTTGCAGGAGTTACTTGCCAAACCAAAAACTCCGAAGCATGGTATATGAAGCTGGCTTGTTCAACAACCTAAAGTGTCTTGGGAACCACAATTCCTGGTTGACACATAACAACAAGCCAGAAACTGGGGGAAGGCAAACAGAATCATGGCCAATCTCTTGGCCACTCTGGAAGTAGAGGGGAGAATTACTGAGTCCAACTTATGCTTGGACTCTCAAGGCTCAGGCATGCCATGCTAATTCCTGGCTTAGCGTTATGTGCCAACCGGAACACGGTGTTGTTTTCCAGACCACAGTTTTATCTTGTTGTTGTTTTCTCCACTGAGCATGTATCCATTTTTATATGCAGTTGCTTTATTACCTTTATCAGATTGCTTTGCATTTTAAAAAAATTGTTGCAAGCCACCCCAAGTTATGCAAACACATAAGGGTCTGGTATTAAAAAAATTGCTCCTGGAGAACAGGTAAAGAAGCAGTGTACCTCTGGGTACCAGATGCTAAGGATGAGGAGGGGATGACCATCATATTTATGCCTGTTTGTGAGTTTCCCAGAGGCACTGGGAACAGAATGCTGCTCCAGATGGCTCTTTGGTCTCAGCCCCCGAGACATTCCTGTCTTCTTACATTCCATGGCATAACTTTGTAAGCATAGCAGAGATCCCTCCTCCGGCAGCCCTGAATGTAGAAAGGAAACACACCTCTCATTCATAGCTTGTTATCAAACAAAGGGATTTCTCAAATATAAATCTAGCATGTGCGTGTTTTCTCTGTAAACACTCCCAATTTATTGTACTACATGCATAATTTGATCACAGGTGGTGTGCTGAATAATTGCCTCCCCCCACTTCCTAATTTTATTTTCTTTTACTTTTGGTTAAGCAAAAGTGCAGATTTCCATTGATAGAAACACCAGCGAAAGATTGTGTTTGATGCAGGAACAAGTGGAGTTACATATGCAAATAATAGCTTGTCTGTGATGTGGCTTTTGTCTCCTCTCGTACCAATTCATTGCTAGTCTATAATTAGGAAGAGGGAAGAGAAGGAGCAGTCAACAGAGCCGAGTAATACCCTGTATGAATTTCAGATACGATCACAACAGAGCTTTATCCAAGAATGGTGTCACACTTGCACGCTCATCATTTCAATGCTGGCTGCTTCCAGAGTTGAATTCTCACCCTTAATAGAAGCCTTATTAGTAGAAGCTTAATAGAAACGGGAGGACTCACATAGTCTGGGCTCTCTTTGGCCTAGGATATGAACGCTCCTTTATCTCCCCACGAGTCTTCCTTGACCTTACCCAGGAGTGCTCAACATCCTCTCAGTCGCAGCAGGGATGTCACTGAGCAAGTTGTCAGGGTCCTTGCTGCAAGCTGGACTCGCACTGGCAAAGATCCCTTGCATTGCTTGGGCACTTGAGTGGTTGACAGGGTAGGTACCTGGTAGCTCATGGTTTCCAGGACCCAACAGTGTCTTCAGTGCCTAGGAGATAAAGACAGCAGAGATCAGCTTTCCTAGGTAGAACTTTCCATTGTATTCAAACAGAATGTGCTCTGGAGTAAGGCCACATCCACACCATATTTAAAGCACTATGATACAACTTTGAACAGTCATGGCTTCCACTGCCTCCAAACTTTGGGGAACTGTAGTTTTTAAGGGTGCATAGAGTTGTTAGGAGATGCCCTCATTCTGCTCTCAGAGCCACAGTGGTTTAACAATGGATTCTTCTTAACAGGGAGCTGGGAATTGTAGTCTGAGGAGGGGAGTAGGGGTCTCCTAACAACTCTCAGCACCCTTAAGAAACGACAGCTCCCAAAATTATTATTTTTTTGGGGGGGGGGGGGAACCACGGCTGTTGAAATGGTATGATGGTGCTTTGAACATACGGTGTGAAAGTGGCCTAAGTTCACAGGGAGTCTGTATGCAGACATACAGTACAGCAAGTGGGACTAACAGGTCAGCAGCTCCTACCTTGATGCAGGTAGCATTGCTGTCCTGGAGTGGAGCATCAGAAAGAGTCTGCCAATGGTGGCATTGTGGGATAGCTCAGTTGGTAGAGCATGAGTCTCTTAATTTCAGGGTTGTGTGTTTGAGCCCCACATTGGGCAAAGAGGCTCCTACATTACATGGGCTAGAGACCCCTTCCAACTCTACAACCCTATGATTCTATGATTTTGCTGTTGCCTAAAAGGATTTCAGGTTAAGAAGGGCTGTGTCTTTCTAGTAGTTCTTTTGGCTGAGGAGGACCTTTTGCGGGTGTGAGGCTTTGTGCCCACTGAAGTCTCAGAAACTAAGAGTTGATCTATATGACCAGCTCAGAGCATGCATTTCTGACATTTGTAGTCTGCGGTTCTGAATCACAAGGCAACTAGACTAGTTTCAAGGCAATAAAATAAAATTAGAGAAGCCCACGATCCGCTTTAAAATGGCTGCCAATCTGACGAAGATGACTGCTGGGGTCTATATCATTGACAAGGGGCTTCTCGGCACTCGGTTGCAAAGACGAGTTGTGTGCTGCCATGCCTGTGGCGGTTTGCTGCCAAAGATTAGAGAACTTAGATCAAAGTGAAACAACTGAGAACTGGTGCACACTGCCTGTGTCAGGGGCTGGCACAAGCCTGCAGCAGGTCTCGAACTTGTAATCAGAGGGCGAGGCAGCAAGAGCAGTCACAGAGGCCCTTCTACACCACCAGGTCAGGAGATACCATATGCAAGATTTCCAGGTCACGGTTGCTTGCTGATCTGAGCAGCGAAGCAGATTTTGCTCATTGCCACTTACAGGCAGCCTTTGCCCTGCTTCCGAGTTCACAGGAGCTGGGCCTGACAGACAGTTACGCAACGTAGAAGAAGAGGAAAACATTGCACAGGTTGCAAAGGAGCACCACATGCTTGCTTTGACTTTCTGATATTTTTAGGTGGTGGTGGTGGTTTCTAAAGGACTGGGGCATGTGTTTCCTTACCCCCACCCCAGCCTTAGGAGCATCAACTGACTATAAATGACAAAAAAAGCCATGGCCCTTTATCAACACAGAGAATTGGGAGCAGAATGCTAGGGTGGCCACGTCACCTCATAAAGTTTCAGTCCATTAGATAGCAATGCTTTTGCATGACTTGCCATGTGTGTTATCAACATATGCTACAAGTCAGCAGAGTGCAAGTTACTGCTGTTAAGGCCAGCCTTAGCTTCTGCTCAAAATTCTTATGCCTTATGTTTAGGAAAGGGATGTCTCTCCCAGGGCTTGTTTCATTTAATCACATAATTATGGCTATGATCACAGCTTAGCGGCTGAGCAATGTCCAATGGTTGCCCCACAGTGAGAAGGGCTGCATGCGACGGTTGCTGGACTGGGTCAACCCAGCATCTGGGTTCATGCACCCCCTTTCTAAGAGGGACCAATTCTCCCATGATTCCCAGGAGACAAAATCATTGGGTTGCTGTTGTCGTCACCCTTCTATTCATGTGGTCCAACATATCCTGAACTGGAATCTTCTGCTCATTAATGCTTAATTTAATCCTTCCCCCATGCCTCACATGAATTCTGGTGTGCCCTCAAACATAAGAAGAGCCTGCTGGATCAGGCCAATGTCCCATCTGGTCCAGAATCCTGTTCTCACAGTCGCCAACCAGATACAGTGGTACCTCGGGTTACAGACGCTTCAGGTTACAGACACCGCTAACCCAGAAATAGTACCTTGGGTTAAGAACTTTCCTTAAGGATGGGTTCAGAAATTGTGTGGCGGCAGTGGGAGGCCCCATTAGCTAAAGTGGTGCTTCAGGTTAAGAACAGTTTCAGGTTAAGAACGGAACTCCAGAATGAATTAAGTTCTTAACCCGAGGTCATAGCTGTCAACCTTCCCTTTTTTTGCGGGAAATTCCCTTATTCCAGTGCCATTTCCCGCTGCTTCCTGCTGCTATCCCGGATTGTTAGATATCCCGTGACAGGTGAGGCTGCTGATCCCTTATTTTCAAATCTGAAAGTTGACAGCTATGCCCAAGGTACCACTGTATCTGTGAGAAATCCACAAGCAGGGCCCAAGCACAACATCACTCTCCCCTCTTGGGGGTTCCAGCAATTGTTTTCAGAAGCATCAATGACTCTAATGGTGGAGGCAGAGTGTAGCCATCATAACCAGTAGCCATTGGTCAAACCTAGAGCTGCCAGTCAGGTCAGTTCCTATTGGAATGGACAAATCACGAATTCCTTAAGCATCCCTACAGGGTTACAGACATGGGCCCTGCAGCCTTGGGGTTCGGAGGGCAGGCTAACACCCAAACACTGTGTAAAACAGGCATGCTGATGGTGGTGGTGAATTGTCCAACCCCTGAGGTCAAGTGCCTGCCAAAAGGTTCGCCCACAAAGCAGTGGCATCTTGGCGAAACATCTTGGGGACACGTATGTCTGCAAAATGAAACGAAATGAAATAATGGGCAATGAAAACAAATGTTTGACAGTTGGGCCACCCCCCTGTGGATTGGGAGGCGAGCCCATTGATTTCTACCCAAAGCATAGCTTTGAGACACGAAAGATGAAAGGCAGCAACCCCCCCCAAAGCCCTGTGCTCTTTTTCTCTGTGCCAAAATGAGCTACGGAGTTATAAATACCAGCTGCAGACCTTTCTGTCATGAGCATTTGTTCGATGCGTGGCCAGAGGCTCCATTTATCGTATTGTATCTCTTTAAGTGTGTTTCTCGAAACGGCCCCATATTTTATCAAATTCTGGATATATATTTTTGATTAATGACGGAGGCATTTTCCCCAGTGTGGCACGATCCATCATACTCCTAATCCAATTTTTAAATGAAAGGCGTTCTTGGATATCTTTGTAATAGAGTTATTCTTCTCCTTCTCCTTCTTGGTGTAGTTACAGTTCCCTCTCTTGCTTGCTCTCCTTGCAGCAAAAGAGAGAGGCTGAGAAATAGCTTGCAGTGATGTATTCCTTAGCAGGCAATAGTGGAGGGCTGGCATATTCCATCTCTGCAACCAGGGTCCTTTGGCTCGTTTTAATTGCAACAACACAGAGACTGGCTTCGCCATGATGTAATTCAGAGGCAAGCTGAGCCTGGCAAGCTGGGGCAAGCCCATTTGCTTTTGTTGCCTGTTGTCGGGTATCGCAGTAGCATGAAATGTAACTTCCATGCGGCTTTTGTGCCGATGTTGATGCATGTCGCCACAGCCCTTTGGTCAGTACAAATAATAATAATAACAAACGACAACATTTATTTATGTCCGTTTATGAGAATATCTCCAAGCAATTTTGCAATAAAAGCATCAGCACTAAAAGCAATCGCACCGTTTCACACACACATTATAGAAGTTTTTTTTAAAAAAAGCCCAATTAAAAACGCTATCCTATTAAAAAACAAGAAACGAAAATAATCTCGTGTGTAAAAAAAACAGTTTCAAGTTCAATGCAGATAAAGACTGGGATAAAGATATGCAATTACCGGGTGTGTTGAAAACAGAAGGTCTACCCTAGGTGCCAGAAAGGCAACAGAGATGGCACCTGTCTGACATGTAACGGGGGAGAGGGGGTGTCCAGTGGGTTGGTGCCACCGCAGTTAAGGCCCAGCTCCTACTTCATGTGAAATAGACGTTCTGAAGCAATGGGATCTGCAGAGTGCAGTGACAAGTTGGGCATATAAGATGACAGCTGCACCTACTTTTGCCTCTACCACTTTCTGTCAAAACAGCAGCAGCAGCAACTAATAATAATAATAATAATAATAATAATAATAATAATAATAATGACTTGACTGCTGTAGTTTGTATAAGCCAAGGTTTCTGAATACTTTCTAATAATAGCCTCATGTGGTTCATGTCACAGCACAAGGGTCCAATCTAGGCATGACTTTGGAGCGATACAGCGTGTAATGGCATGGGATTGGCTCTTTGTGAGGGGTGATCTTAAGGGTCATCTTAAGACCAGAAATATCCTGACCTTACATCCATCAGATGTCAAAGAAATAAACAACTATCTGACTGTTAGAAGGCATCTGAAGGCAGCCCTGTTTAGGGAAGTTTTTAACATTCAATGAATTCATGTATTCTAATCTTTTGTTGGAAGCCGCCCAGAGTGGCTGGGGAAACCCAGCCAGATGGGCGGGGTATAAATAATAAATTATTGTTGTTGTTGTTGTTGTTGTTGTTGTTGTTGTTGTTGTTGTTGTTGTTGTTGTGTTAGCGTCATTCCTTGAACTGACTGAAGTTCTCTCTTCTAACCAATGTCCCCTGGTAGCGCAGGGAGTAAGAAAGAGCCAACTGGTGCTCTCTTTGAGCCTTGTGGTGTCTGACAACACTGAGATGCAATCAAATTTGTGTGTGCGCACGCGCGCATGTCTCTAACATGCATGCATGCATACATACATACATAACATAGTTAAGTGCACGGCACTTCCTAGAGGTCATGTGCAGTGCAGTGTCTGAAATTTCTTTTCAGTGTTCAAGATCAAACCCTTCCCCAGGCTTTAGAAGCACCTGTCTGTGACTCGAACTGAGCTGCTCACTTGGTCTCAGCAGTTACTCATGCGATACCCCTGCATTTCACAGGGATTCCCTGCAAGAGAGTATTTCCGCCTGGGAGCAGCAGTAACATGAAAGGTCCCACATCACCTTTGCAGATAGCTTGTTAGCGACTCTTGTTATGCACTACTAAATGCGTTGTCTGATGAGCCTTGACTGCTGCTGTTCCAAATAGGAACACAAGAAGCTGTCTCATACTGAATCAAGCCCATCTTGCTCAGCATTGCTCACACTGACTTGCAGTGATTCTCCATGCTGTCAAGCAGGACTCTTCCCCACCTGCAGATGCTGGGGATTGAATCTGAAACCTGTGGCTCTCCAAGTTTTGTTGAGTTCCAACTCTCAACTTCCCAAGCCAGCATGGCCAAAGTTTGGCAGTTTATGAACAATGGTAAGGAATGCCATCCAAAAACATATGGAGGGACACTTCACTAGTCCAAGGGAATCAGGGAGGATGGATGTAGAGTTGGGCTGTCTGTAAGAAGGCAGCACATTGTTTTTCCCCCCTCTGCGCCTTAATTCAACTCTCATCTGGTCTTAGTGGCAGGCACCGACACAGGAATATCAATTCACACTGCTGCCTCAACAGGATGTCCTGTGGCAGAAATGGCTATTTTGTGGCTCTGCGAGCTGACTTGAGCCTGCAGGGCAATTTTATCTGGCCTCTGGTGACCCTACCAATTTGATCAAGGTGTGCAAAAAATGTCTGCAGTTTCACTGGTAAGGCAGGGGAAAGGAGATTCTTTCCCAAGGTTGTGAGAGAGGGAGATTTTTAATGTTAGAGATGAAGCTCTTGATTCCAGATCCTGGCAGAGTGTCCTGTTTATTTCTTGGTGTTGCTGGACTATAGCTGCCAGCATCCCTGACCATTGAGCAGCATGTTGGCTGGTGTTGATGGGGTCGGAAGTCCCAACAATTGAGTCCCTGTTCCTTACCAGAAAGGAGAGGAGTGAGGCACTGGGGAGATTGGCCTGCTCAGATGCACCTTCTGAGCCAAAATGGTGCTCCTGCATTCTGTTTACACTATGCTGGCATCCCCCTTGGTTTGACTCTTCCCCATCTACAGCAGCAACTCAGCCAGAGTTTCCCAAACTTGGGTCTCCAGCTGTTTTTGAACTACAATTCCCTTCATCCCTGACCTCACTGGCCCTGCTAGCTAGGGATGATGGGAGTCATAGTCCAACAACAGTTGGAGACCCAAGTTTGGGAAACCTTTAACTAAACCACCAGGAGGTCAGGTGAGCATCTCTGCAGCACCATCACGTCTGCTTCTGGCTGTATCTGACTTCAGTCATGTCCACACAACACATTTAATACATATACAGTGGACGCTTGGGTTGCGAACATGATCCGTGCTGGAGGCACATTCGCAACCTGCAGCGTTCGCAACCCGCAGCGCCCTGTGTGCACACATGCGGGTGGTGATTCAGCGCTTCTGTGCATGCGCGAGCGCCAAAACCCAGAAGTAACCAGTTCCAGTACTTCCGGGTTCGGCGCGGTGCGCAACCTGAAAACACACAACCTGAAGCGTCTGTAACCCGAGGTATGACTGTACTGCATAAAACAATGGTTTCTCCAAAGAGTCACGGGGGCTATCATTTGCCACCTTGTAGAGCTGTGGCTCCCAGCAGCCTTAAAATACTACAGCTCCCAGGATTCATTGCTGTAAGCCACATGCTTAAAATGTATGTTGTGGATGTGACCAAGTTTTGCTGGCTTGGCTGTTCCAGATAATGGGGCCACAAGCCAGAAATGAAAGCATCCATTCTTGGACCAGCACGGATGTCAAGAACCGGCGCATGGCACACTTCTCCTCTCATTTAGCCTTGGTTGATGACACCAGTCTAAGTGATCTTGATTTATTTAGCTTAATTGTCTGCTGGTTAAATATGTTTAGTGAAGGTGAAGTCATTAAAATGCATCTTTGTCTGCCCTAATGTCTATGGATAGCCCTTAAGAAGGAGAAGAAAAACACTTTGAGACGTATTACAGCGTGCCACCCTCTTCCTGCCATATTTGCGAATCTGATTCCTGCTGTCCTGGTGGCATTTCCTCCCCTGGCAGTTAATCAGCAACAGATATAAGCAGCCCACCACTTACCATGCCCTTTGCTAATGATAATTGTCTGCTTTCCTTTGTGCTGAATCCGGTATGGTCAAACAGTTTGCAATTGCTCAACATCGTCTAAGAAAACAACACAGCTTTGGGAAAGCGACCAATTTTGGTGCAAAGAGTTTGTTGTGCGCGTGTGTGCCCGCTTTACGGATTCATCATTCCACCTGCAAATTGGTGGAGCTGAGCTAAGAGCAAGCCCTCTCTCTTTGCTGCAAGATTTTAACACCGAGGTCATCTGTAACCATCCCTTTGTTTGCACAGTTGGAATAGTTTCAGCTGGAAAAGGGATTTTTAGCAAGGCAGGAAGCTACGGTGTTCTGAGCCAAACTGTTGGCGCATCTAATGTACCAACTGGCAGTGGCTCTCTGAGATGTTAGGCTAGGGACACTCCCAGCCCTACGTGGAGATGCTAGGAATTCAACCTCAGAACTTCTGCATGCAGAGCAGGTGCTCTACTGCTGAGCTATTTCCCCCTTCCCACTTCTGAAAGAGCACGGAAAAGGACGAGGGGTTGTTTTTAAACTGTATTATGCACACACACAAAATGGTCTTGTTGGATCAAACAAAGGTCCATCTGGGCGATGGACTCTGCGGGGTGGTGAATGCTTCCCTCTGCAAGGGAGTGTTCCCAGACCCACTGAAAGAGGCGGTCATTAAACCGCTCTTTTAAAAAAAAACATCTTTAGACCCGGCCAGGATGGCCAACTATCGCCTAGTCTCAAATCTTCCATTCTTGGGCAAGGTGATTGAGTGGATGGTTGCTGAACAACTCCAGGCATGCCTGGAAAAAGCGGACCATTTGGATCCCTTCCAATTGGGATTCAGGCCTCATCATGGGACTGAAACTGCCTTGGTCGCACTGGTTGATGATCTCCGGCGGGCTAGGGACAAAGGTGAGAGCTGTTTCCTAGTTCTGCTGGATCTCTCAGCGGCGTTTGATACCATCGACCATAACATCCTTCTGGACCGTCTTGAGGGGCTGGGAGCTGGGGGCACTGTCATACAGTGGTTCCGCTCCTTCCTCCTGGGCCGTGACCAGAAAGTGGTGGTGGGGATGAGTGTTCAGACCCCTGGGCCCTCACTTGTGGGAAACCCCAGGGTTCCGTCCTCTCCCCCATGCTTTTTAACATCTACATGAAGCCACTGGGAGTTTGGGGGTTTGGGCTGGGTGTCCATCAATATGCGGATGATACCCAGCTCTACCTCTTTTAAATCAGAACCAGTGAAGGCCATGAAGGTCCTGTGTGAGTGCCTGGAGGTGGTTGGTGGATGATGGCCAATTGATTGAATCCTGACAAGACAGAAGTACTGTTCTTGGGGGACAGGGGACGGGCTGGTGTGGAGGACTCCCTGGTCCTGAATGGGATAACTGTGCCCCTGAAGGAGCAGGTGTGCAGCCTGGGAGTCATTTTGGACTCACAGCTGTCCATGGAGGCATAGGTCAATTTTGTATCCAGGGCAGCTGTCTACCTGCTCCATCTGGTACCCAGGCTGAGACCCTACCTGCCTATGGACTGTCTCGCCAGAGTGGCGCATAGGAAGGAAAAGGAGGCATGCAAGGCCATTCTGTCAGCACCAATGACAGATCAGCAATTTTTGGCATCTCCTTTCCTTGGGCCTTTCCAAACTTGTAACTAAGAACGTGTAGCTGAGTTTGCATCTTTCCTCTTTCCTTCCATTCATTTTCCTTTTGTGTCGTGTCTCTTAGGATTGTAGGCCTGGGGACAGGGACTGTCTTCTTTCTTTAAAAAAATGGTCTGTACGTTGCTCTCAGAGGGATGTAGAGAGGAGGGGTGACATTATTGAATCAGATCAAACGAAAGTTATAAGGATTCTGAGAACCAATTCACACAGCCATCATTAACATGACCCAACTTGGTTGTGTGAAGTGCCTGTCATAGAGTCAGGTATCACATGCAGAACTTGTATGGTGAGTGCAGTGCCTGTCAGTGAGAAAAGAGCTGTATGATGTGGGGTAAATTGTCCCCAACTAGACACAGATTTGTGATATTTGGCTTCGTCCCTTATGACTTTCTGCCGATCAGAGACAAGTTTCCTTTTCTATGGATCATTGTCTTGCTGAACAGATGATGTTTTATGTTTTGAGACCTGTTTAGGGCTTTTGATCTGCTGAGCTTATATCTTTTATATTATTTGGTTATGAATGCCTGCATTTAAATTGTTGCAAACTGCTCAGAGCAAAGCACTGCAAGTATATTGAAAAGACAGGATATATTAGGGCAAAACTATCAGTTTCCTTTTCCCTCCATTTCTGATTTTTCCATTCTTCAGTCCTCTGCTTTTCCATATCAATTTGAGATTTATTTTAAGTCCTCATGAACATTTTAGTATGAATTTCTACTAATAGACTTTTTTTTTACAATAGACATATTTTTGCAAAGCAATTTCCCCTAATGCAAGGTAGTTTTTGAAAGTTGTTTTCACGAATATATGCATTTTTAATGCCTACTTTATGCTAGCATGGACATATTTGTACAAATTACGGTACTTGGCTAACTGTATAGCAAAATTTAGAGAAGTGCCTTGGTTTGTGTATTGCTTTGTGAAAATTTGATAGATTCGCCTTTAAATGTGAACGGAATCTTAATTTTGTCCACATCCCCAGAATATGCACACCTCTATTAAATGGCATTTCCCCCAAAAAATGCACCTTTGCCTGATCTTGTGTTATACCTCCTTGCTCTTTTCTTTGATATTCCTGATAAGAAGTGGCAAGCCTTTCAAGTAGAGCTAATTTGAGAGGAGAACTTGCAATGAGAAGTTATCAAAAAGCTGCTTTGGTACAATGAACTATCTTGTCTTCTATGAGCCTTTTGATAGCTTCGTAAGCATTAGTGGGACCTTCTGTGTATTATGGTCACCCTAATGATCGACTTGTGGAGAAAACCAAAGGTTCTGGCACTCTTAAGAGTGAATGTAATTAAACCAGTAGGTCAGAAGCAGAATATATTGTGCAGCAACAGGAGAACTAAAAATGCCAATAATTTCTCCTCCTCCTCCTCCTCTTCTTCTTCTTCTTCTTCTTCTTCTTCTTCTTCTTCTTCCTCCTCCTCCTCCTCCTCCTCCTCCTCCTCTCTTTTTCTCTCTCAAAAGTGGAGAAGAAGGTGGAGTCCATCCTCATTCTTACTCCTAGCTATTAGGAGACAGTTGATTTGGGACAAGAGTAGCAGTGAATTAAGCTATTTGCAAGCCAGGGTAATGACTTCCTTTTGGAGATGATGCAGTATAAAAATAGCCGTGTTGCATAAGCATTTCAAATCTCCCTTTGAAGAATGTCAAAAGGTAGAGAATCTGCACCTTGCTGCCTTCACTTTCCAATGATTAGGCATGCTTGCTTTGGAGACCTTACTTAGGACCCTGTCAAATAATCAAAAGGCAGGCTTTCTAATGAGGCTGTTTCCCATACTATTTGATACCATTGGTCTATGCTTACTCCTGACAGGTCTCTCCAGTGTCTGGCTATGATGTTTCTGGCTGCTGAGAGTAGGTGGGTTATGAGCACTTTGTGTTGTGAGTGGTCATTATTGTCTTGGAAGATGTTTAGTAGGGCCAGTTCTGGGATAGCTTCTAATACTGTCTTAGTTATTTTGCATATTTCTTATATGATTGATGTCCAGAAAAGTTGGATTTTAGGACATTCCCACCACATGTGGAGGTGCATCCTCTCCAGCATTTTGGTGAGTTTCACCTATTTCCCCCTTTTCTTCCTAATG
Organism: Podarcis raffonei; assembly: GCF_027172205.1. Classification (NCBI taxonomy): domain Eukaryota; kingdom Metazoa; phylum Chordata; class Lepidosauria; order Squamata; family Lacertidae; genus Podarcis; species Podarcis raffonei. The sequence continues at coordinate 110,403,011 of NC_070604.1, read as the reverse complement.
TAACACTAATGTCTCCAAAAAAATGAAACTGATCTGTAGAAAATGTAACTTGAAAAAATCATATATATATATATATATATATATATATATATATATATATATATATAAAAATGGCAGACTTTCCCCATCACACTCACAGTGCCTTTGCCATCCAGTGTTCTTACTGGCATTCCTGGGATAGCTCAGTCAATAGAGCTTCTGACTCTTAATCTCTGGGCTGTGGGTTTGAGCCCCGCATTGGGCAAAATATTCCAGCATTGCAGGGGTGGACTAGATGACCCTAGTGGCCTCCTTCCAACTCTACAATTCTACAATTCTGTGATCTGTCTAAAACGAATAATGATTTTGTTGATTAAACTGGTCTTCCGGGAGGGTCGCTGTGAAGAGTCTGTTGATTGTGCCTGAAATGCAGTACTTTTAACACATACCATACATGCTGATCTTAGTTCCAATTTTTATGGTGGATAATCTGGTACACCTTTGCCCTACAGGACAATTTATTTTTTCCTCAACATTCTGCTCCTTATACTCTGGTGATAGCTGACTTTTGTGCTTCCGTGGGGGCGGCTCTGATCTGATCCAGACCCGCAAGTATATCTTGCCGCATCAATTTATAGAAACATTTCTGTGCAAATCAAGGCGATTTGCATAGGGTAATTTACATCAGAAAGTTTTCAGTCTGCATTAGAAAATGTTCTGATTCTCCAGAGAATGATCTAATTTAGCATGTTTATTTTAGCTGTATTTAGTTGAAGAAAAAAAGAAGAAGAAGAAAAAAGAAGTGGTAGAAAGCTAAAAACTTTGAAACCGCCAAGCTAGTTGTCTAAAATCTCCAGGGAGGATAAGTCTATCAGCTCCTACTACCCACAATGGCTGTGTTTTACCTCAGCTGTCCAAGACAGTAAGTCTCTGAATTTCAGCTGCTGGGAATCACAACTGTGATGAGTGCTCAGCTCCTGCTTTGCCTCAGCTCCTGCTTCCCATAGCTATCTGGTTGGACATTGGGAAAACCGATTGCTGGACTAGATATTTCTTTGGCCTGACATGGCAGAACTCTCCTTATGTAAACAACAGCATCCATTCATTGTTGCTAAAGAACTTACACAATGAGATAGTTGCTGTTACACAGGCAGTGAGGGCAAAGGTTGCCTTCCATAGCAAACACTGGCCAGCGCCTTACAAGGCCATGCAATATATATCTGGGAGACCGACAAGGCTCCCTATACAATCCTCAAAAGCACACACACACATACACACACACACACAATTAATGACATGCATTTTGTTACATTAAAAAGAAATGCACACATACAGAGAGAGAGAGGTGAACAATGAGCTCTGTAAGAAGCTTCTAAGAATGCTATTTTATCAAAGAAACGTTCAAATCTTCTCTAAAATATTGTGGAATATGCACCATGAAGCTGGTTAGATGTGGGACTCTTCTCATGTTTTGTATCGTTTTGAATTGGTGGTGGTGGAACATTGAGTTCTACGTATTTCTTTTTTCTTTTTGCAAGTCTTCTGGCAAAAATCTCTATGAATTTTTAAAACTCCTGGCAGCTTGCAAATCTGTGAGTGAAGCAAGTGTCTACATGTCCTGTTCTCAACCTGTGTGTTTCTGGGCATTGTAACAAAGGCGCAACACAGACATACACACAATACCCTCATATATGCTAGCCTTGTGTTTTTATACAGCACAAAGGACATGTATTATAACCTGAGTGTTTTCTGGAATGTTCCATCACAAAGAGAGCAGCAGGTATAAATATTCATTCCTTAAAAGCATCTTTGTACTTTTGTGTCTCAGAGGAGAGGGGAAACAAAAAAACAAAAAAAAACAAACAAACCCAGAACAGAAGCACATGCCTCATGTGTAATTCCCCCTCCCCCTTCACATTTTCTGCAGCATTAACCCCCCCCCCCTTTCCCTCTCTGGGCTCTTTTTGTGTGTGTGGAAAAGACAAGTTAATATATTTTGGTGGTTCTTTTAAAGGAACAGTTGAAGGTGCGCTTTTGACAGGCACTTTCCGTTGTCATGTTACAATGGTTCCCTGTGCCATTGTTTAACAGAGGAGAGGTAATGCTGGCAGTGCAGTTTAATTGGCACAATGTTTGTGCCTTGGAAGAAGGTCTCTGTCTATGATAGATGTTCACACGAGAAGCAGAACGATTGAAACAAACAAGTGAACAAAAAATGGTGTGCAACAAAGTTTAAACAGGGACAGCTTGCCGTAGTCAGCCTGTAGGCTTCGTTAGATAGAACCATTCCCCATTGTGTGACGTTTTGCATGCCCGTTTTCTCAGCTGTGAGAATGGGATGTGCTCGGTGCCTTAATTCTTCCTCCACACCCCTTTCATCTCTGTTTTGAATAGAAGGGGGCCACTCTTTCCAGAAAGTTGGGTTTGATCCTAGGAATCTCCAGTTCAGTGAGCCACTCTTGGGGACAGGTAATTGACAATCTGTAGTCCATGTCACTTCCACATATATAAGCCCATAAGGCATTCCCATTTCTGCATGAACCTGCCACTTGTCTTTTAAGAAGTCTGCATGAGCGCTCACACACTCACATATAAATCCATGCCCCCTTTTTCAACAAAATAAAAAAATTCCTTCCAGTAGCACCTTAGAGACCAGCTAAGTTTGTTATTGGCATGAGCTTTCGTTTCAACGTATCAGTGACTACCAGCCGCAATGGCTATGTTTAGCTTCCACCCTCAGGGGCCTTATTTATTTTATTTTATTTATTTATTTTATTCATTTAATTTTATTTATACCCCGCCCTCCCCGGCCAAGACCGGGCTCAGGGCGGCTAACATCAGGTATTAAAACAACTGATTAAAATACAACTTAGTAACAAGATTAAAATACTACTTAAAATGCAGCCCAGATCAAAAACTGTTTGGGGGAAGAAAATGTCAAATCTTCACCAAGGCCAACTATCAAGACTGGTCCTACGTGGGCCAGAAAAGCCAGGGAAGTCCCCAAATAGGGGTTCCATCACAGAAGGAAAAGGAAGAGGGGGAGTGGATCAGGCTGGTTCCAAGCCAAAGGCCAGATGGAACAACTCTGTCTTACAGGCCCTGCGGAAAGAAATCATATCCTGCAGGGCCCTGGTCTCATGAGACAGAGCGTTCCACCAGGCCGGAGCCTTGGAATACCTCTTATTGGGAATCACAGAGTGTGGGCAGATTGTTTTTATGCTCATTTTTTGCTTTTGGGCTTCCCATAGACATCTGATTGGCTACTGTGAGAGCAGGATGCTGAACCAGTTGGGCCATTGACCTGATTCAGCAAGCATGCCTCTTGCTATTAACTATTTTAAAATGTGTGGGGGTTGTTGTTGTTGTTTTGTAGCCATGTACTGCATCAGAACATTTGGAAAGTGTGAAAGCCTGTGGACAGCTCAGATCAGAACCACACATAGGTCCAGGAGGTATGGATCATATCCATTCATATTGGAATTCTCAAAGAGAACCAGTGTGGTGTAGTGGTTAAGAGCGGTAGACTCATAATCTGGTGAACCGGGTTCACTTCCCCACTCCTCCACATGCAGCTGCTGGGTGACCTTGAGCTGGTCACACTTCTCTGAAGTCTCTCAGCCCCACTCACCTCACAGAGTGTTTGTTGTGGGGGAGGAAGGGAAAGGAGAATGTTAGCCGCTTTGAGACTCCTTCGGGTAGTGATAAAGCGGGATATCAAATCCAAACTACTACTACTTCTTCTTCTTCTTCTTCTTCTTCTTCTTCTTCTTCTTCTTCTTCTTCTTCTTCTTCTTCTTCTCAAGCATCTGCCCTGGTCTTGCCATGATTTATTTGTGAATGTTATCCATGAGGCACACGTGTGAAAATGTTACATCAGAATTAGGAGACCCACTTGAACAATACAGCAAAGAAAAATGAGCAGGCTTTTAGATTAGCACCACCGTCTTTTTCTGGGTGTTTTCTGAATTTAAAAATTGTTACTGCATGTATTCCTCTGGTACATGAGTAGGGAACTGGATCTAGACAATCGGCCAGGTTCTTACCTCCACCCCCACCCTCTGTGGACCATGCAGCACAGTGACTTTAGGTGACCTACTGGGCAAAGGCACAGTGCTTTGCAAGCCCCTATGACCAGCTGATCATTGGTGCTTGCAAAGCACAGGACTCAGACGCCAGTTGATTGTTGACCATTGCAAAGCCCTGTGTACCATACTCAGCAAGCAAGTCCCAATGATCAGCTGATCACCACTGCCTACATCCCTTCTTTCAGCATAGCCATGTGCCTCACACGGGACATCAGGAATAGGGCATGAGTCGTGGCTTGGCTGAAATGGTCACAGAGGCCAAATCAGAAGGCCTGGTGACCCTTATAAGGCTCATGAGCCAGATGTTCCTCAGCACTCTTCCAGCAGATTTCAAACTTCCTACCCAACGTGAACCTTTTCCACATTTATATGACCGCTGTGCCATTGATTCTGTGACATGTTTCCAAGATACTCTTGCCCTTAACTGCAATGAGAATTCCTGCTCCTCTGAGTAGGTTTCACTGTAATCTATATGATTGGTTGACATTGACTATGCCATCCAAACACCCAAGTCTTCACAGAAACTGGCATGCCTCAGAATGGATGAGCATGTCTTCTTCTTTTAATTGTCAGACCTGCCCAGTGTGTTTGATGAGAACTGTCTGGCTTTCTTGGTTGAGCTCCATATTAACGGCACTACTATATGGCATGTTAAGGGAATGCGGGTGGCACTGTGGGTTAAACCACAGGGCTTGCCAATCAGAAGGTAGGCGGTTTGAATCCCTGCGACGGGGTGAGCTCCCGTTGCTCGGTCCCTGCTCCTGCCAACCTAGCAGTTTGAAAGCATGTCAGAGTGCAAGTAAATAAATAGGTACCGCTCCAGCGGGAAGGTAAACGGTGTTTCCGTGCGCTGCTCTGGTTCGCCAGAAACGGCTTAGTCATGCTGGCCACATGACCCGGAAGCTGTACGCCGGCTCCCTCGGCCAATAAAGCGAGATGAGCGCCGCAACCCCAGAGTCGGCCATGACTGGACGTAATGGTCAGGGATCCTTTATATGGCATGTTAATGGGTGTTTCATGCTGGTAGTTTCCTTTGGTTGAGCAGCAACATATCCAAAGCTTGTAAATACCCAGCACCTTTGCCAAGCAAGGGTTACTTCCAGACATGCAGCCTTGACGGAAATTGCTTCTGCTCCTCATCCTTAATTGCACTGGTTCAAATATTATTTCATTGAAAATGCCACCAGAAAACAGCAGTTGTCAAGCAAAAGCCCATCTGCAGAGCTTCCGAATGGCAAGGCTAAGATGCAAAAATTGCTGTGGCCTACAGTGGAAGTTCCCAGCAATCTTCCTTTCACTTCTGTCAGTCCAGTGCTTTAATCTGCAGTTTGCTGGGCTGAAGCTGTCCATCTGCAGTGTTAGAGTGCACCAAGGAAGATTCACAGCCTTTGTTCAGAGTGAGAAGGAAGCATGAGCGATGAGGATATCAGATAATTCCAGTGGAAGTGGGAGCAACAATCGCTTATTTGTCTCGTGCGTAGAACAGAAATTCGGTATCCGCTGTGGTTTTTAGTCTGCAAGTGATACGTAATTGATTAGCCGCCACCCCTCCCGCCTCAGTATGCCTGTGGTGATCATGTAACATTTTGCCACAATGAATGGTGAGATTTTTGTTGGTAGCCGCACTGCAGTGGAATGGAAACAGCACAGCGTGTGATGAATATGGAGCAGAATGGAAATCAATGCCTTTTTGCAGCCCTAATGAGTGATGTGCACTATTCTTGTTTCCAACATAATGTATAAAGTGGGAATTGTGTGCATTTTCTCCACCGTTAGAGTAAGGATAGGTTTCAATTGATTTCTAGGGCATGCCAATTTCAGATGTGTTTATATTTATCATACCATTTCATTTCTAGATTAATTGTGAGGGTTTGTTAAAATAATAACTGTATTGCATTTAATTATTATTGTATTGTGTACCACTTTTCAGGCTTCAGAAAAGTGGCTAACAGCTTGGTCTAATGAAATAACCAAAACCAACTGATTCCTCCCAGTTGCCCAGCCCAAAAATGCTGGACAAATGTAAAGAGCAGCTTGTAGTGGAGACAACGGATGAGTTTTGTGGCTTCAGGAGGGTAGCAGTGATGAATATAAATTTAGATTCCCATAACCTTATTTTAGTAGTTGAGGAAATAATGCAGTATTCCTTTTTTTTAAAAAAAAACCAAAACCACATAGCCTATTGATTATTTGGTGGGGGGGGCACACCCCACTGAGCAAAACATAGGTTATTATTATTTTTTAGTTCCAGCGGTCATTTCTGTGAAAAGATTACAGCTGTAATCATAACCGAATACTGATGTGAGTACACAAAGAGCAACTTTTTGTGTGATTCTGAGATCAGGAACAAAAGGTTGGTGATGAAAAGAAAGTTGGCTCCATAATGGATAATGGGAGTTCACATTTAATGCTTGGCCACCATGTCTCCTCCAATCATAAAGCAATTTGCTGCAAAATGTATAGCTTTGCTTTTCACTTCTTCTTCTTCTTCTTTTTAAATAAACACATTCCTGAAAGCAATCTGTCATTAAGGCCCTTTTAGCTCACGTAAATAAAAGTGGCAGTAGTAAGCTATATGCAAAAAAATATATATTATTTTTTTTTAAAAAAATGCATATAGAAATAGATTGATGTTGCTTTTTATGTGAACAGAGACATCAGAGAATGAATATGCAGGTGATTCCTCCCTTCTCCCCAGCTGTAATTAAAGCCATGGGAGAGTTTCTAAGCATGCAGTCAGACAGATTTGATACGTTTCTGTGTTTTCCCGCAGCAAATGACATTTAAACATACTGTGGGTAGTTTATTTTTAAAAGATGTGTTTTTTGGTTCAAACAGAACTTGTGCACAGTTTTATCTCCCAGCAAAGAATTTGAAAGAAGCCTGACATAAAAGAGGCACATTTAGATGCAGAGAGAATAATATATAAACAGAATGATGGATATTAATGAGGACTAAGAAGAAACTGAGAGTTACACACACACACACACACACACACACAATTTTTCAGTGCTGCAACATGCTCGTTTCTTTACAAGATTTTCTGTTTGATAGATCTTTCGAACATTTCCGTCTCCGTTTGCCCCCAGCAGCCTCAGATTTATTCGTTTTATCAAACTTGTATGCCGCCCTTCATCTAAAGAGCTCAGGGCGGTTCACAGCATAAATTAGCATCTTCGTTGCAGAGCTGTGCTTTGAGGTAGGTTAAGCGTGGAGAGAGCTCCCACATGCACACTTCCCATTTTGTACAAGGTCACACTTCTCTCTCCAGCAGTTCCGGGAAAACTTTGCTAGGCTGAGGGCCAATTTCCCTTCTTCAAGACCTTCCGAGGGCCACATCCAGGGTGGGCAAGACTAGAAGCAAAACAATGAATGTGGCTTTTCCCTGTATGCACTCAGCCAGTTTCTATGCACAATTAACTCCTCTCTGTCCTTCATTCAGAAAAGGAAGAGGCAGTATCAGGATTCAAAGACACGTTTCAGGCACCCAAAAGCATTTGGGGTGTGAAGGAGATTCAGTGAGGGGGATAAGGGGAAGAGTACTGAGGATTCCATGGAAAGACTCAGAAGTCTGAAAGACCCCCACCGTTCAGCCCGGACACTGAGATCCAGCGCCGAGAAGTGAGGTTACAGGGAACCAGGCAGAGGGCCTTCTTGGTAGTGGCACCCGCCCTGTGGAACACCCTCCCTTCAGATGTGAAGAAAATAAGCAGCTATCTTATCTTTAAAAGACATCTGAAGGCAGCCCTGTTTAGGGAAGTTTTTAATATTTAATGCTGTATTGTTTTTAACACTTGATTGGGAGGGGTGGCTAACACCCCAGAGGACAGGATCACACTTCAAAACGACCTTGACAGATTAGAGAACTGGGCCAAAACAAACAAGATGAATTTTAACAGGGAGAAATGTAAAGTATTGCACTTGGGCAAAAAAAATGAGAGGCACAAATACAAGATGGGTGACACCTGGCTTGAGAGCACTACATGTGAAAAGGATCTAGGAGTCTTGGTTGACCACAAACTTGACATGAGCCAACAGTGTGATGCGGCAGCTAAAAAAGCCAATGCAATTCTGGGCTGCATCAATAGGAGTATAGCATCTAGATCAAGGGAAGAAATAGTGCCACTGTATTCTGCTCTGGTCAGACCTCACCTGGAGTACTGTGTCCAGTTCTGGGCACCACAGTTCAAGAAGTTCAAGAAGGACACTGAGAAACTGGAACGTGTCCAGAGGAGGGCAACCAAAATGGTCAAAGGCCTATGAAGAACGGCTAAGGCATGTTTAGCCTGGAGAAGAGGAGGTTAAGGGGTGATATGATAGCCATGTTCAAATATATAAAAGGATGTCACATAGAGGAAGGAGAAAGGTTGTTTTCTGCTGCTCCAGAGAAGCGGACACGGAGCAATGGATCCAAACTACAAGAAAGAAGATTCCACCTAAACATTAGGAAGAACTTCCTGACAGTAAGAGCTGTTTGACAGTGGAATTTGCTGCCAAGGAGTGTGGTGGAGTCTCCTTCTTTGGAGGTCTTTAAGCAGAGGCTTGACAACCATATGTCAGGAGTGCTCTGATGGTGTTTCCTGCTTGGCAGGGGGTTGGACTCGATGGCCCTTGTGGTCTCTTCCAACTCTATGATTCTATGAAGCCGCCCAGAGTGGCTGGGGAAACTCAGCTAGATGGGCGGGGTATAAATAATAAATTATTATTATTATCATTATAACGCCACCTTCTGCCCCACATTCCCCACTCCTGTTCAGGGCCGTCTTAAGCATATCCGGCACCGTGGTGCAAAGATTCCTCTGGCGCCCCCACCCCGGCAACTCCAAAACAAGGGAGGGGGTGTTAGAAAATGTCCTCTGCCTCCCCCACCACCCTGATCCCCAGTGTGGCGGCGGTGATCAAGCAGGAAAATGTGCTGGTGGACATGCTGTCCAGCATTGGGGTGCCTGAGAAGGCAGCCCGGGAAGGCTGCACGCCACCTTTTGCCAGGAAGCAGGAGGAGGACAACGACCGGGAGCAGGGCCGTCTTTAGCAGGTGCATAAGCTTGGGAGGGAAGCTGTGCGTAGCTTCCATCCTAAGCCTCTGCAGGGATTGCTCTCCTCCTGTGGAGCCTTGGGAAGGAAGCTGCATGCCTGCCAGCCATATAGTGGCAGGGCACAGCTGGTGGGTGTGCAGGGAAAGGGGGGGCTGCCGGCAAAGCCGCACAGCTCCCCCACTCGCTAGGGCGCCCCTGAGAGGTTGGCGCCCTGGTGCAACGAACCACTAGCACCAATGGGAATGATGGCTCTGCTCCTGTTTTAAGTCCTGGGGCTGAAGGAGTATGGAGGCTGGCTCACTGGCAGAGAACTTTAAGAATCAGCACCCTTCCTTCCCTGCCCATTTCAGAGCCTTCTCGCTCCAGCAGTGACAGGATCGGGACATTGCAGCCTCAGTTTCCCCCTCGCCTCTGTCAGAGCCTTTCCCGAACATGGGAAAGCAGCCGCCATGGCTGCAGCGGAATCAGATGTCTCCTGAGGGCCACATCCGTGACCAACAGCTTCTAGCCATGATGGCTATGTTCTGCATCCACTGTTTGAAGCAGTAAGCCTCCAAGCACCAGCTGCTGGGGAACTGCAGGTGAACAGATTACTGTTGCCCTCCTATCCAGCTTGCATGCGTCTCGGCGTCTTCTGGTTGGCCACTGTGAGAATGTTGTTGTTTAGTCGTTTAGTCGTGTCCGACTCTTCGTGACCCCATAGACCAGAGCACGCCAGGCACTCCTGTCTTCCACTGCCTGGTCAAACTCATGCTGGTAGCTTCAAGAACACTATCCAACCATCTCGTCCTCTGTCGCCCCCTTCTCCTTGTGCCCTCCATCTTTCCCAACATCAGGGTCTTTTCCAGGGAGTCTTCTCATGAGGTGGCCAAAGTATTGGAGCCTCAGCTTCAGGATCTGTCCTTCCAGTGAGCACTCAGGGCTGATTTCCTTAAGAATGGAGAGGTTTGATCTTCTTGCAGTCCATGGGACTCTCAAGAGTCTCCTCCAGCACCATAATTCAAAAGCATCAATTCTTCGGTGATCAGCCTTCTTTATGGTCCAGCTCTCACTTCCCACAAGGGGCTGGACTCTCACTTCCCACAAGTGAGAACTGGACTGTGAGAATAGGATGTTGGATTAAATGATGATGATGACGATTTATTTATTTATTTATATCCCACCCATCTGGCTGGGTTTCCCCAGCCACTCTGGGTAGCTCTCAACAGAAGATTAAAAACACGATAAAACACCAGACATTAAAAACTTCCCTAAAACAGGGTTACCTTCAGATGTCTTCTCAAAGTCAGATAGTTGCTTATTTCCTTGACATCTGGTGGGAGGGCGTTCCACAGGGCGGGCGCCACTTCTGAGAAGGCGCTCTGCCTGGTTCCCTGAAATCTCACTTCTGGCAGTGAGGGAACCGCCAGAAGGCCCTCAGAGCTGGGCCTCAGTGTCCGGGCTGAACGATGGGGGTGGAGATGCTCCTTCAGGAGGCTCCAGCAGGCTCATCCTATGTTCTTACAGCTCAATCTGGCTTCAGTGGTCAGACCAGTAGAGTAGTTATGACTTAGCAACCTTAAACCACTACACCTTCCTTTCCTGTTGAACGTGACACCCCTTGTGGGTTAGACAATTCAGCTGTGAAGGACCATAGCACCACACTTGGAGGACATTCACCCTACCTAGAAGTCCCGTGTACAATCACTGTATTTTTAGCTAAAATGAGAGATGGGAGAGATGGCCAACCCTGTTAGGAAGCAGACTGAGATGAATACCTAACCTGAGGCAACATATTAATGGGGCTGTTAACCAGTGACAAAGCTGGACTTTGGTGGGAAAGTGAGCATGGTTCAGTAGTAGATAGCATGTGTTCTGTTCCCTGTATTGTCACTCAAAGGGATCTCCACTAGCAGATTTGTAAAGTCATGGGTCTAAATTCCTCAGGGAACTGCAGCCAATTAGAGCAGCTAATACTAATTGAGACAGACCAACAGTTTAACTTTGTATAAGGCCAGTACCCTGAGTTCATCAGTTTATCACAGCCTTCACACCTGCGTTACATTTCCCAATCCAAGCTAACGTTCCTCTGTTTCCAATTTTTTAAAAAAATGCAGTTTAACATTTTGCCTCCAAGGTTTGTGCCAGAAGGATTAAAAAAGGATTAAGATGATATATAGCTCATTAAATAGCTAACAATGTCAGGTAATCGTGCCAAACTATATTTTTTAAATATTAATAATCAATTAACAAGAAATATTTTGTGTCTCAACTGCTGTAATTAAATGCTTGGCCTAAATCTTCTGCAACTATGGCTTTCTGAGTTGATATGTGTAGCAAGTTATGTTATCCATAGATTTTTTTTTGGTTTTGTTTAATCCAGTATCTAATAATGGATCAGTGAGATATCAAGTGTGTGTGTGTGTGTGTATATGCGCTCTGTTACGCCTTCACTTAGGCATGAAATTTTGAAGTCCTATTAGTTAGGGTTGTGTGAGATACTTCGTGTTCACCAGCTGGAAAGCACAATCTCTTAATGAAGCAGAAATAAAGAACAAAACCAAGTTAGAAAACCCGCCCTTCTCCTTTATTACTTAGCCGGGGAAGTCTTTTAACTTTTTGCTACGCTGGGTTTTGTCATTTTCTCCTCCCCACTTTTTTTTCTTTCTTTTTTTACTCTGGGTGGGGGAATGAAAAGAGAGCTGGTGATTGGCAAACCTTTGTCTTGATTCCTTAATTCATCTTGATCAATGTCTTTGGTGCTTTGGGTTTTATTCCAGTTTCTTTTTTAAAAAAATAAGTGGGAGATGTGAATACTTTTTCCTCTTCATTTTGAGAGTTTTTAAGGAACTTTTAATTTGAAAAGTGTCTAAAGCCAATGGAAGCTTTGTAAATCCCTTCCACATTTCAAAAAGGAAGGTGTTTTATTAATGAACGATTGGAGGCTGATATGCAGTCACATTTTTTTTTTAATGAGAGATAGAAGGAGAGAAAGGGACATGTTTATTTAATTATTTATCTCTCATATATATATATATATATATATATATATATATATATATATATATCAGTAAAGGTACCTGTGACAGTTAAGTCCAGTCGCGGACGACTCTGGGGTTGTGTGCTCACCTCGCTCTATAGGCTGATTTTGTGACTATAGTACATTGTTTATTGCTTTCATTTGAGGGATCAATGGTCTCGTTAGATAGTAAAATTCATGTTAAATTCCTGTTTTAGGGGTTGTTTTTAAAAGTCTGGAACGGATTAATCCATTTTGCATTTCTTTCTATGGGAAAGTGTGCCTTGGTTTTGGAACGCTTTGGTTTTGGAACGGCCTTCCGGAACGGATTAAGTTTGAGAACTAAGGTACCACTGTAGTTTCTGATGCAAACTGAAATTTCCCCCAATGCAAATTACTGTATGCAAATTATCCTTATTTGTCTTGGAGTTGGGCGGGGGGGAATGCAATTCAAAATTTTCTGGCAAACCTACACCACAGGTTTTAACACCACTTTTTGAGAAAAGGAGTTTCTGAAATGGTAGCTACAAAACAAAGAAACAAATGTGTAGACCATCAGGGTGCTGTTTGGTTACCCTGCTGGGTCCAAAAGAAAAAAAGAAGAAGGAAACTTAATTTAGCAAAGCATTGCTTGTTGACCCTGGTGTTCTGATCTTAGGATCGTCTAAGCTCTCCCTAGCACTCAGCTGCATTGCCTGAGGCCTCCCAGGCCCTCTGTGACATCAAAGCAGCTAAGCCAATGGCTGCTAGAGGGGCTGTGACCCTTCAGTTTGCCAAGCCCCGAGAAACTGAAAACAGATTAGACACTTGCTGTTGGATGACACAGCTTTCAGACTTTGAACACACTAGTCTGGAAAAAAAAATTGGGAGAAAATGCACATGATGGCACCAGATCATGGGAATCTTGTGAGTTTATGGCTGGGTTAACTTAACATGATTTGCAGTGCAGCTTATATGCGCCTACGCAGAAACAAGTCCCATTGAGTTAATTGTTACTTATGACTAGGTAAGTATGTTGATAGGGGGGCAGCCTTTGACTGGCCAAGGAAGAAAATGAGAAGGAAAACAATTGATCTGTGTTGACTTACACGGACCGTACGGGTGGTGGCTTTTGTGTTTCGTGAAAAGAACTATCAGTGTCTTGTTGTGAATGAGTAAAGGTGTTCTAGTGGCAATAGCAATGTTACCACAGTGGGTAAAGCTTCTCTGCCTTTGATAGCTGAGTAGTACCTTTATGTAACTGCTGAAGGCACACGAGTCCTGGCTTCCATTTTACATATCACAGGAAGAAAAATCCAAATTTTTTTATTACAAAATGTGTCAGCAAATGCATATTTTATATCAATGTACACATTTCTACACTCATTTTTTATCTTATAATAAAGGTAAAGTGACCCCTGACCATTAGGTCCAGTTGTGACCGACTCTGGGGTTGCGGCGCTCACCTCGCTTTATTGGCCGAGGGAGCAGGCGTACAGCTTCCGGGTCATGTGGACAGCATGACTAAGCCGCTTCTGGCAAACCAGAGCAGCACACAGAAACGCCGTTTACCTTCCCGCCGGAGCGGTACCTATTTAACTACTTGCACTTTAACGTGCTTTCGAACTGCTAGGTTGACAGGAGCTGGGACCGAGCAACAGGAGCTCACCCCGTCACAGGGATTCGAACTGCCGACCTTCTGATTGGCAAGCCCTAGGCTCTGTGGTTTAACACACAGCGCCACCTGTGTCCCCTTATCTTATAATACAAGCTTACAAAAAGCTTGGTCTATCACTCAACACCCCAAAAACCAAAGTGCTCACCAACAAGTACAAAATAACCCCTCTGCAGCGCTACAAATCCAACTCAATGGTGTAACATTGGAAAATGTTGATCACTTCTCCTACCTAGGCAGTTATCTTTCCACAAGTGCCAACATTGATGCCGAAATCCAGCATCACCTGAGCTCTGCGAGTGCGGCTTTCTCCCAATAGAAGTGCAGAGTGTTTGAGGACTGGGACATTCGCAGGGAAACCAAAATGTTTGTTTACACAGCTATTGTACTGCCAACCTTACTATAGGCTTGTGAATCATGGACCACTTATAAACGCCATCTGCAACTCCTCGAAAGATTCCATCAACGGTGCCTCCGAAAATTTTTACACATCACTTGGGAAGACAGGCGAACTAATATCAGCGTACTGGAAGAAGCAAAGATCACTAGTGTTGAAGCAATGATTCTTCAACATCAACTTCATTGGACTGGTCATGTTGTGTGGATGCCTGATTATTGTTTTCCAAAGCAACTACTCTATTCTGAACTTAAAAATGGAAAGCATAATGCTGGTGGTCAACAAAAGAGGTTTAAAGACTGTCTCAAGGCAAATCTAAAAAAAAATGTAGTATAAACAGAGACAACTGGGAAACACTGGCCTGCGAGCGCTCCAGTTGGAGAGCAGCCTTTACCAAAGGTGTCATGGGCTCTGAAGACACTCAAACTCAGGACGCAAGGGAGAAACATGCTAAGAGGAAGGCACGCTTGGCAAATACACACCATGATCAACTCCCACCCGGAAACCAATGTCCCCACTGTGGAAGGATGTGTGGGTCCAGAATTAGCCTCCACAGTCACTTACGGACTCACCGTTAAAACCGTGTTTATGGAAGACAATCATACTCAGCTACGCCAAAGAAGAAGACACATTTCTAAACTCATTTTTTATCTTAGAATACACATTTGAGTACGGTTTTGGAACTGCATTGCAAAATTAAGAGAAGTTGAAAAATCCAAAGGATAATTACTTCTTGATGCATGCATTAGTCCTGAAGGTGCAAATAAGATCAGTTTGCTTGAAAATGTGTACGAAACAAAACTCTCCTCCATTCCTTTGCTCAGCATGAGCAAATGTGAATATCCATGGAAACAGAGAAGTTTCAAATCTCACATACTCTTTGTTGCTGGTGGAGATTTCTGGGAGGTGGGGGAAGGGATCATTCAGAATGAGTAAGGTTGTCCCTCATATCACATGGGTCTGCATAGAGGAGATGGGATCTCTTGTGACATCCCCCATCTTGATTTTCAATGTGTAATTTAAATAAAATATGCTGGGAACCTTCCTGGGGGATTACTGTTGCAAAGTACAAAGCATAAAAAAACCCCATCTCTCTGCAAAAAGGAGAAACGATCCATAAATAAGATGCTTTGCAAAGGGGGCTGAATAATTGCCAAACTGCCTTCTCCCCCAGTTCTTCTTCCATTGGTAGCTGAAGGGTCAAATCAATCTCCCATGCTATGAATAATGGAATGCCTCCCTTTATTTTATGCCTACTGAAATGGGGTGCTTCAAACAACAACAACAACAACAACAACAACAACAACAACAACAACAACAACAACAACAAACATTATATTTTGAGAAGTGGATAAATTACCCATAGTAGACCTATAATATCTGTTGTGAATGAGCATTCAACAGTGAATTTGTAGGGTTTGAATGTTTGTTTTTATCATCAAGCTCAATGAACAAACCAATGCCTTACCCATCCTGAGTTCCTGATGTTTGCTCCTTGGTTCATAAAAACTCAATATTTTTAAATTTTATTTTTTTTCTTTGAGAGGGAGCTGATAAATGAGGCCTGTTGGAGTTGCCCACAGTGAAACAGTTAGTAAATGTAACTTGCTTCTTTACGAACAAAAAGGTTTGGTCTGTATATGAGGACTTTTTTCTTCTGAAAAAAAAGGGCAAATGGATGTTTAAATATGGACAACTGAACTGAAGGCTGGAGGGGGAAAAAAGAGAAACTCATATATTTATCCTAAGAAGGGGGGTAGCTTATTCTTGACACTGGAGGCTATATAGAGAACCAGATTGGGAGCCTTTGGGGACCACATTGAACCTTTAGTTTCACAGCTGCCAAAAGCTTCTTTAGGTTCTTCATCCCAGCCCCTCCTTGATTGATTGATTGATTGATTGATTCATTGCATTTCTATGCTGCTTTTCATTCAAATGAATCTCAAAGCAGCTTACAACCAACAAATAAGCATAACATAATAAAACCTAATAGCACATTGCGAATGCAGCATACATCATATAAAATAATTAACAAATTATCAATAAAACAGTTGCAAACTATAAAAAAAAACAGCAACTAAAAAATAAGCTAAACCTCACAATTATGGCACATCATGAGATTAACAAATCAACGCAGCATTTAGAATCTATAAAACAGTATTAAAAACGCTAACAAAATAGCATTTAAAATATAAGTTAGGCACGACGTTCATTCACTCAATCTCTGCACCCCCATGACTCATACCCTTTCACTCTGTTCAGTTCATAAAAATACACAAATGCACACTGTTGCTTCCCAGAATCTCAACAGAAATGCCTACTTACTAGTGTGCATTCTAGGACTAGGCAAAGTGTCCCATTAAAAGAGCCTTAAGCGTGTTTTTACTGAGAAGTTATTGAGGGAAAGGGTGGAGGGTGTTGAGAGAATTTCTCTCCGTGTGTTTGGAAGAGGCTCTGGGAAGTGACCTGTCTCCTTGCGAGGATTTCCCCATCAAGCCCCCTTTTTTGCTCCGCTTGCTCAGGATAGGAAACACCGTCTCCGACATCCTGGAAAGCTTCAGTCATTTCAAATTGGGCAATCTAGCAAGCTCCTTTTCCTCTGGTGGACAGGGGAAGCGTGCTTTGATTTTCAAGGAACTGTGCTGTAGTGCAGACCCCTTCCACTGTCGGCTGAAATTGATTGAAATGGATGATCCGTGTCCAGCAGGCATGGGCTGGCCCAGGGGAATCGCTTGGCTTCCAAATGGCCTATCAGAACCTCTGGGTTTCAGTCTGTTGTCGTTAAAGTCACCCTGGCAACACGTTCATTAGAGTGTCTTGTGATGAATGCTGTGTTGTGTACCCTTTTCAGAGGGCAGGAAATGCCCCGTGGCAGCGACTGCAGCCTTGCAGTTCTATGGTTATAACCTACGTTCTGCAGAGAGAAATCTATACTGTTGTTGTAAGGAAGAGGCATAGATCAGTGGTAGAGCACACAATTCGCATGCAGAAGCTCCCAGGTTCCCAATGTCTCCAGTTACGGCTGCGGAAAAGACTCCTTTCTGGACCTCTGGAGAGTCACTGCCACTTGGCGAAGACAAGAGTGAACTAGATGTAGCATTGTCCTAATTGAATATAAGGCGTTTTCCTACATTCCTATATATACCTTGAATGCTCTCAGAGTCTCGCCCAAACATTTTGAACAATCCCACTGCATGCAGCATCTTAATAGCTCTTTCTGTTACTATAGACAACAGTGAAATGGGGATGTAGTGTACTGCAATTACTTGAACCGTTTTAACTGTGTGCTTTTAGATGCTGTTAGGCATCTTGGGCATTCCACTATAGGAAATATGGACATACTTTTTCCTTAATGAAAAACATAAATAATGTGAGTTGGGAGGTTCTTGGTTTAAGCCTCTCCTTAGGAAAGTCTCTGAAATTCTTTCTGACTTACCCACCTGTGATAACGGGATTATGGGTGAGATTCAACCAAGTTGTTTCATGAGTGGAAAGAGATCCACTCACGTAGTGGGACTTTGCAAGGCACTCTGCTCCTCCCATCGCTGTGGCTTTCATTTCCACATGACACACGTGTGTTGCTCAGTCATCACTGGGCTGTTTTGGGATAGGGGTGTCCTCTAGATTTATTATTATTACCGTTGTACCTTGGAAGTCGAACAGAATCCATTCCGGAAGTCCGTTCAACTTCTAAAATGTTCAGAAACCAAACTGCAGCTTCCGATTGGCTGCAGGAGGCTCCTGCAGCCAATCGGAAGCCCCATTGGACATTCAGGTTCCAAAGAATGTTTGCAAACTGGAACACTCACTTCCAGGTTTGTGCCCTTCGGGAGCCAAAACGTCCGAGTACCGGAGATCTGAAGATCCAAGGATTACAAATCTGATTAAGGTGGAAGTTGGAGCTTTGGGGACATTTGGACTTGAAAGGAGTAAGAAACAAGATTCAGGCTCCACTTTTAAGTATGGAGGTCTGGCTGGAAGAAACATGGATCCCATTGGGCTAGAGCTTCTCCGAGATCTGGTGTTTAATATTAAGGACCATCAAAAAAACCGGCAGAGAGGAATTGAGAGAGAATTAAGAGCCTCGGACGTGAGATCTCCAGGCTGATAGTAGATTAAGACTGATGGACATTTGTTGGGGATTGAAACCGGGAAAGGGGGGGTGGAGTTTGGGAATCCAAAGGGTGCATAATTATAATCTGTTTTTGTTTTTATTCTGTTTTGTTATTTGTATGAAGATTGGGGAAGTCGTGGAAGGGAATTTGGGTCGACTTTAGAAAAAGGTTTTAAGAATGAGTACTGATGTATAAATATTGATGTTTATAAGGTAAAATTGGCTTTCTTAAAATGAACTAAATAGAAAAAGGTAAAAAATTAGGGATAAGAACTTGCTGAACTAACAATTTGAATTGGAATATAAGAAGGGGAGGTGTGGGGAAGTCAGGGAAATATGTTATAGAAAAATAAGGATTGTGAACTCTATGTGTTTTTAAACTTTTTTGTTTTTCTTTTTTGATTTTTTTAATGTATTAAAGTGGAAAATTTCAATAAATATCTTTTTTAAAAAAACAAAAAACAAAACGTCCGAGTACCAGGACGTTCTGGATCCAAGGTACGACTGTATATCTGCCGATGCTTTTCTCTTGTTTCTTATTTGCTCTGTTTTGACTCCAGTCCTGTTGGCACTCACCAGCTAGAGTCATAATTAGAGGAATTCTAATTCATCCAAAGAAGCTGAATGTTGGAAGATTAAGGACAGAAAGTGCTTAGCCTGTAGCTGTTGGAAGTTGTACGCCTCTGAATACTAGTTATGATACCTTTATTCAGAATCCTTAGGACTGGAATCCTAGATTATATTTAAGAAATGGATCATAGCTCTGTGGCAGCTTTGCATGCAGAAGGTCCCAATGGCATCTCCAAGTAGGGCTTAGAATCCCAGAGAGGCACTGCTGCCAGCCAGTGTAGACAATATTGAGCTGCAAAACCAAAGGATCTGACTTGGTAGAAAGCAGCTTCCTATCCTCTGTGGAAAGACATGAACTCAGTGCAGCTGCACACCTGGAACTGAACCAGCCGCCCTCCTTGCTCCCTCCCTCTGGTTGTTCACAGGATGCTCGCCTAGGTGGACTATTGGCCTGATCCAGCAGGGTTGTTCTTTTGTGAGATATGGAAGAAGTTATCGCATAGGATGTGCAATGCATTCCTACCACTCTTGGGTTTGCGACTCTACCCACAGCCATGTTCTAGAGGTACAGCTGTCTGCATGCAAGCAAGGTTCTCCAGTAAGTGAACCAGTTCAGGTTTTAGTAGGCATGAGCAAAGCAGGAACCTTTGTTGTGATTACTCATAACAAGTCGAAATACAGGTGCTCCCAATGAGTGGCTGTGATCTGCGTGCATAAGCTCATGTGACTTCCCCCAGTATTTTCCAATGGGCCTCTCTGCTCTACTGTTGTTGGTTGTGGAAGGGGAATAATGCCACGTAGCCAGCAATGGGAACCCTCTGTGCAGAAGAAGTGCTGGGTTGTTGCCAAGATGCCGGAAGCTTTTATGTAGCCCAGCAACCAGGCCCATGACTTAAGGAGTCCTCTCTTACTTCCCAGGCTGTTTGTTTCAGGGTTGCGGGATCGTGTTCCCATGTGACAAAGTCCCCCCCCCCCCCCCGCGCCATCCTCCCAGGCTTGTTTGGTGGAACCTTATGTAATGATTACTTACTTACTTACTTACTTACTTATTCAAACCTTTATTAGGCATTATACAAATAAAACGATAAAAGAGAAAGTAACATATAAAAGCCTTGAGATATATACAGAAAGGCAGCAGTTGGCTACATACATATATATATATATACATATAAAATCAGTGGTTTTCCTTGCTAACCCGCTCCTTGGAGGGCTACTACCAAAAACTCGGCTACCCCCGCCGTTACCCTTTGGTCAACGTCGGATAATGTAATGATTAAAAATAGAATTCTGGTGTGTGATCACAGTGTGAAGCCAAATCCATTACAAAGTTCCTGCTGGTGAGGGATGTGATACAGTAATTCTGCATGAAGCTATTAGCATGATAAAACCTGGGTATTCAGATGCCAGCTTGTTCCAAAACCTGGATTGTGCTGGAACATAGTGTGTATCTCCATATAAATTAATTGGGCATGATACAAAAAGGCAAGTTTCTTTTTAAATTTAGTAGTTTCTACCACTACCTGCAATTTAACAAGATGCAAAAGGGATCTGTCAGATCTGCTGGTCCACTGCAAACAGTCGCCCTTGCAATGAGAGACACTCTGTATAGAATTTGCTTTGATGGATGCCGAAGAAAATCAAGTATTAATACAGGCACTTCATCTCCGTGCTACAGCAATTGAATGTTATTAGCATAATCTGGTCATTAATGCTTAGCCTATCAAATAAAGTTGCCTCATCTTTCAACATTGAAGCTATAAGATTTTTGTAGTGGCGTAATCCCATGTTTTGATTTGTACAAGCAATTGGTACAGATTGCCATGTACATTTATGCTCAGGAATCTTTATGATAAGCCCCAGGGGAATTGCTGTGTAGACAGGAATGATCATAAGCCAACGAAGGAAGCGAATGGGAAGTCCAGACCACCAGACAAGAGAAAGAACCCATTGCACGTTGTTGACAGAATGCTAGCATACTTGGATAGGTATGGGGGGGCAATTTGGATTAATTTAGATCAGGGTTGGGGAGCCCACACCCCTCCAGGTGTTGTTTTGTTTCAGCTATCACCATCCCTGACCGCTGACCATTTGAGCTGGGCTGTTTGGAAGTGGAATCCAGCAAGCTATAGAAGGCCACACGTTTCGGCTCCCTGATTTACATTCAGCCTTTATTCCATCATGGAACCCAAAGCAGCGTGCATGTCGCTCCTGAGCAGGTTCCCATCTAGGCACTGCATAGCTTAGAATCATAGAACTGTAGAGTTGGAAGGGAACGCCAGGGTCATCTAGTCCAACCTCCTGAAATGCAGCCACCCCTGGGTGGATTGGAACCAACAACCTTCTGATTAACGTTGCCCTGACCCATTGCGCCGCAGGCTCCAGGTTGGTGGCCTCATATGCCCTCAGTTAATACCTAGGGACTGCCATGCCTCTGAAAGGGACGATAGCTTGGCAGAAGAATGCAGAAGGACCTAGATTCTGTCCCTGGTGTTTCTGGTTAAACGTATCTCACATAGAGTAGTACTGAACCCCTGAAAAGCCACTACAGTAGTATCTCTGGTTACATACTTAATTCGTTCCGGAGGTCCATTCTTAACCTGTAACTGTACTTAACCTGAAGCACCACTTTAGCTAATGGGGCCTCCCGCTGCTGCCTCACCGGCGTGATTTCTGTTCTCATCCTGAAGCAAAGTTCTTAACCCGAGGTACTATTTCTGGATTAGTGGAGTCTGTAACCTGAAGTGTATGTAACCTGAAGCATATGTAACCCGAGGTACCACTATACTGGCAATATGTAACTGCATGGACCAGTCTGTGTCAATATAAGAAGGCATCTTCATATTATTGATCCAGTTCTCTATCAGCCCCTTCCAAAAGAAGCAGGATATGGCTCCTGATAGGGTGGCCAACCATTCTTCTGGGATGCTTTGCCTTCTTTGACCTGTGCCTCTCTCCTACCCTGACCTGTTTTCCTAGGGCAAGAGGGAGCAGCAAGAAGGCAATTGATGAGAAAAGGGGAGGGGGAAAGGTATGCAAAGTGCATATATAAAGAAAAATGCAAAAGTTTTGCACATTTATGAGGAAATGGAACTGGGGGGAAATGAGAACTTGAGAGAAGCCAATATGGACAGATCTGACTGTCCCTAGAGACAATGCTGTATCAAGCCCCAAATTCAAGGGCAGTGCAATAGAGGGGGAGTGAAGAGATGTGCTCACTGCAGCGTCATATTAATGGAGTGGGGGGAATCAGTTTGCAAAGGTCAGAGAAGAGGAGGGGCAAGTAATCTAGATGTGCAATAATAACAGCTTGGGGAGGAATTGTAAATGCAGACGTGTCGAGGGAACCTTGGGTGTTGATTTAATTCTTATGTTTTTAAAGGGAAGATACGCGCCATCTATCCCCAGCACACGACTGAGTCAAAGATGACTCTCTTAATTTATGGGGCTGATTGACAAGAAGGTGACAACAAAAGCGAGAGAAGGAGGCAGGATAGCAAGAGCTCTGTAAATACATGAAGCGTACAAAAGGCATGAGGGGGCTGGAAAGAGGAAATCATTGTAAATGACTCACTCCATTCAAGGCCACCAGGACTGGGGTCCACATCTGGTGTATTCACCAGGCTCTGCTCCTACACAGCCTCCATTCATTCTGGTGGGGCTTGTGTGGGAGAATGGTGTGATGAATAGAGCCTATGCAACAGCTCCATTTGGGAATACATGACAAGCCCTTTCATCCCCCTGCCTTGCCTTGCCTTGCAACTATCTATCTATCTACACACACACACAAATCCCACTGCGTCCATCTTTTGAAATATAGGCCACGAAACTCCAGAAAACTCCTAACAGTGACTCATGAACTGCCCTAGGTGGGATTCTGTGCCTTGAAAAATTGAGTCCCTAAATTGGCTGCCTCTGTTGTGTGATCCCCGCTAAGACAAAAATACCCCATGCAGCACTGATACCCCCCTCTCTGTCCCTCCTACAGTATAAAATGCATGACAAAGAATGAAAAATGGGGCACAAAATACTTGGCTGGTGTCCTTCAGCATCTGGAGGGGCAGTAATGGCTATAAACTATTTCTCTGAGTCACACAATGTCTTATGCAGTGGACGCCATGGGGTTGGGGAGCCTTACTGGCAACATGATGCAAATCCTATTGCCTTGAATGGTATGTTCAGCGATATTATCCACAGGAAGGAATTGGGAATCCCCAGGAGGCCCTGACACAGTCTATGCTGCCGCCTGGCTTTGTTGGGAGAGTGGTGTGGAATCAAGATACGTGACGCAAGATGCAAGTTTTTAATGACTGATGTTTTAATGTATTTTTAATCTCTTGTTGGAAGCCGCCCAGAGTGGCTGGGGAAACCCAGCCAGATGGACGGGGTATAAGTAATAAATTATTATTATTATTATTATTATTATTATTATTATTATTATTATTTATTATTATTATTATTACCACTTCCGAGAAATCACAATACCATCCCTAAGCTTTGACTCTCAGAGGGGATATTGACTTGGCCGTCTCTCAGGTGGAACAATGGTGCCTGCCCTTTCCATAATATTTCCACTACTTTCACTATCCACTTCATGGATCTTTTACAAATACCTGTGCACCACAACACATTTGATAATTCTTTAATTTGATCTTTGAGTCGGATAATCTCCACACACCCCTTCCCTGCTTTTGCTACAAAATTCAGGGACCAGGGTTAATCTGTTGTTGCTGGTTTTGGGAAACAAGATTCATGAAACGCTCGTCATGGATATGGATCTTCCTTTACATAGATCATTACAATAAATGAAAGGCAGGCAGTGCAAAACAAGTTTCTGTTTAAAAGAAGAAGAGGCACTGGGGGGGGGAATAGAATAAAATAGGAATCTTCCTGCAAATTTGGAGCAGCCTTGGGCCTCTTGTAAATTATTAACAGCCACTTATATGCTAAAACTAGTAGAGAATTTATAGCACTGTTTTGATCGTGCATATTCTTCAGAATGATGCACTTTTTAGGGATTCTTACTCCAGATATCCAGTGCACCCATTGATCAGAATGCAATTTGGGGGTGGGGAGTGTTGCTTAAGAATGAGGTTACGCCATCTTAGTTAAACTCTCAGTTCCAGCTCTAAGTGACTTTATAAAAAGAAAGGGAAAAATCAGAAGCAAGCCGATGCAATTCACATGGAACATTCTCTTCCCATTAATTTCCTAGTAATGAAAATGTAAAACCAGTTTCATCCTTGATTCAGGTGGTTTCCCCAGGTCCTGTTAACATCAGTTTGAGGGTTTGATGCTTGATGCTGTGTGGCATGGTGGTGGAAATCTAATTTTAGGAACCCTAAAATTCTTGAGGGAGCGTAGAGGTTGAACTCTTTGGAAATAGTTCAGTTGCTGGATAATAAGCGGTTTTAGCTGCTGGGCTTGGCATGGTCAACCAGGGAGACATAAAAAGGCAGGTGAACAGGCATAGTGGCAGGTCTCCTGTGGTGAAGAGGTCGGAAGTGAGCTGCAAGATAACATGATCCCTCCCATAACCCTTCTTCTTTCTGAATTCCCCTAGCTGACTTTAAAAGATGTACAGCTGCATCAATATCAGCAAGCCTTAGCACTAATCAGGTTTTGTGCTTAACCCGGATCTTAACCGGAGTTTGAAGCTGGCAAAGAATAATAGTTAAGTGGGCAATATGGTCCCAGCCGGGCTGCAGTGCAAATAGTCCAGTGGAAAAACAGTATGTGCCCCTTCACCAAATAGCCTCTGGAGTAAACCAAGCCTTCGGCAAGAGTGCCTGATCGCTGGAAGCCCAGCATGTATGATTTATCTCCTGTCAAGGGGGAGATCCTGAGAACTGGCTCTCCATACGATGGACTGTTAGGTTGCCCATATATTCTACTATACAGAGGAGAGTCCTCTATATGAAGGGCTATCCAAAATCCAAGTCTAGTTTAAGGGTAGGGGGCCTTGAAGCTACAAGCCAACAGTTAGAACCCAAACAGCAGACTGGGCAGGTGTACAGGACACCTGGTCAGGGTCTGCCACAATATGGTGAGATGTTTTACATTTCTATTTATAGTAATTATATATATATATTGCATCTATGGGCTGGATTCAATTACCTCAATAAACTAGTGCAAGAACTCCTATTAGCATAACAGGACTGTTCCCCTTCTCCTCCCCTGTGCACCTCTGCTTCCCCCACATCCTCTCTGGAGGGTTGGGAGAACTCCCAAAATAGCATGGAGGGAGGGGAGATTGTTCCTCCAGGCAAACAGATATGATTGCACAGATAGAACAATCTCCTAAGCCTTACGTCGAGTTGTCCACCCTCTGTGTTTAAATTAGTGTGTGAAAATGATATGCAAGCAGTGACCTCTTTTGTCTTCTTTATTTTTGGCGATGCATGAATGAGCATTGATGTCAGTGTGGTGAGCACCAGATTGGTTTTGCCAGTGCGTTTGCACGGTGCTGACTTCCCTGACACCTTGCTTCTCCCCCTCTACCTCCTGGGAAGCATCAGTGCAACTGACTCAGAAGTTGGGTGAATAGTGAGTGGTGCCCTTTCACATCATCTGCTACTGCATGAAAGGGTTTTTTGGGGGGAAGGGGGTTAATATGGGCTCACATTCCTCCACCTCTCCTATTGCTACACTGTTCCCAAGTTAATGCATGAGCTAGAGCCTCTTTAGCCTTAATCAGTACTAATGCTGTTGCTAGTTCATCCTTTAACCTCTACGGATGGGAGGGCATAGGGTGAGGGAGTCCAAGCCCCTTGGCTCACCTCTGTCCTCTTAACCATGAGGACATACATCTTCCATCAGCACTTGTGCTTAGTTAAGTTCCATTGAGTTGGTTCTCTTGCTCACAATGAAATGTTTGGGTGTTTTAGAGGCCTTCTGTGCGTTGGGAGTGGTGTCCTAATGAAAACCCCCAAACGATAGTGGCCATCTCTTCTACATTTCTGTTTGTCAACAGTCTGATTCAGATTGCATATAGACTGAGCTTTTGTCACAACCTTCATTATGTTGCTTTCAATGGGATTTAACAACAACAACAGTAAATCTTTATTGTGGTCCAAAGACCCATAGAACAAATTCAGAACAAAATACAATTAAGACAGCCAACCATAAAAGAGAGAGAAACTGAGGCGGTCATTTTGTTATGTCTCAAGCATGATGATCTTTGTTTCTTTGAACTTCCAAAATAAACTTTCCATGGCCAGTGGCCAGTGTAATATCATTGGACCTGTCATCCAAAAGATATTTAATATGGGAGGCTTCAGATTTTCCCAGCACATTTGCCAGTAGGGGTTTGATCAGTTGGTCCCTTGCTTGCTCAATGGGATTTACTCATGGCTAAATTTTTGTTGGATTTCATCCAGGGTCTTGGCATGCAGTCTCTGTGCAGCCCTGTTCACATGAGTTTAGTGGGGCTTGTTCCCAGGTCAGTGTATCTAGGACTGCAGCCTTAGTCTTTTGTCTTTTAAAATGCGGATACGACACATTTATCACTATCTTCTCTAGGTATTTACTCCCTGTTTTCTTTGCTAATGCAATGCTGTAGGATGATTTATTAGCATTAGTATTATTATTAGCAACTGAATGTTAGGCTAAGAAGAGGACTCCCTTTCATATGGTTTGCAAGGTTTGATGTATGGTTTTAATTATGCTAAATGCTCCTCGAGGCTATTTCTGATGGACCCGCAATAAGCGTCGCTGCAGATATGCACAGAAATTGCAATGTTTGAAATGTTCTCGGAAATTAGGAGCTGTAGCCTCCATGAGCTTGCTCTTGTTTCAATAACCATGCGGGGGGTTTTGAAATCTGGTTGCGTAACGATAGCAGAGAAAATGCAACTCCAGAAGCAGATATTCCTCTGGCATAACCGGTCAAGTGCAATTTGCAAGGAAGGCACCACTCAGGCTGGGAACGGGAGATTAAACATTGGGCCTCTCCCAGGGTGAAGTTCCTTGACACCTTGTCTCTCTTCTCCTTGAGATAAAGAAGATGAAGAGTAACAAAACAAGAAGTAGAATGGGAAGGCGGAAATGTAGTCAGGATCAGCAAGCTTCTCAATCTTACAAATATCTTACAAATATCAACTCAGCTTCTGGTCAGACTGGCAGCACCTTGGCACGCTGGAGAAGAAGACCTCTCGCCTCCTCCAATAAGTCATCAGTGCCATTGGCAATGGAGTGAATAGTATACTAGTTTGGTGACCTGAGTCACCATCCAGAATTTGACATCCCAAGAAGCAGAGATATGCTTCAGCAGCACTGATAATAAATGGCGAGTCATTTCTTCTTTAGAAATAAGATATGAGCCACAGGATACAGCACAGCTGGAAACCCCACAAAGCACCTATTCCTTTCCTGTTATCTAGCACTGGCAAGAGGATTCCCACATTGTTTCGGCAGAGTAATGCAGGCAGGGATCATCAGTCCTTGCATGCATTCAGCAATGATATATAGGACACACATGTAGTTGCAGAAGCTGAGTGACAAACTGTAGCAGAGCACATCGAAAACTCCAGCGAGCTGTTTTAAAAATGCTTACTGAGAAACTCCAGCCCCTGGAAACTCACGCTCTGTCAAGGGAGCTCTGCTGCAAAATTAATTGCTTGCTCCTGTACAACTACATCCTTCAAACAGACATTTGGGGGGGATGGTGGGGTGTTGTGTTTTTTTTAAAAAAAATAATCTTCTGAGACTTTCTCTTTCTGTGCCAGTTCACAAGTCGCATTCTTAATGGACAGCCTAGAAGACAGCTCCAGTCTGCTTGCTTGAAATGCTAAAGGAAGGGGCAAACTCCTCTCATTGGCTAACTACACAGGCAGCAAATGCTGGAAATCATAGAAAGAACACTTCTGGATGGGACCACCTAGTTTCCCTTAGTGGCCAGTCAGGAAGCAGGGCAGGAAGGAAATAGCCCCTCCCCTTTTGCGACTGCCCAGCTGTAAATATTCAGCGGCATAGTGCCACTAGATCTAAAGCTTCCATTTAGCTATCATGGCAGCAACCACAGATCACCTCCACAACTTTGTCTAGTCCCCTTTTAAAGCCTTACAGGCCAGTGTCTATTCCATACCCCCTAGCAGTGAATTTCACCTGTTAGTTATATTTTATTTGGATGGCTTTTATTTTGTCTGGCCTGAATTTTCTGATAATCAAATTCACTGTATGATTGAGAGTTCTAGTATTGTGGAAGTGAGAAGGAGGGGTGAGGTGTGGAAACTCTGTTCACTGATGGGAGCCGGACTCCTTCAACACCTAGAGAGCCAGTGTGGTGTAGTGGTTAAGAGTGGTAGACTCATTAATCTGATGAACCGGGTTCGCTTCCCCGCTCCTCCACATGCAGCTGCTGGGTGACCTTGGGCTAGTCACACTTCTCTGAAGTCTCTCAGCCCCACTCACTTCACAGAGTGTTTGTTGTGGGGGAGGAAGGGAAAGGAGAATGTTAGCCGCTTTGAGACTCCTTCAGGTAGTGATAAAGTGGGATATCAAATCCAAAACTCTTCTCTTCTTCTAGAGGGCCACAGGTTCCCCATCCCTTCTCAACCGCATCCCCACATAGTCATTTCCTTGCTGAATGAAAATGTCATTGTGCTTTCCTAATAAGAAGGTGCTCTAATCCCTTGGTTATTCTGAAGATGGGTTGAAGTGCTCTGCCCTCACCCTCTCTCTGTGGCCATTTGGCAGAAACTGCTCTTTGACAAAGAGACCTGGAAATCTCCAGATGAGCCCCTTTCATCTTTGTGATCTCTGGGACAAGTTGATCTTCTCCGCTTTCAGTTGATAAGATCAGCCACACCAGCAATGACTCCCCCCCCCCCGAGAGTGAGACTGTGAGGCAGGGATCCATCATTTCTTTGTATATCTATTACGATACACGCTATACCATACAAACACAATATTTTCTAACTGTGATTGTGTCCAATGATGCCCAGTGACTTCCTGTAGAACAGAGTGTTCCACCTGGCTATTACCATTTCTCTCGGGGTTAGATCTTTCCACAAACCAAGATAATGTCAATTCAGGTTAGGCATGGCTCCATAGTTAATAATATACTGACATCAGGTGCTCAGGGAGTGTCAGCAATGCTGAGACTGGTCCCTCTGCACTTGTTGCTGAGCCCAGGTGAAAACACCTTCAAATATACGATACCTAACCAAAGCCGGAGAGCCTGATCTCAGTCTGGAGTGAAGGGAGTCCTTTCCCTGGGACTTAAGACACTGAAAATCGCAACACCCTTTAGGCAACTGAATTCTGAACCCTTTGAGGAAACATTATGCAAACGAACTCTGCAAGAGCAGGAACTCTGGAGGTTTCTAGTTAAATATACCTGGTTCAAAGTAAATACAGCCACAGTTTCCTGAAGGATATTGCCCTTTTCTTTTTCTTTTCTCTTTTCTGAAGGAGTGTGGAGTAGATTTTCAGTTGTTGCTTTCCATGACTATAAAGCAAGCTTTGCAGCAATATGTTCCTTTGTGAGGAAAGCTTGCAACAACTGGGCTTTCTAGATTATTATTATTATTATTATTATTATTATTATTAATTTTATTATTTATACCCTTCCCATCTATCTGGGTTTCCCCAGCCACTCTGGACAGCTTACAGCATATCTAAAAACATAATAAAAACATCAAGCATTAAAAACCTCCTGATACAGGGCTGCCTTCAGATGTCTTCTAAAAGTTGTGTAGTTCTTTATCTCCTTGACATCTGTTTGGAGGGTGTTCCACATGGTGGGCACCACTACTGAGAAGGCCCTCTACCTGCTTCCCTGTAGCTTCACTTCTCACAGTGAGGGAACCACCAGAAGGCCCTCAGAGGAGGACCTCAGTGTCTGGGCTAAGTGATGGGGGTGGAGATGCTCTTTCAGGTATACAGGGCCGAGGCCATTTAGGGCTTTAAAGGTCAGCACCAACACTTTGAATTGTGCTTGGAAACATACTGATTAGAGAGAAGGCAAATGTGGGGCACGATAGGGGTGTATAACTTTATGCATAGTGAGGGAAAATGGAGAGTAGTTTTCCTCTCTC
The DNA here is from genome assembly GCF_027172205.1 of Podarcis raffonei. Taxonomy (NCBI): domain Eukaryota; kingdom Metazoa; phylum Chordata; class Lepidosauria; order Squamata; family Lacertidae; genus Podarcis; species Podarcis raffonei. The sequence goes on along the minus strand of NC_070604.1, from coordinate 110,373,139 downwards.
TCTCATAATATGAGAACTTGTGAATGCTGAGTCAGAACAGGCGGAAGAAAGTGCTTCTGCGCATGCTGCACAGTTAAACTATGGAACTTGCTCCCAGAAGGTGTCATGATGGCCACCAGCTTGGAGGGATTCAGAAGAGGATTCAGTGATTTATGGATGGGACAAGGCTATCAATGGCTGCAATACTGTGATGGTTATGTCCTGCCCTCTCCGCTAGAGACAAGTTACTGGGAGTTGCAGGTGGGGAGAGCGCTGTTGCACTTAGGTTCCAGTTGAGGGTTTCCAGTAGGCATCTGGTTGGCCATTGTGAGAAGAGGATGCTGGTCCAGATCAGCCATTGACTTGATCCAGGAGAGTGCTTCTTATGTTCTTATGAGTTGAAATGAGTATAGCGTTTTCATGGCAGGGTTGATGCTTCTCCTCTGGGAATGATAAAGAGTAGCTGCTGGTATTGGTAAAAAAAATAATAAAAAAAATGCATGGACTTCTTCTCAGAATAGACTCACACACACAAAAATTGCCTTTGTTTGGAACGCTGGCCAATCGTAAATTCAGATTCTGATATGAAACACCCTCCTAATCTTGTGCTGCATTTCTTCCTGTATGATTAACCTGAACACCTACCCGCGAGATGAATGTCTGAATGCACACTGGTGTTGCCTATGTGTTTAGACCCAATGGGATCTCTCTTGCAAACACAAGCAAGGATCAGTGATCTGGTCTTTCCTGCAGCTATTAGGGTGTTAGCTGCCTTTTCCAGGTCAAATCAGAGAGAGGAGCTTATACCAAGGCCACAGATAGTTCATGAGAGGTATATTTTATATTAAATTCATGCCAGCTACTCCAGTGCCATAATCCCAAAAAGTTGAGACTACCACCCATAGTTGCACTGTGCTTCTGAGAACAATTTAAGAGGAATTGCTATATCTCAGTAGTCGTACCTGGTCCTTGACAGGACAACACAGCAGGGATCCCCTCTCTGTCTCTTGCTTAAAATGTCATTTTTCCGCTCTGGGAGAATGTCTGTACCCATCAGAATTTAGACTAGATGGAAGGCATTTTGACTTAGTTGAGTATCTGATTGCTGTTTTGGAATCGATATTTTTTCCTAGCAATAAAGATGTCATGTCACTAATTGGCGCAGTTTCTCTTTGTCAAATTGCCGTTAAGTAATGCACTTTGTATCCAGTGCTCAGTGGCGGCTTCAGTTGTACATGATGCATTGGACAAATCTGGCAATTAAATCCAACACATGCGACGAGGAAAGAGAAAAGAGAGACAGGTGGAATATTCATCCCCATATTGACTAAAGTGGGTAAAATGAAATCCCTTCTTATTTTGTGTAACCGCTTGTGCTTGATGTGCATACAAAAACCTCCATCCTATTGGCACCAGTAAAATGAAAAGCCACTTTGCTGATCGGGACAAATAGGAAAACAATCCCATCTTTTAAAGAAATTATCTTGCTCAATTGCCTTGCGATGCTGCCATCAACATTTCGATTAAAATAATAATATTTTTTAATGACTCTGCACGGCAGGCAGCAACAATCACTGGGTTACTCAAGAAGTTCCACTCTCATTTTGAGGTTTCTAATTCTGAATCTTCTCCCTCTCTATTTTCCTTTTAAAAAATTAATGAATTTACCAAAGATTAGCGGATAATGGAATGTACTGACACCGCACTTCCTTTCTGTGCTCTGAAAATCAAGTGACTTTGCTTCACTAGAAATCTATAAGCAGTGGGACATCTATAAATTATGTCTGTGCCTATAATCCATAGGTAGAGAAAATAGAACATTTGTATTGGCTTTTGGGGTGATGGCTGTGATGGTTTCAGGATCTCCTCTGATATCGGTTCTTCTTTCTTGACCCATTATGTATCTTGAACCTGTACCTTTAGATTCAGTGGGAAGTCAGCCTTTGCCTTGAGCATATGATAGACACAGCCTCAATATTTCATAGATACATGAAACATTGCCTTCTGCTGAGTCAAACTGGTCCAGTATATCTGAAGGAGCGTCTCCACTCCCATAGTTCTACCTGGACACTGAGGTCCAGCGCCGAGGGTCTTCTGGCAGTTTCCTCACTGTGAGAAGCCAAGATACAGGGAACCAGACAGAGGGCCTTCTCGGTAGTGGCAACCGCCCTGTGGAACGCCCTCCCACCAGATGTCAAAGAGAACAACAACTACCAGACTTTTAGAAGACATCTGAAGGCAGTTCAGGGAAGCTTTTAATGTTTGATGTATTACTATATTTTAATATTTGGTTGAAAGCCACCCAGAGTGGCTGGGGAAGCCCAGCCAGATGGGTGGGGTATAAATAATAAAATTATTATTATTATTATTATTATTATTATTATTATTATTATTATTAGTCTAGCTCACTCAGTATTTCTACATTATGGGGTGTTAGGGGATGGGCAGTATATCCGGTTTGGGACACATTGTGCTCCTTCTGGGTAGTTCATCCATCACTGGTCCCCTTGCCCTGCACTCAGCTCTCACCTGTGACTCCTAGGAGCTGTCAGCATGCAACAGCAGCCACACCCTGGGACTGCTTCTACTGACCAGCTGAACCGGGTAAGGGTAGGCGATGGGTCTCAAACCCTCAGTGAGTTAGGGACTTCCCTTGCATGAGAAGATAGGCTCCGGTGGACTAAGCAGACGAGACCAATAGTGGGTCCAGTGGTCAGGAAGGTGGGTTTCTGCACATGCTGTAGAAGGAAGTGAGGGGGAGATGGTACTCATCAGTCTGGCAAGGTAGCCCGTCTAGGAGAATGAAAGCTCTCATCCTAAACTTTGCCTGCCTTGTGGCTATATACTCATTTGTGAGAAAGGCTTCAGGAGTAAACTCTGAGGAACAATCTGGACGTGCTACTTTGTGGGACATCTTTGGGAGAAGTAAAGGCTCAGGTGTAAACCCTACACAAATCCAGAGTGGAGTCCCTAACGTAGTTGGATGGTACCTTGTACGCCACCTTCTGGCAACTCCTATAGCCAAGCTGGTGCCAAAGGTATTGCTCTTATTTCCTTTGGGTCACATCTGGGCAGCCCAGGACCTACATACACACTGCCCAGGCTTAGCTGGAGGGTTTCAAGCCAGGTTCTCTCCCGATTCTACCTAGAGATGCCTAGGGTTAAACCAGGTACCTTCTGCATGCAAAGCAGATGCTCTCCCAGTGAACTATGGTCATCCCCAAGTGATAGTATAGAAGAAGCCTGGCGTCACCATGTAGCATCCTCAGGCATCCTCTAGGTAGTTCGCAGGCAGGGCCCACCACCCAAACCTTCTCCAGACCCATCTTAATTTTCTTTCTGATTCTCAGCCCTGGAAGGCCACCATTTTAATTTCCCAGAATGCTTGGAGTGTTCCTACATTGTGGGTTTCTATTGTACACTCACCATGAAATCCCATGTATGTTGTTGCTTAGAGGAGAGTGTTGTCTTCTTAGGAAGCAGAACTCAGAACCCAGCTAACTTTCTCTCATCTGCTTTTACCTGCCATCTATTTATTTCTCTGTGCGATTGGATTAGCACTTGCTTGAATGTAGCCGGAGAGCAAAAGCATAAAGCTCTCTCTGTATGCTTCCTAATGAATAGCCTACTCTGAAATCTCTGAGAGCTTCTCTTTATGAAAGAGCAGGCTGTAATTTGTCCATGTTGCTGCCTCTATTCAATTTCATGTTACAATGGTGGGACTGGGCAGCTAAATTTTGATGCCAATGAAGCAATGCCTCTCCAATAGTGTTTGGTGGTGTCATATACATATCTACCGTACTTTTCCATGTATAAGACTATGTTGGTTTTTTAAAAATATCATGTTTAAAAGTTGGGGTTGTCTTATACGTAGGTAGTGCATAGGGTGGACATTTGATTGGTTGCTGCCGAGGCTGTCATTGGCTATTGTGCATGTTATTGGCTGCTGTGTCAATGGGTGGTGTTGATTGGCTGATACTCCAGCAGTTGGGCAGGCGATTGGCAGCTTCTGCTGGTGATGGGACAGATGGGAGGCGGATTTAGTGACGTGTGTGGGTGAGCGATTTTCGGCAAGCCCCTCTTAAAAAAACTCAACAACCCCGAGTAATCCTCCCCAAAAAGGTCAACAACTCTGTTCCACCCCCCCCCATTTTCTTAAATTTGGGTCCCCCAAAATAGGGGGCGTCTTATACATGGGGATGTCTTATAGGCGGAAAAGTACAGTACCAGTTTACACCTAATTTAAACATATAGCCATATGCTTCCATGAACAAATCTTTTCACTTATGATGATGTGAACAAGAACACTGGAACTTCCATACTGGTCAGAGTAGCTAAAGCGTTGTGAATGTGGCCAGCTAAGTGTTAAAGTACATATTAGACCCAGTCCATCCACAGAATGTTAAACCTTTATAGTCGTACCTTGGTTTCCGAACAGGTTAGTTCTCGAACGTTTTGGCTCCCGAACGCTGCAGTGTTCCGGTTTGCGACCTATTTTTGGAACCCAAATGTCCGACGCGGCTTCCTGCAGCCAATCAGGAGCTGTGCTTTAGTTTCCAAAACATTTTGGAAGTCAAACAGACTTCTGGAACGGATTCCGTTTGACTTTGAAGGTATGACTGTATGTCGGAAAGCCAGAAAAAAGTCAGACTTGTAACCTGCAAATCAGTTAAAACGGAAATAGAAAGGGGTGCCGGTGAATCTGATCAATTTTTGCTCTTGTCCTTTTGGGGAAATCACCACCACCCTTTGCTGAGTCTTCAGGATGGGGTGCACTATAAGGGGTGCAAATAAAAACAGGGAGATTTCAGTGCAAGCTGTGTTCATTTGCAGCACACACAGCTTGTAGAGACGAAGGCAGAGTGCATCCAATCCTGGAAAAAAATAGGCTCTGTGTTGTCTTTGTTGCTCCTGTTGAGATTGTGATTTCTAGGAAAGTATTTTGACTGTCTCGTTTATGGATTTAATAAACTGTAAAACATGAATATTGATTTGCACATGTTGGTACAATAGGATTTAAACTTGCATAGCTACATCATTTTTATCGAATCTCATTAGTGTGCTGGCATGTGCTTCAGTCTCACTTGCCTGGCTCCATTTGCTCTCCTAAACCCATCCCCACCCTCGCCCCAAAACTAGCATGTATCCAAGCAGTCTTTCGAGATCCTCTTTTTAAAAGAAAAGAAAGCCTGCTTCACTTTTTTGTGACCACCCGTGAAACATTTAGCAGTGCTTTCACAGTTAACACTTAATACACGTGTCCTTCTTTTATGCATCAGTTTTGAAATACTTTAACAGCTGTTTTCATGGTACTCATATCCTCCCTTCTGTTTCCTCCATTGGTGGTGCTGGCAATCCAAATCCATGGGGGATGCGGAGGTCTACTTAACTGTTGGTGCAATCAAGGAAGTGGTTTACATTTAATTGTGATTGCCACTGGGTTACAAAGCCCAATCCTCCTTTTACCATCCATGGGCTCTTAATTCCAGGGAGTGGAATGAAGATGGATGAGCCCCATGAGAATGGATGGGCTATTAATTGTGCATTGAAAAGGCTGCTAAATCTGTGTGTCTTGGGGAAGAGTGTGTGCATGAGAGAGAGAGAGAGAGAGAGAGAGAGAGAGAGAGAGAGAGAGCGCAAAACATTTTGTGTTAAAATGGGATTTTTAACATGCTTAATTTTGATTGGATCATGCCATAATAATTATCATTATTGTGCTTGCCTGGTTGCAAAGACAATGGGGGGTGGATTCAGGTTCCCCGGAGTCAAGTGGTAGATCCTTATTTAGTTTTATTCATTCATAAGGAGATTTATGTACCACCAACTCTTACAAAGTATCAGGGTGGTGGACAACAATATCTGCAACAAAACATAAAAGACCATAAGAAACAATATGAAAGAATCATTAAAATGACTGTCTAATCAAGAAAAATTGAACCTCTGCAAAGTCCTGTCATGATGAAAAGAGATGCCTGAAAGTCAACAGCAAGGTTTTCTGCCAAATCTCTGCTGGAAAAGTATTCCACAGTATGGACCACGAGGAATAAGGAACAATGTTCCTCTGGTAGATCTAAGGTGGATAATATAAGGGCTTAGGTGGTCCTTAAGGTACCCTGGCCAAAGGTTTTCGAGAACTTTGTGTGTCAGCTCAAGAGTGTTTAACCTGATTGTGGTAGCTTATAGGCAGCTGAGTCCTTGTCCAGAGCCTGTAACCATGGAAAGAAATCTCCATCCTCTTATGATCCCAACATGATCAAGCTCAACATTATTGTACCACAGCTGCCACTTCAGGAAACTGGAGGGGTGATGATGCTGAGTTAAACCATAAAATAGGTTTCCAGTCCCACTCTTAAGCATCCTTCCCCTCACATTTAGGCCAGAGAGACTGCACTTTGCACAATGTGCTTAAGATTCTTTTAGTTTCCCATGGAATGAATGGTGGAATCTTAACAACTTTCATAACTAGAGACAAAATGGTGGGTGCCAACTTGTCTTCCCACAACTAGATGCACCTTACTGTTCCCAGCATACATCTTGTTTTGCTGAGAGGACTGCAGCACTTGAAGGGGAAAGCTAGCCATAATTTCTCATGTCTTCATCGGTTGATGAAATCTGTTCAACGGTGGCACCTGCAAACTCAGTATGGGTGGAGTGTGTATGTGACCCTGGCCATTTCAGAAATAATAATGTTCGAGTAAGGAAGCGGTGGTATTGGAACTGTTGGAGGAACTTGATAGAAAGTGTATGCTTGCTTGGAAGACTTGACTCCCTTTAATATCACCCTTTGACCCTGAATCCTGTAGCTAGCTATTGGGCTGAAATTGTTACAGAAGAGAGAGTATGAAATAAGATGGGCAACTCTTCATCTGTACAGTTCACAGATCATGTGATTGATTATTGGTGAGTCAAGCCTGGGAGAGTTATGACTTTCATCCAGAAAATCATTTTAGGGACCTGTTATTGAGGCTATACTTAGCAAGAGCAGTCGGGGAATGCTCAAGTAGAAGTAGAAAAGGACACCGGTTCGCCAATATTGGTTTTGGACAGAGTGGGGGGGGGGGAAGGAGAGTCCAGCCTTTCCCTGTCAAGCTAAGGTTACATCCGCATTGAGGTGGAGAAGTCAAGAGGGGAACCTTGAAGATGTAACAGCTAGGACTAAATAAACACTACTGATCTTGTTCCATGTTTGTGGTGTGGTTGTGTGTGTGTGTAGAAGTGATTTCCCCCCTACTCTCGCTTATTTTGTTTATTTGTCAACAAATTTATTTGCCGGCTGTTCAAAGATGTACTATCTTCCCAATGGGGGCTTCCAATAAATAAAGTCCATTTAAAACCATATAAAAGATTAAGCATCACACTGATAATAATAATAATGATAGCAGCAGTAAAACATTCCACTAGTTCTAATCTAATTCCATCAGTCTGCCAGCACGGTCATGGCTCTTTTTACTCTTGACTGCTTATAGCGAAGACTGCTTATAGTATGAGAGGAAAGGGTCTGTAAGCAAGTTGTAAGTTAAAAGAACCTGTTGAGTTCTTATAATGGGGGCTCCAATGAGCTCGTACAGTCCTCCCCTCTCCCAATTTCAGTCCTCAAAATAACTGTGTGAAGTAGGTCAGGCTGAGAGACAATGACCAGCCCAATATCACCCAGAGAGCTTCATACCTGAGTGGGAATTTGAATCCTAGTATCCCTGGTCCTAGGGACACGGGTGGCGCTGTGGGATAAACCACAGAGCCTAGGACTTGCCGATCAGAAGGTCGGCAGTTCGAATCCCCATAACAGGGTGAGCTCCCGTTGCTCGGTCCCTGCTCCTGCCAACCTAGCAGTTCGAAAGCACGTCAAAGTGCAAGTAGATAAATAGGTACCGCTCCAGCGGGAAGGTAAACAGAGTTTCTGTGCACTGCCCTGGCTTAGTCATGCTGTACACCGGCTCCCTCAGCCAATAAAGCGAGATGAGCGCCGCAACCCCAGAGTCGGTCACGACTGGACCTAATGGTCAGGGGTCCCTTTACCTTTACCTTTATCCCAGGTCCTAGCCCAACACTCTAACCATCACACCATCGCTGGCTCATTGTTGTGCTTCTGGGTACCATTTGCCTTCCTCTTCTTTGTCTACATGTTCTCTTTGGCCTCATTCCAGTCTTATCAGCCCCAACCAGAACACTTGTGGTCCAGAACTTTTAGAGAGCGCTCCACTTGCCATCATTTCACAGAATCATTTTATTCTCATCGGCTGCATGGACTACATAATTGGCATCCATAATGTCACAATGCTGAATCTGACACAATGATGTCATGGATATTTGTAAACAAAATTGCATGGCTTGCATCAGCAAATGCGGCAGATGAAGGCAAAGAAGGAAGGTGAAATGAGCAGGGGGAAAGGAACAGCAAACAGGAGGGGAAAAATATGTCAGTTGGCAACAAAACATCGCAAATGTTAAATGTCCCCCTCATGTTCTATTTGGCTACAATTGAAGTGTACCTTGAAAATAGAGAAAAATTAATGCTGTTTTTTTTTTAAATGATACTTGAATTGGGGGGGGATCTTGATTGATTGTAATCTAGTGAGCAGTTGTAGTTTCCTTCACTTATTAACGTTGAGTTGCAAATGGCGGTGGACACTCCAGAAAAATCCTTGAATACTGGTTAAATTAGAACCACCCAGGATTGTAACTTGTATAAGGACAATAAATGGCAGATCCATTGGGACAACCCAGTTGTGGGAGCCTGCTACCTACAGAAACCAGATTGATGTAGATGAGGAGAGTGTAGCTTCTGTTTAATGCAAACCTAACTGGGCTGTCCAGTCTCATCTTGGTGAGATATGCATTCCCATCCTCAGATGTGACTGGTTGGCAGTTATTGATCTGTCTTGTCTTTTACATCTTCAGGACACAGAATTCCTCACCCGCAACACTATCTGATGGGTGGAAATCTCCAGATTAGGGCCTCTAGGTCTTATAACCTTCTGTCAGGGCTGGACCACCCATGAAGGTGAGGTGACCACCTTGAGTGGCAGGAACCACCGGGGCAGCAGATCCCTATGGAAATCTCTACCCCCTACGCCTTGTTCCTGATGTAGATCTTCACTCACCCCTTCTTCCCTGGTGGGGAGGGGGGCACCATTTTGTGGTTCGCCCCAGGTGCCAAAATGTATTGGGCCAACCCTGCCCTCTGTCACAAAAGTCTGCGATTTGGTTCCTACACGGACTATTGCCATTAAACATATTACAGCAGATGCACATCATTTGGGTCGTCTTATTTGCTTTTACAGTTCAATGGCCCAGCCAATATTTTTACAACAGACACTTGTGTGGTTATAACAATTATCCAGATGATCAGATCAAGCATTTCAGAGGAGAGGCTCTGGTCTCTGTGGTCAGAGAATGTCCAAAGGCTTAGATTGCGGCCTGCCAAATGATAGCAGGTCTTCTGCAGGCCCTGCTGAATATCCATGTAAATTCTTCTTCATTCTGGGATAATCAAGTTCTTAGATTATAATGGCTCCTTGGGAACCATTACGGCCCATGACCCAGCAAGTAATGGGGATGTTTTGGCAGCCAACTGAGTCTTCATTCCCTCTAACATTCCCTACAGGAAAGGAGTCAGCCAATGTATCATGTGGATTTATAATGTGGGGAGGGGGTTCGGAAAATACTCTGCTCGTTCCCATCTATTAGGAAGGGAAATCAATTGTCAGCTCCGTCTGCTTGCCTGCATTTTGCATTCCAGGTAATAAGTCATAGCTAAATCCCATTCCAAACAACTTGAGCTTGATCAGATTGAAGAGCAATTTCTGGCCTTGTAGAGTGAGCATCCATCAGTACACCCAGTGGAAGGTTTTTTTTAGCATGTTCAGATTGGCAAAACTGCTATAACCTCTGAAGTCCAGCTGTCATTGCTAAAATAATTTTACTGCATTTTTCATGTGGCATAAGTAATTAGTTCAATGAGCCAAAGTCACCTTGCAGACTAATCAGAGTATTGATTATAAAGGGTATGTTTTAAATATTTGTGGTGCAAGGGGAGGGAATAATTTAACCTTTGGGAGGATATAGCTGTAATACGAGCCTGACAATGATTTTGCTTCTATTGCATTGGAGATATCAACATATTCCTAGTTTTAGGGGTATTGTATGTTCTTTTTTTCTTTATACAGACCTTAAAATATCTCAAGGAACTGATCAATGTGTATTACATTCTGAGCACGAAGATAGAATTTCCTGTGTGATCTCTCCATATGTATTGATAGATCATCCTTTTTTCTTTTTTTTAAAAAAGCAAATATTATAAACAGAAAAGTCTGAAACTTCAACTTTGTGATAATTGCACCAAGTTCAGTTTATATGAAAGTCAATGTAGTTTCTTCCCTTTTCCATAAATCTTGGATTGTGGGTTTATCAAACATCCTTTTTAAAAGGGGAATAGCATTTGGCAATGGCACATGAGGAATTAATGCCACAGGCATTGGGGCACACTGAAGGAGTGGCTTGCTTTGCTCTGAGTTTGGGTACAATACTCGGTAGCAAAATGTCCCCCAGGCACCATCTATGTAAGGTGTTTGTCTCTGTTGGACAAGGTCAAAGCTGTGAACATGTGGAAGAAACACATTTTTAGGACCAAGTTATATGGTGCGCATGACTAAGTTAGGATGGTCCAGCATAATTTATTAAGGCCATCCATTTGAAAACTTATCCAGTCTCTTTTTAAGTAGATCTTATCAGCTGTTCCTTGGACATTTTCTCCAGTCACTAATTTGCTCCTACATTCAGAAATTTTAAAATAAATACCGTATTTTTCGCTCTATAAGATGCACCAGACCACAAGACGCACCTAGTTTTTGGAGGAGGAAAACAAGAAAAAAAATATTCTGAATCTCAGAAGCCAGAACAGCAAGAGGGATCACTGCACAATGAAAGCAGCAGTCCCTCTTCCTGTTCTGGCTTCTGGGTTAGCTGTGCAGCCTGCATTCGCTCCACAAGACGCACACACATTTCCCCTTACTTTTTAGGAGGGAGAAAGTGAGTCTTATAGAGCAAAAAATACGGTAATACTCAGCATAAAATGGGACTGGGAGCTGGGAGGGGAGAGTTATTGACCAAAGAGGCCCCAAGAATTATTTATCCTCCATGGTTCTAGCAAGCATGGAACATCAACACTCTGTCTGTCGCTGTGGTAATATGAGTTTATCAAAAGGGATCTTTACAAAGCAACTTTGGTTGAGTGAATTATTAATGGTGGAAATATAACCTTTAACTTATTGAGTCTATTGTGCTGCTTTGAGCTACTCGGCCTTGCGTAAATATAATGTAACACAATAAATCAGTGGGTAGATGCAACATTAAAGATAAGAGGCATTGTTTGAATTATGGATTGCCTGCATGAGGATCACTTAAATGTCCTATTTTGAAAGGATTCCTCGGCTCGAGAATGCGACAGTGATGCATAGCTGTGCCCAAGTTTAGCTTCATAGTGGAAGTGAGTGGTAGAAGGGGCAGGTGGTTTCCCTTCAAAGGCAGAGCAGATTCTGCATCTCTACTCTCTTAAAATTCTGTTCGAAACTGTTGGCATTCCTCTGTCTCAGGAGACAATGGAGGAGCATGCCTTCAGGAGGGAAGTCAAACCATTGGAGAGTTACAGCACCTGCTGTGGCTGTAGAGACCGATACGGGAGACACATGTTTTGTTGCAGCTGGGGCAGATGAAGGTGTCCAGTTGTGCTGCTGCAGATGCACCATGGCATTTCTTCTTTCCACATTCCTCCCAGCTGTCATTTCTTCTCTGGTCACAGCTGTGATTGTGAACCTAGACACACTTCTTAGGGAAGTCCCATGATGAAAAAACACACCCTTATTTTCAAGTGAGCGTTCCTTCAATAGTGCTATAACACCTCAAAGCGTTACAGGCACAGATTATGTATTGACTTCTAATAGTTGGATAGAAGACTGGATTTCAGCCGGCATTGCTTCCTCCTAAAATTTCATCTTCTACACTACTGTTACAAGTACGAGAGCCCAGTCCTGTTTTTCAGCTTGCTTTGCACCTCCCAAGGTTGCTGAACTACAAATCCCATCATCCCTGACCATTGGCCAAGCCGGCTGGGGCTGCTGGGAGTTGGAGTGGAAAAATATCTGAGTGAGGGGACCAGTGCTGGATTAAATCCTGTGGAGGCCCCCAGGCAGTCAAAATCTCCCCCCCAAAAAAGTGATCTCCTAATACATTTTTTATTTAACCAACAAACAATTTTAATAAACCAGTTTTATTACACAATAATATTTTGTCATGGGGCCCCTAGAAGGTGTGGGCCCCCATAGGCTGGTGCCTACTCTGCCTATTTGGTAATCCAGCACTGTGGGAGACCTGCAGAACCCTCATCCCTCACATTTCTAACAGTCTCAGAAGATCTGGCTGGTACAGTGGACCCTCTGGTCATGAACTTAATTCATTCCGGGGGTCCGTATGTACCCCGAAAAGTCTGCAATATGGGTGCCGCTTCTGTGCACACGTGCGGCACGATAGGGTGCTTCTGCACATGCGTGTGGTTGCAGAGTGCTTCTGTGCATGCACGCGCGGTGAAACCCAGAAGTATACCCAAAGGTAACATAACTCAAGGGTTCACTGTACTTGAGAACCCAACCCCATTAAAAACTTCTGGGTTTAGAATTGGGATGACCATACATAGTTTTTGCAAAATTCCTCCCAGTTCTTGTTCTCCTTTAACTCTCAGATACTCCAGGCACTCGTATGTTTTGAAACTGGGTTTATGATTGTGCAGGGCTCAAGACTGCCATTTTATGTCTCTGCACTGTGGCGTTTGTTCCCACACTCCACCTGAAGGACTTTCTTTTTTTTACGCCACCATTTAAGTCTAAACTGAAACACTGTGTTTGAAGTGTTGCTTCCCGTTACGTGATGGAACGGATTCTCAAGGCTCCATTTTAATCATATTTTCCTCCCCCGTTCACCTTAATGCGCAGTGTCGCATGATGGGTTTATGGGCGGCACTATATAAACGAAAGCTGCGCATTAAAAATGCTACATGTCCCAAACGTTTCTGAAAAATGTTAGCATATCAGCTGCTCTCTCAGCAGAATCTTTCTGAATGCTTTGCTGGGCCCGGGGATTATCGAACTTGAGCTCCCATAGATCATTTTGATGGATAATAAAGTGCACAATAGTCACTATTCTATAGTTTTTCTACATGAGGAGAATGGTTCTTGCAGCTGTTATTTACTCCAACAGGCTTAAGAAGATACTTTCTACTAAGCCAGACACTTTGTCTTTCAAGCTCTGAACCATCTAATTCCAGTTCCAGGAATGGGGAACTTGTGGATAGGGAGGGCCGAGAGATTCAGTTCTATTCCCTTTAAAGGATAACTTACCTATTTATCACTTTCCAAAAACAATACACGAAGCGAAACTGAGCTATCCTTTGAAACTTTCCAAATTTTGTGATGCAGTTCACCATCTAAGTCGTGCATATAAAAAAAATGCATATACTGAGGTAAAGCGTGTGTATGAACATCTATTTTAGTGGAAACAACATTCTGAAAATGCATTTATATTGGGGTAAACGGCTCTATCCTTCTTCATCGTTTTGGAGAGACATCTTTCCTTACGAGTCTTGGCTATTTCTGCCTTTGCTGTGAATGTGTAGACTGAGATATCTATATCCTTCTCCTGGATCCACCCTGTTCCTCCTACATATTTGGAAGTGTTGAGCTCTGGTTATGTTTATGTTGTTAAAAAAATTAAGAAAAAGATTTGCCGCCCCCCCCCCCCAAAAAAATGGAAAAACGAGAAAGGGACTGGAACCAAAATTGTGGTGCTCAACATGATGTTGGGGTTCAAATCCACCACACCTGACCACTGGTCATGCAGGGGCTGATAGGAGTTAGATTTGGTTGTGTAATAGCTGGGAGGAGAGAGTAAATCTAGTCCGAGGGAAAGAAGCTTATGTAAAACCTTCTCTGGGCTGTGGCCCACTCCTGACCTTAAAGCTGTAGGGCATAGGAGCCAACTCCTAGGAGCCAAGGCTCCTTCCCCCCAAATAAAATATTTGAGGGGGTGGGGCCCCCAATATTTTTTTTTTAATAAAATTTTTATTGGTTTTTCAACATATAATATAAAACAATACAAACAACAAACACTAACAAACAAACATATAAACATGTATAATTTCATAAATTTTTTCATATACCCAATTTCACCGACTTCCCCATGCCTCCCTTTTCTGCATCCCTGTTTTAAATTTTTTCAGCAACCCCTGGTCTGAATTACTTATAAATTCCTTTCTTTAACCCTTTTCTTTCCTCATGTCCAATCATTTATCGCTGCAAATCTGCTATGCTTTAACCATGACATTTTAACACTCAATAATTTTACAAGAATTTTAAAGATAAAGTTTAAATTTCTTCCAATCTTCCTCCACCGTCTCTTTCCCTTGGTCACGGATTCTGCTCGTCATCTCTGCTAGTCCCATATAGTCGATCACCTTCGTCTGCCACTCTTCCAGTGTGGGTAATTCTTGTGTCTTCCAATACTTTGCTAGTAACACTCTTGCTGCTGTTGTAGCGTACATAAGAAACGTCCTATCTTTCTTTGACACCAATTGGCCTACTATGCCCAGGAGAAAAGCCTCTGGTTTTTTGTGAAAGGTACACTTAAGCACCTTCTTAATTTCTGGGGCCCCCAATATTTTATTCAAGTTGGCACCCCTGTTACCTCCCACACCTTACACTGTGAGCTAACAGCATGCTCAGCCTTTTCACATACATCGTCAAACGCCTTTTCAAAAATAATCATAACAGCTATTCTTAGGCAACTTCCTATTTAACACCTTTAGTTTCTAGTTACATTTTTGCAATATTTACTTCTTTTTGTCTGCCGTATCCCCTGTCAAGCTTTGTGTTTGTACAGGCAAACTTCCCACTTGTACTCCTTTCTGCTGTCAGGTTCTTAGTAATTAACTTTGCATCGCAATGTTCAATATTTGTGCCTTGAGGTCTGTACATCTCCTGTTTTCAGGCTGAGTGCATGTGTTTGTGTGTGGTGGTGGGGGCAAGGAATCCTCTTGTATTCGGCTCACAACCCACACATTGATACAAGATAATAAACTTTTATTTCCCCCCTTCTCCCAGAGGCTGTTGTCATGATTTCTCCTTCCTTTTTATAGCAAAGACAGACAACAACAGTGACTCAGAAAACACTGTGCTCTGGCATGTAGGCATAAGGTGCTCTTGTAGGTAATCATTAATCATTCCTGTTGGCTTTGTCCTGGGTCTCGTCAGCTAAGGCAGTTTGGTGATGGATAGAGTCAGTTTTCGGAATGGGGGAAGCAGCGGTGCCGCTGCTCCTTTCATGTTCCTTGCAGCTAAAACAAAGAATAACCATCAGGTCCAGGTGAGTTGGCGGAAGCAGCAGCAGTGACAAAATAGCAGCAGTAGTGTTGGTCAGCTTCAACCTGCTTCATGAGGCCATTTCTTTAACTGGTTGGTTTTAATTGGAGTTGACCTTTCGGGGGGATACTGGTATGTTTACCTGGCTTTCTCCACAAACTGTCCAGATTGCATCTCCTCCATGACTTGGTTGGTTTGCTTTCACCAGTTCTATCAAGATTTGATGACCCATGTTGGAGCATTCAGAAGACTAATTTGGTGTTCCAAAATCCCTCCCCCCTCCAAAAACATTTCCCCCATATCTTATCCATGTTGCCTTCAATATTATATATTCTTGTTTGTGTTACATATTCATATATGCCGCCTTCATATATCCAAGCTCTTAGAAGTCTCAATAATATCCAAAGAGCGTAAGAGCAGGTCAGCAACTGAGCGCAGCAGTTAGGGAGTTTGTGGGATTAAATGGCTTTTCCAAAGCTTATGGTGGCCTTTAAAAGGAATTAGGCAAATTCACAGAAAGTGGATGCAGCGAAGCATAGCCGCTAACTGAAACTGAGTCTCAGAGAGAGAGTTTCATTTGGCCTTCCAGATGTTGCTGGACTCTAGTGCCCATCAGGAAGTGACAGTATGACCAATGGGCCACAACCATGGGAGTTAGAGTCCAACAGCATCTGCAGGGCCACAGCCCACCCCCACCCCATCCCTGGGATATGCATGGCACAGCACTGCTTTGAGCAAATTAAACCACTTTCTTGCAATTCCACAAGACTGTCTCTTGAAACACACAATGGCCAGTTGTTAGAGGCAGATAATTAGTCCGTAATTATCTCAAGTTTCACTTTTTTCTTTAAATGAATGACTTCCCCACCTACGTTCCCTGAAACATTGTGCAATTAGCATGTTCTACTCTTTTCTGCCTCCTCCTCCGCCGCCGCCGCCCTGCCAGGATGTGGGAAAGCAACCCTTAATCTCAACCTTCAAGAAACATAAGAATAGTTGACTCCTAGACCCTGGCATCTGACAAGAAGGAAGGGTCACTTGACACCAGGCACAAATGCAGAAGCATCTGCTCAGCCAATGTTCAAGACCAGAATGCACAGCTGGTGGCAGCAGGGCTTTTGCACTGCAGGTGAGGAGAGGGCTCTTGTGCTCAGGTCCTGCTTGCAGGTTTCCCACAAGCCTATGACTGGCCACTGTGATAACAGGATGCTGGACTAGATGGACCATTGGCTCAACCCAGCAGAGTCGTCTTATGTTCTTCATGCTGAGCCAGCATGATCATAGTAAGGTGGGGCAATCCTCCTGTTCACTTGGACCTGTAGAACTTCGCTTGCTCTTTCTGTATGCTCTTCCCACTGGTTCCTTTAGGACAGAGGTGGAAAACCTGAGGCCCTTCAGATGTTGCTAGATTTACCCACCAGCCCCAGCCACGGGTCAAGGGTGATGGGAGTTGTAGTCCCGGAACACCTGGAAGATCACACACAGGTTCCCTAATTTTGCTTTAGGACAGGCATCTTCAACCTTTCCAGACCCAGGACTTTTAAGGCAAACATGCATTGGGGGACCCATTTTTTGTCATATAGTTGCATGGAGGTAGTGCTCCTGTTGTGATCCACCTTAGATCAAGGTGCGACCTACCCATTAACACCCAGAGCTTTAGGGCATTTTCACAACCATTCCTGGTTAGAATCAGAGTAGAATTGTATCTTTGCTGAACAGTCTAACTCCACCCATGTTGTGCTGGTTCTGTAAAGTTCTGGCGATTGGAGGACAACTCTGCTTCCCAGCACTCCTTCTACCTTGTCCAGATGGTTTCTTTCCACCTGCTTGCAGCCTCCTCCATTGCACAATTTAGATTCCCTTGCACGGCTGCCTGTTGTGCAGCCCACCTGCCGCAGCTGCTTGTTACAATTCTCCTGTCTGCCTTGGCAGCTGATTAGAATTCTCAGCTTCACAAAACGAGCTCCTTCCTCCCACCCCAACAGGCTACCCCTTTCAATGCATTCATCTTGGATGGAGGGAAGGACTGAGTTTTCCCCAAGACACAGAGTCCCAAAACACAACTGCTGGATTAGATACTTTTCCCGCATGCCGTGTACGAACCATTGAAGTGGCAGGTGAACAGCATCTACAGAAGAGAAAGATGAATGCAGCTTAAATCAGATAAAGGAAGGTGAACACAGATCTGTGGCATTATTATCGTTGTTTGACCCTGCACCTGCGTTTAAGGGCAACACATCTGTTTCATATAATCATAGAATTACAGAGTTGGAAGGGACCCTGGGGGGGCATCCAGTCCAACCCTCTGCAATGCAGGAATCTCAACTAAATTATACATGACAGATGGCCACCCAACCTCTGCTTAAAAACCTCCAAGGAAAGAGACTCCACAAGGAAAGAGTCCGTTCCACTGTCGAACAGCTCTTACTGTAAAAAAGTTCTTGCTGCTGTCTAATCAGAATCTGTACCCTTCTGACACAATGGGACACGGGTGGCGCTGTGGGTTAAACCACTGAGCCTAGGGCTTGCCGATCAGAAGGTTGGCGGTTCGAATCCCCACGACGGGGTGAGCTCCCGTTGCTTGTTCCCAGCTCCTGCCAACCTAGCAGTTCAAAAGCACGTTTCCATGTGCTGCTCTGGTTCACCAGAAGCGGCTTAGTCATGCTGGCCACATGACCTGGAAGCTGTACGCCGGCTCCCTCGGCCAATAAAGCGAGATGAGCGCCGCAATCCCAGAGTCATCTGCGACTGGACCTAATGGTCAGGGGTCCCTTACCTTTACCTTTACCCTTCTGATACACCATCCCTCTCAGTCCCCGAGTTCTCACTCAGGTCTCACAATGAGAAGAGTTCCTGGCAACAGTGGACACCATCCTAGTCTCTCACTCTAGACTTGCTTTTTGTGGGATAGGCCCAAGGTGGATGGTACTTCCTCAGGCTGCCCACAGCTGTATCCCATTCAACTGCACTCTCCACACTTAGTTCCAGGTACGGCAGGTTTGTTGAGTTTCCCAGGGAATCCAAAGCATGGGGAAATGGCCTGCCCCCTCCACACATCCGCACACAGCTCTTTCTTCCCCCTCTGTCCTCTCCTCCTCCTCCAGCTGAACATTGACACTGTATTATTCCCATCTTCCGCTTCAAATTCCACCTCCTCCATAACACTCCTTGCAGCTCGGGAGAATCCATAGTCCCTCAAATAGATCCCAGATGCTTCATTTTCAGAAATGGTGTGGATGCACCTGTTCAGTACTGTGCCCATTGATGGGTAACCAGCACAGAACATAAGTGTGGATGCAAATTCACGATTTAGCCAAGTGCGCAGCCAAGTACCAGTTGTTACAATTGTTCAAAATCATCCATAAGCGAAATTGGCTTTCGCTCATGCTCTGATATATATCTGCTTATAGCCTCTTTATCTAAGGCAGCGGGGGTTGGAAGAGAACCATCTTTCAGCCTAAGGGCCTCCATCCCTTTGGAGGAAGCTTCTGGGGGCCACAAATTGGTTTGAAGTCCATTTAATGATATTGGTTTCCTATTTTTCAGCCTGGCAACATATCGCAAATCATGACTAGTGTTAGGGCTAGGCGATATATTGTCCAAAGCTGGTTTGAAGTCCTTATTGTGATATCAGTTTCATAATTTTGGGCATGGCAATATATTGAGAATCATGATGTATGTATGTATGTATGTGTGTATATGCAGAGCAAGGGCAGGCCTCAGCAAAAATCACGATGTGGGGAAAACTGTGAAACCACCCAATGCCTCTACATAGTTCCATCCTTATTTCAGACATTGTGATATATCACAATGCTTAGCTGGTGATATATCACAATATTGAAAACCAGATACCACCTAGCCCTACGTGTTTGTCTCTACATAGTTCCACCCTTATTTCAGACATCATGATATATCATGATGTTTAGCTAGTGATATATTGCAATGTTGAAAACCAGATATTCCCAAGCCCTAGAAGCATGTGTGTGTGTGTGTGCAGGCACACACAGTGTGCACAATATTACTGTGCCTCGGCCCAGTATACCTGAAGGAGCGTCTCCACCCCCATCGTTCTGCCCAGACACTGAGGTCCAGCGCCGAGGGCCTTCTGGCAGTTCCCTAATTGTGAGAAGCAAAGCTACAGGGAACCAGGCAGAGGGCCTTCTCAGTAGTGGCGCCAGCCCTGTGGAATGCCCTCCCATCAGATGTCAAAGAGATAAACAACTACTTGACATTCAGAAGACACCTGAAGGGAAGTTTTTAATGCATGACATTTTAGTGTATTTTTGGTCTTTGTTGGAAGCCGCCCAGAGTGGCTGGGGAAACCCAGCCAGATGGGCGGGGTAGAAATAATAAATTATTATTATTATTATTGAAGCCAAAGCTGCTATAATAAGGGAGTCACATGCTCCCTGATGAACAGTCTCAGGGCAGCATTCAGAAGCGGCCGAAGTTTCTGAAGACCCTTTAGAGGCAGCCTCACACAGAACACATTACAGTAGACGAAAAGAGATGTAACTATGTGCCGCTGTCTCCAGATCCAGCATCGCCAGGCACATGTACATTGGCTTGGGAATGTAATGAATCCCTTCTCAATGCTAAGCCTCCCTGGGTCAGCCGCTGTGTGTCTCACGCAGAGGGCGAACCCAGTAATGTCACCACATAATAACCACCCCTTTTAAAACGAGGAACTGCTGTAATGAACATTCACGAATAGTATCACTGGAAGTCTAGAGCATGCTTAATGACAGGTATCATGACCTTTTTATAGATTATGGCTTCAATTAGGCAGAATTCATTTGTGCAGGTGGATTTTTACACCACATTAAGGTTTCAGCTCGTTCCAAAGGAAAATCTGTAAACGTCATTTCACTCTCTAGCTTTTCAAAGGCTGGGATATGGAATGAGCGCCCACCACAGTCTCCTTAATCCTACGCTCTGTAACCTTGCCCTGATGTAGAGCTATCCGAATGACTGTGTGTATCGCAGTGAAAAATTGACATGCACAGAAAACCCGTTTGGCAAATAAACGGAGGAATAAAACAGGAAGTATTGCATCTGTGCTCTAGACAAGTTAAGATTACAGTGCGCATGAGCTTGGTTGGCTGTCTCAAAAGGGAGATTATAAGATGGGAAAATGTACAACAGGGATGGGGAACCTGTTATATATTGTGTTGAAGATCATGAAATTAAAAGATGCCTGCTTCTTGGGAGAAAAGCGATGACAAACCTAGACAGCATCTTAAAAAGCAGAGATCGCCTTGCCGACAAAGGTCCGTATAGTTAAAGCTGTGGTTTTCCCAGTAGGGATGTATGGAATTGAGAGCTGGACCATAAAGAAGGCTGATCGCCAAAGAATTGATGCTTTTGAATTATGGTGCTGGAGGAGACTCTTGACAGTCCGATGGACTGCAAGAAGATCAAACCTATCCATTCTGAAGGAAATCAGCCCTGAGTGCTCACTTGAAGGACAGATCCTGAAGCTGAGACTCCAATACTTTGGCCACCTCATGGGAAGAGAAGACTCCCTGGAAAAGACCCTGATGTTGGGAAAGATGGAGGGCACAAGGAGAAGGGGACGACAGAGGACGAGATGGTTGGACAGTGTTCTCGAAGCTGCCAGCATGAGTTTGACCAAACTGCGGGAGGCAGTGGAAGACAGGAGGGCCTGGCGTGCTCTGGTCCATGGGATCACAAAGAGTCGGACACAACTAAACGACTAAACAACAACAACATCATGCTAGTTACCCATCTAGACTAGTGTCCTGTTCTCACAGTGGCCAACCAGATGTCTGTGGGAAGCCCACAAACAGGACCTGAGCACAACACTGCTATTCCCTCCTGCAGATTCGAGGAACTGGTATTCAGAAGCATTACTGCCTTCAACAGTGGAGGTGGAACATTACCATAGTGGCTAGCTGTTGGACTACAATTCCCATCATCCATGACCATTGGCCATGTTGGCTGGGGCTGATGGGAATTTGACAATGTCTTGGGGGCTGCAGTTTTTCCCACCCTTGATATGCGGGGGGGGGGGGAGAGACTAAAATAAAATCAGTGATTTGGAGCATCATTCTTATGAAGGAATACTACAGGGGTTAAGGTTCTCAGTTTTTATGGAGTGATGTGATAAACAAATTCAACTACATGCATGTGGAGAGAATGGGCAGGAAGAAACGTTTCCTTTCTTTCAGGGTAGCCAGTATGGTTTCCCCTGTCCAAAAAATGGACTACATTTCCCATTATCCTTGACCGTTATGGTCAAAAACATTGGGAGGGGGCTACATTGACTGCAACATTGTCCTTGAGGTCACACAGTGTCATTGGTTGGGTTTCACGCTCAGGAAAGGCAAAAAGAAGGACTTCTTCATCCAGTCCACAGATTTGGGAATACAGAACACATTCTTTGCAGGCAGGTGATACCAGGTTGAATCGCTGTCCCCTCCAATTTTTAAAAGGGCCAGGTAGCAGAGGATGCCAATCAGAATAAACTATGCTGTCTCAGGTTATACAATTTAATACCATAAGATGTAGGTGTTGCTACTAGTTTAAATACTGTAGATAAAGAAAAAAGGTTTTCACACTTTTCAGGAGGTTAATTTCGTCTGAGGTTGTTGCCTGTGACAGTCCAATGAAATTTCAGTTTTTAGAGATAGGATGGTATAGCAAACATAGCACTGGACTTGAAAACCTGGGTTAAAATCTGACTCGGAACTACCATGTCATGTTGTTCTGATAATCGGCTGGTAGTTGGGGAAGTAACAACATGGTATATGCAGCCTGGAGCTCCTCTACAAATGCAGGATGAAAATACAGAAAGTGGACACCAATATATTAATGTCCCACAATGCAGTATGAAGGCATGTGATGACACCGGTTTGCTGAAGGTGAGCAAGACTAGATGTGGTGTTCCTGTTTTGCTGTCCATAATGAGAAGCAGGATAGTGAACAAATTACCCAGCACTGGCTTCATGCAAGTGATGTCCTCTTTACTGTGACTCCGTTAACAGTTTTTAAAATGTGGGTGGGAAACCCAGTTCAACCTCTCTGCCCCATCTGTCTGTTGACCATCCCTCCCTTTGATATTGATTTGTGAGTTCATATATAAAAGCCTTGTCCTCTGCCTCTGAAATAGTTCTGTCTTTTTATAGCCTTGGAATGCAGGATAGCTTCCTCTCTCTCTCTCTCTCTTTTTAATGCTGCATTTTAATTCTTGCAAATTGCTTGCCAATTTAATACCGGCAACATCTAAACAGTAAGTAATTGCTTATGATAATGAGTGCAAACTAATTTACTGGAATATGTTAGTATTCACAATGCACTTTTAAACTGTCGGCTGTTCCAAAAATACGGCGCTCTGGTTTAACGGCGGCTTTCCTTATTGGGGGGGTGGTATTGCTCCTACAAATGCTGACTTTCCCTGCTCCACAACCCTTCAGAATAGCCAGCTTCCAACTTTAGAACCATCACCCCCCCCCCAAGTGAGCCCATGTGAATGTGAGATCTCTCCATTTTCTGATGAAGGAGAACTGAACAGCGACATCAACCTCAACAACAGCAATCACAAAAGCAGTTTAAATAATTCAGCTTAATTACTGATTGATGTTTCGGAGATAAACATTTATGCCATGATAGAGTGCTGTTCCCATATGGACTGTAAAGATTAATTTAAACAAATTTTAAAGCTAAGCAGTGCAGTCATTTATGGATTTCCGAGCAATGCCTCTCTCCTTTTTTTTGCAATGGCCTTCATTCTGGAAGTGATTATATCTCCACTGCGTCAGTCAACCGACTGTGGGTTGCTGCTGTTCCGTTTTATCTTATTAAAACAAAGAGAGAGTTGAACAGATAAAAAGCTACTTGAGATTTCATGGCTTGCAGCCATGATTTGAATCTGTTTATCAAATAGCCTGCACCAGAATCATTCTGTCTTGGTTTGGAATCCATCTGTTTCCTTGTAACCCATATACTGAACGAAGAGACATTTGTCCTTCCTCACCACTAGGGCAAGCAATCTGCATGGACTTTCCACTAAATCAATTGTTTCGGACATGCATAGGGCCATATTCTGCATTGGGGAGATTTTGGGGGCTCCACATAGCAGTGGTGGGTGTGTTCATATGCACAACAATCCTCACCCTCCATCCAGGCAAGGATAGGTAAAGCTACTAGAGACAGGACTGGAGGGAGAAGCCATTGGAGGGCGGCAATGGGCCCCCAAGCCTGAAGGTCCCCACCCCTCCTCTAATCTCATTGGCTCTTGGATACCACTTAGGGATGAGTATAAGGTGCCATCCTCACCAGAGGACTAATGAAATTTCAGCATTTGAGCATCAGAACTTGTATATCTCAGAAACAGCCAGACATGGAGTGGCAGAAGTTTGCAAAGCCATTACAATGGTACCTCGGGTTACATACACTTCATTTTACATACACTTCAGGTTACAGACTCCGCTAACCCAGAAATAGTACCTTGGGTTGAGAACTTTGCTTCAGGATGAGAACAGAAATCGTGCAGTGGCAGCGCGGCAGCAGCGGGAGGCCCCATTTGCTATAGTGGTGCTTCAGGTTAAGAACAGTTTCACGTTAAGAAAGGACCTCCAGAACGAATTAAGTTCTTAACCCGAGGTACCACTGTATGTGATTTCAAAAAGAGGAGGAAATGGTGTCTACTATACATGCGTGTAAATACCATCCTAGTCTTCCACTCTGCACTTATTTTATTTTATGAGATTCTTACACTGTTTTACCTTCCTTCCAAATTCCAGTAGATGATTTGCTTGAGGAAGAGCACTCAAATTTCCATTGAATTTCATATTAGGCAAACTTCATTGACGATGGAAGCCCCCTTCATGTTCTAATGGTGACATCCATTGGATGGGGCTGTGCCATTGGCCCCGCTCCCACAGTCAGCTACAACACTGTCCCTTTTGCCATGATATCTACGTGTTGGCAAGAGACAACTCACAAGATCTCACAAGATATAGGCACCAATGTTGGCACTGCTTCTCCACTGGCAGGGTGCCACCTCAAGGGCTTCCACCACCTGAGGCTTAACCATACCTCATGGCTGGGCCAGGCCTGCAGTCATGGCTTTCCCCAAAGAATTCTGGGAGCTGTAGTTAGGGGTGGCAAAGTTTTTAGGAGACCCCTGTTTTCCTCCCAGAGGTACAATTCCCAGAGTTCCCTGGGAAGAGAGATTGATGGTTAAACCACTCTGAGAATTGAGAGGAATAGCGGTCTCCTTAGCAACTCTCAGCACTCTTAAGAAACTACAGCTCCCAGAAGTCTTTTGGGGGAGCCATGACACTTTAAAGTGGTATAATAGTGCTTTAAACATGGTGTGAATGTGGCCTCAATCATACTTTTTTATATGCACACTTAAGTATTGGGGGGGAGTTCCACACTTTAACTACATAGCTGTTTTAAGTGTAGAATAATGCAATGTATGAAGTGGGCCTTAGGTGACAGAAATCTACTCCCACCCACTTTTTTGAAGGTAGATTGCAGGCTCGGGGGGGGGGGTCTGGAATAAGACTGCATTGCGGGGCAGTGGGGAGCAGATTCCCATGCCAGAATCTTGATCAGGTGGCCACAAACTGGCCATGTTTGAAGAAGAATCTTGCACTCCAGGACACGCTGCTTAACAAACATCGCACATAGTTTGGCCCCAAGAAGCTGGGGGGGGGGAGCTGCTGTCAGTCAGAAAGTATATGATACCTGGCTTATGTAAGCCAAACGAACTGACTAAATGTAGGGCAGATACTTCATTGTTCATTATAATGAGGTCTGTGATAGGCCTGGTGTAGTCTGGTTTTATTCTGTGTCATGTCACAGGCAAAAAACAAAAACAAAAAAACAAAAACAGCACGCTGGGCTGATGGATAAAATGTAGAGTATATATCAATTTTACTGTGGATGAAAACAACAACAACAGTGTACTCATTCCAGTGAACACTATTATGGGCTTCAGTGAGGAGGCCGGTCCATGCTCAGTAATTACCGGGACTATGAAAAACAAATAGTTCAAAGCATAATACACTCATTTGTCACTTCTGATCTCCTTCCTTGGACTCCGGCAGTTAGCTTGTCACTCAAAAAGAGCGGGATAAATCTTTTCCAAAGCAGAATGATAGCAATTACCATAATGACACAGCATGTCACTTTTTTGCATGTGCCAAGCTAGAATTTGGAGAGAGGGTGGAGGGAAGAAGGAGAGGAATCAGTGATCTGATATAACAGAAGGGGAGGAGGGGGGTGGGGAAGCTGGCGGCTTCTCCGTTCCCTTCCGCGGTTTAACGGGCCCACTGCCGGCAAGTTCCAAATGTCACCAAATCTGTTTTTCTTCTGATGGCCCATCATTCGCCCTATGGGATTATTTTGCAATGGTGAGCTTGCGGTTTTCAGGCAGGGTCCACTGTGAGGTTGGGCTTCCTGGAGAGCTTATCTGTGGGTTTCTCCACAACAAGGGGCTCATCCAAACTACATTTGTCTCATGATCTCTAGGCACAAGTCTGAGAGCCAGTGTGGTGTTACATATGCTTCAGCTTATATAAGCTTCAGGTTACAGACTCCGCTAACCCAGAAATAGTGCTTCAGGTCAAGAATTTTGCTTCAGGATGAGAACAGAAATCGTGCTCTGGCAGCGTAGCAGCAGCAGCAGGAGGCCCCATTAGCTAAAGTGGTGCTTCAGGTTAAGAACAGTTTCAGGTTGAGTACGGACCTCTGGAACGAATTTAGTACTTAACCTGAGGTACCACTGTAATAGAGAAATTAAGAAATGCAGAACAAGTGATAAAAAACGGAAAATCTTCAGAAGTTGTTGACGGAAGTCTAAAATAATGTATAAGACAAGAAGTTATGTTAAATGATTGTTGGAAATGATACGTTTTTTTAAAAAAACCAATAAAAATGTATTAAAAAAATACAGTGGCAATGGAGCCTACCTGAGAGGTGCTGAAACTGAGTTCAGGTCCTGCTTGTATGTATGGATTTGTAATGTGTGAACAAACCTCATGTTTATGCTGGGCACTGGAGTACTCCAATGTTAACAGAGTGTGTGCCCTTAAAAATGTCCCAGAATCCTCTACAACTTGCAGCAGCTCCTCAGCAAGTTGAAACATAGAAAGCTGTCTTATACTGAGCCAGACCATTGGTCCATCTCACTCAAGATTATTATGCTGACTTTCAGCAGCTTTTAAAGAGGGATAAGATTCTTTAAAGTTCAAAAGTTCAAAAACCATGACCAGAAGTTCATGCTCCAATCCACCCCCTTCTTTGGTAAAAGGCAACAACAACTGCTTGGTGTCGTTCTTAGGGAAAAAACTTCCACATCTTTCAGACCCTCTTCAATGTCTCTAGAATGCTGATTTGGCCATTCAGCATCCCTGATTTCCCAGCCCATGAATTTTCAGTGGGGAATTTATTCACGATGCTGATGAGGAAACTTTAGCGTCGTGAATTTAAAGGCTCTGTTTCCTCAGTTATTGCTCTGCAAATCAAATGAATTGTGAATGGCTGAGCAGGGCTCTACCAGAGTGCTTATTTAGGGTAGGTGATATAATCCTACCTGACAGCAATTAAAAGAATTCAGCGGCTTCTCCTGACAACTAATGGAGCTGGCGAAGCAAGTGCCTGTGTCTGTGTGTGTAGGGATAATATTGGCTCTTGTCATCCTTCTGAATGGTGGACATTGTGTTCTTGATGAGGAGTTGTTGCTATTGTTGTTGTTGCTGTTGTTGTTGTTGTTAGCACAAGTCTGAAGGAAAAACTGTGTGTGTCTGTGTGTTTCCAGCAGTATAAGTATCTGTTTCTCTTGACACACTCAAAGCACACACAAAATGTGACACACATTTTGAGCACTCTTGCACTGTTCAGGGTATCTTTAGCAAAGTCATTTCATTTCTTCAGCTGCTTTGATCAAAGCAACAATCCTGTCTACTTCCTCCTCCCTGCCTACTTCCTCCTCCCCTCCTCTTTTCCATTGTATCTCCTGCAAATGCTCCATTCACAGCTTACTAAGAACACAGATCTCAAATGGGCCAGTTGTGGGTTCTCTGCTCCATATTCCCTATCTCTCTTGGACTTTGTCTGAAAGTTGTCGTGTTTGTGTTTAACAGATAGTCTTTGCTTTGGTTTATGTATGTGCTGGAATGTATGTACCACGCTCTTATACATGTCTAAAAGGTAAAGGTACCCCTGCCCATACGGGCCAGTCGTGTCCGACTCTGGGGTTGCACGCCCATCTCGCTTAAGAGGCCGGGAGCCAACGCTGTCCAAAGACACTTCTGGGTCACGTGGCCAGCGTGACGAAGCTGCTCTGGCGAGCCAGCACCAACGCAGCACACGGAAACGCCGTTTACCTTCCCGCTAGAAAGTGGTACCTATTTATCTACTTGCACTTAAGAGTGCTTTCGAACTACTAGGTGGGCAGGAGCTGGGAGCGAAAGACGGGAGCTCACCCCGCCGCGGGGATTCGAACCGCCGACCATGCGATCGGCAAGTCCTAGGCACTGAGTTTTACCCACAGCGCCACCCGCGTCCCTTATACATGTCTACTTGGAAGTTAATAGGGATGGGGAGAAATTCAGTCCAGCTTCCATTTAAAGGTGAATCTACCCAATTCTGACTATCTGAAAACCATTCAAAATCAGCCCTTCTCTGAATTTTGCAATGCAGTTCATCAGTCAAGGAACATGTAAAAAAAATGCACAGGGTAAAGTGTGTGTATCTCTCTATATAATAAAAATGTAAGAATGTCATCAGAGGATTTGTAGTGCTGCATCCCAATCCTGGATTTGCACGAATTCTGGCTGGAGTAGGGGAACAAAAGTGAAGGCAAGTTGCATAGCAGCAGTGGACATGGCATGGAGGAAGAAGAAAGACACTGAGAGGGGGGAAATGGTGGTTTAAAACAACAACTTTGAGTAAAGTTGGAATGGTGAGGAATGGAAGAGGGAGACATTTTAGTATAGTGAGAAGGACGAGACACTTAAGGAGACAAAGGGGCTGCTTTAAACAATGACAAGGGTTTGAGTAAAGCACAAGTAGAGTGACACTGAGGGGGAAATAATGGTTTTAAATAGCAGCAGAGATTTGAGTGCAAATGAGTGCAAAGTGGGGCTGCAGAATATAAAAGCGGCTTCGGAAATCAGGTTTAGAAGGTGAAAAGTGAGCTTATTAGAAACGAGGGTAGGGAGTTGAAGCTCTAGTGAGTTAATGTGGGAGAACTAAACTTAAATTGGAAAACTGACAAAACTAACAATTATATATTTTAGAGCATGCCCTACTGAGTTTGATGGAGCTTACTCCCGAGCAAGTGAGTAAAGTCAGCTTCAAAGTCTTATCTCTGAACATATGAATGTAAAGAGTGAGTGCCCTAAAACTTTGGCAACTATCTTAGCAACCGTCTGGGTGAACCAGACCTACTTTTGTAGGCTGCTAGACACAATTTTAAACACACACACACACACACATCATCTTAGGTGTTGTTGTTGTTTAATCGTTTAGTCGTGTCTGACTCTTCGTGACCCCATGGACCAGAGCACGCCAGGCACTCCTATCTTCCTGTGCATCTTAAAAGTTAAAGGGACCCCTGACCATTAGGTCCAGTCATGACCGACTCTGGGGTTGCGGCACTCATCTCACTTTATTGGCAGAGGGAGCCGGCGTACAGCTTCCAGGTCATGTGGCCAGCATGACTAAGCCGCTTCTGGTGAACCAGAGCAGCGCACGGAAAGGCCGTTTACCTTCCTGCCGGAGCGGTACCTATTTATCTACTTGCACTTTGACATGCTTTCGAACTGCTAGGTTGGCAGGAGCAGGGATCAAACAACAGGAGCTCGCCCCATTGCGGGGATTTGAATCGCTGACCTTCTGATCAGCAAGTCCTAGGCTCTGTGCTTTAACCCACAGTGCCACTCCAAACAAATATGTGTGAATTGGCTCAAGTGGCTATGATGAGCTAGCCTAAGGTTGCCTGACAATTACTCTACGATCAGTTGGGAGCAGGGAGTGCTACTTCTCAACTTCCACTTTGTTTTGCTAGAAAAGCTTGAATGTTCCTTGAAGTAGCAGTTGTTTGGCTTGCAAAACACCCCAGTTTTGCCAGGTGTTTCCTGTGGAGCTTCTACTCTCCCCGAAGTGGGACTGCATAGCCATTTCAAGTAGACTATTAACAGATGGTGGAGTCACTTGTTTGTTATCAGACTTGGTAAGATCCGAACTGGGTTCCTGGCGCCGCGTTCTGCTGCTTGCCCCTTCGGCTGTGCCGGCCAGCCCCTTAACTGTAATCCTTCAGCATCTGGTGCAATTAATAAGTCATGAGGAACGAATCGGTAGGCATTGCAAGTGTTTCTGGTCCCTGGCGTGTAACACTCATTTATATTAATAGGCAATTCAGTCAATATGCAAGCAGAAGTCCCTAAATTTCCAAGGCGAGAATGAAATTAGGCGGTTGCTAATGCAATATTTCAATTTCACTTGTGAAAAGCACATATACGTATTTGTGTCCACGTGTGTGTGTATGTGTGTGTGCCCAAACACACACAGGGGGAGAGAGTGCGAGAGAATAACATAGTTTTTGCCCAAGAAAAATTACCACATCTTCAATAAACTTATCCTTAACTGACAGTACGGTGGGGAGGGATGAGATCTTCCCTTATTTATAGATGTTTGACTTTTAATTTCCATCTGATGCCTTGGCAAGTATTCAAAGAAAGACACATTTTTCCTTGTTGCCGTTAATAGAATTATAAATGGAGTGGACTTTTTTTTTTTATGTTGGCTCCCACATGGCATTTTGCTGCAGTCTTCGGATTTGGGTAGAAGATAATTACATCATTTCTCCCGTATATATAACAAGGCTATAGAAGGAAGGGTGCTACTTGGTTTGGGATTTTGTACAGAAACAAGCCACCAAGGAAAGCCATGCTAGCAGAAGAAATTGTCCAAAGGAATTGTATCGATCCAGGCAGGAATAGTCTGGCTACTGGATCATTCCTATGCAGAATTACTCAGAAGTAGGGTTTGGGGAAGAAATTTGATTCACTTATGTTTAGGCGAATCTGTCAAACTTGCATTTTCTGAAATGAGAGATGAAACTCAGCCACCCTGCAAAATTCTTGCTTTTCTGAATCTTTGTGCCGCAGCTCTCCAAGCATACTGTATTTACAAATATATATATATATATATATATATATATATATATATATATATATATAATAGCTGAAAGTGTATATAATAATGACTATGCTAGTGGAAATAACATACAAATCCCCATATTCTTAGAAAACATTGTTTTTTTGGGGGGGAAATGTTGATATTAGTTAAAACATCATACATACATGCGTTTATTAGGAGAAATGTGACTAAAATGCTGAATTTCCATGAGGACCTTTTAAAAAAAATAATAATACAAATTTGCTACAGAAATGTGGAGAACTGAATTTGAAATGGGAAAAATGAGGAACTGATTGGGGCTCAGTAAACCCTGAAAGCAGAGACAGACTCCAGTGGATTAAGTGGATTAGACCAATAGGTGTCCAATAGTCCAGAAGGTGGTTCTTGCAAATGCTGTAGAGGGAAGTGAGGGGCAGATGGGGCTCATCAACCTGGGAAGGTAACCCTTCTAGGAGAAGGAAAACTCTTATCCTAAACCTCTGCTGCCTTGCAGGATATCTTCGGGAGAAGAACAGGCTAAGGATTAAGCCCTACACATATGTGGAGTGGAATCCCTAAGGCATGTTCCACCACACTGACCACTCCTGCTGTGGAAACAAGACAGGACAATTCTTGCATTGCGGGGGGCTGGACCAGATGACGCTCTGGGTCCCTTCCAACTCTATGATTCTATGACTTATGAGAGAAATTGTTATAGACTAGAACAGACTTATCCATCCTGAGTTTGGGGGTGATGGTTTTTAGCACAGGTGTAGCATTTTTTAGACATTCATGTGCTTTTGGCATGCAGTGCTGTCAGCTGGGTTGAGTATGTGTGGATTGGGCCCAGGAGAAGAGAGTGTGCTGGGCCCATGGGTAACCCGAGCAACGCAGCCAGGTCCGGTCCCGAATCCAAGGGTTCTGCAAGGAGTCAGTCCGACAGGGCCAAGGCAGGACACGAGGCAGGGTCAGGCACAGGGTCTCAGGCAGGTTCTAGCAAACAGCAACATTTCTCCCACAGCCTGGGGCGGGGTCCGACAGCCTTTTATCTTTGTCGGGGTAACAGCCGGTCCTGATCCCCCGATGACTAACCTCCCTGTCTCGCCCGAAAGCGAGCACTCCTCCTGCGAGTACTCAGGTCTCTCCTCCTCTCAGACCTTAGTCTCTGCAGCTCAGGAGATGTCGGTGGGTTACTAGACCCAGAGGCCACCTCAGCCTCTCCTGACCCAACTGGTAGTGGAGCAGCTGTAAGTGATTGCCCCGCTGACAGCAACGAGGTAATCCCCACACCTGGAGCCAGGGCAGGCTCAGGCCCCTGACTCAGCCCAGCTGGTGCTTGTTGCAGGGGAACCTGTGCAGACTGGGGCTCTTCAGAATCAGGCCCCAGACTTGGTTCCGATGCCGCCTGAGGCAAAGGATCTGGTGCGGACTGAGACTCCTCTGGTTCCAAGTCTGAGCCTGAGTCCCAGGCGATCACAGAGAGCAGGTAGAGACAGTGGCATAGAAGTAGCAGGACCACTGGAATAAGGGGGTCACTGGTGGCAATATATACTGAAAATTCCCCAAACCCTGGAGCTGGTGTTAATCAGAACAAGCTGCCTTAGGATGCTGGTATCCCTTCTCAAAGAATACACGGCATCTGCAAGGTTGCTTTGAGAATAGGATATGATGGTTAAGGGCAGCAAGTTAGGGATTATGGGCTTGTTTACAGCCCTTGTAACTCTGTGACACAGTTCAGCTTTGCTTCAGTAGCCATGCGGGTGGGTGGAGTTTTGCCATTGGTTTCAGTGATTATACTTTTGGAAGGAAATTTGGACTAAGATGTGGGCACACACACAAACACACCCACCCACACTATTGTGGCTCTGCAGATCTGAAATTGATAGCAAGCCCGGCGCTTTATTAGAACAATTGTTTTGGTTCTTCATCTGCTTTAATAGTTAATGGGGAGAGCTGGACATTAAACTACTGTTTGGTCCCTGAGTAATGAATTTTGCATTATTATATTTGCCTTTCCTGAAATACAAACACTAAGGAGCCTCTTCTCAAATGGCTTATAGCCCATTTTTGCATAACTAACACGGGAAGCTGAAAGAACAGTGGCTTTGTGGATTAGACAAAGGCAGGTCTACTGTTCATCAACGCAGATTAATTAGACCGTTTTCTGAATCTCAGCTGGTGTTCGGGCCACGGGAGGGGTGGGCAGGGAGTCAAAAAGAGCATAGCTAAAGTGAAGCTCCTTTGAAAGAAAGTGGGCAGGAGGGAAGGAGAATTTTAATTCTATATCAGATTGCTTTTCAGGTATCTCCATTATGCCAAGCTATTCCTCTAACTCATAGATAGTGTTGCTTTCCAGGACAGCCTGACCACAGCAGTCCATGCATGCCTGGGTAACCTCTGGACTGTAACTCTTGATTTGGGACTGCCTTTGTGTCTAGTCTGGATGCATTGGCCAGGCTGCTTGCAGGAGCAGGCTATTGGCAACATGTCTCCCCATCGCCAAAAGAGCTGTGTTAGTTACAAGTTTGCAAGCAGGGCAGGATCAAAGTTATTGTGCTACTTCACAAAGCCCTAAACAACTTGGGCCCTAAAAATCTTAATTCCTTATTCCTGATTCCTTATGCCCTGCTTCAATCACTGAGGTCTTCTGATGGGGCACTTTTGATGGTCCCATGTGCACCCGAACTCTGGGAACTGTAGCTCTGTTAGGGGGATGGGGTCTCCTAACAACCCTCAGCACCCTTCACAAACTACAGCCCCCTGCAATTATTTTGGGGGAAGCCATGGACGCGGGTGGCACTGTGGGTTAAACCACAGAGCCTAGGACTTTCCGATCAGAAGGTCGGCGGTTCGAATCCCCACGATGTGTTGAGCTCCTGTTGCTCGGTCCCTGCTCCTGCCAACCTAGCAGTTCAAAAGCACATCAAAGTGTAAGTAGATAAATAGGTACCGCTCCGGCAGGAAGGTAAACGGTGTTTCTGTGTTCTGCTCTGGTTCGCCAGAAGTGGCTTAGTCATGCTGGCCACATGACCCAGAAGCTGTACGCCGGCTCCCTCAGCCAATAAAGCGAGATGAGTGCCGCAACCCCAGAGTCGGCCACGACTGGACCTAATGGTCAGGGGTCCCTTTACCTTTACCTATGACTGTTTAAAGCAGCATCATAGCACTTTACACATATGGAGCGAGTGCGGCTGGAGTGCCCAGCAAGAAGGAACGTGAAGAAGAAAGATATTGCAACACAGAGATCTGGAACAAATCTTGTTCCTTGCCTTTGAATGCAGTTGTCATCTCCACCATGATGAAACAGATTGAGAGGCTGCCCCACCCTGGCCTGATTTGGAAGGTGATTTTGACCACATAAAATTGTCCATTACATGTGAATGCATCCTTAGGTGCCTGGGGGGGTTTATCAAGAATCCTCCTTGTCCTTGGAGTTTAAAAGGGGCTGACAGGTTTGCTTGCAAAGGATGCGCACTGGCAATTTGCCATCCAGAGGCAGGTCAAGAGATTTGTGGTGCAGTCAAACCGGATTATTGATGTCACATTTGTTACACTTCTTTCCCCTAGAGTTTTAAAAGGAAAAGGCCTGAGAGAGAGGGGGGGGGGGAATGAATGAATACCAACACAGCTACTAAATAGATGCTAAGAAGCTGCCTGGTTGCAAAATCAATTAGCTGCATTTGGTAATGCTATGTGTAGAGCGACGCCCAAAATGGAGGCGAGGAACTTGTAGCTCATTTATTGTGACACTTCAGACAAAAAGCTCATGGCAATTGGGAGGCAGCGGAGAGGCTTAACCACATGACAGCCCATATTTGTATCTCCAGACTGTTTCACCCACTGTCCTCGAGTGACTCGTCTGGACCATAAATAAATAAATAAAATAGTGGTGGCTGAGAGCAGGATAACATGACATTCCTTAAGCAGCAGCTAGCATTTTTGTGTAATACAAGTTGGAGCCATGCTGTTCGTCGCTGCAATGTATAGCCTCGCCAACTTACAGGAGTGCTCCTGTTCAACGTTCCTGACAGCCAACCCTTCCTTGCTCTGGGATACCTTCTCCAAACTGGTGTCTTCCAGGACTACAATTATCATCAAGCTCAGCCAGCAATAGTCAGGGAGGATGGGAACTGTAGGCCTACATCATCTGGACGGAATGAGTTTGGCTACCCTTTATCTAGGGCTCACATTTTGGGAGTGGGGAGAAGAGGCGTTTCCCACTTTGTTTTGAAGTTTTTAAAGTTTTTTTTTTGTATACCCACAAACTTTGAGGTCCCCTTGAGCATCCTGAAGACTCCTGAGCCCCCTCTTTTTTGCTACAGTACTGTAGTTTGCTGTTGCTAGGAGAGTTAGGATGGAGAGTCTAAAGATCACACTCACCTGTTTTGGTCATTGTGTATGTTGTTGTTGTTTTTTAAATAATAATAATAATACTGCTAATAATAATAATAATAATAATGCTCTTTAAAGAATCAGAATATTTTCAGTACCCATGACCCCTGTAGCCTATTCATAGGTGACAACTCCAAGGGCCCCTGGGTGCCTGAGCACCCACAAAATTCCCCATGAAAGGGCCAGGCACCCGCAAGTTTTGGTGCCGGGACCATGCACGCTGCATGGTACCCACGACCCACCCGCAGTCGCAGGACCAAGTTTGCAGTCCTGAGCCTATTCATGTGTGTTCAAAATTTCTTGATTTTTTAAAAAGTATATGAATGTTAAACTTGGCTTTCCGGTTCAAAAGATACAGCAGAGAGAAGGATGGATGGACGGACAGGTAGATAGTTTGTACATGCCAATCTGAGTCTGTTGGAAGCACTCTGCTATAAATCACAGGCATAGATAGGGCTTTTTTATTGCGTCCTGTTTGTAGGCTTCCCATAGGCATCTGTGAGAACTGGGTTGGTGGACCAGATGGTATGATGCAGCAGGTCCTTATTATGTTTCTATCTCAGGGCTGGAGCACATCCTTTTGTCTTTAAGGATCTCAGGAAACAGACTTGGGATCGAGGAAGACATTTGAGGTCCAGTTCATAAGTAGACAATGCTAGAATCGTGGTTCCACTAACTGTGGCAGCAGGACTTGGTAGCCGACAGTCGTTGCTGCTAGCCAGCTGTGATATCCAATCCCAACATGATAGTGCATCTGCATTCGTTCATTCATTCATTGCATTTATTAGTTGGTGCATAAGCAGGCTTGTCTGGGCAATGCACAATTAGAACAATTTATAATCGCAAGTCTGATAGATCCAGCAGCACAACTGTAAAGCAAGACAAGTAATTAAAAAGCGGAAATGATAATAATTTCAGGCATAATAAGGCAACCAAGCGCACTGTAACACCAGCCATTTGTCATTATTCCCATTTGTCAAACAAAATACCAGTTAAATCAGTAATAACTCAGCCTCCGGTTAATGAACACTGGACAGTCTTCTGGCATGTGTGTTTTAATTTTAATTTGCGATTCACTTCAAAACTTTTGATGATCTTTAAAACTGGTTTTTCCAAAAAGTTGCTTCTTCTTCTTCTAAAAAAAAAACACCACATATATTTTACAACATTTAAGTTTCCTAGTAAAAATAAATAAATAAATAAAATGAGGCCAATAAGATTTTAAAAATAAAATAAAATAAATCCTACCTAAATTATCCTGTTGAAAATATGAAGTATGATAAAAGGAGGAGTCTTGCACCAACTTAAAGATTAAGGCTGCAACCCTAATAGTATGTACTCATAAATAAATCCTAATGAATTCACAGGGGCCTACTCCCAGCTTGGCTGGCGGTGTTAGGATGCAGCAAAGTTGCCTCTCTGCTGGTCCCTGTGGGTGAAGTGGAACACAGCTGATGCCAAGGGGGGGGCATGCCGAGACTCAACCTCCAGCCAAAGCTTGTAGTAATCTACAGCTGATCATCCTCCCACCTGCAGTAGCCAGTGGGAAGCCCCCAAAATGGGACTTTTCAGGGCAGTATGCTGGAGGCTTTGAATCAGTGGGATCCAAAGACCTGCCTGCCCCACCCACACCCACCCCAGCCGTGCCTGCAGTAAAGATGGATGAGAAATCACCTCACCACACTCCACCTTGACCAGCAAGAGTCAGCAAGGCTTCAAAAGCTGTGCCAACACCACTGCTCCAGTCAACACTGCTGGGAGTGCCCTGGCTGCTTTCTTTGGTTTTTCGTTGGGTAGAATGAGTTTTCATAGGCTAGGTTTTGCTTCTCAGATGCAATTTTCCAAGTATGATCACTGGAACTCTAGCCATGTTTTTTAAAACAAACCTGTAACTTGGCTTCTCGCAATGAGGGAACCACCAGAAGGCCCTCGGCGCTGGACCTCAGTGTCCGGGCTGAACGATAGGGGTGGAGACGCTCCTTCAGGTATACTGGACCGAGGCCGTTTAGGGCTTTAAAAGTCAGCACAAACACTTTGAATTGAATGGTTGCAATCACAGGACTATTGAAGCAAGTTGTTGTTGTTCCGTTCATTATTTTGTCCACTGCCATCTGACCAACCCAAAAAAACAATTGTCTGTATTTATATATTGCAAGCTGCATTTTAGTATAGGGGAAAATCTCTCTTTCTGCATCCTCCCCCAATGCTCTCCATGTAGTTGCTGTTGCCTAAACAAGACACAGGCCTTGGCAACACCTTGGGACCCACGAAGCTTATACTAGCCTACCAGCCGTAGAAAATGGACCAAGAGGAGCTTAAAAAGAGATCCTCCTTTTGCTCTGGAGAGCAAATACCTAGCTCAGTAGTGGAGCACGTACTTTCATGCAGGAAATCCCAGCTTCCATCCCTGTTGAAGCTGTCGGAAGGATCAGGTGATTGGCAACAGACTCTACCAGGGAAGCACTACTAGCCTGAGTTAACACAGTTGGCTTAGACAGGCGAAAAGGCAGACCTGGTAGAAAGCAGCTAGCTATTGGGTTCCAGGAAACAATATATGGTTAGGGTTATTTTTGACATAGTGAACACCATAGCAAGAGCTAATGTAGTGTGTTGGACAAGGACCTGGGAAACCAGAATTCAAATTCCCACTGAGCCATGAAGCTCACTGGGTGACCTTGGGCCAGTCACTCCTCTCAGCCTAACCTACCTCACAACATTATTTTATTGGGGGGGGGGGTTAAAGGAGGAGGGAAAGAACCCTGTGGGCCACCTTGACCTACTTGGAGGAAAAAGCAGAATATAAATGCAATAATCAAACAAACAAATGTCACACGGGCCTGGGGTTGTGAGGTCTTCTTGGGCTGTGGCTCAGTGGCAGATTATCTGCTTTGTACACAGAAAGTTCCCAGGTCCAATGCTCAGCATCTTCAGAGTAACAACATTTGCATGGCATCATATTGGCTATCCCTTACTTAAAGGCTTGGATCACCCAAGCATGGTGGACCATGGCTCAGTGCAGTGATGGCTTGGACATGTATTCCATCATTCATTAAATGCCGCTGACAGAACAGGAACTCACAACATTTTTATTTTTATTTTTAAATGGGTTTCAGTGGAGTAATTTCACACATTCAGCTGATAAACACCAAAAGCTGATTTGCACATGCAAATTTGCTGCATTAAGTGATGGGTTAAATGACTGGGTGAGTCACTGCAGACCAAATTATTATATGTTACAGATTTAATATATTTCACAGATACGGAAAACATGTAAACACACATGCACAATAAACAAAATGGCCTGTGAGCTATCACAATCAGAGAGGAAATTTGTGACCCTCCAGATGTTTTTGGGCTACAGCTGTCTTCATCCCTGACAGTTGACCATACTAGGAGGGGCTGATGGGAGTTGGAGTCCCAATGTCCGAAAGACCAGTGGTTCCTCAGGAGCGAGGAGCAGGGCTTTGTGTGTTGAGCAGTTAAGGTTACAATCCAAACGACACTAAACTTGAGGGTAAGCCCCTGTTGAACTCAGTAGGACTTGCTGCTGATGAGACGTGGTTAAGATTGTGTTGTATGTCTAAGGCAAGACCATCCCTGACAGAACAACGAAGGAGACCAAGATTTGAGGGTGTTTGTCAGAGGGTCAGTGTGCCGAGACTATAATTCCTGAAATATTTCTGAAACCTAATTTTCTTGTAGAACATACATTAAAGAAAGAAAAGTTTAAGTCCAAAACACCTACCTAATATTTCTTTCTTTCTCTCTCTTACAGCGGGAACGACATACATATTTAGCAAAGGGGGTGGACAGATCACGTATACATGGCCTCCTAATGATCGGCCCAGCACGCGAGCAGATAGACTGGCGATAGGGTTCAGCACAGTTCAGAAAGAAGCCGTCTTGGTGCGAGTGGATAGCTCTACTGGGCTCGGAGATTATCTAGAGCTACACATCGTAAGTACCACCAGCAAAATGCAATGTTGCTATTTCCCTGTGTGTTTCGATTCCAGCTTCTGCTATGGCTATTACAATGCTATCCTTTCCTGAAATTGATTTCCTGCCATTGAGTAATGTTCTTTGGGTTGTTTCTTTTCT
The DNA here is from genome assembly GCF_027172205.1 of Podarcis raffonei. Lineage (NCBI taxonomy): Eukaryota > Metazoa > Chordata > Lepidosauria > Squamata > Lacertidae > Podarcis > Podarcis raffonei. The sequence continues at coordinate 110,334,110 of NC_070604.1, read as the reverse complement.
TTTCTTTTTTCCAAATGTGATTTATACATTTCAATCCAATTTTTGGAAGAGATTTTGGCATTGAGAGACTAATCCTATTGGTTAAGAGCAAAATGAAGGATTTAAAACCATTTTAGCCCCGCTGACTTCAGTGGGATTTAACAAGGCTGCAGATTGGGTTCTGAATCACTTTGGAAAAAACGGGGCTTCCCTTTTGGCTACTGCAGTGATTTTGACACCTGAATAACTTGACGAGTTATATACTTGGTTGTGAAGATGGAGCTGTAATTAAGATTCAGGCCTGCTTAGAATATTCCAGTCACTTGGTGCATATGTATTTTTTCTTCTTCTTACTGAAAGCCTCACAGCCTTTGACAGGCAGGGTCCTCCTTCCAAATCCAATCTGAAAAATAATGTAAAGTAACTGGATTCATTTCCCTGAACTCTTAAATGCCAAAGACAGCCCTGGGGTTGCAGTGTTTCCATGCATGTGTGATGCATCCTAGACAACATTAAAAGGAACTAAAGCTCTGATCTGTGGTGAACATATCACATCCACACTGAAAAGGGATTTATTATTGCCTCACTGTGGGAGGGGGCTGTACCAGCAGATCTGAAGGAGGCGGTAGCATGCGCCTTCATTAAGAGGATATTCCTGGACCACAAAGTGTTCGGCAACTGTTACCCAGTTGCTAATATTCAACTTGGGGCCAAGTTGCCTGAGAAGGTGCTTGGATGGGATTTCATTGTAGCTTCAGGCTTGATTTGGGGACTGAAATTGCCCTGGTTGATGACCTGTGCTGGGAGAGGGTCGAGTGGGCTCTAGATCTGGCAACTTTTGATACTTTTCTCCACTTCTGGACCACTGCTGGGAGATGGGGTGCACTGCCTTGCTGCGGTTTTGCTCCTATATCCAAAGGCATTGAGTGACTGTTGTTCGGCCCCCAGTGGGAATTATCACATGGTTTTCTGTACAGCTCAGTCTTGTCACCTTTGCTGTTTAACATCTATATGAAGCCACTGGGAGTTGTCATCAGGAGATCTGAGTAGAGATTCCATCCATATGCTGATGGCCACCAGCTGTATCGCTGTATAGCATCAGTACCAGGTGAGGCGGTGCAGGTACTGAACCATTGTCTGGATGTGATAATGGGCTGGATGTTGGCCACTGAAATGAAGCTGAATCCAGATAAGATGGAGGTTCACTAGATGAATGGTTTGCATATATGGGAGCAGGCAAAATCACCTCTTTGGGCTGGGGGAGGAGTCACATTTCCCTTGAATGAGCAGGCATGTGGGTGTCATAACTTGTCAATCTCAGTGGGTATGGATGCCTATGCCTGGCTTCAGAGGGTGTGCCAACTCTAGCCATTTCTGTATGGCCATTTCTGGACAGGGGTAGCCTAATGATGGTCAGCCGTGTTCTTGCTGTTGTAATGCATTCTGCTGTTAGTGCATAATACAGTCCAAAATAGATCTGTGGGGGAAACCATCCATAATCCAGGATGTGTATCATCCATTTTGAGAGGTAACCATCATCATTGTTATCAATGATAGTAACATATTGCAGTTCAATTTATATGAACGTCAGGGGAGGATATATTAGTCCCAGCAGATTTGCAAAGGAATCTGTCAGAGGAATGGTAATGATCGCATTTGGTCGGGTGCATTGTTAATCCTGATGAGAGCCGACTGATCTCGCCATTACTGCGCAGTGATAAATTTTGAGCAGAAAACACAGTTGTCACCCTGAAAAGTCTAGCTGGGCAATTTCAAGTTGCCTTAGAGCAAATAAGTAGCAATCACCATGGAAAGTGTCTGGATTTTTATGGCATCATAAATAAATGATCAGTTGAGATAAACTTAACTAGGGCAGCCGGGGATTTTAGCAGTTTAGATTAATCTCAACTTTGTTAATATATTAAGTTTGAGTTTGATTTAACAACCTTGCTACTTCGTTTGCCGAGGATGGAATAGTTCCTCTTGCAAGAAATTACTTATTGATCTATTAGCAATTTACACTTTTACCCTCGCAAAAAACGTTCTATGGTGATTATTCCCAAATTGCATTGTGCTATCCTGGTGAATTATGCGATTTCCTCTATTGCATGCAACACTTCCCCAACCTCCCAAGCTTCTCCACATCCCTCACATTCACTCCAGCCTATTTTGCCTGCAATTACACTGACCAGCTGATATAATTCAGCAACCTTAGGGGCAGCTAAAACCGTATGGCAGGACTTGGTTCTAAATTTGCTGTTGTACTCAGGTCCTGTTTGCAGGCTTCCCATGGGTTGTCTGTTGTGAGAACAGGATGCTGAAATCAATAGGCTGCTGACCTGATCCAGCCCTTCTTAATGTTGCATGGACAATCTAGGGTGGTAGAAAGGTGGAGATTTCCCCTTTGGAATCTGTGGCTTGAATTGCCACGTGAAGTTGCACCATCTTGAGAAGATAGGAAGGTCATAACGTCCTGCTTCAGAGTAAAATATCTGCATCTGAAGATGCCTTTATAGAGGGAAAGGGCCATAACTCAGTAATAGAACACAAGATCTGCATGTAGAAGATTTCAGTTTCAACCCCTGGCATCTCCAGGCAGGTCTGAGAAAGACACCTGGGAGACTATCAGTGTTCTCCCTCCTAGCCAGCATGACCGGTGGTCAGGGATGATGGGAGTTGTAGTCCAACAACATCTGGGGACCCACAGGTTGAGAACCACTGAGCTAGGTGGAACAATCAGCTACCTGTATTGTCTTTTGGGACAGCCACTTATCAGTCTAATCCTATATTGTCTATTCCGACTGGCAGCAGTCCTTTGTAGTCTCAGGAAGAGGGGGCATTATCTGCCACCGATCCTTTATTAACTAGAGATGCCAGGGATTGAATTTAGGACCATTTATGTTACAGACCGCGGGACGCGGGTGGCGCTGTGGGTAAAAGCCTCAGTGCCTAGGGCTTGCCGATCGAAAGGTCGGCGGTTCGAATCCCCGCGGCGGGGTGCGCTCCTGTTGTTCGGTCCCAACGCCTGCCAACCTAGCAGTTCGAAAGCACTCCCGGGTGCAAGTAGATAAATAGGGACCGCTTACTAGCGGGAAGGTAAACGGCGTTTCCGTGTGCGGCTCTGGCTCACCAGAGCAGCGATGTCACACTGGCCACGTGACCCGGAAGTGTCTTCGGACAGCGCTGGCCCCTGGCCTCTTAAGTGAGATGGGCGCACAACCCTAGAGTCTGTCAAGACTGGCCCGTACGGGCAGGGGTACCTTTACCTTTACCTTTATGTTACAGACCAGTGTTATACATTTTTGCTATGTGCAGTTCCTCACAGCGGAGGAAGCTGCTCGGGTGCCTGGGATGTGTGCCCAGGGGTGGGGCGAGCTGCCCATAGGGGTGGGGTGCACCACGGGGCCTCCAGAGTCTGCCTGCCTCCTTCCACTCAGCTGCCCTACAGCTGGGGGGAGGCAGCGGGCGGACCGTTTGGGCAGCTCGGAGCCTGCGCACGCCCAAGCTACCACATGTCTCCCAGGAGAGACGCATGGCTTGGGTTCACTGTGGGCCCCACGGTGAGTGCCGCCCGGCATTTTGTCACCCCCTCAATGGTGACACCCGGCGCGAACCACCCTCAGCGCACACCCTTCCCCTGCCTCTGGTTCCTCATTCAGTATATATGTTTTAACAACACCACAAACTTTTGTTCTGGAAACAGACAGCAAGTTTAATCAGAGGAATAAAAAAACAGACCTGCACGTTTTACAAAGATTGATGTGAACCTAACGGAATCCAAGCTGATGGTAATTTGCTTCCTGATTGCTACTTGACCATTTGAATCAGCCTTTAATGCTAGACTAGAAACACAATTTACTTACCTAGCAATAGTCCTCCCAGATTAACCATTGCTAAACAGGGAACATTTTAAAGCACCCTGTCATTTATTACTCTTCCAAATCTTCAGCACAACAGACCCTGGAACAAAACCGATTTTTCTGAGCAGCGCCATAATTGTACAGAAGAACTTTATATTTCACGGGAATTGACATTAGCACTGATTTAAGAAAAAAAAAGTTTTGAACCCTATTAGCAAAGCTTCCAAAGTTCTCTTTCATCTCAAATTAAGTTGAATCTCAAATGAAAAGGCTTGTCGACACAGATTCCGAAATTATTACATGTTATGCAAAAATATGTTTATGTATTTATTTGCATGCATACCTTTGGTTTGATGGTTTATTGAGGGCACTTCTGTTTGCAGTTGGAGAGAGTGTGGAAGTAAAATGGGATTTCTAGGCACAGTTCTTGTTAAGTGTTCCTGGCACATCAGGCTTCTTTCCCAATGTGGTGTACTTGATAGTCCAATGTTGTGGCTTACTAACTTGTTAACATTTTAGCAGAAACCACTGTCATGTGAAAGTATTTTTTCCCCTCTCTCTTTTTAGAAAATAATTCATTGGATCTTGAGCAACCTGGTCTGCATTAGAGGCCTCTGTGCTCTAAAATATTCTTGCTGCACATTTCCAGAATATTCAATCAATCCATCAATCCATCAATCAATCAATCCATTTGTTACTAGATATGACATCCCATTAGTTATTCTTGTGGCAGGATGGAGGCAAGCAGGGAAGCAGGCAGTATAACATAATCAGGGGGCACATTCACACCCTACGTTTAAAGCACTATGATACCACTTTGAACAGTTGTGGGTTTCCCTCAAAGAATTCTGGGAGTTGTAGTTTGTTAAGGATGCTATGAGTTGCTTTCAGACTTCCCATTCCCTTCACAGAACTACAGTTCATGGTTTAACACTCAGTCCCTCTTCCAAGGGAACTCTGGGAATTGCAGCTCTGGGCGGGGAATAGGGAATCAATGAATTGGGACCCAGAGTGCCAAAACAGGTCCTGGGTAGGGTGTGAGATGGTTGAAAAGAAGCTGTTCTGTGAGCTTTGAAGAAGCATGCATTTGCCATGGATGGACCTGCCAATTTCATTTTCTCATTTTTCCAATCTGAAATTTGGTTTCCCAAATTTCTGAATCAGTTTTGCATTCATCAGCACTTTAGTGTGCATTTCTCCTAATAGGCATATTTTTGAATGTGATTTTGTTTAATATACACATTTTTGCAAGCAATTTCCTCTATTGTCATGCATTTCTCTACGTTGTTTTCACCAACATGTGCATTGTTGTGCACACTTTGGGGTTGAAGTATTAATGCATTTTTTTGGGAGAGAGAGCTGCATTGCAAAATTTGGAGAAGTGCAGATTTAGAAGAATTTTTTTTGAGTTTCACTTCACTGATGCTCTAATCTAAAGTTGGCCTACAAGTCCCATTCCCACTGACCTTTGTCAAACTGGCTGGGATGGGTTGGAGTAATCCAACAACATCTTGAGACTCAAGGTTGAGGGACACTGCTCTAGCCTCTGCACAGCGCTGGACTCCTCAAATCAGTTCCTTAAGGGATTCTGTAAACTGAAATTTAAGTGTCACCCTCTTTGGCTAATTCGAGTCACAGTGGACAGAGAAGGTTCTGAAAATAATAAACTAATTAGTGTCAAATTCCATTTGTGTTTGTTCAAGGCCAAGGTGGAGTTATATTAAATTCGGCAGCTTGCCAGTGCACAAAGCATTGCAATGTTAAAATCCAAATAACACAATTCTATTAAGAATGGAGGAAAGGTTTGTTTGGCATCAGTGCTTTAGCTAGATGTGACAACTGAAGTTAGCATTTGCATTCCTGCCTCGGTACCTCTGAATCAGCACTGGAAATGAAATCAGATTATTAGGCATGGATAGGCACTATTTTTGCTGCCTACATTTTGCATCGAGCAAAGCCCAGATTGAATTTGGGTGGGGTTTTTCTCCCTGAGAGGAAACATTTGAGGAATTTTGAAGGTAGACCTCTCCTCCACACACAGAGAATTAGAATATATTACATACTGATGGTTGGGAGCAGCCTAGAATAGTCTTGACTTATTCTGGATCTCTTGTCAGCATTTTTATTTAATACATAATAATGCAAAAATCCAGTTAGCTTCCTATGTGTGCCATAGGGGGACATACAACCCTCCTGCAGTGGAGGGGCAAGCACCACACAAAGGAGAACTTTTGGGAGATATTCTGGGGTCACTGGGTCAGGCACATCAAACTTTATATGCTTCACAAACTCTATCTCATTAATCTTGACAGCCCTGCTAGGTACGCCAGTGCTGTTCTCCAAGTGTTGCAGAGCAGGGAGGACGGACTTACGTAAGAGTACCAAATGGGTAAGCTAGGAGCTGAACCTGGGTTTACACCCTTAGCCGCACCAGTTTCTTGTTAAGCAACTGGCTTAGCTTCCAGGCATGCCCCCGGCCCTGTCCTGCTGTGAGCCATGGGATTAAAATATATCCTCTTTCCCCACAAATTGCTTGTGCGTGGTAGACAAGAAACATTTGTGCCACGTCGAAGCGAAAGGACTGTGTGAACACACAAGAGGGTGTGATCATATGAACAGATGAAGCTGCCTATGCCAGATCAAGACTATTGGTCCATCTAATTTTGCATTGTCTACACGGATCAGCAGCTGTTTTCTTGGGTTCCAGACAGGAGTCTTTCTGCAAAGCAGATGCTCTAGCACAGGCACAGGCAAACTCAGCCCTCCAGATGTTTTGAGACTACAATTCTCATCATCCCTGACCACTGGTCCTGTTAGCTAAGGATGATGGGAGTTGTAGTCCCAAAACATCTGGAGGGCCGAGTTTGCCTGTGCCTGCTCTAGCACTAAGCTATATCCCACCACTGCAATTCCAAGGCCAGCTAAGTCATGGGAATTGATGAGACCTGTCTAATCCTAGTGTGGACAGGGGCAATACAGGAAGGGGCAAATTCATGGGGAAAGCACAGTACTTGAACGTTCTGCCTAGAAATGGACAACAACCATCAGTTAATATGGAATACAATTTTCCTATCTTCTCCTGCACTCAAAGCTGCAGGAGCTTGTTGGCCTTCCCACTGGCAAGATGAGCACCGTATCTTGGATGAAATAGTATTAAGGAGCCAAAGGAAGCTCCAGCATATTTGCCAGCATTCCACTGATGAAAACAGGGACAAGTTTGCACCACCCTAATTCTGATTTCAAGACTTCCTGCTTCAGTCCCCTCTCCCTTCATTGCATATTGCCAAAGGCTCTTCTCCACTGATGATGTTCATTTACTCTGCAATATACTAACCTCCCAAGTTGAACAAAAGCCAAGAAAGTGTTTATTCTTTTGGTTAAAGTTATCCTTGGAAACATGAGCATATTGTCACATGTCACCCCAATCTCTGAGCAGAAAGAGATTCCAGCATTCTAGCACTTGCCCAGAACTGGGTTTCTTTGGAATGAAAGTCAGAGGAGACTGTTGTGTCTTTAGAATATATGACCAAAAAAGAGCCACCCATTTGTTTTATACAAGGCACAGAACAAAATTGTTTGGTTATGCTTGTGGTGTTGGGTCTAGTCTTGAAACAGCATCTGACCCAAATACCAGTTGTTGTTGTGGTGGAAATCCTTTCTATTTCTACTCCACAATTTTGAAAACGATTTATTCCCATTTAATGCCCACCTGATCAGCGAAGTGGGGGTGTGGGTTGGTGGGGAGAAGAAATCTTTTGCCGCCTGCCTCCAGGTAAGCCATCAGTTATGTTGCAATGCGAGCTGTTAATTGCAAAGGTTTTGTGTACATGTCTGCAAGTTGCTGTGCTCAACTAGCAATAACTCTTGTTTGGAGCAGCGTCAGGGGATTGCACAGTTGCTTGGTACTGCTTGATTTGCTCTCCCCGGATCAGTTCTTTAGAGCATTCAGTGTGCTATTTTTCCAATGCTCTAATTGGCTATGTATGGTGGTGGGCCGGGGTGGGGGGTGAATATCCATTGCCAGTTATATGTTTGCAGCCTAAAATAAGACGAGTGTGCACTTTCACAGAGGCAGATCTTGTAATGGGGCTCATGAAAGGTACCAAGAAGTATATGGGGAAAAAGAGTTTTTGCTTTCCTGGAGCAAATGGTAAAAGCTATCAAAGAGCAGTCAGCAGATAAATAGCCAGAGAACTCAGTGCAGCAAATAAGAGTTTCAATGATTCCCCCCACCATTTAAATTAATTCTTGTTGGTTCCCATTGTGCGTGTATATCCTATCTCTCTTTTTAAAGAAGCAGACCAGAAGGCAGGCACAAGAAATATACGATAAAAATGCAAATGTAGATAAAATATGTGTTTAAAAGCAGAGGTTAAAAAAAATGATTTGGAAAAATGGAGGGCAAGGGAAAGAGTGAATTTTTAAATGAAATTATAGTCTACATGAGGATGCTGTTCCATATGTAACATGCCAAATCCATTATGCCATATTTACAGAGCGAATGTTTGTGTAGGAGTATGAGCTGTTCATGCCTAAATCTTTTTTGTCATCTACAATATAATTAGTGCTGTTGTCATGATGAATCTTGCGGTTATTCATTATGCAGAGTCCCTTAAATTTATGAAAGAAATGCTTGATCTAAAGTGCACCGAAGTCAACAAGAAGAATCACATTGTAATGGAAACTAGGCTTCCGTTACTCAAAGGCCCAGTTCTGTCCAAGGTGCTAATTCTGTGACAGGCCTGTACTAATTGAGATTCCAAGAGGGAGCTAACATTTAAAACTCCACTATCACCACAATTCACTTTAACAACAATACAAAACAAAAACCTTCCTCTGCACATGTTGCAGCTTGTCAATATCCTTCTTAAATTGTGGTGCCCAGAACTGGACACAGTGTTCCAGGTGTGGTTTGACCAAATTAGAATAGAGAGCTATTATCTATGACTTCCTTTGATCTGAACACAAGACATCTGTTGATGCAGTCTAGAATAGCATTGGCTTTTTCTGCTGCTTTTGGTCTGCTAAGACCCCTAGATACTTGTCACATGAACCACTGCAATCCAGCTGTTGTCCCTCCCTCCCCATCTTATATTTGTGCAGCTGGTAGTGCTTCTAAGAAGAAGGAGCAATTATTCATGCAGAGATTCTCCTTTGAGGACTGGCTATTCTGTTCATTTCTGCACTAGAAGTGCTTGAATGATCTAATCTCACCAGATGCAGAGATGCAGTATAATTATTCAGCAAAGGCTGACTGGATGGAGGCAAGGCTGGGACAGTGAATCATTCAGAGGGACAATGGGCAGCCTCCTCTGTGAGCATTTTAGCCTTACAGAAACCTTGAACCATGGAACTGAGTTTGTCTTCCAAGGCACAGGAATCCTGGCACAGTTTTGGATTTCATCACAGGAGATGGATGTCGTGGGGGAAGCTCACCTTTCTCGTCAGGACTTGGAAGTCAGGTGGGCAGACAGTGGTACCTCGGGTTACATACGCTTCAGGTTACAGACTCTGCTAACCCAGAAATAGTACCCCGGGTTAAGAACTTTGCTTCAGGATGAGAACAGAAATCGTGCTCCAGCGGCGCGGCAGCAGCTGGAGGCCCCATCAGCTAAAGTGGTGCTTCAGGTTAAGAACAGACCTCCGGAACAAATTAAGTACTTAACCCAAGGTACCACTGTACTAAATTTGCAGGATCTGTTTTTCTTTTTAGTAAAACTCCACAGACCACCAGCTGCAGATTGGTGCAAAATAGTGGCTGGTGGGTGACACCAAATGTCAAATAGTAACCAAGAGAACAGAGCCAGATTTCTTTTAAAAATTGTGGTTAGAGGCAACAGTAGATGGACCATGATGACTCAGGGAACTGGGCCAGTTGAAAAACTGTGCCTAAGGGTGAGGGGCCTATTGACTACTGCCTCCCATAAACAGAGCTGTTTCGGCTGCTTTTATCCGACTCACATCAGCAGTGTTGTTCAGCATCTCTAATTACTGAATTCATCTTCACTGTTGCCTGATACAGGTGTAATATCAAGAATCTTAGTGGTATGACAGGGTCACTACTTTTGACCCTCAGAGACGTTGCAAGGTCAGAGACCTTTCATTATTACTTTTGGGTACTGTGAGCAATTTTAATTGGCTCCCTAACACAGTTTTATTTTGTTTTAAGAACTGAGAGCATCCGGGCAGCAGCTCCTATAGCAGGGAGAGAGAAGCAATGCAGGCATCAGCAGCCTGAATGAAGTTTGTGAGACCCTATGCAGATCCAGTTCAGGTCTGGGTCTGGTTCCAAGTGCTAGCTATGACCCTCAATGCCCTAAACAGTGGCAGATCATCTTATTGGAAGGGACACCTTCTGCAGTATAATGAGCCTGCCTGTGCATTGAGATCTTCAGGAGAGGCCCCTCTCTGAGGTGTGTTTGGCATAGATGCAGGAAAGCTTCCCGCTCCCAGTTGCTGTACCCAGGATCTAGACTGGGGTGGGGTACCAGTGCTCCTCCAGATATTGCTATGCAACAACTTCCATCACTCCTGAGTATAGACTGTGTTGGATGGGAGTTTCAGTGTAATGACAACTGCTGGTCCAGCACAAGGATGCCACGATCACATCAGTTTTGCTGCCTTGCCCGTCTGTCTCACTTACAACTCAGCACTGGCTGTGCCTTGGCCTCCAGCTCTCACTCACCTCTGCCTCCCTCTGAGGAGGCACCAGAAGTCTTCCAGTGCAAGGCATTCCCAACAGATCCTGCTGTATTTAATTCAATTCACCTTCACTTACCCCATTCGTTACCGCCAGATGATCTCTAGATGCAGTCCACCCCCTCAGGAATATCCTGACCAGCCGCACAGATCCTCCCTAGTCATTCCCCTCTAAATTCATCACCTGCCCAGAAACACCTGGGGAACTTAGGTGGATAGAGGGGGAAATTCCACACCGTACTATTGAGATGGTTCCATCAGCGCAAGCGTTTCTGCTTGCCAGGTAGAGCAGCTTCCCCGCTCCTCCTCCCGCTCTGATATGGGGGTTCTCCTAACCCCCTCGAGCAGATTTGAGAAGGTTGCAAGGGGAGTATAGTGCGGGAAGTCCCACCATGTTAGTGAGACTCATTGCTCTGTCTTCTGCTTGCACAACAGCTTAGTTGAATCCAGCCCTTGGGGCCCATGTCCTCATCTGCTGGGTCTGTTTTCGTTATCATGGGCAAGCTGTGTTGTCCATTAATTTCTCAAGCCCACCTAAGCTACTTCTTGTGCCAGCAAATTCTCTAAGTCAGTTCTGTGTTGTGTGGAAGAAGTGCTTTCTCTCATCTGCTGCCAATCAATTTCATTGACTGACCCCAAGTTCTAGTGCTGAGAGAGAGGGAGCAGGAGAAAATATCTCTTCACAATGCATAATCCTTTAAACCTCTATCATGCACGCCCCCCGCCATCCCTCGCCCTTTCTATTTTTCAAACACAAAAGCCTGAAAAGCTTTAGCCGTTTCCCATAGAGAATGTGCTCCTGTTCTTTGGCCATTTTGGCTGCCCGTTTCCAGTTCCACAATGACCTTCTTGAAGTTGAGCAACCAGAACGATTTGCACAGCAATGGAGAACCTCAGGCCCAGGTGCTGAGTGCAGCCCTCATGGCCTTTAAAGCCAGCCCTTGGGATTCTCCCAAGGCCACACCCGTTGGTGTGGTGCCAGTGTGGTGTAGTGGTTAAGAGCGGTGGACTCGTAATCTGGTGAACCGGGTTCGATTCCCCGCTCCTCCACATGCAGCTGCTGGGTGACCTTGGGCTAGTCACACTTCTCTGAAGTCTCTCAGCCCCACTCACCTCACAGAGTGTTTGTTGTGGGGGAGGAAGGGAAAGGAGAATGTTAGCCGCTTTGAGACTCCTTCGGGTAGTGATAAAGCGGGATATCAAATCCGAACTCTTCTTCTCTTCTTCTTTTTATTCCTAGGTCATTCTCCTCACCTGCCCTGCTCTCCACCCTCTTTGAGGGCTTTTGCCTGGCTAGAATTTGCTTTCCTGAAGGGAGAACAGTGAGGGGGTGTGTGTGCATACTTTTCAAAGGTCAGGTTTAGAGGCAGCCCCACAGAGAGCACATTGCAATAATCCAGCCCCAAGGTTACCAGCACATGGCCTGCAGTGGCCTAGTTTATGTTCTCATGGCATTTTCCCAGCCAATTAAGACTAGAGAGCCATGGTTTGTGGTAGCAAATGAAAACATCAACACACTCTCAGTTGCCACGATCTCCATCATTCCTCCATACAGCATCCTCTAGTCTTCTAGTCTTCCTTGCTCCTTTTTTTTGGGGGGGGGGGCGGAGGCATGCAAATTTAAGAATACCATGGCTTTGAGAGGGGGATAAAGACTTCTTGTCTTTGGCAAATACAGAAGCGGCATAAGATAAGTAGTTATACTTGTTGGCAACTCGCAAATCCTTCAAAACGGAGATGTTTTCAAGAATTCATGTATCCTTCCCACAGAGAAATGTACCAATTTTCCCTGCTCTATTGTATTCTTTTATCTGCCTGAAAACTGTTAGCTCCCTATGCACCAGTGTATAATGGGGCCCTCAACTGTAAAGAAGAAGACGGCTTTGCCTGTTCTAAGTATTATGGGAAGGGGGGAAGAGATATTTATGATGATGCAGTTGTTGCTTGCAATTGCATTGCAAATCATAAATGGGACGAGTTGCTGGATTGTGTTCCGTGGATACACCTGATTTAATCTTCAGCTTCACACTTTGAGGCAAATGTTTTCATTTGATAGGGAAGTGGCAAGCTGCAAATGGGCTTTCTACAATATATCAGATTCCCATCTTCCTGTATATTGTGGAGGTGGAGATGTGGGTGGGTGGGAGAATTCTAAGTATAAAACCTCCATTGCACCTTGAGCTGCATTTGTGTTAATTTTACATACAATTAAGTTGTGCAATTAATAGAGTACATATGATGAAGTGAGTAACGAAAGCATGAAATATATATTCTGGGTAACCTTCATCTTAATCTCCCGCCCTCCCTTCCTTTCTTGGACTTTTAATTACCTGCTGTTGTAACATCTGTATCTGTGATTCCAGGGCTAGATTTGTGTCCCTGCTCATTGCCAGCAGTTACAAGTTTAATTCTGTTGTTGTTGTTTAGTCGTTTAGTCGTCTCCCACTCTTTGTGACCCCATGGACCAGAACACGCCAGGCACTCCTGTCTTCCACTGCCTCCCACAGTTTGGTCAAACTCATGCTGGTAGCTTTGAGAACACTGTCCAACCATCTCGTCCTCTGCCGTCCCCTTCTCCTTGTGCCCTCCATCTTTCCCAACATCAGGGTCTCTTCCAGGGAGTCTTCTCTTCTCATGACATAGCCAAAGTATTAGAGCCTCAGCTTCAGGATCTGTCCTTCCAGTGAGCACTCAGGGTTGATTTCCTTAAGAATGGATAGGTTTGTTCTTCTTGCAGTTCATGGGACTCTCAAGAGTCTCCTCCAGCACCATGGACAAAGACAACAGTTTAATTCTAGTGCATCACAAAGAAGGCACACATACCCAGAACCCTTGCAGTTTACATTCCAGGAGTGCAAACAAAAATAAGAAGAGATGGAAAGGAAAAGATCCCTGTTTTTAACTGTTTAATGGAGGACATAGAGCAAAAGGCTTCTCTGCAGAAGGATCTGAAGGAAGACAAAAAGAGATGGGACCACGTCAATGCACTCTCGTGGGCTTACAAGAGTAAGAGGCCGCAAAGGCAAGAGTGGCACCTGTCACTTAAGTAAGCAGGAGATTTTTGAGTGGTGAAAGTTGGCCAACCTGGCATCAGGGTCTGGCATCCATGGGCAGTTTCCATGTGCCCGTTGGTGCTGATGTCAGGTCTGGATTAGATCCATCTTCCTCTCTGTCCTCCCCTTTCAGTTTTCCTGTGACCCAGAGCAATTCTGCACTGGTGCATTATGGGGGAATTTAAAAGGAAATGTCAAATCTCAATGCTGTTGGTACCTACCACCTGTAAGACCAGTGCCAGAGAGGCCCACCAGGCAGAAGTTTCCGGGGGGTCTTATCCAGCGAAGGGAACCAATCCAATATATTGGCAAATCTGGAGCAATGAGAGTCCTGTAGCTAAGTCAAGAGATAAAGTGAAGGATTTGGGGGCAAACCCAGGGGTGAGGAACCTCAGGCCCCGGGGTCAAATGTGCCCCCCAGGCATCTCTAGTTGGCTCTCAAGACTTCACCCACACCAGACACCCTGTCAGAATGTGTCTCTTCTCAGTCCTGCTCCACTCTCTCAAGTGCTTTTGCCTGGCTAGAAGTGTGTCCTCAAACTGAAATCATGCATGAAGTTGGGTTGCTTGCAGAAACCTCTGCCCAGAGTGTAGCATCCTGCACTAACGCATGTCTGTAGCATCACCTACTCTTGCCCCCGACTCCACCCACCCCTGTCATGTCGTCAGTGGAAGATTTATCATGGGTGAACATGGCCCTTGAATCAAGAAGGGTTCTCCAGCCCCTGCTTTGCCCTCTGGCCACCCCCGAAAATGGAATCTGCTCGCCGCATAGTGGCTTCATGGGAACAGCCATTACATACAGATGCAGGCTGATATGTGTTGCTTGAATGGAGCTGTGTATTGGAATTAACATGTTAATTAGCTGCCAGCTCCTTCTGTTTCCACAAGGTCCATTCATTATCACCAATGCTTGCTATTCGAGTCTGCCATTCTATTTATGCTAATTTTGAAATTATTCCTGCCTCTCTTTTTTTGTTTTACTTTAATAACTATTTATGACTCCTAGAAAAATACACCTAATTAATACCTAGCTGCAGCGCTGCAATTAAATGTTAATCAGATTTGATTTCTAGAGTAATGCACCAGCAATCTCCTAATCTCCCGAGTTACAACTTGATGAAAACTTGATTACCCTAGTTACAGAGTTCATGATTCAGAAAGCCCTTTTCCCTTCCTCTCCCTTTCCCATGGAAAGAAAGCTCGGCTTGGTGTTGTGGCCCTTCCTGCTTTATATTTTGTCTATGCTCTAGTGCTTGGTGGAGATAAATTATTTCCAAATGAGATGCAATCATGGCAGAAAGAAAGCCAACCATAAAGGCTGGATATAAAAATAAAAAGGACTGCAGTCTGCGGCACATATTGACCTGTCAAACTGATCTAAACTTAGCAAAGGATTTTTTTATATTAATATTAACCTGGGGATGGCCGTGTCTCACCAAATCATGTCCCTGTGGCTTTCAGAGTAACAGGAGCAGGCAGATGAGGGGAGCTTGAGTAACATGTGAACTTTTAACCCAGACACCTTCTCAGCAGATCCCTAACAATGTATGGTCTTTGCAAAGTGTGAGGTAAGCTTTCCTCATGGGAGAACATTTTGAAGTGGAGCAGAGCTGTTGTTTTAATGCATGGATTTTAGCCTGTCTGGATTACTGCGCCTGACTTTCCATGAAAATATTCTGCATTGATGTCAGAACAAAGCCCAGGCTTACAGGTAGCTGTTCCCAATTTTTTTAGCACCTGTTCACCAGTCAGGGATCTCTGAGCCCTTCCAGACATCCTTTCCATTGTGCATTCATGATGATTCGTGTTCGTGATAATATTGGGACAATTGTACACAATCCTGCTTTTAAATACTGTTTGCACCTGCAAATGTACAGCTTCATTTCCAATCAGTGCATGACCCATAACTTCCTGCTGGAATCCTTTTAACTTTTTATCCTACAAAAGTCCCATGTTTGTTTTGTAATTGCCCATAATGCACTTTCAATATCAACATAGACTTAAATCTAAGAAAAAAGAAAAAGAGAGAAAGAAAGATAAACACATACATGAATATATAAATGAGGGCATGTGTTTTTGTCCCATTTTCATTGCCCTATAGGGCAGGAATGCACCCATCATATGGCAACAATGCATATGGGGAAGTATCACCAAACGTTTAATAAATGAGAAGGATGTGTGGACAGTCAGGAAGAAATCCACCATCAAGGCCCTATTATTGAATCAGTTAAAAGTTTTGGGATACACCTGCAAAACAAACAAACAAGTCTGAAGGAGCCCTATTATATCAAACCCTGGGAGAAAACTAAACTTAAGCCCAGTTAATGCCATTAGCAAAGTTTCTGGGACTTTTCATAGAATCATAGAATCATAGAGTTGGAAGAGACCACAAGGGCCATCGAGTCCAACCCCCTGCCAAGCAGGAAACACCATCAGAGCACTCCTGACATATGGTTGTCAAGCCTCTGCTTAAAGACCTCCAAAGAAGGAGACTCCACCACACTCCTTGGCAGCAAATTCCACTGTCAAACAGCTCTTACTGTCAGGAAGTTCTTCCTAATGTTTAGGTGGAATCTTCTTTCCTGCAGTTTGGATCCATTGCTCCGTGTCCGCTTCCCTGGAGCAGCAGAAAACAACCTTTCTTCCTCCTCTATGTGACATCCTTTAATATATTTGAACATGGCTATCATATCACCCCTTAACCTCCTCTTCTCCAGACTAAACATGCCCAGCTCCCTTAGCCGTTCCTCATAAGGCATCGTTTCCAGGCCTTTGACCATTTTGGTTGCCCTCCTCTGGACACGTTCCAGTTTGTCAGTGTCCTTCTTGAACTGTGGTGCCCAGAACTGGACACAGTACTCCAGGTGAGGTCTGACCAGAGCAGAATACAGTGGCACTATTACTTCCCTTGATCTAGATGCTATACTCCTATTGATGCAGCCCAGAATTGCATTGGCTTTTTTAGCTGCCGCGTCACACTGTTGGCTCATGTCAAGTTTGTGGTCAACCAAGACTCCTAGATCCTTTTCACATGTACTGCTCTCAAGCCAGGTGTCACCCATCTTGTATTTGTGCCTCTCAATTTTTTTGCCCAAGTGCAATACTTTACATTTCTCCCTGTTAAAATTCATCTTGTTTGTTTTGGCCCAGTTCTCCAATCTGTCAAGGTCATTTTGAAGTGTGATCCTGTCCTCTGGGGTGTTAGCCACCCCTCCCAGTTTGGTGTCATCTGCAAATTTGATCAGGATGCCCTTGAGTCCATCATCCAAGTCGTTGATAAAGATGTTGAATAAGACCGGGCCCAAGACAGAACCCTGTGGCACCCCACTAGTCACTCTTCTCCAGGATGAAGAGGAACCATTGATGAGCACCCTTTGGGTTCGGTCAGTCAGCCAGTTACAAATCCACTGAGTGGTAGCATAGTCAAGACCGCATTTTACCAGCTTCTTTACAAGAATATCATGGGGCACCTTGTCAAATGCCTTGCTGAAATCAAGGTAGGCTACATCCACTGCGTTCCCTTCATCTACCAGGCTTGTAATTCTGTCAAAAAATTAGATCAGGTTAGTCTGACATGACTTATTTTTCAGAAATCCATGCTGACTATTGGTGATCACAGCATTCCTTTCTAGGTGCTCACAGACTGTTTGCTTAATGATCTGCTCCAGATCATTTCTCACTTTAGCAGCACAGCTTTGCATGTCTGAATGTGCTCTCTCTATTTATCATAAGAGTTTAGGAAGAGCCTTGCTTGATCATCCAGGCCAATGGCTCGTCCATTTCAGCATCCTTTTCTCACAGTGTCCAACCAGATTTGTGTGGGACAGACACACAGACACACAGAGAACGCACCCCCTTCACTGCCTATAGAAAGCCAGCTTGTCAGGAAGAATAAGGTGCAGCCTAGCCTCCCTTTTGGCATGCCATATTTCTACGTGTGGCTAGTTCCTCTCAAAAAAGGAGGTTTCAAACATGCAGCCTCCCATCTAGATCCTGAAAAGGTACAATATGGGGGGGGAGGAGATCTAGGATCTTTCCACTCTTCCCCAAACACCAGGGTTAAGGAAAGGCCTCTTAATCTGACAGACCACAGGTCTGATCCTATTTGACATTCTCTCTATTCCTCATTGGCTTATCGATCACTCCATGCTAATTAGCCACAAGTGTTGTCACATCCCATAAGAACCTGAGCCTATTAGAAGGATTGATTTCCAATGGTGATACCTGGTAAACACTTCAGAGATGTGCCTCATGTAAATTTGGGGCGGGGTGGGGGGGTTCTCTGGTGGTTTCTCACCCATCCCTTCTCATAAAAGGGCATGCCAAGAAAAGACTTGTAAGAATGTGTGTGTGTCTACATGGGCGAAGGACTGTCTTCGCATCATTCCCTCTATTGTGGATGTTCAGGCTGTGAGTGCCATTGAGTATGTAGCCGAAAGGTCATCATCCCTGCACAAGAGGGAGTTATCAGCAGGTGGAGCAGGTTCTGGTCCATTTGGGCAGATGGGGCCCTGCCTAGAGTGCGCCGGCCAGCCACTACCTGACTGTGTTGTCATTCACATGTTTGTCAGTGTCCCCTTCAGGGAATGACATCAGCAGCACCAACAAGAACAGTGTAAATGTGAAGTGTTCTTGAAGGTTCATCTTCTTGTAGCCCAGGGCAGATGAGTTATTAGGATTATGCTACATACGACATGTTGCTGTAGGCAATCTGTGATTGGATCTCCCAACATCTTTAACTTCTGCTAAAAGCAGTCATTGAAAGTGGACTTCACTGATGGAGCCAGTGTGGTGTAGTGGTTCAGAGCGGTGGACTCGTAATCTGGTGAACCGGGTTCGATTCCCCACTCCTCCACATGCAGCTGCTGGGTGACCTTGGGCTAGTTACACTTCTCTGAAGTCTCTCAGCCCCACTCACCTCCCAGAGTGCTTGTTGTGGGGGAGGAAGGGAAAAGGAGAATGTTAGCTGCTTTGAGACTCCTTAGGGTAGTGATAAAGTGGGATATCAAATCCAAACTCCTCCTCCTCCTCTTCTTCTATTTACTTGTCACCTTTCTAGCGTGTGTTGCGCACAGAGCAGTTCCCAACAAACATACGTTTATCAAGTGACCAGGATCAAGGTTCTGTGGTACCAGAAGATGAGGGGTTAAACACACACACCAATTGCAGAATGCAAATCCATCAGGAAACTGCTGTCAGCCACAGAGAAGGAAAATATGTGCAACATGCCCCCCCCCCCAAAGAGCATGAATGGAAGCCACCAAAAGAAAACCCGTTCACTTTGATATGGCCACTAAATAAGTAGAAGAGGGAGAAACACCATTCCTTTGTTCCCTTCTCCAGTTCACAGTAGGCAAGCAGATTTCATACAAGGATCCAGTGGAAATAATGGGGAAGATCAATAATGGAAGACAGAGTGCCCACCGCTAAGGTTTTTGCTATGGGGGGGTGTCTTGTGATCAGTTCCCAGGGGGCAATGCTTAGGCTTGGCCAATGCATCATCTGAACTGAATGGTGTGTTGGAATATTCTGTAAGAAAAGTCCCCTGAGATGTGCAGAGGAGTTCCACTACAGACAAGTTAGCATGCCGGAGGCTCCCTCAAGGTAGAAAGTTTGAAAACCTTGGTAGGTGGTTAATTGAACCTGCTCTTCACCATCCCAGAAGGCTCTCTTTTCCAGTGAACTTTCTCCCATACCCCTTGCTGTAAAGAAAAACCAAGAAAGTTGTCAGCAAATGCAATTAAACAGGGCATGTGACTGACATCCTCTGGCCGTGCCGTTCCAAGCATAACCCGTCCAGTTGTTTTGCTCCCTGTGGTTTCTTCTCCAGTTCACAGCAGGCAAGCAGATTTCAAACAAGGATCCGGTGAAAATCATGGAGAAGATCAATAATGGAAGACAGATAGCCCACCACTAAGGTTTTTGCTACAGGGGGTGTCTTGTGGTCAGTTCCCAAGGGGCAACGCTTAGGCTTGGCCAATGCATCATATGAACTGAGTGGTGCGTTGGAATATTCTGTAAGAAAAGTCCCCTGAGATGTGGTTTCTTGCCTACTTTTTGTTACTTTCATATGCAGTTGTTGCCCTCTAAAGATGCAAGGAGCCGAGATGGAGGCCTAGTTTAGTTACGCAGTGGTTGAGAATTAGGAGCTGAATTTGAGGGGGGCACATCCCAGCTTGATTAGGCTCCCTGCCTCAGTTCTGCTGTCACCTCACAGCCCTGGTGTAGCTCTCCAAACCATTCAGTGCTGCAAAGTGAAGATATATCTGGGTGCATTCAGATGTGGGGGATACAGTGGTGCCTTGGGTTACAGACGCTTCAGGTTACAGACTCTGCTAACCCAGAAATAGTACCTTGGGTTAAGAACTTTGCTTCAGGATGAGAACAGAAATCATGCTCTGGTGGCACGGTGGCAGCAGGAGGCCCCATTAGCTAAAGTGGCACCACAGGTTAAGAACAGTTTCAGGTTAAGAACAGACCTCCAGAATGAATTCAGTTCTTAACCCGTGGTACCACTGTATATTGCATTAGTTTCCATGATTTATTATGCTAGTACTTCTGCCCAATTTTGTAATGTTCCTTTTGCACTGCATTACATGTTGCTCTCTCTACTCCCTTCCTCATAGCACTAGAACAATAGAGCTGAATGTTGGAAGATTCAGGGAAGATAAAATACTCACACAGTGCATAGTCAAACTATGGAGCTTGCTCTCCGAGTAGGCAGCAATGGCCACCAACTTGAATGGCTTTAAAAGAGGATTGGACAAAATCATGGAGGAGAGGACTGTCAATGCCTACTAGCCATGATGGCTGCCATTTGCCTCCACAGTTGGAGGCAGCAATACTTCCGAATCGCCAGAGGTCGCCAGAGTGGTGCATGCTCTAGTTATCTCTCGCTTGGATTACTGCAATGCACTCTATGTGGGGCTACCTTTGAAGGTGACCCGGAAATTACAACTAATCCAGAATGTGGCAGCTAGACTGGTGACTGGGAGCGGCCGCCAAGACCACATAACACTGGTCTTGAAAGACCAACATTGGCTCCCAGTACGTTTCCGAGCACAACTCAAAGTGTTGGTGCTGACCTTTAATGCCCTAAATGGCCTCAGCCCAGTATACCTGAAGGAGCATCTCCACCCCCATCGTTCTGCCCAGACACTGAGGTCCAACGCTGAGGGCCTTCTGGCAGTTCCCTCGCTGTGAGAAGCCAAATTACAGGGAACCAGGCAGAGAGCCTTCTCGGTAGTGGCACCCACCCTGTGGAACGCCCTGCCACCAGATGTCAAAGAGAAGAACAACTACCAGACTGTTAGAAGACATCTGAAGGCAGCCCTGTTTAGGGAAGCTTTTAATGTTTAACAGACCAATGTATTTTAATACTTTGTTGGAAGCCGCCCAGAGTGGCTGGGGAAACCCAGCCAGATGGGCGGGGTATTAATATACAGTGGTGCCTCGCAAGACGAAATTAATTTGTTCTGCGAGTTTCTTCGCCTTGCGGATTTTTTGTCTTGCGAAGCACGGCTATTAACGGTATTAACGGTTTTAAGAAAAAGGAAACAAACTCGCAAGAACTCGCAAGACGTTTTCGTCTTGCGCAGCAAGCCCATAGGGAAATTCGTCTTGCGAAGCAACTCACGAAACGAAAAACTCTTTCGTCTTGCGCGTTTTTCGTCTTGCGAGGCATTCATCTTGCGAGGTACCACTGTATTATTATTATTATTATTATTATTATTATTATTATTATTATACCAGTTGCTGGAAAACTATGGGAGGGGAGAGAGCTCATGTGCTTGAGTCCTGCCTGCTGATTTCCTACAGGCATTTTGTTGGCCACTGTGAGAATAGGATGTGCGATTTGAAAGGCCATTGGCCTGATCCAGCAGGCTCTTCTTATGTTCTTATGTACTTCCATTGCATTGTGGAACAGCAACTTTGCAACCCATATCCTGGCATGCTGTGCTAAATTTCTTTCACACCCATGGGTGCGGGGTGAGACAACAATGAGCATCATTGGACTATGTTATTACTCCCCCGCCCTTTCTGCACATGCCTGCTTCTGTTCCCCCATGATTCCCCCCCTTGAAATCAGCTGGAAAGAGATGCATGCTGGTATACCACCCCAAATTCCCTCACTTGCCCCAAATTTTGTCACTTTACTCCCACAATTTTCCAGGTTAAGGGGGCTGCAAATGGATTGGTTTTTTTGAGCATGCACTATAATCTGTTAGTGTCCCAGAAGTGGCTTTTGCAACACGTGAAAGCCCAAGTAAAATGAAGAAGTTAGGGAAGTGTCAGGGAAATGCAATAAACTGTCGTCGTGAATGCAGCCTCTTTTATACAGTGGTACCTTGGGTTACAGACGCTTCAGGTTACAGACTCCGCTAACCCAGAAATATTACCTCAGGTTAAGAACTTTGCTTCAGGATGAGAACAGAAATCGTGCAGCGGCGCAGCGGCAGCAGGAGGCCCCATTAGCTAAAGTGGTGCTTCAGGTTAAGAACAGTTTCAGGTTAAGAATGGACCTCTGAAATGAATTAAGTTCTTAACCCGAGGTACCACTGTATAAGGGTTGTTCAAAGGGCTGCCTCTGGGAACTCCATCATTGCTTTTGCTCTGACATCCAGGGTGCAGAGATGGAGAAATTGACAACAGCCATTCCTACAACTGTCTGGCTTCCCCCTTCTTGACTCCCAGCACCCCCACATCCTTCCTGACTGGACTGGGGGCCACACTGTTTACCATCCTGGCGGTGGAGATTCATTTCAGGCATGCCAGCCCTCGCCTCCTCAACGCCGGGCCCTTAGATGCCGGGATCAGTTTTCCCCGACATCAAAAGGTTGTAGGTCTAGCTGTGCTTCCTTTGTGTTTGTGCAATCATTTATGAGACTGTTCATTCACAAAAGGTCTGGCTGCTCAGAACTCTGAGCCTGCAACACCACATCTGAAAAACTTGCCTGCTCCGTGAATAAAACATTTCTTATTGAAGAATCCCCCTTACAATATACAATTTCCTTTGATAAGCCTCCCTGAAGGATGCAGAGCATGTATTACGCTCGTGTCTCAAACATATTAGATGCTAAAGGAATTGCAGTTTTCTGTTGCCAGGCGATTTGCACAATGCTTTCTGGATTTTATCCCTTCCTCCCCAAAATCATTTCCCTCTTCTTCACCTCTCTGGCCCCACCCTCTCCACATGCTTATTTTACAGTGACACTATTCCCAGATTCCCTTTTGATTGCCTGTCATTGCAGTGGTGGTGCTTATGGGTCCTCATTCATTTTTATTTTAAATTCAAGGTCCATTCACTGTTTTATTATTTTTAGCCTTCGGGTTCTGTATATTATTCATGATGGCATCGGCCCCATTTTAGCTGTCAGGCCTCCATCAGAGCCCTCTCAATGGACTCTCTTGGGGCACTAATGAAAGGCAGATGGCTGGAACATTGATGATATAATCAAAGGGCTCCGGTCCAGAGTAATGAGAACGGGGTGAGAGTTTTCCGAGGGGAAGGGAAGAAATGGGCCCTTTGTTATTTAGCCTTTGAAACAGCGCTTCAAGAATAAAAGGAACATAATGCCATTTAGGGGGGAAAGGAGGAAGCACTTTAAAATGTCAGGAGTCTACGATCCCGTCCCGAAGATGGGGCAGCGGAATTTCCAGGCGTACAGTTGGAGCATCTAAAGCCCAGTTTCTGAAAATGAGGGGCACAGCCTGGGACTGGCCGCAGCAATGGGGGTGAGCATTGTTAGCAGGAAGAATGGTGAGCAGGGGCAGAATAAAAACTTTCAAGGGAATATGGAGAGGACTTTGGTAGCATGGAAGGAGTATGGTAAAACGGTGCCATCAAGAGAGACTCTTGTACCTAGAATGAGATGGAAAGTCAAAAGACCGAGCCCTGTCCCACCCCCCCAAAAAAATCCTCTCTTGGCTACCCTGGTTGTTCTGGTCAGAAGAGGTCAGAGTGCAACATGAAATGTCTCAGTGCCTCTTAGGCACTTACCTAGGAGGAATGTCAGTTGAATATGCTTGTGCGTGATTCTGCATGAAAGGTGTGCTCAGTGGCTGAAGCCAGCAAGGGCCGCCATCTTTGGTTGCCATATCACAGTGAATGAAGTCTTATTTCAGAGACATTTCCATATGTAGGCTGTTGTTGTTTAGTCATTAAGTCGTGTCCGACTCTTCGTGACCCCATGGACCAGAACACGCCAGGCACTCCTGTCTTCCACTGCCTCCCGCAGTTTGGTCAAACTCATGCTGGTAGCTTTGAGAACACTGTCCAACCATCTCGTCCTCTGTGCCCCCTTCTCCTTGTGCCCGCAATCTTTCCCAATATCAGGGTCTTTTCCAGGGAGTCTTCTCTTCTCATGAGGTGGCCAAAGTATTGGAGCCTCAGCTTCATGATCTGTCCTTCCAGTGAGCACTTAGGGCTGATTTCCTTCGGAATGGATAGGTTTGATCTTCTTGCAGTCCATGGGACTCTCAAGAGTCTCCTCCAGCACCATAATTCAGAAGCATCAATTCTTCGGCGACCAGCCTTCTTTATGGTCCAGCTCTCACTTCCATACATCACTACTGGGAAAACCATAGCTTGTAGGCTGTACGATTGAGAATTTTGACGTTTTATATTGTTGTAAACCACTTGGAGGTTTTCTTACAATCAACCAGTATATAATTTTGGTTTTGTTTTATTTAATAAATATGCATACCACTTTTCATCCCAAGATCACATGGCGGTTTAAATAAAAGACAGGTGACAGCTATACAGGGGCCTCCTGTACACCATTTCTCACTTTGCCAGCACTGGCCTAGTAATGTTTCAGATTTAACTGTTCATCTGCCATAACCATTTCCCCCCTGACCTCGTAGGACTGGTATGCTCGTCTAATTAATTAATTAAGCAAAGGTTGCAGGCATAATTACTATTTACATCAACTTTATTCTTTTGTGAGTCTGGCTGGAGCTCGTTTCCTGTTTCAAAATTTGTGTGTGTGTGGCTTTGGGGTGGGGGGCAGACTTCTAAGCAAGGCTGCATTCCTATACACAATTACGTGAGAACAAATCCTATTGAATTTGATGGGGTTTGCTTATGAGTAGTCATGAATAGGATTGCAGTGTCCATTTATTTCCTGCAGCTTTTTACTGCATGCCTCTGCAATTTGACCTTGACAATACATGTGCCAGTACTCACCATGAAGTTGTTATAGCCACACTTTTAACATTTGGGTTGGGGGGAGGTGTTGGTGCTGCATACCGCTGAGTACCCCCCAGAAACAAAGCACTGCTTCAGATGCAAATTTGGGAACACATCTATCACGGATTCTGTGTTGGTCACTAGGTGGATTTTTCAGCCTGCCTTGCCCCACCCTACAGCCCAAGGAACCTTCTATGCATAGCTGTCAACTTTCAGATTTGAAAATAAGGGATCAGCAGCCTCGAAAATAAGGGATCAGCAGCCTCACCTGTCCTGGGGACAGTCTATGGGATATCTAACAATCCAGGATAGCAGTGGGAAGCAGCGGGAAATGGTGCTGTAATAAGGGAATTTCCCGCAAAAAAAAGGGAAGATTGACAGCTATGCTTCTATAGCAGCTGTTTGCAGAAGGAAAACTGCCGGGTGAAAGACTCTTGTTTGCCATGAGAGGGTGGTTGCTCTCGCCTGTTCTGCCCCACCTCCAGCCCAAAGAACCTTCAGGAGGAAGTTGCTTCCATGGACATTATGTGTATGTGTAGTTTAATGAGCTGAACAGAGTGAAAGGTTATGAGTCATGGGGATGGGGAGGTTTTGTGTATGACCTTAACACAGCTTATCAGGTTATCACAGTGCTTAACAGCGTTCTATCATGTTATGGAACAGCTGGGGCAATAACAACAATAGCAACAGCAACAATAACAAATAATTTGGGATTCATTTGAAGGAAATGCAACCTAAACATATAATAAATCAAATCAATCTGGACTAAGTATGTGTGCTCTCTAGGAATGCAATATTGATATCCTTGCAATCTATACAGATGCAGCAGAAGAAACATTAAGTGTGTTGATTCATTACAATTCCGGGCAACTGAGGAAAATTGGTATATAAGAGCAGAAAAGGACATTAGGCATGCATACAGTTCTGATACAGAAAGCCGTCCGTGCATCTGTTTTCCCAGTCTACTGGGGTATTGGAAATATAGCCTTGATACAGTTTAATAGTCTGTTCATATAGAGCCGGTTTCCGGAATGTTTTGTGGGTTGATGCTTCGTCCCAGTTCTAAATCAGACTATTTATAACTACCCGTAATGAGCTCAGGTTTCATTCATAAAACAGATCCTCGTGGAAATGAGAAGTGGAGGGATTATTAGCAGCATTTGGCCATCAAGAGGGTGCACTGCAATGACCTTTTCTGCTCCTGTAAACTGCACAATGCAAAGTTACCCAGAGAACCTGGCCATAATAGCAATTAAAGCAACAGCATATTCACAGGAGCTTTATTTAATTTGTGTTTTCTGTCTGGTTTAAGAGATACAATGTTGGTCAAACTTGAGGAGCTAGTTTAACAATTTAGGATTTTTTAAAATTAAATAGGTTCACAGTACCTCTCTGCATGAGGGACATGGGTGGCGCTGTGGGTTAAACCACAGGGCCTAGGACTTGCCGATCAGAAGGTCGGCGGTTCGAATCCCCGCAACGGGGTGAGCTCCCGTTGCTCGGTCCCTGCTCCTGCCAACCTAGCAGTTCGAAAGCACAAAAGGGCAAGTAGATAAATAGGTACCGCTCTGGCGGGAAGGTAAACGGCGTTTCTGTGCGCTGCTCTGGTTCACCAGAAGCGGCTTAGTCATGCTGGCCACATGACCCGGAAGCTGTACGCTGGCTCTCTCGGCCAATAAAGCGAGATGAGCGCCACAACCCCAGAGTCAGCCATGACTGGACCTAATGGTCAGGGACCCCTTTACCCTATACCTTTACCTCTCTGCATCCCAGTTATGTTCAAATGTAGCGTGTGATGGGACCTCTTCCCTGGCATGGCACACTCAGACCATCGAATTATAGCATTGCAGAGTTGAAAGGGACCCTGAGGATCATCTAATCCACCCTACTGCAATGCAGGAATATGCAGCTGTCCCATACAGGAACCGTACCTTCAACCTTGGCATTATCAGCACCAGGCTCTAACCGCTTGGGCTGCCCAGGCACACCCTGCCCACATTATGTAGTTTGTAATGTAGAGGCTTGCAACCACCTCTGGAATCTGTCTTATCCACATCTCCACCATTAATTTATATAATAATAATAATAATAATAATAATAATAATAATAATAATAATTTATTTATACCCTGCCCATCTGGTGGGCTTCCCCAGCCACTCTGGGCAGCTTCCAACAAAATATTAAAATACAGTAATGAATCAAACATTAAAAGCTTCCCTAAACAGGGCTGCCTTTAGATGTCTTCTAGTGGAGTTGGTCTCTGCATTGCCCTTCTGTATTATGACATCATTGCATGTTCATGATGCTAAATAACAACGCGGTGCTTTTCTCACATGACACTGAACTCCATCAGAGCGCACCTTGCTCAAGGAGGTGGAAGCTATTTCAGCGGATGCCAGTCTTTCCTTCTGGCACTCTTTGAAGCAGACCTTAGCAAAAGGAGCAGCATGAGGCAGCTTGCAAAGGGCTCAGTTTGGCTGGAGGGAAAAACAGCAAGAAAAAAAGAAAGCAGCCCTTTTGGGAAGCAACTGCCTTTGGGAAAAGTTGCCTCTATGCAGGATTCTGCTGCAGGTGGGCTAATCTCCCCCAAAGCAGCTGTTTTTGCTGTTGTTTCAGGCTGAGACAGGAACCCATGGCTGGCTTAAAGGCTTTGCACAGTCTCCCTGCACTCCCCTTTCAGACTTCTGAGACTACTTTTGACCTATCCCAGGTCAAAGGCCTGGAATCGATGCCTTATGAGGAACGGCTAAGGGAGCTGGGCATGTTTAGCCTGGAGAAGAGGAGGTTAAGGGGTGATATGATAGCCATGTTCAAATATATAAAAGGATGTCACATAGAGGAGGAAGAAAGGTTGTTTTCTGCTGCTCCAGAGAAGCAGACACGGAGCAATGGATCCAAACTACAAGAAAGAAGATTCCACCTAAACATCAGGAAGAACTTCCTGACAGTAAGAGCTGTTTGACAGTGGAATTTGCTGCCAAGGAGTGTGGTGGAGTCTACTTCTTTGGAGGTCTTTAAGCAGAGGCTTGACAACCATATGTCAGGAGTGCTCTGATGGTGTTTCCTGCTTGGCAGGGGGTTGGACTCGATGGCCCTTGTGGTCTCTTCCAACTCTATGATTCTATGATTCTATACTTGCACATTTGACAGGTGAGGAGCCCCACCCACCAAGCAATAATAGCACCATATGATTGGCCGGGACGCGGATGGCGCTGTGGGTTAAACCACAGGGCCTAGGACTTGCCAATCAGAAGATTGGCAGTTTGAATTCCCGCGACGGGGTGAGCTCCCGTCAATTGGTCTCTGCTCCTGCCAACCTAGCAGTTTGAAAGCACGTTAGAGTGCAAGTAGATAAATAGGCACCGCTCCGGTGGGAAGGTAAACGGCGTTTCCGTGCGCTGCTCTGGTTTGCCAGAAGCAGCTTAGTCATGCTGGCCACATGCTGGCTCCCTCGGCCAATAAAGTGAGATGAGCGCCGCAACCCCAGAGTTGGCCACGACTGGACCTAATGGTCAGGGGTGCCTTTACCTTTACCTTTTATGATTGGCAGGTGAGACACCACCCACCTGCCAAAACTGGTGCCGATACATTCAGTGCCCATTTAGAGCATGTAATGTCCCCCAGAGACTCCCAGGAGCTGTAGTTCACACCCAACAGAATGACAATGAACTATAATTCTCAGCAGCCTTAACAAACTACAGCTCCAATGTGCTTTGAATGTGTGTTTTAAATGTACGGTGTAGATGTGACCCACCTTTCTGCAATGATACCAGCGCTTGCGTAGACACAGAATTTTCCCGCGCTCCTTTTAATAAGACAGAGCCGCGGTAGTTACTTGTCCTTAAGGAATGTGTGAACAAGTTCTGGCTTCCTCACTTTTTCTGCACGTTTACATGCTCCCATTTCATCTCAGCGTCAAATCTCCCCAATTTAGAAAAGACCTTAGCGTTGCAACCGTAAGCAAAAGTAGGCAAGGTGGTTATTATGGTACAGATGTTTAAATTTCAGCTGCATTTCCTTTACTCCCCCCCCTCCTGCCCTCTTTTTGGAGGGCGGGGGGGTGGGGAAATATATTTCCTTTGAATGTAGAAAAATAACAGTCTTTAAACCCTCTGTGTGCAGACTCTACTTTGAGAATGTGTGAACATCACTTGTGTGTGCCCCCCTCCTCACTTTTTCCTCTGCCTCTTTCCAAAACTACAAGCTAATGAGGGGTTTGGTAGACACATAGCAGCTGTGATAGCAGTATGTCCTTTTATTTATTGATGGAAAGTCTCAGGAGGGCATTGTGTCTAGAATAGAGAAGTAAGTCACCTGGAGTCAGCATCTGAAAGCAGAAAAATAGCATCATTTGTGATGTGGATTCTGACTAGAAGGGACCATACATGGGTGAAGGTTTTGGGTTTCTTCAAGCTGTAAGGCACATGGTAGGAGATATTTTACCTTGCACAACATGACTAATAGTAATAATAGTTTTATTCCTGAGTTGCGTCAAGCAACTTCAACATAGAGAATTATTATTTTTTATCGGGAGGCTCAGTGATCATCTATCAGGAATTCTGTAGTAGTGTATTCTCCACATCAATGAGGGGATCAACTAGATCATCCTTTTCTAAACAGGTGCCCTCCAGATGCTCTTTGACTATGACTCCCATCAGCCCCAGCCAGCATGCTGATGGGAGTTGTAGTCCGACAAGCTGGAAAAAGGCTAAACGCAATGACCTTTAAGGCCCTATTCTCCCTCTGTAGTTTTGTTTCTGCACAGTAAAAATAAAAATAAAAGCAGACATTAAACAACGATAATACACTATCTTGTAGGGAGCAGCACAACCTAAGCTCCTGCCATTGTGAAAGCACAGAGGAGCTGCTTTGGAATGGGCACAATGCAATATACTCAACCTCATACCGGATTTCACGAGGCTCCGGGAAGGAGCCGAGATTCAGCATGGTAATTACAAACATAACTCAGCATGATGGGATGTCCTTGAGAGATTACCCTATAACAAGTGAAGCTTGTAAACATTTTTAAAGGCCTTGCTATGATCCTCTCTTCTTGAGCCTTATACTTTTACAGCTACATGTGGAAAAGCTAACAGAAAATTGTAGCTTTTCAGTGAGCTACTGGGTCAGCCAGGAATATAAACACACAAACACACCCTGAAATGCACTAATGAAAACCAGAGTTATATTCTGAGGTACCAAGGATAAAGTGCAATTCAAATTGTGGAATACATTGATTTCTGTAAAGCTTTTGACAAAGTCCCCCATGATATCCCACACCCTCCAACATTTCTCCGATGAAAATAGGGACGTCCCATTCCATAATGATGATTTTACTATTTATACCCCACACTTCTTACTGTGTTGCCCCAGCCACTCTGAGAAGCTTCCAAAAAACATTATTATTATTATTATTAAAAAAACCTTCCCTTCAGACATCTCAGGGGTCAGATAACTCCATACCCTCCAAAATTTCTCCACTGAAAATAGGGACATCCTAAGGAAAAGTGGGACATTCTGAGATCAAATAAAAACTGGGATGGTTTCTCTAAATCAGGGACATCCCTGGAAAATAGGGACACTTGGAGAGTCTGATATTCTTGCCAGTAAAATGTGGCTGGTAAAATGTGGACTGGATGAGGTAACTGTTGTTGAATTCAAGCCAGCAAAGCCAGCGAAGTTCAGAGGAATTGGCCACCCTCCAGGTGCCCGGCTTGAATCCTTGTTGACCTCCTGTCTGCGACTCCCGGCAAGATCAAGGCGAGGTCTTTATCGGCGATTCTTCCCAACGTGAAGAAGAACACACCACTCCTCCCCCTCTCCCATTGCCAGGGAGGGGAAAGAGACAGACAGAAATATATTTACATGCTTTTATTCCTGTCTTTCCAGCAGTACAGAGAAATCATGTTTGTACCCTCTCATCACAACTGCAGAGAGAGAATAACTCCACCCATGTACTTCCAGTACAGGGTCATGTGCCACTCTGAGCTAACATCCGGTGCTCAGTGCACTGAATAGACCGTCCCTGGTTCCCACGGTACAGTCCCATAACATCAACATCCTGTTTTGCATCCCAGCCACCTGGAGCTCGCTTCTGCATTGCTCCTTTTTCATAACTGGACTGGATGAGGTAACTGTTGGGGTTTTGAAGCTGGTTAACTAACCAAACCCAAAGAGTGCTTTGCCTGGTTCCCTGTAACCTCCCTCCTTGCAAGGAGGGAACCACCAGAAGGCCCTTGGAGCTAGGAGTGAGCATGACAGAGGGAGGGCTTGGAGGTGTGGTGGCAGCAGCAGCAGTGGAAGAAGAGGTGACTGTGGACCAGAGGAGGAAGGCGGTGGGGGTAGGGTAACAGTGATAGCAGTTCCTGCTGGTTTCCTTCTGCAGTGCTTGCCATGAGGTCAGAGAGTTGAGCCCAGGAGCTAAGGCAGGAAGATCTACCTGGTAGACCTGATTCAGTTGATAACATGTAGGTGTTGACAAATATTCTCCTCCTCTAAATTGGGCAGTCTAGAACCTAGTTTCAGCATCCATTCTCCTCTAACTTTGCTCAGAGTCCTGCACTGGTAAAAACAAGCGCTGGACAGCTTGCTGCAGGTAATGAACGACTAATACTATATGGTGTTGTTGTTGTTTAGTCGTTTAGTCGTGTCCGACTCTTCGTGACCCCATGGACCAGAGCACGCCAGGCACTCCAGTCTTCCACTGCCTCCCGCAGTTTGGTAAACTCATGCTGGTAGCTTCGAGAACACTGTCCAACCATCTCGTCTCTGTCATCCCCTTCTCCTTGTGCCCTCCATCTTTCCCCAACATCTTTTCCAGGGAGTCTCCTCTTCTCATGAGGTGGCCAAATTATTGGAGCCTCAGCTTCAGGATCTGTCCTTCCAGTGAGCACTCAGGGCTGATTTCCTTCAGAATGGATAGGTTTGATCTTCTTGCAGTCCATGGGACTCTTAAGAGTCTCCTCCAGCACCATAATTCAAAAGCATCAATTCTTCAGCGATCAGCCTTCTTTATGGTCCAGCTCTCACTTCCATACATCACTACTGGGAAAACCATAGCTTTAACTATATGGGCCTTTGTTGGCAAGGTGATGTCTCTGCTTTTTAAGATGCTGTACTGTGCACCATATTCCTCCTGTGCAACAGGCTGCAGAATCACAGTCCCCAGAATACATGGGCCAAAGACAGTGCCAGGGGAAAAACGAGGAGGGGGAATCATCCCTGGTGGCTCTTTAGTGTAGCAAAAGTGATCACAGTGATAGTCTAATCTTCAAGCCAGCATCTGCGAGGGACCTTGCCTTTCATGCCGCATTGCATCTGCTGAAATAAGGTATATTGACTGCATGTGCATGCACTGAGTACAGCAATAAAAAGAAAGTCATAGCTGCAGCTGGGATTCTCTGTGCCATATCATATCAGCCTATCATGTCAGGATTCATCTTTTGTTCTCCCAGTCGGAATTAATAGCAACTCAGTGTGACAACTTGCTCTGGTCCACCACAACACAATCAGATAATCCCCCTTCTTTTATATACTAAACATGCCGTCCTCTTCTTTCTGCCGCACAGAAGTGCATCGATGTGTTATGCACAGAAGCTGGTGAAAGAAATAGCCAAAGAGCAATAAAAGAGGGCTGCAGACAGAGTAAGAAGGGCAGGAAGGGGAGACAAGGGTGAAATGGGGAGTGAAAAGTGTTGACCCAGAGCTGTCTCCACCTGGTCCTCCCATCTGGAGAGGCTGCCTACACATTATTCAGAATGAGCTCTACATCTCATGTCTCATTTGTGGTGGGTTATGCTCCCATCTCCCACCTCTGATGGAGGACACATCATGCTCCTTCTGCAGTAGTTTGTCCCCCTTTGGTCCCCAACTTGCACTCATCTCTCACCTGTGGCTCCTAGAAGCTGTCAGCATGTAGCAGTGGCCAAACCCTGGAAACAGTTTTGACTGGTCAGCTAAAAAAAGGGGGGAGTAGCCGATGGTTCTCAGACCATCCGTGAGTTAGGGACTTCCCCCTGAATGTGAATACAGTCATACCTCATGTTGTGTTTGCTTCATGATACGTTTTTTCAGGTTGCGTCCCGCGGCGACCCGGAAGTACCAGAAAGGGTTACTTCTGGGTTTCGCTGCTCGCGCATGCGCAGATGCACAAAATGACATCACGTGCATGCGCAGATGTGGTGAATCGCGACCCGCGCACACACGGGTTGCGTTCTGCTCATGTTGCAAACAGGACTCCGGAACGGATCCCTCTCATCTGCTCAATTCACTATAGCCTAATATTGGATCCAATGATCAAGGTGGTTTCTGCACGTGCTATAGAAGGAAGTGAGGGGCAGATGCATAGCTGTCAACGTTTCCCATTTTTTACGGGAAATTCCCTTATTCCGAATAGGATTCCTCGCAAGAAAAGGGAAAAGTTGACAGCTATGGGCAGATGGGGCTCATCAACCTGGGAAGGTAGCCCAGCTAGGCAAAGGAAAAATCTGATCCTAAACCACTGCTGCTTTGCAGGATATATTTGGGAGAATAAAAGGCTAAGGAGTAAACTCTACACAAATCTGGAGTGGAATCCCTAAAGTGGTTGGATGGGTCCTTGTATGCCACTTTCTGGCAACTCCTGCAGCCAAGCTGGTGCCAAACGTATTGCTCAGCTTTCCTTTGGACCACATGGGTGAGGCTGAGAGGGAGATCTTGTCGTTTAAACAGCTCAGGACCTCCATACACACTGCCCAGGCTTGCATTCCCAGGAGGTCACTTTGGTGCTGCTAACACAGCTGTTTAGCATCACCCCTGAAGGTGCACTCCATTGTCTCTTGAGTCAGACGGATGCCAGCAACAATGCTTCCATCCTGTGAAAGTAATTGCAGAAATCCCGGGCTGGTTTTGAGGAGACCACCCTGTTTCTTCTCCTTTGTAATTCCTCCTGGAAACTAAGGGCAGCACCCTTGTGGAGAGAAGTTGAAATGTGTGTTCCTCCCATGTGAATTCTGGAGTTACTTCCATAGTGAAGGCAGAAGCTGTATTCTTAGACAGTCTGAGAATATGATAGATTGTGGTGGTAGAATTATGGGTAGTACCACTTTGTATTGTGGGTGAGGGTGGGAGAGATTGAATGCTTCTCCATGTGAGATACAGAAGCCACTAGCATGTCAGGGAAGAATGTTTGGCACAGATCTCTCCCTGATGTGATGGATTTCTACAGACAGAAATGTAAAACTGAAATCCTCTCCTGGTGAATTAATTTATATCAAGGCAATTTAAACAATAAAATTAAATGGCTTATTTAATCACCAGGAAATAGTGACAATTTAAATCAAGTTTCCAGTTTACTAATTCATATATTTCTTCAGCATGCGTGCATACTAATCAGTTGCTGTAACAATTATTAATACATAGTTGTGTTGCAACCAAACAGACGCTTAAGCTTCTGCCACCCAGCTCAACAGGCTTTCGGCACTCCAGCCCACATATTTTCTTAGTATATGTTATTTTCACTAACATATGCATTTTTGCACACCCCTTTCCATAACATAAGCAGTTTTGCACACATTTCTGGTTGGAGAAATGCCTTCTAAAGTTGGCAGAAGTGTTTATTTTTGAAAGGTAGATGTGTTTTTCTGGTTGGCATATTGGGTGGAATTCAACGCCACACTGTGACAAACATTCAATCTGCGCAAGCTTTCCATCTTGCCAGATGGAAATACCCCCCCCCCCTCTGTTCTGGGTGTTCTTCTGACCCCACTTTCCACCAGCTGATTTGGTGTGTGTGTAGGAGGGGTAAAGCCACACAGGGCTTCCACTGGTGAGTGAATCCTGACCTGTTTCAGGAAGTACGAATTAGGTAAGTTTACATTAAAACAACAACAACACTTTGTATTTTCTGCTCCAACCTTCTGACTGAGTTGGCCCAGCCACTCCGGGTGGCTTCCAACAAAATACAGTGGTACCTCGGGTTACATACGCTTCAGGTTACAGACTCCGCTAACCCAGAAATAGTGCTTCAGGTTAAGAACTTTGCTTCAGGATGAAAACAGAAATCGTGCTCCGGCGGCGTGGCAGCAGTGGGAGGCCCCATTAGCTAAAGTGGTGCTTCAGGTTAAGAACAGTTTCAGGTTAAGAACGGACCTCCGGAACGAATAAAGTACTTAACCCGAGGTACCACTGTACAAATGAACAAAGGCAAACATCAAATGTTCAAAGCTTCCCAAAACAGAATCCCACTTCCCACTTATCTTTGGGAGTGGTCCGGCAGTGTGTGGGGAGGGAGCTGCGAGACTCTTGGACCTCTGCACGCGGGGGGTGGGGGTGGCAATTGCCCACCATTCTCAGCTGTGTGGGGGGGGGTTGCAGGAGACTTGGGAACCAATCATCCATTGAGCTAGCTCCCAAGGGGCGGGGCTTCAGAATGGATCCTGGGTGAAGACTTTGCCCATTCATGTTCTGGGACTTTATAAAAGAGGCACACAGTGCACTCAACACCGTAGTCCCCACTTCGCTTTCCCATCCATCCCCATAGGTAGCGCTTTAAATGTTGTTTCCCTGATGTGGAACAGACCAGTTCTATGCACCTGGTCATGGACTTCTGTTGGTCACTGGTTACAGGGCTGGGGAGGAATTTCCCTGCAGACAGATGGGAAGGGTCTTCAGGTTTTGCCTTCCTTGTAGCACGGTGTTATAGTGCAACAGGCATTGGGCTAGATCCAGAGAAGGGATGGGCAAGGTCAGGGGTACTCCTTCCCCCATTCCCTGGGGGATCCCTTTAAAGGATCTGGAGGGCGGCACTTCCTGTTGAGATGCCCAGCTTGGGGGCTGACAGGCCACATTGCCCCCTACCAGTTGGGGTCAGCTAGAAGTGGTTCATGCCATAGGGGGACCCCCTAACACTGCTGAACCCCAGATGTCAATCAACCAGCAGGGGAGCAGGTTGATAAATGGGTACCCAGTGCCTATGGACCTACTTTGATTGTAGTCAATAGAATAGTGACCTCATTTCGGTCCAAGTCTCCTGGTCTTTGTTTGCCACCTGCTCCTCCTGTCACAGCATTGCTGCACCTAAATCGACAAACAAATGTTTTCCCCACCCCGGGTGGCGCTGTGGGTTAAACCACAGAGCCTAGGGCTTGCCGATCAGAAGGTTGGCGGTTTGAATCCCTGCAACGGGGTGAGCTCCTGTTGCTCGGTCCCTGCTCCTGCCCACCCAGCAGTTCGAAAGCACGTCAAAGTGCAAGTAGATAAATAGGTACCACTCCAGCAGGAATGTAAACGGCGTTTCCGTGCGCTGCTCTAGTTCACCAGAAGCGGCTTAGTCATGCTGGCCACATGACCCGGAAGCTGTATGCCGGCTCCCTCGACCAATAAAGTGAGATGAGTGCCGCAACCCCAGAGTCTGGACCTAATGGTCAGGGGTCCCTTTACCTTTACCTTTAACTAGACCAAGCACAGAGGCCTGCAAGTTTAGCCTTTCTCATTCCATTACAGCAAAAGAAGCAAACTGCACATCTCCATATCTGTCGAACTTCTTCTTGCCACTTGGCTAACATATCTTCAAATCATCTCATTTTACTTTTCTTAAGACTCCCAAGCAACTGGAATGCAAACTCACATTTGTATGTAAAATACTGTGAAGGGAACTCCTCCCAATACTACCATATATTACAAATTTCCCCCCAGACATCTCATCTTTTACGGCCCCATTCTCACAGGGATCTTCACGAGACAGCCATTTCTTGATATTCTCAGCGCCGGCGATGTTTATCTGGAGATTGCTCGCTTGGAATCTGTTGCTGAGATGTGTATGTAGCAGTGAAAACAGCCCATTAAGGAGTGGGAAAATAGAGCAATAATAGTGGATCATAATCTTGGGCCATTGTGCGGACAAATTATAGGAAGACTCTAAACAGAGGGAGTGTGAAGCAGGAAGGGCGTACCAAGATAACATCACAGTGAGAAAATGGAAAGCCAAAGAGGGGAACCGTAATAATGGTTAGAGAGGTGCGACAGGCACAAAATTACTTCGATTTTTGTTCCTGATACAATGGAGTCAGGTGGACATTTGTTGAGGAAACAAAGCGCAGACCACTCTCACACCTGCTTTGTTTGCTTCCATGCTATAAGAAGCTCTGTGTGGAGTAATTGTCTCAGGTTATTCCCTTCCCTTCCATTTTTTTAAAAAATCTTTTCCCTGATTGGAGCTTGCAGTAAATTCTAGCTGAGACCTAGCTGGAAAACTCCTGGATTCACCCATCTCAAACTGTGCTGTGAAGAAGGCATTTCAGAGTTCCTGGCACATACAGTTGACTTACTACAATTTTTGTTTAGTGATATTGTTGCTCAACTAAGAAAATTGCTAGATGTCAGGGAGAATAATTCCGATTTAGCCTTGTTCCTGGCAGGCTCGTTTTCTGTATGAAGTGACTTTTTTGGAGAGCTGGATGAGAATTCAGCCATGCAGTCCTCACCCCTGTCCCCTTCTGTCTGAAGTGATACAGTTCAGAGACATGTCCCCTCACCCTGCAGTTTTTGCAGACCAGGTGAATATTTAGGACAGAAGTCTGTATACAGGAATCTATCAAAGTATCCAACATTTGGTTAAAAAAGGGGGGGATATTGTGGAATTGGAAATGGTTTAGGAAGGCGTGACCAAAATGATCAAGGGGTTGGAGGGACTCCCCTATGAGGAAAGATTAAAACTTTTTGTTGAAAGAATAGCCAGGTAGTAAATGACAAGACAGTAGTGAATAAAGTTATTCATGATTTGGTGTCAGCAGATAGAGAAAACTTGGACGTTTTGGCTCCCAAACACCTCAAACCCATAAGTGGTTGTTCCAGTTTGCAAACATTCTTTTGGAACCTGAACGTCCAATGGGGCTTCCGTGGCTTCTGATTGGCTGCAGGAGCTTCCTGAAGCCAATCAGAAGCCACAATTTGGTTTGCGAACGTTTTGGAAGTCGAACAGACTTCCAGAACGGATTCCATTTGACTTCCAAGGTACAACTGTACTTCTTTACGCAGTGCATAGCCAAAATAGGGAATCTGATCCCACAGCAGGTATTGATGGCAACCAACGTGGTTGGCTTTAAATGTGGATTAGACAAATTCATGGAGGATAAAGTTTGCCAACCTTGACAGCTATGTTCTACCTCCACTGTTGGAGACGATGTTCTTCTGAAAACCCTAGGAGGGGAGAGAAAGAGCTGCTGTTCCATATAATCTTGGAATTGTAGAGTTGGAAGGGACTGTGAGGATCAGCCTTTCTCAACCTGTGGGTCCCCAGATGTTGTTGAACTACAACTCCCATCACCCCTAACTAGCAAGGCCAGAGCTCAGGGGTGATGGGAGTTGTAGTCCAACAACATCTGGGGACCCGCAGGCTGAGAACCGCTGATCTAACCCAACCCCCTGCAATGCAGGAATCTTTTAACTAATGTGGAGCTTGAACCCATGGTTCTGAGATTAAGAATCTCACACAGCTCCTGCTTGCCGGATTCTCACAGGCATCTGGTTGGCCACTGTGAGAACATGTTGTTGGACTAGATGGACCATTGGTCTGATCCAACAGGCTCTTCTTATATTTCCATGTGTAATCCATTTGATTTGCTTTTCATTTTTTGGTTGGGGATTAGTTCACATATGCAGAAGCACATGTGTTTGCTTTTCCTTTGATGGCTTTTCAGCTCAGTTTCTAATTCCTTCAGAAGGAACCCCATCTTAAAATAAAACAGAGTATATTTGAGCAGAATGCCATGCACCACATTCAAACTTTAAAGGTCAGCTGAAGTCTGAATCCACTTTGTGGTTTCGTTTTTATATACATATATATTTTTATGGTTGACTATCATAAGAAGAGTAGAACGTTCTTAAGAAATTTGCTGAACAAGCAGCCAAAATCTAGCCATTCCCCGTGTATTATCAGAGTGCTACAGAAAGCTTTTGTGGCCTTATCATTTTCTTCCGAATGTAAACATTTCTTTATGAAGCTCTGTGAATATTTCAGCGTCCCTTTATGGAGGTAACGGTTCCTGAGCTGCCTTATATCAGTCGATGACAGGCTCATAAAAAGGAAGTCCGAGAGCAGAAAATTATCACTGTTACCGATCTCTTTCTAATTAATTTCCTTGGCTCCCACTTTACCGTAAAGAGCATATCCTGAATGTGAGCTCCTATTTCTTCTTCTTTTCCGTTCCATTCCTTTCTTTTTTCTTCTTGTTGTTGGGCAGGGGAGGGGGTTGTTAAACCAGCAATCAGTATCAAGTTGCTGTCTGCTTAGTGCTTTAGCATAACTCTGATTGAGAATAATGTGGCAGCTGGTATGCAGCGAAACTCTTAGGGCATAAAGCAAGGAGGCCAACAGTAGGGGGAGCCAGAGTCTACAAGCACAATACTGAGACTAAGGAGCAAGAAGCTGACAGCCAGGGCCACCCCTGGCAGGCACATGGGACATGGCCAAGGGTTGGTGAGGGAGTTTGTGGACTGGCCATAAACAGAGGTCTGTAAGTTTGTGGCTCGAGTTAACTAGTAAAGCTTTAATTTGTGGTAAGCAGCAGTGAAGTTCAGTCCTATCATCATTTCAGTAAGCCTAAGCTAAAATAATTGAGGGACGCGGGTGGCACTGTAGTTTAAACCACTGAGCCTAGGGCTTGCTGATCAGAAGGTCAGCAGTTCGGATCCCCACGACGGGGTGAGTTCCCGTTGCTCAGTCCCTGCTCCTGCCAACCTAGGAGTTTGAAAGCACGTCAAAGTGCAAGTAGATAAATAGGTACTGCTCTGGCGGGAAGGTAAACGGCATTTTCGTGCGCTGCTCTGGTTCGCCAGAAGCGGCTTAGTCATGCTGCCCACATGACCCAGAAGCTGTTCACTGGCTCCCTCGGCCAGTAAAGCGATATGAGCGCCGCAACCCCAGAGTCATCCATGACTGGACCTAATGGTCAGGGGTCCCTTTACCTTTAAGGTAAAAGAATTACTAGGAGTCCCTAATCTTTTTGGGTCCAGAGGCACATTTAGAAATCTGAGAAACTGCCGTGGGCACCACAAAATGCCCAAGCTGGCGATGATCATTTCTGCCACCTCTAAAAAACAGGCAAAACTCCTACATGCAACCCCAAACAAACACAGACATAAAAAAGCAAGTAACACCCCCATGCCCCCCCAAAGTTCATGCGTTTCATGTTGAGGATCACAGGATTACATCAATAATGGATTGCTGGTTATATTTACACGCTTAACAAATACTACTGCTTTAAATCACTTACTGTTGAATTTCTGACTCAGACGTTGTTCGTTCGTTCGTTCATTTTATTTCTATTCTGCTTTTCCACAAGAAAGACCATGCTCAAAGTGAATTATAACAGAAAAACAAGGATAGACCCTCCAAGTGTCCCTATTTTCCAGGGATGTCCTGGATCTAGAGAAGCCGTCCCAGTTTCTGATTTGATCCTGGAATGTCCCACTTTTCCTTAGGATGTCCCCATTTTCACTGGAGAAATGTTGAAGGGTATGGAGTTATCTGACCCCCCAAGCTGTCTGAAGGCAATCCTATATAGGGAAGGTTTTTTTTTTTAATGTTTAGTGTTTTATTATGTTGTTATATATGTTGGAAGGTGCCCAGAGTGGCTGGGGCAACCCAATAAGATGTGTGGGGTATAAATAGTAAAATCATCATGATGGAATGGGACATCCCTATTTTCATCTGAGAAATGTTGGAGGATACATTTGAAACAAACGCTATGAAAGCAATTGCATAGCAACATAGGAAAGCAACAACATATCAATAATTTCATAATGGCACAGTAAAACAGAGATATACCAAAATTAGCCACATTTCAATACTATGCATAAAACAAGACTACAGTCATACCTCATGTTTCGTTTGCTTCAGGTTGTGCGTTTTCAGGTTGCATCCCACAGTGACCCAGAAGTACCGGAAAGGGTTACTTCTGTGTTTCGCTGCTCACGCATGCGCAGATGTGCAAAATGATGTCACACACATGAGCAGAGGCAGTGAATCGCGACCCGTGCATACACAGACGTGCAGACACGGGTTGCAAAAAAGATCCAGTAGAAAAAAAATAACAAAGGAGCTTCACAGTTTCACCTCCCATGATGTAGCTCACAGCCCCTCTTCTGCAGAAACTTCTTCAAAGACTTCCAAGGTCAAAGGGTGGTTGGAAAAACCCCTCCCATGGTGTTGTGATATGATCAGCGTGGTTTACTCCAGAGTAAGCAGGCTTTGCAGTGCCCAAAAACAGTTGTTATGTAGAAACGGGTAACATTCAAATGATGGTGACTCTAGGGGAAACGAATGTGGGAATCAGTCGAATGGATGGGACAGTGACTAAAATGGATTGTCGTTGTTGTTGTTTAGTTGTTTAGTCGTGTCCGACTCTTCGTGGCCCCATGGACCAGAGCACACCAGGCATTCCTATCTTCCACTTCCTCCCGCAGTTTGGTGAAACTCATGTTGGTGGCTTCGAGAACACTGTCCAACCATCTCGTCCTCCGTCGTCCCCTTCTCCTTGTGCCCTCCATCTTTCCCAGCATCAGGGTCTTTTCCAGGGAGTCTTCTCTTCTCATGAGGTGGCCAAAGTATTGGAGCCTCAGCTTCACAATCTGTCCTTCCAGTGAGCCTAAAATGGATTATGTGTCGTTAACTTCATTGGCTGAAGATGAGGCGGTATTAGCAGGTAGAGTCTGTGATATTGGACATACAGAGCATAGCACAGGTGATATTTCTAGTTTTTCTTTGTTTGGCAGATTCAGGATTCTGCGTCTCTCAAATCTATATTTTTCTTCTCTTGTTTTGCTTGTGATCTAAAAGCTTTCTCGCACCAACTTGACAGTTCAGATAACTTTTTTTAAAGTCTGGTTTCCCATCTTCTCCTGTCTGGAAACAGCAGAAGAGAAATGACAGCGTGAAAGGGCTACCTTTGCCCCAGTCACCTAAGGCACTAATAATGAGGTTTTGTGCACAATTTTCAGATGCTACATCACTGTCAGGAAGCGGAAACACAGTTCTGTGTTTCAGTGTAAAAAAACCCCAAAAACACACTGCTTTTATCTTTGTGTATGGAATGGTTTGCTTTTGTTTTGGAATTGGTTAATTTTATAAAGTAAAAACAACAACATCCCCCCCTCAAAAAAATATGGGGCAGAGGAAAAGAAAGCCATCACAAAATGTTTCTCTTTGGGGTATTTTATGTTTATTGTTTTCAGTGTGCATCTATCTGTGTCTCACAGTCTGTCTCCTGCTCTTTTCTATTTTGTTTTAATAACTCTATGTAAAAACATTTATGTATTTGTTTGCAATGTCTCCATTAAATATGTGTTTAAAAGATTTCCGCACATGCACGCACACACACATTTCACAAAACTCATTTTCCAATCAGCGAGAGGAACAAGCGGGTTTTTACAGGCAATTACATTATTTTAGATCTTGCAAAGTTTCTCATGAATTATTCCAAAGGCGCAGTGAGGCTCTGCCATTGTATGTGGACTCAGGAGTTAATTGATTACCGTACGGTTTCTGCTTAAGGATAATGGTGTGTTGTAGGGGCTTTCTGGAACTGAGGAATGATAAGGCCCTACACTGACATTTTGAATTAAACCTGTGTGATGGCTGCTTAACCACACCACAACAGACACATCTCCTTCCATGTGCACCTGGTGAGCTGGGAGCTATTCCATATATTTATTTTATTTAAAATATGTGATTTTTTCCGGGGGGGGGGGGTTTAAAAAAAACACACCTTCCAGGTCAGTTCATAAAATAGAATATAATAATTGCTATAAAATATGACAGAAAATGGGAGGCTTTCCAACCCCTTAAAGAAACCATGAATTAAAGCAAATGAGCAACCTAAATAGAAAACAGAATTAAAACAGATTAAAAGACCCAAGCCAATAATATAAAAATGGTATTTGACTGATGTGCAGAACACATGAGATTTGGAATCAAGTGAGCCTCTCTAGGAAGAGAATTTCTCAGCTCACTGATTTCTGGAGAAAGAACTCTGAAGGTAGCAGGTTCACATAAGAGCACGATCCCATGTTGCAGGATAGCACATATCAATCACATGACCACATGGGAGGGTCTAGTTCCATAGGACTTTCCCATCCTATCAATGCCTTCCTTTGTGGTAAAGGCGCAAATTGCAATTCTCTCTCCTCGCTTTTGTGCTAACACTACACAGAAACAGCTCCTACACCACTCAACGCACAAGTGAAAGGAATCAGAGATAAAAAAATTTAGGGTGCAAGCATTAAGCACAGGTTAATTAATTAAACCTTGAGCTGATTAATTGGCTGGAGTCCAATGTTAATCAGAAACGGCAACTCCTAACCGATGGAACACGCTTGTTTTTGTGAGACTGTTTTGGTTACGATGTGTTACTTTAATTAGGAATGGCAGAAGAAACATTTGCTTTAGCCTTCCTTTCTAAGAGTTAGTGATAGCTTCTGTTTCGGTTATCCATTGCTTCCTTCACTATCTGAAAAGGCAGCTGTATGAGAGTGTGAGGGAGCCAGACGGCAATGAATCACAAGGAGTAAGAGAAGTTAACTCTTTATTAAAAGAAACAAGGTCTGCTCAGTAGTGCCAGGCCTAATGAGTACAGCAACTCTTCTTGGTAGATCTTGCCCCTTAAGGCAGTTGTGGGGACTGAAGGTCTCCACCTTCCACAGCTGCCTAAGTCTTCTCCTCCTCTGATTCCTTCCCAAGCAATCTGAGACTATGCTGGCACACCTGTCTTTGCTGCTCCCTCTTCATACCTCTTCTGACCCTGGGAGACTCGTGGGGATGAGAGCTTTTCACAGCAGGAGGGGGAGAGACCCTGGCTTCTTCACCAGCTGGATTCATCTCTTCCTCTTGGGCCTCTTCCTCTCCTGCTTCCATGTCTGCTTCTAATTCTGGACTTCTGTCTGCTGCAGACTCTCCCTGATCAATAAAACTCTGTTACCTCTCCAGCTTCCAACACCTCCTCCTCCCAGACTTCTCTCTCTTCTTCCTTTGACCACTCATTGTCATCCTACCACCAATATCCAGGCTCTGAACATTCATCCCTTGGTGGTTCCACAGCTGGTGCCTCCAACCATTCCTCTGAGTCCAGCCAATCCATGACAGATAGTGGCGTTGTGCTCAGATTCTGTTTATGGGCTTCCCATGAACGTCTGGTTGGCCATTGTGAGTATAGGATGCTGGACTAATGGGCCCTGATCCTGATTATTATGGTCTTATACACAGCAGAATTCCTGTGAGATCCCACTGGAGGAAGTGGGAAGGCAGAGTTCCTCTGGAGGGTTGGCAAACCATCCAGAATGTGGACTGCAGGGGGAATTTGCTGAAAACCTGTGACCCTCCATACTTTGTTGAACCTCAGCACAGCTAATGATCAGGGATGGTTGGAGTTGTAGGTCAGCAACATTTGGAGGGTCACTGGCTCCCCACCTTTCCTCTAGGAGGACCATTCCTTGGTATCTTCATCACCTTATGGGAATGAAAGGACACTTCTGTTCCCAGAAGACCAGCTCAGGATGCAACCCACCTTCTCCAAATCAGGTCCTTCAGGAAATCACCTCAATTGATCTAATGTATTCCACTTGCCTATCACCGCTTTTGTTAAGTGTTGCATCAGGCTAATTTGCAGATTATATAAGGCTTGGTTGATTTACATCGCATTAAAATATATTCCATTACGGGGATTCTGCAGTCACATCATATAATTGCAGTGACATTTATTTTTATTACATCAAATAATTGACTCTGGGAAAGGAATTAAATAGACGAGAGCGTAACATGGCAGACAAACAGCAGTAAGGTGGTTTAGTATTGCTGAATGTTGTTTGCTCATATGGTTTGAATAAATTGTCTCAAAATGCTGGGCACTGGAGGTGGGAAGGAACCAAGACATACTTTTGTAGCTTTCCTGGAAATAACTTTTAAGTTTTTCAGGCTGCAGGCAGATACCCAGTTACACGGGAGTAAGCCTCAGTGAA
Source organism: Podarcis raffonei (assembly GCF_027172205.1). Lineage (NCBI taxonomy): Eukaryota > Metazoa > Chordata > Lepidosauria > Squamata > Lacertidae > Podarcis > Podarcis raffonei. Next base: position 110,289,336 of record NC_070604.1, on the reverse strand, counting down.
ATCAGTAGGACTTGCTTCTGAGTCAACATGTTGTTTCTGCGAGGGAGAGAAGAGGGAAAATAGTTTTACAGTTCTGTGAAAATGAACATATCAGGGTCTTTTCTGGCACTCTTTGATGTATCCTTCCCCCTACCCCTTTCAGGTGTTTCTTCTCCTTCTGTTCTTTTGAGCACCAGCAGGGAGGAAAGCATTGCTTCAGATAATGATGTGCTCAGCTGAGATCTCCTGTGTCATCACAGCCAAAGCAAACCTCCCAGAATTCCATTTCCGTTCCTGAAGCTCTTTGCCTGTACTCCATTCCACACAAATTGCTACCCTTTGTCTCTCCTTGATGTGCTTCTATCTCTGCGGGTCTTTTTAATTGCTCTTCTCTCTCTCTTTTTCGGTTCTGATTTTGCAGAAAGCTCTTCCTCCTGACCTCCAGAGGTCGGTGGAACTTCAAGCTTTGAATAATGGCAGCAACAAACCCCCCGCTTGCGCCAAGCACGCAATTTAACTGAAATCAGCTTCTGGTTTTCCCTTACAGTAACTTAACGGTGACATGATTTCACAGTAGCTAGTAACTTTGTTCAGGGAAGTTTCAGGGAAGTCTTCCTTCCTTCCCTCTTCCCTGTTAGCTCCACTTCTGTAATAGGAAAATTAAGATCAAGTTAGGTAGCTGGGTCTAAAGTAGATATGATCAAATTTGTTGGAGCAAGGTAGGAATGATCAGCCAGGGTGTACCGGCACACAGCTGATTCCTCATCAGTCAGAGATGGGGATCCATCCCATTTCCCCAGGCCACACCTTTCAGTGACCCTGCTTCTCACACCAGGTGTTTTTGCCCACCTGAAATGTGTTCTTGAAATCTGATTGTGCCTCTTGTTTCTCTGGTTAGATGATAGATTAGGGGCAGGGGGGGTTGACAGTCTAGAAATTAGCCTACCACATGACCTGGAAGCAGTACATCGGCTCCCTCGGACAATAAAGCAAGATGAGCGCTGCAACCCCAGAGTCGGCCACGACTGGACCTAATGGTCAGGGGGTCCCTTTACCTTTACAAAGGAAGACTTTAAATTTGGTGTTCTGCCCATGTTTGCATCTGGCCCCATTCAGCAGTATGTGCCCCTCAGAAAGCTGCCCAGAAGGCAACATGGTCCACAGGCTGAAAAATGTTCCCTTGCAATAAATCACAACAAGCTCAGCAACTCTGGCTTGTTGTGTTGTGTAAATACAGCCATTATGTGTTATTATCTAAACTCTGCTTAAGGAGAGCAAACCATGGTTGAGTGTGATGTCTGTTTCAGGCCAAAGATTTAGGCTACACTGAATAGACAAACCAAAAGATTTTCAGTGTCTAGACCAGCCTTTCTCAACCTGTGGGTCCCCAGATGTTGTTGGACTACAACTCCCATCATCCTTAGCTATCAAGGCCAGAGATCAGGGATGATGGGAGTTGTAGTCCAACAACATCTGGGGATCCATAGGTTGAGAACCGCTGGTCTAGACTTTTGTTGTAGTTACTTTCCAATTTTTTTTTGTGGCTAAATAACATTGTTTTAACTAAAGATGTTCAAAACAAAGCAGTGGGAGGAATCTCATCCCTGGAAGCTGTATTTCCCTTCTCCTTGATCAGCATTGACAGCTGTTCATTTTCTGCCTGAGTGAATTCAGAAGAAGTCAGTTACCTTGCAAGTGATGAATGCTGTATGACATTTGGCCGTCCACATTTTCTGCAGTTTAGTCTCACCCTGACAAGAGAAGCTTGGATGTCTCTCTCGATCTGCTAACAATATCTCATTGAGTTGATTATTTATCATGTTTCTGAACCAGGTCAGAATAACCCACCATGTAATAAATATGGCAATTTTGCTATTAGGGAGAGAAAATAACATGTCATGCCCGTGAAACTGTAAGAGAGGGGGGAAAAACATGTCCTACAATAAACATCATTATTACTGAAAATAAATTTGAAAATTGAAAATTCTTGCAGATATCCAAAAAATACCCACATGTTTTATAAACAAACTAGGTAAGAGGTCCCTTCCCCTTTTGTTTCTCTTGAGTATATAATCAACATGACCCACCTATACTTCTTTTCTGATTGCAACCACTTAAATATGGATAATGTTTGACTTGGACCATCACATCCCACATTTAAATCTGCATCATCTGTAATACTAAGTCCTTCAGCAAGCCATCATATCTCAGCCTAAGGTGCCATCTGTATAGTATACATTTAAAGCAGAATCATTCCTCTTCAAACAGTCGAAGAATTCCCAAAGAGCCCTAGTTTGCTAAGGGTTCAGAGAGCTGTTAAAGGTAAAGGTAAAGGACCCCTGACAGTTAAGTCCAGTCGCAAACGACTCTGGGGTTGTGGCGCTCATCTCGCTTTACTGGCCGAGGGAGCCAACGTTTGTCCACAGACAGTTTTTCCAGGTCATGTGGCCAGCATGACTAAGCCGCTTCTGCTGAAACCAGAGCAGCCACGGAAACGCCATTTACCTTCCTGCTGGAGCGGTACCTATTTATCTACTTGCACATTTGGTGTGCTTTCAAACTGCTAGGTTGGCAGGAGCTGGGACTGAGCAACGGGAGCTCACCCTGTTGTGGGGATTTGAACCGCCGACCTTCTGATCAGCAAGCCCTAGGCTCAGTGGTTTAGACCACAGCGCCACCCGCGTCCCCACAGAGAACTGTTAGAATCCCCCTATTCCCCTCAGCTACAATTTTTGTACTTTTCTGGGAAGAGGGATTGAGTGTTAAACCACTTGGAGAACTATAGCTCTGTGAGGGAAATAAGGAGACTCCTAACAACTCTCATTAGCTCTAACGAACTACAGTTCCCCGGGTTCTTTTGGGGATATGGTACTGCTTTAAATGTAGAGTACAGATGGGGCCTAACCTACTTAAGAAGAGCCTTGCTCAGTCCAGAGGTCCATGTGGTCTTTCCCACAATGGCCAGCCAGATGAAGAAGAAGAGTTCCGGATTTGATATCCCACTTTATCACTACCCAAAGGAGTCTCAAAGCAGCTAACAATCTCCTTTTCCCTTCCTGCCCCACAACAAACATTCTGTGAGGTGAGTGAGGCTGAGAGACTTCAGAGAAGTGTGACTAACCCAAGGTCACCGAGCAGCTGCATGTGGAGGAGCGGGGAATCGAACCCGGTTCACCAGATTACAAGTCCACTGCTCTTAACCACTACACCACACTGGCTCTAAAGAGGATGCTTGTAAAGAGCATAACATCTGATAATTCCCATGCATATGGCATCAACAGCACTCTTCCCTCCTGTGTTTTCCAACAACCAGTATGCAGAAGCATAATACCTCTGACCAAGGAGGCAGACCATAGCCAACATGGCTAGAAGCGAGCCTAAACTCTTCGTTCACCCTCCAGCTATGCCATCTTAGATGATCAGGCTTCCCAATTCAGTGCTTGGGTGGACAGTTGTAGGTTTGCTGTTTCCAACATTACCTTCTGTGCAGCTTCGCTCAGGCTCTGTGTTCTCATTCTGTAGCTAATGTCTCAATTTAGCCAGTTCATAGCCAGAAAATTGAATTGGTGGCAGCTAAGAGGGGCCAACCTGCACATCATTATCATCAACAACAACAACAACAACAAAATCTGTATCTCTATATCAACATTATTCATTTATTCAGACACCAGAAATAGGAATAGCTCACAACAAATCTTACTATTCCCAGTTATTAATTACACGGGATTGAATCGATTTGCTGAAAAATTAACGAAAGTTTCCAGCCCCGTTTTATTTTATTTTTCCCCGAGTGTTGAGCAATTAGAATATTAATTGAAATAAATCCTGTTACATTTGATGAAATAAAATGCAAGAATAAGGGCTTTTTAGGTTAAGCTTGTTTCAGTTGTTAAAAGTACACTGGTCGCTCTCTCTCTCTCTGTGTGTGCCTTTTTATTCCCATTCAAGTGCCAATATGTAAGTCAGCATCAGGGAAAAAAAAACTCCCAACATAATCAGACTCCTGTTACTAGGCTTCTATGCAAGATGCTGCATTGTGGTTGAAAATGTCAGAAAGTGGTAATAAGTGGCTTAACTAACAAATGTGTTACACATAAATGGATTAAGAAGGGGGGATATTTGGCTTTGTATTTAGTAATACACCCCTAATCTGCCATGCTTTTAGAAGATTATGCATGCAAACACTGAATAATAAACACACTGAATGCTGCAGAGTCCTCTTAAATGCTCCTGCTCCTGATACAAAAGCAGCATTATCAATAACTCAGTGGGGATAATAAATCTGTGGAGTGACTTGGTTTGAAAGGGGTGAGAGAGAGTGTGTGTGTAAGCCTATTCTCAATAATGCAGTCTTAATATTGTAGTATGCACATTAAAGCCTCACTTCTTAAGAGTGCAGAGGAGGTGAAAGACATAGACTAACATTATTATTATTATAGCATCCTTTCCCCAGGAAGCCGTGGGTGGCATCTGTGGTTCTTCCATACTCACCACATTTCCAACTAACAGCATCCCTAGGAGGTATGTTGGACTGTGACCAATTGACTGCCCCAAGACCACCCAGTGAGCTCCACAGATGAGCTTGAGCGTCCCTGGTTCTAGTCCAACCCTCTAACCACTACCCCCTGCTGCCTCTTGCACGGCCACAGTGAGGTTCCGTTGGCTCTCTGCATAAAGACTTGACTGTGCTTTCTTTTCCTGTTCAAATGGTAGCTGAGCACCAGGGCCATCATATGAAATAGGTGGCCTGTGTGCGTCTCATGTGCCCCCAGCCAGCCGTCCCCCTCTATCAAGTAACTTCCTTGACTTTAGAGATGGTGACAAAGGCTGGTAATCAACTAAGTTTTGTTCAGAGTAGACCCATTTAAATTAGTGAGCATGACTAAGTGAACATGATTGATTTATTGTACCGTATTGGTCCAAATATAAGCCGCACCCGAATATAAGCCACACCTTTAAAATTGGAGGGGGGGAGAGAAAAAATACCCAAATATAAGTCCCTCCATTCCTCGCTGCTCCTGGCTGCGTACCGTAAGGTTGCGAATAAAAGCCACAATTTAACTTTTCACGGTGAGAATTTGGTAAAAAAGTGAGGCTCATATTCAGGCCAATATGGTATTTCTGTGCCGCTTTTCATTCAAACGAATTCCAAAGCAGCTGAGGAACAGTAAATAACAAAAACATGATAGAACATCACAAATGCAGCATAAATCATATAGACTAATCAACAAATCACCCGTGAAACAAATCCAGTTGTTAACAACGACTGCAAAAATAAGCTAAACATCACAATTAAAGCAAACGATAGCATGCGATTAACAAATCTATACAGCAAAAATCATATTATATGATTAACAAATCTATACAGCATTTGTAATCTATAAAGCAATATTCACAACATTAGCTAAATGGCAACCAAAAGATAAACCAAGAACTGTTGAATTTATGCACATACTCTCCACACCCTGAGACTCCTAATCTTTTCTCAACTCATTAAAATACACATACACCTAATAATGTCCATGACAACCACTCCCTTTTGAAGATTCCTGGGGCTGGAGGTGAGGCAGCGCATGTGAAACCAACCACCCTTTCTGATGGCAAACAGAGTCTCAGTTCTTCCTCTGGGAACAGCTCTATTTTGAAGGCTCTTGGAGCTGGAGGGAGGTGCAAGGCAGGAGGAGAAAGCCATTATCTGCTGGCCAAAACAGAATCTCTCTCCCTTCAACATAAACTTGTCCTACACATCATGCCCAGTGACATTATGAAGTAAGCAATCTTTTCTTCGATGAGCTCCATAGTAAGAACTTCAATTTTCTTGGGAAACTGTGAGTGCGTTTAAGATGGAGCAAATACTGTGTTGCTTTTCCTGATCATCATGCTAACACTTTTCTAATGTTCCCTTAAAAATTCAGTACCTGTTACCTTATTGAGCTGTGGCTTTTTGATTGATTTACTGGCACGTGACACTGAATTTCATTCACGCCAGTGGGTGTGCCATTGAACAGCATCATTGCTCCTCCACCCTTTTCTGCACACCCCATGGAAAAAAGGCAGAAAAGAACTTCATGCTGATATACTTACCCCCACTTTCATCCCACAGTTTTCTGGATTTACAGGGTTGCAAACAGACTATTTCTGGAACCAGTTAAAGCAGAACTGAGCACTAAAGTTCCACTTGATTCCACTAGATTTCCAGAAGTGGCTTTTTAAATCTCTTGAAAACTCAAATATAACACAGAAATTAACAGGGAAATATCAGGGAAATGGAATAAACTGTTGTGTGACTGCAGCCAAAATTTCCCAGAGTCCCTGATGAATGGGAGTGTTGTCATAGTAGGGTCCAAGGGGTGATGGGAAGAGAGGGTTTATCAAGGGCTCTCCAGGGACCCCTCTACTACCCCCTAAGCAACTTGGGAAGGAGTTGATAGGGAAGCCCAATTCTCCCTGATCTGAAGAAGAGGAGGAGGAGGAGGAGTTTGGATTTGATATCCCGCTTTATCACTACCCGAAGGAGTCTCAAAGCGGCTAACAATCTCCTTTCCCTTCCTCCCCCACAACAAACACTCTGTGAGGTGAGTGAGGCTGAGAGACTTCAGAGAAGTGTGACTAGCCCAAGGTCACCCAGCAGCTGCATGTGGAGGAGCAGGGAAGCGAACCCGGTTCCCCAGATTATGAGTCCACCGCTCTTAACCACTACACCACACTGGCTCAAGGCCCACTGTTGAGTCATACCAGGCAAAATCTGAGCAAAAAGCCAAACTAATTACCAATCAGGTGGTGACTGACAACTGCAAGATTCAAAAAGGAACAAGACAGGGATGTCCACTATCACCTCTATTATTTGGTTTGGTTTTAGAAGTTTTGTCGAGGAATATTAGGGCAGATGAATCCATCAGAGGAATCATGGTGGTGGTGCGGGGGGAGACATAGAAATTAAAGGCATATGAGGATGATCTTGAAATGACAGTGGAGGACCCTAAGAACTCTCTGCCGAAAGTCCTAGAAAAAATACAGAACTTTGGGCAGGTGGCAGGTTCTAAGTTGACTAAAACTAAGACAAAGCTGATAGTGAAAAATGTACCAGAAAAAGGGGGGGGGGGAGAGAGAGAGAGAATTACAGTGAAATATAGAAATAGAGATTCATTTAAAAGTTGAATATTTAGGAATTTGGTTGACAACCAAAAATATTAACATCAAAATCTATGAGCCTATAAAATACTCTGGTCATTGGAACTAATGCACCCTAAGCCATGTATGTAAGCAATAATAGGATTTGAGTGACATGAGCGTCATGTTTTTAAATTTCCCTAGTGTCTTCAAATTGGGCTGGGCTGTACACAGAGCTTGAAGCTTCTCGAATAAATTTTGGATTAAGGCAAACATTGTTTCTCCTTTATATTGTGATCTGCTCTAGGGCAGAAAGGGGAAAAAAATAGAGAAGAGCAAGTGACCTTTTAAGATCCTTTGCAGTCCGAAATAACGTGATTCAGTGTCACCTTAATTAGTTTCTGATGCATTACTCTTCCTCCGTTCCTAATTGGGGCAGGTTAATCATGAAAAGCTGGCTGATGGATGCACTCTAGCAGGCATCACTTTTATGCTTTTCTAGTTGATAAGTGGACAGGTAGACTATAATTAGCCCCCAGATCCTTTCTGCTGATTTGTACTGTGGGAAAGATGAGGCACCTGGATCTCCCTGAAGTCATCAGCTTACCTTTTTAGAAAGGTAATTGGGTTTATTTTGAAGTGGATTCAGAATCTCTGCGGCAATAAAGAGAGAAAATTAAGAGGCCTTACAAGGTTCATTATACTCTTTCCCCGCAGATGTTATTGTTTGCTGGTTCTCAAAATACATTGCAGAATAATGAATCTGAAACTTATAGCGCCGTAGTTACTTTTCATTTACGGCCTTGAGAAGGTCCTTTGCTCGTTCCTTCCTTTACTTTTTCAGCATCGTACAGCCAAGGCTGTGTTTGTTGTTCATTGCTATTTATTTAACAGTTTGTGCACTGCTTCATTGTCGAAACCTCTCTGTAATTTACATGGAACGTAAAATATACATTTAATGTGTCAGTAAAGGTCAGAAGTTTAAAACAAGTTGACCTAAAATCTATATACCCAGACTTTCCTAAAGAAAAAAGCATTCAGCAGGGGTCAGAAACAAATTGGTCAAGATATGGTTCCTGGGCGTGGGTGCTGCCACACAGAAATACTGTGTGTGGAACGCACCATGAGTTATACCCAATGCTGGTCATATTCAGTACAGGCTCAAAGACATTAATAAGTTATGTTTGTTAATTTCAACGTGTCTACTCTGAGTAGAACATAGTTGAATGCGACCCATTGTGTGGTACTTGGGAAAGTGCTCATCTGATAGATTGAATTAGTTGAGTGGGTATATCAAACTAGTCCTAAGCTGTTAAGGGCTAGCAAATTGGCAGGCAGTGCAGATCTCTTTATGCCAAGGTTCTGCATGAAAAACACAGGATGTGATATTGTACAGAGAAGTCAACTTCCTGATAATGGGTGCAAAGAGATATTTGAAATGGGACTGGGCTCGTTTTGCTCTGTTCCATGATTTATCTAGTTTTGGGGTGGGGTGGGAGGAGCCCCTTAATGGACAAAAGGAGTCCAGGGATGGGTGGTATCCATTGCTTTGTGTGATTCTTATCTTAGCAGTGTTGTGATGTTCCTTCCCTCCTTAAAACCATTTTGGTTACATAAGGATTGATGGTTGGAAAATTGAGCCTGCTACCCGTATGTAAGATGAGAAGCCTTGGAAATGTATTCCACCGAGAGCCAAATTCTGCATCTTCTTGCATCACCTGTATCTTTACCTATTATGGATTTGGAGCAGGTCGATCAGATTTCATATCCCAGCTCAGCAAAGTGACTTATTTGGTGCCCTTGAGCAAGTTCCCTTCTCTCACATCTCACCCTGTAAAATGGGAATAATTAGGTTGACCTACCTAGTAGGGATAATGTGAGGGGAGACAAGGTAATGATGGCAAATCTCCTAGAGTCAGAGCTGTGAAAATGGGAACTATTACTCAAGGACTATGGGATCTGGCATGAAATACATGCTAAGGTATTTACTTCCTTTGAAAATAATAATAAAAAAGAGCAGTGATTTTTTACAGCCCTTTGGCCCCTTCTGTTTCTGTGTTTATCTGGCCTTTTACAATTCAGCGTTAGATGATAGGAAAGGAGAGGATGTAACATCTGTAAATGCACCTGCTATGGTTTCCTTTCCTACTGTGCAAATTGATTTTTGTGAATTTCTCTTCAAATTGATGCTCCAAAACTCTTCCCTGAAATTGTAGGGGGTTAAAGGGCTGTTGAGCTCAATGGTGGAATGTGAAATCTCATTGATGGAGACAGCAAACACCTCCTATCCCAGTTTATTTGGTTGCACCAGATTGGAAGTGACACTATAAATCTCGGCGCGTAGGAAATCCACATTAAACTTTAAACGTTCTTTGACACCGCTGGGAAAAATAAAGGGGGGAGATATTGATTCGAGGGGTAGGGGAGTGGGCGGGCAATTTTCTGATGGCACAAAATCTATCCCAGCCTGCTACTCCTTTGGCAAACGCGGGGCCATGGTGCTTTGCCCAGCAGCACTCGTCCATTCATTTATGAACACCCAGAGGCAACTTGATCGGTCCTCCGTAATTGCACCATGGTAGGAGTTCAGGAATATTGTCATCCGGAATTAGAGCTGAGCTAAAACCACTCACAGTTTTTCACACATTTTCTTGGGCACTGCCAAAGGAGGCCTCTTGGTTTTTTCCTTGTGGCTTTTTAGTGAAAACGTTTGCTTTATTCATTTACTTTGTTCTTGTGTGTCCTCAGTCCTGTTTGACCTCACTTGCCCTCTGTGGCATTATTATTGACATTGCACTTTGACTTGGGAGTGTGGAGGTCCCCTGAATTATCCCTGTTCACCTCATTATTCAGCATCCCAAAAAGATAATGAAGATCTCTAGTATGAATGTCACAGTCCTTCTATCTCAGCAACATCTGGCAGGTCACATGTTTCCCACTCTGATGTGCATATAATCAGTGTGGATTTCAAAATGGTGAGGTGCATGTGAAGTAGGGATGGGGTAAAAAAATCAACTCAGTTCACATTTAAAGGGGGATGCACCTAATTCACACTTTACAAAACCATACGCAAATCCTCCAAAATTCACACATCCCTGAATTTTGCAGTGCAGTTCTCCAGCCAAGTAATGTACGCAAAAACACATATACTGTGGTGGAGTGTGCATAAAAATGCAATGTGTGTGTGCTATTGGAGAAATTGTCCCCTGAATTTACATCAGGAAATAAATATAACAAACTGATGTGGAAATGTGGAGAACTAAATTAAGCTGGGGGAAAATGGGGAAGAGATTGAAGTATGCCAAAACAAATAGATTTACCCATCAGTAATGTGAAGTGGCGGTGGGTGGTGCTGTGGTCTAAACCACAGAACCTAGGGCTTGCCAATCAGAAGGTTGGCGGTTCAAATCCCCGTGATGGGGTGAGCTCCCGTTGTTTGGTCCCAGCTCCTGCCCACCTAGCAGTTCGAAAGCACGTCAAGTGCAAGTAGATAAATAGGTATGACTCCAGCAGGAAGGTAAATGGTGTTTCCGTGTGCTGCTCTGGTTTGCCAGAAGCGGCTTAGTCATGCTGGCCACATGACCCGGAAGCTGTCTGCGGACAAACACTGGCTCCCTCTGCCTATAGAGCAAGATGAATGTGCAACCCCAGAGTCATCTGCGACTGGACCTTATGGTCAGGGGTACCTTTACCTTTAATGTGAAGTGACCTTCCTCAAGAAGTCAACATACAGCAGTTGTTGGAAGTCGACCATTCTTCCACATCCAAGACCAATATGGTAGAATACTAGACTCCACCCATTTCTTCTTTTATTAGGAACATAGGCAGCTACATCATACCAAGTGAGATTATTGTTCCATCTAGGTCAGTATGGTCATCAGAGACAGGCAGCAGCCCTCTGGGATTTCAGGCAGGGTTCCCTCCCAGCCCTACCTGGAGTTTCCAGAGATTTGAACCCGGAACCCTCTGCATTCAAAACAGAGATGCTCTAACCCCCTGAGATACAGCCCATTCCCTGTTCTGTTCTGGCATGCTGGGAGAATGAGACAGCAATAAACTTTGTGCTTTTATAAAGTAAAACTTCTCTGCGGCATAAACAAAAGGGAACTTTGAAAACATCTCAGTGTCATAAACTTCTACAGGGAAGCTAGTATATCATTCTTCTTGGACCTCTCTGCCCCACTGTTCCAACTGCTTCTGCCCTCATGTAAAATATTCATTGGCTAGAAACAGCTAAGACATTGCTAGCATTTGCTAATTAGACTAAATGTGCACTCCCCCCTTCCTGTTATATAAAAATAAAATCTGTTTTTTTTTACAAGAAAAAATGATACAGTGATTTTGAGAAACCTAGAGTTTCAAGTACAAGGGGCAAGTCTAGACTGTTGAATTGGCTAGGCAGGAAGTTAAGTGTCGTCTGTTTAAATAACACTGTGTGGGATCAGTGGAGTCTCAGCCAGCTCCGTTGGCTTTGCCAATCTTATAGTATCAAATGTTTGGAGCCTGGCATGCCTAAGAGAAGACCTTTCTCTCAATAACTCTCCTGCTCCTGAGGTGTCCTAACTCTTTTCTCAGGAATCATGGAGTCCCTAAGAAGTTTTATCAGTGCAGCATAACAGGTGTTGGAAAGGGGAGGAGCCTCCTTCCTTCCCTCCTTCTCTCTTCTTGTGATTGCCAGAGAACTATAATTTCTGCTGCCCAGCCAGTAAACAGAGCTTATAAATGGGGCGTAAGGGGGTTGGAGTACAGTGGGTCTAGGTGGAGAGTTTGGAGCTTGGGGGCAAATTGTGGTTTCTTCTCTGGCTTAGAATATAATCCAAGCTGAAGAAGATGCAGTAGGGGCTCCTGATGCTTCCTTCTTCTTTGAGGCAAAGACTGAAGTTCTTCCCAAGCTCATCTCTGTGCCTTTGGCTGAAGAGCTCCACTGGCCCCTGTAGGCTCAGGTAGCTCTGCTGGGAAAGGAACCCCCGCCTGAGACCCCAGGGAGCTCCTGGAAATCATTATGGGATAGTTGGTGTCATGGTCTTTTCATAAGTTGGTCTGAATTGGGGCAAGTGGACATAACAGAGTGGTAAAGCATATGTGTGAACTGGTCGCTGGGTTTGGAAAGGATCCCCTGCCCAAGACAGGAAAGTATAATGTTGTTTTCATATCCCAAGCAAATGCCATTGATTTAACAGAAATACAGTGGACGCTCGGATCGCGAACGTGATCCATGTGGGATGCATGTTCACAACCTGCAGCGTTCGCAACCCGCATCTGCGCAGGCGTGGGTTGCGATTTGGCGTTTCTGCGCATGTGCAAAGCGTGATTTAGCGCTTCTGCGCATGCACGACCGTTGAAACCCGGAAGTAACCCATTCCGGTACTTTCGGGTTTCGGTGGTCCGTAACCCGAAAAAACACAACCTGAAGTGGCTGTAACCTGAGGTAAGACTGTACAACACTGGTACTTCTCTGCTAGCGGACACAAGAAACCACACAAGAGCAACCATATAAATGCTTGCCACGCCATTCATTTATGTCAGAGTCTTCTGTTGTAATGTCCTTTAGGCCATTTGTGTTACCTTCTTTGGTGTTGCTCTAGAAGGGATCTTGGTTTTTTTGTTAAAAAGCCCATTGCAAGGACAGGGAATGTCCACCTCCACCTTCCCCCGCCATTTATCTGACTGTATGTCCCCCCACCTCCGCTCCAGCTCTCTACGGCTTGGGGAAAATATATTCCAACCAACAAGGAGGCTTATATAGCCTCCATCGCATTATGCATCATTTTGAACTTGACCTCTGTCTGCACCTGTCAGGGTGAATCAAGGCCAAATTCCCCAATTCTTCCTATCACATGTTACTCTTGACTTCCTTGCTGTTGAAGCAAAGCCTCTCGTTTGCTCGGCCCTTTTTCTTTTGCCTTAATCAAAGAAATTATTATGCATTATTAATGTTGTTCATTGTGGTTAATCACAGAGACAGATTAGGATTTCTCTTGTAGCACCTGTCAGCCTTGACATGAAAGACCTCTTTGCCTAGAGCTTAAAATGGAACCAGTCGAAGTACCGTAACTAATTAATGTCATATTTTAGACCTAATGAAATGCATTCTTTCCAAGTTTTCATTAGGGGCAATGTTAAGTTTCGTTTGCTTGATGACACATGCGGTATCTTTATTTTTAATCACTTTGAATCGCTTTAGAATTCAAAAGAAACGCTCGCATTCTCCTGTTGAGTTTAGTAATGGAATTTCTCTCCCTAAAGTATGCATTCATTTCAAACAACCCAAAATCCAGATCAGGCATCTACAGTACATTCTGTGTGCTTTCTGTTTTAAGGCTTAGCAGTTGATGCTACTGTAACATAGAGTCGTATAGTTGGAAGGGATGCTCAGTGCCATCTCGTCCAAACCCCTGTGATGCAGGAATCTCAACTAAAACATCCATGACAGATGGCCACCCAACCTCTGTTTAAAAACCTCCAAGGAAGGAGAGTCCACCACCTTCTGAGGAAGCCCGAAAGTCTGTCCTGATGTTTAGTCAAAATGTGCATCTTCTGTCCATCCATTTGCATTCTATCCAGTGGAATCTAAATAGAAAATGTCTTTGTCAATTATCCTGAATTCTAGATCAGAGTTTCTATCCTACTGGCACATCTCGCTACCCGAAAGAATGGTATGAAGGCACCTGATGCAGTTTAATCACAGAAGTTAAGCACACCTGTGGCCCTCTGCCCTTCCAGGAGCGGAATGGTAGTATAACTTCTTCACACATGAATAGAGATGCCTTCATACTGGGTGGGAGCTGGCTGCATCAGCTCTGTGGGCAGCCGAGATTACGAGGCAAATGAAGGTGATTTGAGTTGCCGAAACTGGAATGTACAATCAGGAAAGAGCCTCAAGTCAGATTGAGATCACTTCACTGCTTAATTTTTTTATTTATTTTTTTTAAAATCATGTTTAGACAAGCCTACCTAGATGCTTAGAAAGTCACGCTAATTTTTATCTGTTTTAGTATTCTAACTTTTGTATGTTTTAAAGTATGGTTGTGATTCCCACCCCCCCACCCCTCAATTTTATTTTATTTTATTTTTTGAGGCTTTCTTTTTCATTATCAAAATAAATTTTATGAAATAAACAATCGGGGATTCCATAAAATCCCAAGTCACTTTTTGGACTTTGGTGCCATCCCCTGCCCCAATTGCATTTTGCCATTTCAGAATAAAGGACTGCTGCGTTTCTAAAAATTGAAACCAACCTGAATAGGGAAATGCAGGTGGGATCTTTGTTTGTTTGTTTTGATGGGCAGGATGGTGAATTATTTTTCCAGGTCACACCAATCACAGTGTTGTAGCAGGAGTGGGAGGTGAGGAGTGGAGTTCTTCTGCCATTTCTTCCTGGGCATTTGGAAGAGGGGTGGGTAATTAGCATCCTTCCCAAACGCTTTTTGTTTCCTAGCATATAATTAAAAACCAATACAGTGGTACCTCGGATTAAGAACTTAATTTGTTCCGGAGGTCCATTCTTAACCTGAAACTGTTCTTAACCTGAAGCATCACTATAGCTAATGGGGCCTCCTGCTGCCGCCGTGCCACCGGAGCACGATTTCTGTTCTCATCCTGAAGCAAAGTTCTTAACCCGAGGTATACTATTTCTGGGTTCGCGGAGTCTGTAACCTGAAGCGTATGGGTGAAGTATAAATAAAAAAAATATTATTATAAATTATTATTATTAGTTTGGTTCTTACTTTGCAGCCTTCTGGAAGAGCTCAGTTACAAGGTCTTTCAGATTTCCCACTCCTTCAGTGTAATTGTAGGGCTTTTGGTGTGTGATTTATTTGTTCCTTTTTTATCTCTGTTACTGAACAAACTGAACCTCCTTAATTTGTTTCTCGTTTCGTTTGCTTACTCTTATTTCTTCCTTAAGCTGTGCAAACTTTCCCCCTCCTGTTGTGTATGTGTGTGTGTTGGCTTTTACCCATTGCCAATCCCACCCACCCTGGTTTTGGTTTGCCTGTTCTAAGTTTTACCCTCCTTTCTTCAATCATCCTCCATCTGTGATTTCATTTTGTTGGACTTCTTTCTTCCCTCCCCCGCTGTGCCTGTTTCCCCCACTCAGCTAAGCCTGCTTGTCCCTTAAATCAGCTGCCAGTTGTGTTGCTCATTGCCAGCCTATTATTGGCCACTTACCCAAGGGCACCACCCTTACATCACCAGCTTTCCGACTGATTACTCAAAAAACACCAGGCGAGGGGAAGTGATTTCTATTTTACCCACCTTGAAATGGTAAAAGTCTGCTCTTGCAAGAAAACCACTTCTAGGCATTCTTTAAGTTGGCAGGTTTCAGCCCTTCACAAATTCAACCATGCCTACAAACCTCACCCCCATTCTGGCAGAAAATAAAAAGAGAACTTTTCCATCTTTCTTTTTAAAAAAAAATAAATAAAATGTAAAGGTTCCTTGCATGAAAACCCCTGGATGGACTACTCTGGAATTTGGCAGGCTTAATCTTCTCTGCAGGGGATCTCTTGCCTGAAAATTACACCCACTTCTGTTTCCATGGGGGAAAATGGTTTGCCATTTTTCAATTCACCATTACGATTGTCCCCTGGTAGGCTTTACAGTAGGATGCCATCCGAAATCTGAAGAGTTTTGTTGTTGTTGTTGTTAAAGCAGAGCAACAACATAGGATTTTTGTGCATTGCTTTGGGAAATACAAACTTCGTTGTTGTTTAGTCATTTAGTCGTGTCCGACTCTTCGTGACCCCATGGACCAGAGCACGCCAGGCATTCCTGTCTTCCACTGCCTCCCGCACTTTGGTCAAACTCATGCTGGTAGCTTCGAGAACACTGTCCAACCATCTCGTCCTCTGCCGTCCCCTTCTCCTTGTGCATCTTTCCCAGCATCAGGGTCTTTTCTAGGGAGTCTTCTCTTCTCATGAGGTGGCCAAAGTATTGGAGCCTCAGCTTCACGATCTGTCCTTCCAGTGAGCACTCAGGGCTGATTTCCTTAAGAATGGATAGGTTTGATCTTCTTGCAGTCCATGGGACTCTCAAGAGTCTCCTCCAGCACCAGAATTCAAAAGCATCAATTCTTCAGCGATCAGCCTTCTTTAAACTTCGTAGGCTTGCATTAAATTGATACCTTCCCCATCCCTCTTCAAAGTTAGTTGAAGAAGCCAGCGAGTGGGTCCTATAACCCATAAACTACATAACCTTAAAACCCGCAGGCCATGTACTGTGGCCAGCAAACTTCTGGTTTTCCAGTCCCAGCAAAAACAAAGTTTAACAACCTCCTGGTTAGTGCCTAAATATTGGGCTGTGCAATTTGGATTGGTAGCACGTCTTGCATAGGCTTCCTGTAGAAATAAAACATGTGCTGAGCTACTAACAATGACCCTCATCTCTGAGGACAGACTGCACTTTTCTCAGTCTGTTTTATGATTATTAAGGAGCAATTTCATACCAAATCAGACCACCCACTATTGTCTATTCTGAGTAGAAGTGACTCTTCCATAAACTCTGGCCAAATTCTTTCCCATCACCAGCTACTGGATCCTTCTCATGGGAAATACCAGGGTTCGACCATGGGACATTCTCCATCCAAAACCGACACTCTCCCACTGAGCTCTTCCTACAATACAGAATACAGTGGTACCTCTGGTTAAGAACTTAATTCGTTCTGGAGGCCCGTTCTTAACCTGAAACCGTTCTTAACCTGAGGTACCACTTTAGCTAATGGGGCCTCCCACTGTCGCCGCGCCGCCACAGCACAATTTCTGTTCTCAACCTGAAGCAAAGTTCTTAACCCGAGGTACTATTTCTGGGTTAGCAGAGTCTGTAGCCTGAAGCGTCTGTAACCTGAGGTACCACTGTAGTGTTGATTTCAGTTCCTCCAACACAGGATTACAGTGGCAATCATTGGTAAGTTCCCAATGAGTTTTGTGCATGCCATTCTTAAGGAGAAATTCTCATACCAGTCCACTTAAGGTAACAGCAGTATGTAATTTTCATTTCTTTTTTGGGTGGGAGCAGTATTTTGTGATGGAGCATGTATGAGAATTAGGTTGATAACGCACTTGGAACACATTGCAAACTTGCAGATCCTTGCACACAACTGTCTTTTCTCTGCTTTTTAACACTTTGTTTGTTCTTTCTGTTTGCTTTCCCTCCCCCTCCTGCAACACATTTCTTCCCATTCAGCTGGACTGGAGCTCAGCAGTGCATTCCAAATTCACCATGTTGAAATAAGACTCCAATTAGAGTTTAGTGAAAGAAAAAAATGGGCGTGTGAAGATTAATTCTTCTTCCCGAGTAGTCTTGTGCCAAGAGCATAATTCATAATTAGTTGGTTCTGGCCGGCTTAATTACTCAGGGTGTCAAAAATTAGTTAAAGTGCTGCTCGTAAAACTGTTATTTTGACAGGGCAGTAGTTGTCAGTTTTAAACCACTGGGATTGGAGGTGCTCAAAGCAGCCACTGCTTATTTGAAAAGGTGTTTGTCTCTCATTAGGGGCCTTCTGCAAACAGGTTCTCCCTTGCCATTTGCTCTGTAGTCACTTCTTATGAAAGTAAAATGTTACGTCTGCCTGCAGAGATGTGTAGTGCCTTAAACTATGGAACTCACTGCCACAGGAAACAGTGATGGCAAAAAACCTAGATGGCTTTAAAAGAGAATTAGACGAATTCG
Organism: Podarcis raffonei; assembly: GCF_027172205.1. NCBI lineage: Eukaryota > Metazoa > Chordata > Lepidosauria > Squamata > Lacertidae > Podarcis > Podarcis raffonei. The sequence goes on along the minus strand of NC_070604.1, from coordinate 110,271,579 downwards.
TGTTAGCCATGATGGCTATGCTCTTAAATGTTCCTTAAGGATAAGATGGATGTGGGTGGATATGTTCTTTTGCTTGACTGTGATTGCATATCTCCTGAAGCATACAAAATGTGGAGTGATGCTCCCCTTGAACTCCATAAATAAAATATCCTTAAACAGGACTGGGGGTGGCTGTGCCTGGTTTTCTCCCCTCCTTCCCTTGAATGTTGGTCTTCATCACCAAAATAAAAATGTGGTCCACAATGATCCAGACAGCATGACAAATGAGGAACAAATTGCGCTTGCAATTGTGTGTTTATATACTTGGTTAGATAATGCAATCTCATTCCTCAGCCTTTTATTATTAGCATTAAAAAATAAGGACAGGAAGATAACGTATGTGATTACTCAGTGCAACAAATATTCAGCCATTCAGCAAATTTAACGATCCAAGAGACATCTAAGATTTCCACTAATATAGGGAAATAAAAAAAAATCACTAAATTCTAATCGGAGTCTGTTTCAATAAGGTGAATTTAAATTGCACTACAGAAGCTTGGTCCAGACAAGGGGGCGGCATGGAAGAAATCAGGAATGTCTCTTATTTCAGCAATGCCCTATTTTTTTTTATTGGAAAGACAATGCCTCTGTCTTTCTATTCTGTCCCCCTCCCTCTTCTGATCTGAGGTTCAGGCTAGGGGCCGACACTTCAGAAAGCTTGCACCATGGAGTAATACACCCTCCCTCCCATTGCCTTGATTTCCTTTCTCTCTTTTCAAATCTGCTCAGACTTTTCTAAGGTAGCCTGAAGATGGTCCTCAAAACTCCAAATCTTGCTTCTTGCCAACATGTTGTTACCCTAAGAGAAACAACCTCCGATGACTGCTGGGTGTGGCCTAGGTCTTCATGGAATGACTGAGACTCAGTAGACCTGGCCATTTCACTGTGTGAATACACCCTAAGTGGACACATACATTCCCCAGAATCCTTTGCAGCACGCATGGCCTCTGTGGTAAATGGGTGAGGGGCATAGCTCAGCGTGAAGAAAAGAGGCTCTGTATGCAGAAGGTCCTGCAGGCAACCCTTGGCCTTCTGGTCCAAACATTCAGGTGCAGTGGTACCTCAGGTTAAGAACTTAATTTGTTCTGGAGGTCTGTTCTTAACCTGAAACTGTTCTTAACCTGAGGTACCACTTTAGCTAAAGGGGCCTCCCTCTGCCGCCGCCACACAATTTCTGTTCTCATCCTGAAGCAAAATTCTTAACCCGAGGTACTATTTCTGGGTTAGCGGAGTCTGTAACCTGAAGCATTTGTAACCCAAGGTACCGCTGTACCAGGTTAGGAGAAAGACCTCAGACTGATGAAGAAATAGTTGGGCACCAAGTGTTACTGGGTAAAAGGCAGCTTTCCGAACTCCTTCAACAGACAGGTTGATGGGAAACAAAGTGTTTCCAGAAGATAATAAAGTTTGAAAACTACTCTTCTATATTAATACTTCTTTCCACATTGGGAGGTGGGTGGGGTGAGATGCCCTTTCTGTTTCAGAGCTTGTCCAAATTTATTGCCTTAGAAAGTTGAGCCCTTACACTTATTTCCATGCCGCCTTGCCATTTTATTTTGTTATTGTGCTGCGGGTTTGAGATATTGGCTTGGGAGTATAAGCTACACCAGCTCACTTTGCTATATGAAACATTTTTTATTCTATTGCATCGAAAGCGCTCCATCCCCTCTTTCTGTAGTAATCCTCTCTGCTGCTGCAGAAGCCTCCGAAACAGCATTATTATTAAATCACGTTTTCTTATTATTAGTTGGGCAAGTGCTAGAAGAATCCTGCCCGAAACAGTGTTTGACTTCACAGTTTGCCAGCTGAACTGAAGCACTCTGTGCCTTTTTGTAATACCACGCAGGGATCGTTCCATGCTGAAACTTTTTATATATTCTGCAGTTATTCTTTGGTAATAGGAGCAGGGGAACTTTTTCAGCCAGAGGACGACGTTCCCTCATGTGGAACCTTCTGGAGTCTGTATGTCATTGGGGTGCATGCCCAGAGGCAAAGGAAGGCTGAGCAATGGATTTTACTCCTAAATTGTCTATATTCAGATGTTTCTGTGCAGGGGTTTGGACTAGATGACTCTCTGGGTCCCTTCCAACTCTATGATACAACTCTATGATACACATGCAAGCAAGAATGCATTTTCAAAGTGCAAGGACTCATGCCAGACAGGCAAAAGTCCTCCAGGGCAGGCACAAAACAAGACTAGGCCAGGGCATGGCCTGAAGAGTGGGCCATTCTCTGAGGAAAGTCTTGAGGAATAGACAGAGAGACCTAAAGGTCACATTTTATCCCCGGATCTGAGATTCCCTACCTCTAATGTAGAGACAGTTGTATGTTGGACAGGAAGATGATCTCCTTCTACCAGTCAACAATAGAAAGTGTCCTTTCATACTGCATCACGGTGTGGTACGCTGGTTTGACATCAACTGATAGGAAGTGCCTACAGAGGGTGGTGAATACAGCACAAGGTATTATGGGCTGTCCTGTGAGTCCACTGGATGAAATAGCGGAAGAACGTTGCCTCAGGAGAGTGAGGAAAATTCTCAGGGATGATTCATGCCCTGGCTGGCACTTTCTTGATCTCCTGCCCTCAGGCAGAAGATATAGAAGCATGATTAGGCGCACCAAGAGGGCAAAGAACAGCTTCTATCCGTGGGCTGTTAGGCTGCTGAATGAAAAGATAACAACAGGGCAACTGACTTTTGGGTTTGGTGGGTGTGCGTCAATAAACGAGGGGAATTAAGACTAAGAGAGCTGAGTGGGGGGTGCTCGTGTAATCTCACTGTATACAAGTTGTACAAGTGACAATAAAGTATTTCAAAAAATAAAAATAAAAATCCACCTGGATGGTGAATCTGTGGCCTCCCTAATACCTTTGAGTCAGTGGCAGTCTTCCACAGTCTGCGGTTCACACAGACTGTACGCTGCTCCCCCCTCCAAAAAAAAAACCCCACAATCTCTGCTAGACCCAGAGCCTGTCAGACTTGTGGAGGCGATCGAGTGTGAGATTGGCACGTGGGCAAGCTGGCAATTGTAGATCTGAAACCGCCAGTTGAGGCAAGTTAAACAAACAACGGTAAGCAAAAACCTTATTCAGTCATTAGACCATTATTGCCAGGAGAAGGAGCTGAGAGAATAAATTGACAATGCAGGTGTGTGCAGGCTTTAGCTCTGAAGAGCAGGCGCAGCGTTTGCATGATCCACTTCACCTCCCCAATCTTCCGCAAGTGCCCTGAGTCTTATTCTCAGCGGCATGATTTGACTGAAAACCAATTAGAAAAAAAGAAAGAAAAAAACACGGCATAAAGCCCGCTCCTACATGGAGATACAAAACACTACACATGCCAAATAATCAGACACTTCTCTGCGAGGGGAAAAAGGCAATTTTCCAGTTTCACGGTCTCAGGGGATCAGAGTGCTTGGAGCTCTGGGTTTCACAAAGAAAAGGGCTTGGCCTCTTCTGTACAGCCTGATTCCTGAGTCAGGCTGGGGGTGTTTGGGCAAAAGTATTGCCCTGTGAAGAGGGGATATGCTGTGAAAAAGTGGCATATTCTTGCTAGTGACTTGTCCAAAAATGGACCTGCATTCCTCTGTAACAACAACAACAACAACAACAACAATTTATTTATAACCTTCCCATCTAGCTGGGTTTCCCCAGCCACTCTTAGCAGCTTCTAACAAAATATTAAAAACACGATAAAACATCAAACATTAAAAACATCCCTAAGCAGGGCTGCCTTCAGATGTCTTCTAAAAGTCATATAGTTGTTTATTTCCTTGACATCTGATGGGAGGGTGTTCCACAGGGCGGGCGCCACTACTGAGAAGGCCCTCTGCCTGGTTCCCTGTAACCTCACTTCTCACAGTGAGGGAACCACCAGAAAGCCCTTGGAGCTGGACCTCAGTATCCAGGTTGAATGGTTGGGGTGGAGACCCTTCTTCAGGTATACTGGGCTGAGGCTGTTTAGGGCTTTAATGGTCAGCACCAACACTTTGAATTCTGCTCGGAAATGTACTGGGAGCCAATGTAGGTGTTATGTGGTCTTGGCTGCCACTCCCAGTCAACAGTCTAGCTGCTGCATGCTGGATTAGTTGTAGTTTCTGGGTCACCTTCAAAGGTGGCCCCACGTAGAGTGCATCGCAGTAGTCCATCAGTTTATGGGGGGGGGAATTGTATCTGAAAATTATGAAAAGCGAAGGAAAGTTTTGGTGAAGTTTTGTGGTGCTTTGATGTGCTTACCATTCTTTCAAGATGACCAGGATGACTGATAGTCACTGTTGTTGCTTTCATTCTGAACATCAACACTCCAGCCGCCTGCTTTCTGCTGCCTGCCCTCATTTCCTATAAAACCCATGACATCCGCAACTGGGCTTTCCTGCAAGCCATGGGGGGTTTCCTACCAAGCACCTGACAGCAGTTCAAAGTTATTGTTTTTAAGTGATGTCTTTACTTTTAAAGAAATCAGTGTGAGGTGGGTTTTTTTTGGGGGGGGGAGGGTTAAGGCAAAAGGAAGAACTTCCCTTAAAAACAAAATCAGGAACTGCACCAGACTCAGACTCAGTTTCTAGTCTCTCCAGCTTCCCATACTCCAGTTAAATCACAGGGGAAGGCAGTATAAGGTATTTTCTCACATGGGGCTTTTTTTTCAGATCAGGAAGCACAGCTGGGGAGGCTGCAATGTGCTGGAAAAGTAATTAATGGAAAGAAGCACTCAATATCCCTGGCCACCTCAGGAGGATGAAAGAGGAGGTGGAAAGCCAGGCCTATTCCATGAATGTGAACTGTGTTCCATTCACAGAAGCAAAGTTAGAGACCACACCAAAGTCATTATTACACTTTGCTGGGATATTATGCTCAAGTGGACATCCATTTAGATGTGAAAGGGGGAATCCTCAGGGCAGCAAAAAATTACCCTAAGATGATTTGGGTCTTTAAACAGTATCTGGTTTTAGCCAGAAAATGCAGCAAAATAAATGAATAAAATAACTGCAGCAATTGCACAAAGCATTTTAGGAACTTAGAGATTGTGATTTATCAGAAGAGTAGTAGCTAGATTAATGCAAGGTAATGTTGCTTGAACATGTATTTGATGATAATGGGGTTAACATATAATTTGAATGTTACCCCTGGGACCCGATATTCCCAACCTCCATCTCCTCCCTGGTAATTGCCTCACAGGATTTACAAACACCTTTTTGCCACAGCTGAAATGCAGCTAATTTTAGCAAACGGTTGCATTTGCAGTGCAAAAATTGTATCATCAAATGTCTGAATTCATGCCATTCTGTGAGCAAAGGCACATGATATACTTATGTCCTCCCTACACTTTTAAGCTAGTCTGCTTTTCATGAACAGGTGAAACTGTGATAGCATGCCTCTCTGCTATTGAAGACATAGGTGGTAAATCAAACTACAGGCTGTTGGAAATTCTTTGTTCATTTGCTTAAAGCAAACATATACAATTTGCATGGTTGTATGAATGACTGTTAGCTGTTTAACTCAGTACAAAGTAGGCTTTGCTCAGTGGTCGAGCATGTGCTTTGCATTAAGCAAGGTCCCAAGTATAATCTCTGGTAAAGGTAAAGGTAAAGGTACCCCTGCCCGTACGGGCCAGTCTTGACAGACTCTAGGGTTGTGCGCCCATCTCACTTAAGAGGCCGGGGGCCAGCGCTGTCCGGAGACACTTCCGGGTCACGTGGCCAGCGTGACAAAGCCGCATCTGGCGAGCCAGCGCAGCACACGGAAACGCCGTTTACCTTCCCGCAAGTAAGCGGTCCCTATTTATCTACTTGCACCTGGGAGTGCTTTCGAACTGCTAGGTTGGCAGGCGCTGGGACCGAACGACGGGAGCGCACCCTGCCGCGGGGATTCGAACCGCCGACCTTTCGATCGGCAAGCCCTAGGCGCTGAGGCTTTTACCCACAGCGCCACCCGCGTCCCTTAATCTCTGGTACCTTCAGGTAAAACAGTTCAGGACCCTGGAGAGCTCCTAGCAGTCAGAATAGGCACTACCAGGCTAGACTGATCAGAATTTTTCAGTTTCATATTCCTTCGTGCGACACCGTCTGAGAGCCAGTTGCTGACATTGTCCTTCATGGCTGTGTACACACTGGTCATTGCTGGCCCAGGGGAAAAGGTTTCCTAAGGAAGAGGCAGGTGTTAACTCTATGTCGCTGACATCACATCCAAGAGACAATGAGGATTTGGAGGGGAATTAATTATCTGTAGCAAACGGCCAGAACACAGCAAGCATTTGTGGGCACCTTTTCCCCAAATCAACATTTTGCTCTTTGCACTCCACTCTTCGACAAAGGAAAATCTACACACTTAATTTATGTTAGGTGAAAAGGGCCTTGCAATGTAAATTTTAGGCTAAGGGCCAAATTAAAGGTGGCAGCACATGATTCCTTTCACATGCCCAACGTGTTTGCAAAAAGCTTAATCATAACGTTCAGAAAGGGAGAGGGGTGCTGAACTTTCCTCCCTCCCTCCCACAGTTTAACACCCCTCAGTCTGTTCCTCTGGTCACTTTTCTACATCCGTTATTCATTTCATATCAGAACTGGGGAAGAAAGAAAAGGGGGTTGGATCAATGAACTACAGGGGATTTCCCACACACTCATTTTACCTCATTTCACCATCTGCTTTATTTGTGAATGGGTGGCCATGCAGATGATTAGCCACAGTGCATCTGATTTGACCCTCAGGCTTCAATCACGTACACAATTATTTGGGAATAGGTCCCTTCAAATGCATATACGTATTTATTCAATTAAGTTTTATCTAAAGCAGGGATGGTGGACCTCAGGCCCTGGGGGCCCGAAGCATCCCTCAAGGCCTCTCTATGTTCCAGAATCTGGGGGGAAATGGGGTCCTTAAATGCACAGGGAGTCTCTGAGCAGAGGAGGCCACCCTGGTTCGGACCTTCATACTCTTAACTCATGGAGGGTGCTTGGAATGGCGATGGCAGGAGACAAAGGCAGCCTGTCTGTGCCCACTGCCCTTACTGTTGTGCTTCCTTAAGCCAAATCTAGAACACCTGAAGGGGGATTTTGCCATTGCATTATCCCAGCTATTGTGTCATTTCTATGTGGGGCTATAAAAGCCACACTGAAGAGTATCCAATGGCTTCTATGAGCTGGCCACAGTGTTTGAATTAGGCTTAAAGCTACATGAAGCAAGCAAATTATTATTATTAATAATAATATTTATACCCTGCCTATCTGGCTGGGTTTTCCCAGCCACACTGGGCAGCTCCCAATTGAATATTCAAAACACAATACAGCATTAAACAAATAAAAACTTCCCTAAACAGGGCTGCCTTTAGTTCCTTTTTATATAATATAGTTTGGACCACAGCGCATTTAGCTTATTGGTGCAAACTTGACATTTTGCCAGAGATCACTCCAATCTTTGACTCTTGCATTCATAGGAATCACTGCAAATGTTCCTGTTTAGCAGCTAGGTTTGCTGGAGGACCACTTTGAGGAAGGGCAGCCCCGCCCCCTGTTGCTCAGTGTGGACTTCCTGAAAGTTTTCAGAACCAACACCCCTTTCTTTTGCCTCTTGGTTAGCAGTTGGACCAGTGTAGGTGGGACAGGTCTTCAGGGATTGGATTTGGGCCTGTGACTCATCCTTGCTCTGTAGATGCTCCAATTGCTTTTGGCAGCTAGGACAAAAATCAAGACCAGCCATGTCAATCCACTTCTTTTCTTCTTGATTTTCGATTACCTCTCTCACTCGCCGTATAGAACTTTGGTCTATCCCGTCAGAATACAAATGAGGATCTCATTATATTTAAAGCTTAGTGATGCTGAGGCATATTATTAAAGTCAGAATCCTGGCTAATATCATTACTTATGAATGTAACCTTCTGATTTCAACACCGCTTGCTTGCCCATCAATAGTAACGCAGAGGGCTCTTACCTAGGAATGCTTGGGGAGTTCAGTCTTTGTGAATTTTGATGCAAACTGACCTGATCTTCACATCCCAGGCTAATATATGGATTGGAACTTAGCTATCCAGCAGCTTTCACACATCCTGAATCTTCCAACTCAGCTCAGGAAGCGTATTTCAAATGCATTTCAGAAAGGTGCACTCTGAGGGGAGGGGAAATGCATTTAAAATAGTATCAAAATACTTATTGAAATGTGAACTCCCATCATCTGTGCCCTTTGGTCAGGCTGGCTGGAGCTGCTGGGAATTGTTCAACAATATCCAGAAGCTCTCAGGTTCCCCCATCTCTGGTTTAAGCCCCATGAATGGATGCTGAGTGAGATGTCCAAAGCATGTAATTCAAATACATTATTTGATATGTTTTAGCAGTAGTATGTAAGCCTTTTTGATTGCAATAGAACAGGCATGTCCAACAGGTAGATTGTGATCTACCGGTAGATCACTGAACGTCTGTGGTACTGTGGTAGATCACCGGTAGATCACTGGCTCCCCCCAAAAAAGCTCAACAACTGTGGCTCCCCTAAAAATGCTCAGCATTTTTGCCCTGAACCCCAAAAAGTGGGGCTTTCCTCCTTCCTGAAAATAGCTCAACAACACTGACCTGAGCCCCCCAAAACAGGGCTTTCCTTCTGAAAAGAAGCTCAACAATTTTTACCTGAACCCCCCAAAAGGGGGTAGATCACTGCCAGTTTTTAACTCTGTGAGTAGATCACAGTCTCTTGGGAGTTGGTCACCCCTGCAGTAGAAGAATGGTGGATTATATGTGCTAATGAATATCAACTGTATTATAAACTGATAACGAAGGCAGATGCATGCCATAGTAGTTCTTTTGTAATTAAGTTACATGAAAAGGGAGGGGAAAGGGTGTTTCTGTGTGTCCTAAAGATATGTTCCCTGTCCCAGTGCTGCCCTGTGCATATATAAATAAAATGCTTTTCTTTTCTGCAGACACAGTTGAATAAAAATGCAATAGTTTCAGGCTAAATGTTAGCTTTATGGTGGAAACTAAACTGAACAGCATCAAAGTCTCCTTTCAGTGCAACAGGAGATTGGGGAGTGGGGAACACACAGGCATTCAATTGGTATGCAGAAGGCCTAGTTATCCTATTCAGAGTGAATTGCTTTTCTGGAGCTAAGCCCTCTGATTTTAATGACATGTTGGCCTCCTGCACTCCTCAAATGCTTTAGAAATTAACTCATATTTAGCAATGGCCCTGGGATGGCGCCTAGGGACAGCTAGGCATGATCAATGCAGAGGTAGCAGTGCTGAATGAGCTGCAATGGCTCTGAATGTGATGGTGTCTTGAGGGTAATTCAAGGAAATGCTTGCAATTGTGTTCAGTTAGCTAAGGATGGGTGACTATGTCAATTTTGAGTTGGTGTCCCTTTCATGTGCTCTCTGCCCAAAATTCCAGTACCTTCTGCACCAGTCTATATTCTAATAATAATAATAATAATAATAATAATAATAATAATAATGTCAAGTCAAGGTACTGTTTAAAGGAATCTTCTGATACATTTAAACTGCCAAGATGCTCTGAGATCAAACAGACAAGTAAGTTCCATTAGCATCAGGACTGGGTCATGAACAACTCTTCTGAGGTGAGTCAGGAGGTGTGAGACAAGTCACAATCCCAGGCTGCAGGATCAGTCAGAGCCAAAGCACAAATCAGGAGGCAGGTTGAAGCAAGCCAGGACCAAACTGCAACCAAGAATACAGGAACACACAGGAGCTCAGGAACAGCATATTGCTCAAGCAAGGTTTGGCTGAAACAGGAAGCCCTTTATACACTTTCCGGCAAAGGAAGATCTGGATGGAGGGTGGTGTGGGAATGTTGTGGATGGTAGGAGAGGATATATTGATTAAATGTTATCCTTCCTAACTCAAGCTAGTGAGCTAGTAGCAGAGCACATCCCCTTGCACATTGCTGGAAGCAAGTTGATGGATTCATTAGAATCATATAAGTTGAGAAATCCAGTCTGGCTTGTCCAGATTGGATTGTTCCTGGGAAATTTCCCCTTTAGTTCCCTCTTAAAAACAATAATGACATGGCAGTCTTCTTTAAAAGTAAAGTTTACTTACATTCAGTTCACAGTATTGTCCTGAAGGCAGGCTTGTTGTTACAGTTACATTTATAGAGAAAAGAAGTCTGAGCCAGGGCTCAGACTTTCTGCCTTGTGGCTTCCATCCTCTGTAAGGATGAGCCATGTGCTGTGACATTAACATATGAGAGTGCTAGAGGTGAAATAGTTAAACAGGTTACCCAATCAGAACCCAGGGGGTGGAGTCAGAGGGACTATAAAACCAGCTCTGGGAGGAGTTTGTTGGGAGTTGGGTGGTTAGTTGGAGTGGGAGAAAATGGGAATAGAGTCTGTGGGTAGGTTGAGTTGGTGTAGCGAAATAAGCTGAGTCAGGAACAGTTAGGAACTAGGAAGACAAGGAAATATCTGAGAGGTGGTTTAGTGAGTGAGAGCAGGTAGCGGACGTTATAGGTCTGGATAGGCACCCCATGATTGTAATTGACCGATACCGTTTATGAAACCACACGCTTGTTAAATTGCAATAAATAAACAGAAGTTTATGTTCCAATTTAACCTTGACTGGACTCAGTATTGTACCAGGTAGGGCCTGGGTGGTGGCAGCGAGAAATAAAGTGGTGGCACAGGGATCAACAGACAGTGAAACGTCCGGGGACCCTGTGTGATCGTCACAGTGTCCAAAAGGTGAAAAAGGCAAAAAGGGGAAGATGGCTAAGTGACTGGCCCTTTTATAGGGTCTGCCAGGGTCACACCCATCTATCTGGTCACACACAGGGGAAGAATGCTCCAGACCAGGTGTGACAGGAAGTCCTCCCTGTCTGGAGCAACATTCCCTGTGTGTCCACTCTAGGAAACAGGAAATGTGTATTTGACTGCTTCTGTGAATGCTACACCCCACAGGTGGGAGTCATTCCTGGGTCTGAAGGTGTTTCTCTAATAGGGCTGCTGCCTGAAGTTCAGGGGTTCACCCCATGGGGCAGCCTCAAACAGATCACTGCAGCTCCTGACAATTAGTGCACAGGGTTCACATCAGGTCATTTTTCATATAGGATATGGCGAAGATCACACTGTCCAATCATCCTTACAGTTAGCTGACTGAGGGTAGCACCCTGCACTAGCCTAAGCCACCACGTAAGATTGCTACAAAGCTAAGATGTCAATTACATGGACATTTTTTTGAGGAGTTTACCGCACAGATCTCAAGCAAAACGTTGGGTTTTCTGCCTTCTTCAGATGCTCTGGGTGCTCACAAGTGTGGCGTCCTCCCTTTCCCCTTCTAATGAGAGCCCCCCTCTCTTTCTCTCTCCTGCACCTACAAGAACAAACAAACACATTGCTTAGAAGGGAGGGAGGTGTTGAAAATGATGACTTCCTTTAGGTTCTTTTTGTCTTGCTTTCCTTCCCCCTCAGCAAAAAGTTTTCCATAACATAAAATCATCCTTCAACTACTCATTGAAACAGATATGGACGTGGGTGAAAACCTGTCTCTTTGTGGACATGCATCACTAAAATTCTTAGTGACTGAAATGGCGATTTGCAACTGGAAATTATGGTATGAATGCCTTCTTCCAGAAAGCACTATCAGATGTGCTTTCCATGGCCAGGCTTATTCAGGCCATTCTATTTGCATTCATGCCTTTTCTCCATGAAGCTCAGACTGGCATATATGGAGGGTTATCCCGTTTTGGTGGAAAGGTTGAATTCAACAGGTGCAGCATACTGTATGAATTGCCTTGAACAAATAGGGTGTCAATAAATGTTGCTCCTGCAACCATTGGAATTTTTTTGCATCCATCCCACTTCTGTTCCGTCCCACTTCTAAATGTGCATTTCGAAACAGAGCCTGCCTGTAAACATGCAGATTAACATGAGACAGAACAGAATAAAAACTAGGGGTGGGGGGAAAGAACATGCAAAAGAAACACAGACCGGAAATAGATAGATTTCTCCATTCCCTGGGGTAGATGCAGTTCTTATTTCTATAATTCATTTTAAAACTTCAATTTGTATTATTGCCACTGGGAGCCACATCTGCTACTTTTTATCTCATCTCAAAATTGGCTGAACTTCTTTGAAATTGGCCACATTACAGCCCTTAGCCTTTTAACTGGGGGAGGTGCATGCCTGGGCTTTTCCTGTAATGCCTTCGCCAGCAGAAGCCCATCTTCGTTGCGTATCAATAGAAATTTACAGCCAAAGAAAGGTAAAAGGAATCAATATTGTGTTTTCTCCTTGACTGCCTGGAGCTTTATGATTTAGCTCGGTGAGTTTGTTATGGTCGCTGAAGCTGATTTCGGGCAGGAGCAAAGATGGGTTAAATAGTGCCTTGGAGTAATCATTATCCACATTCAACTGTTCCTTGAAAAGAGAAAGAAAAGAGAATGTGATGCAGGTTGGGAAGAACTGCTTCTTTCCAGGTTCTGGCTTCCTCGTTCCATTTTGCTTTGCATGCATATGCTGCAAAACAGCAAGAAATGTAGTTCATATTAAGCCACACGCTGCTATTGAAAACAAACAGGGTTCCTATCTAACTGTACGCTTGACTTTGAAATTATTGGCCCCTGAGCTCGGAAAAGAGGACCACAGGTCTCCAAGCCAGCAGCAATCTCAAGGATTCTTGAGAGCTCCAGATCTGCTTTCCGAGCAACTTCATCCCTGGTGCCACAAGCACCTTGCACAGTCATCATGGGTGAGGATCACCTAGCTGAACTCCTAGATCTTGAATCTGAAACAACCTTTATTTGGTGTACTATTTTCAAGGAGTAATTACAGTTCTGGAACCTCGCTGGAAGAGAGTTGCAAAGTGATGATGGCAGGGGAGGGTCAAGTGTGTTTCCTGATTTTCCTGGATGTTCCAGATGTTGCTTTGCAAAGGGGAAGCAGTGGCCAAGCCATCAGGGCATGGGGCTGTTGTTCCACACATCGTTTCTTTCCTCATGCAGGAGCTACACTCCACAATCATTGTTGCCCAGGTCTGGGTATCCAGTGGGGTATATTTAAGGGGCAATTGCACATGCATATTTCTACACATGTGGGAATTCATGAATGGACACACGTTCATGAGGGCCCAGGCCAATGATGTCATGAATGGGGCAAGTGATTGTGGACCTGCCTGCTCCCTTCCAGGGAGAATGGATAGAATGCATGAAAAGTTCTAGCTAGCACACCTCCATACACCAGCTTATTCCGTTCTGTTCCATTTTGCTTATTTAAAAATTTATAAATTTCACTTTCTTATGAAATATAGCAAGATGGTTTACAACATACATAAAAGAGCAACATTGCAATAATAACTAGTAAAAACACAGTTAACATGTTAATAAATGGGTTGGTAATTTTTTTTAAAAAAAAGGTTCCAAAGATCTGTCTAAAAGGTCTGTTTCTAAAAGTAAGCAGGGATGGCTCCTGCCAAACTTCTGTTGGCAAGGAGTTCCACAGGGCAAAACCTGCTGCATTAAAGCCTTGATCTGTGGGGAAAGCTGGCCAAACCTCAGGGGCACGAGGGAATCACCAGAAGATCTCAGTGATCTTGGTGCAGCATAAGGAATTTGGCAGTCCTTAAGTTACTTTGAGCCCAAATTGTGTAGGACTTTGTGAAATAGCACAAGAACCTTGAACCGTTAACATTGCCTAGTAGTAAACTAGTAACTACTGCGCCTCTCAAAGCAGAGGAGTGACAGGTTGCCAGTTGCTTGCACCTCTGAGCAGGCTGGCTGCTGTATCCTCCACTAGTTGTAGCTCCTGAACCGAATACAGTACAAAGGCAGCCCGCGTAAAGCTTGTTGCAGTAATGAAGCCTTGATGTTACCAATGCATGGACTACAGTGGACCAACAGAAGTCTGGACAGCATAGATTCTAGGAGTGTGCTCAACCCATGCAATGCAACTTGTATCTACAGCATTGGTAAGCACTCTTGTTTTGGAGCTGCTCTATATCTTTTCAATTTGTTAAAAACAAAGCTCTGTATTAGGGAATCTAAAAACAGCTCTTTCTCTCTCTCTCTCTCTCTCTCTCTCTCTCTCTCTCTCTCTCTCTCTCTCTCTCTTTCTCCCTCCCTCCCTCCCTCCCTCGCTTTTGACCACCGTGAAAGACAATTATCAGCATAGCAGCCCCTCCAGAGTGAGTTATGCTTGCCAAATGGTAGGCAGATACAGTGGTACCTCAGGTTACAGATGCTTCAGGTTACAGACGCTTCAGGTTACACACTCTCCTAACCCAGAAATATTACCTCAGGTTAAGAACTTTGCTTCAGGATGAGAACAGAAATCGTGCTCCAGAGGCCCCGTTAGCTAAAGTGGTGCTTTAGGTTAAGAACAGTTTCAGGTTAAGAACAGACCTCCAGAACGAATTAAGTTCTTAACCCGAGGTACCACTGTACATTCAGAGGTTTCCATGCAGAGCACCTTTAAAGTGATTTAAAAACAAAAACAAAGGAAAAGTCTGTAACATTTTGATTGTCTTCCAGAACTGGATGCAATTTGCAGACATGGTCGCTGACAAAAACCGCCAAATTTAGGAATGATAGCTCAAGTGTGTCTCCACAAGGGCAGACTTAACTGTTTTTGAGTGAGTACAATAGAAGGCAAATGGGGGCAGTGAGAAAAAAGAGTATCGACCCCCAGGAATGACTTGGGGTGGACATTGTTGTCATCTATCTGTTTTGAGTGCGCCTCCAGGGTGAAGTCAAATTGCTGTGTTTGCAGCACTGAAATGATCTCCCTGGGGCAGTGTGTATGGAGGTCCCAGACTACCCAAATGACAAGTCTCCTCTTGGCCTCACTGATGTGGTCCACACACAGAAAGACAGGCAGTCATGGGGATAACATAGACTTTGATTCCTTTTTTCCTTTCTTTAGCAGAGAACTTCTATTCACAATATATGAAGGTCAGAGTTCTCATGATTTCATGGCATATAATTTGGTGACCTTGGCATGGGTGTTGATGATTCCTTATTTACGCAGCCTTGATTATAAATTTACCTGATTTACAGCAGAGTATGATGAAACTTAAATCTCTGGTGGATCTCTCTCAAGTTCTGTTTCACAGTTGCTGCCTCTGCAACTGGCCGCCTCTTCTTCCGTTCTCTTCCGTAGGTTCTCATTTTGACAGATGTGAGGAAACAGGGACAGTTCTTCTTTAATTCTGACAGGCTGTGTCACCAACACACAAAAAGCAGCTGCTGTGGCAAGTAGAACTAATGAAAGTTAATCACTATCGCTGAATCTAATTACAGGCCAAATGTTCTCGGAGAAGCTAACTTCTCACTGGAAGAGGGGAAAATAAGACCAAATTAATCTAGGCTAGGGGTGTTTTCAAAAAGCTGCTGCTTGGTGCGCTAAATCAGAAAAAGAAAGGAAGATTTAATGTTGGAGAATGTTTTGTACTCCAGTGCTGGTTTAATATTGAAACAGGTTTTCTGTTTAGCCTTCATGCTAGTATCTTGAGGTCCAACACAGGTGACGTTTTCATGTGACTATCGAAATATGTCAAGGGACACACAAAGACACACACATCATACAGGGAACTATGACTGACTCCCTGTGGAAAATGGTCTAGGGGTGTACATCAGGTTGGTTGGGGGCCAAATAACAAGGTGAATTGGGGTCATCTGGGGATCTTTCCTGTTTCTGAATCGAAGTGTGATTTCAGTATCTCACACCCCAGATGAATCAGGGCCATTTTATGGCATTCTGTTGCTCTGCAGTTTCTGTGCATCACTGTGTCCTACAGTGCTCTGTATTCCTTTCTATGTTTCTCTGGGTCCATGAGCTTTGCAAGTGAGTCTGTCCAAAACGCTGCCTACAGGGTACAGAAGAGCTCTGGGTTTTTTTCTTGTTCTTAAAGCACAGCAGCAGGAGATTTTATTTTATTAAGTTAACAGCTTTATTTAAGGTGGTGGTTGTTGTTGTTAAATCATATGTGGTTCTGCTTTAGCAAAACAAAAACAAAGTTCCTTATAACTCACAGGGAACATTTTGGATATCATCACGTCGTGATAACCAAAGGACAAAATCAAAGCCTATCGAAGGACAAAATCAAGTACCAGATGTTTGAGCTGTTTTAGATGCCTTTGAGGAATAACAATGGTCACCCCTAATACATTTTAAATGGGAGTAAAACCCAATTAAGTTGTGCTCAGAGTAGACCTAGTTAAATCAATGGGCTTAAACCATTTAATTCCATTCATTTCAGCGAGTCCACTCTATGACTATTTTGGGGGGAGGGGCTTTCAACTGTTAGTCATCCAAATTCCACCACCACCATCAAACCCACTTGCACATATACAACAGATGGTCCCACAATTGAAGTATTCGTATCACTACACTGATGATTGCTGTACTGTAAAAGAAAGCTTGGCAAAGTCCCATGGGTATTTTTCAGGACACGATCAGAACCGTAATGGTTGACAATGCAGTAGGACTTTGATTTGTAGACATCACATTCGTTTTCTGGAAGGTGCCGACAGCACTGGATTTATTGAGCATGTCAAGGCATCCAAATGTTTTGGGTTTTTTATAAAAAACAACAACGGTGGGGCTCTAAAATAATCATACAAATCCCTAGAGAATGAGAATATCTCTGCATGGTACCAAGGAGTGACAAGGAATAGTCACTAGGAGGAAGGGGTTTCAAATATGGGGTGTCACCTGACTTCAGCAGGAGGGGGAATTCAGAGAAGGAGACCCACATATCATGCCCCTTGCATTGAATTGCACTAACTGTGATGTCTTAACATTTTAACAAAAAGATACAGGTTCAAAACTACAGTATCTCCCATCCTGAATCTCCCACACAATTTAGAAGACGAGCTTTTAGAATGGAACTACCATCCTTCTCCTCCGCTAACTTCCCCCCCAATTCTTCCCAACAACCACAAGGCTTTTAATGTGATTTTTTTTTCTATTTTAAGAATGGAAGTGGAGTTTTTCTTCTTCTTCTCACTTCTGCTGTAAAGTGGGAAAACTATATTGTGTTGTAGGATTTGATTGTTAAAACACACACATACACACACACAAACACTGCATGATTTCTGTTTGGGTTCTTGGGGGAGAAAAGCCCTGTCAGTTGGAAGAATGGGAAATCATGCAGTTGGTAGAGTTGCTTTTTCCTGTCATATTAGTGTGATATGCATTGTGGACTCTTGCCCTCAATTTTTCACACTCCTGCCTAGCAGAACAAGCTCATTATCTGTGTGACACTCAGCTTCAGCAACGGCTGGATTACAAGCAGAACAATAAGTAAGGGAGGTGTTTAATAGGGAATAGCTTCCTTTCTCTCCCTGATAGCAGTGGCGCAGTCCAAGAGCAACAGAGACAAGCCCAAACTTGGCATATTTCATTATGTGAGTAAGGGACTGGTTCTGACATGAAGTGGGAAAACAAGGTCTGGACTGTACCACTGTGGAAGGTGGGTTGGGGCTTCACAAGATGAAATATACTTGTGTGTCTGTGTCTGTGTGTGTGTGAGTGAGTGAGAGAGAGAGATTTTGTTTTCTAGATTTATATCCTGCCTTTCTCTCATCAGAGAACGGGGCTGTGCATGAGGGTCCCAGGTGATGGACCCATTGACCAGACCAAGACCTGCTTCGCTTTGACAAAGTGGTGGCCTCCTGTGCCTTTATTCTCTAGGATGAAACAAACAAACTCTGCCCATAGAAAATCAGCATATTAGAGTGAAGGGCTAGCCCAGAGCCCTGCTTCTGACTTGCCATATTTTTGTGTCAGGGGATTTGTCCCTCTGGTTTGTGCATGTGTTTGTATGGAAGAGCATTTTGCCACAAAAGCCCATACCTGTTCTTTGAAGTGGTAGAACCCAGGCAAAGGTTTAGCATCTCGATGACAAATTGGCCCAACCAGGTTGTCTTATGGCCCCTCTAAGGCAGGCATGGGGGACCTGTGGCCCTCCAGATGTTATTAACTCATCACTCTCATCAGCCCCAGTCAGCATGGCCAATGGCCAGGGATGATGGCAGTTGTAGGGCAACAACATCTGGAGGGCCACAGGTTCTGCACCCATGTTCTGCTATAAGGGCACATAAGATGACCCCCTGCTACATCAGGGCAAAGGACCTAAAAATAGACCTTTCTTTTCAAGGGCTCACACTTTGGTCTACCAGTTCCTTCGTGGCAATGCTAGCTTGTTTTGCTGTTTGTTTCACTTATTTGTTTGAAGCCAAATACTTCAAATGCATAACAATACTTGCTGCTTGATAACACAACCCAATGACCTTAAAGCAGTGGTTTTTTTCTGGAAAAAGTGTTTAGGGGTACAGTGGTACCTCTAGTTACGAACTTAATTCATTCCGGAGGTCCGTTCTTAACCTGAAACTGTTCTTAACTAGAGGTGTGTTTTTGCTAATGGGGCATCTTGCTGCCACTGCACCTCCGGCACACGATTTCCGTTCTCATCCTGGGGCAAAGTTCTCAACTCGAGGTAACTCTTCCAGTCTAGCGGAGTTTGTAACCTGAAGTGTTTGTAACCTGAGGCGTTTGTAACTCGAGGTACCACTGTACTCTCATTTTCCTACTCATATTGAAATACTGCCCCTCAATGAGGCCAAACTTAGATTCACAAAATGTTTAAGGGTATGTGTACCCCTGTGTACCCCCAGAAAAAAAGCACTACATTAAAGTGTTGTGGATGTAGCAGGAAATGCATGAGAAGGATACTAACAAGCTTTAACATATGTAGAGGACCAAGAGGATCAGGGGTCTGCAAACTGAGCCTTATGAGAGAGTAGCGCATGTTTAACTAAGAGAAGAGGAGACTGAGAAGAGATGTGGTAGCCGTCTTCCAATATCCAAAGGGCTGTCACATGGAAGATGGAACAAGCTTGTTTTCTCCAGAGAGCAGGACCCAAACCAATGACTTCAAGATAGAAGAATGAAGGTTACAACTAAACATTAAGAAAAACTTTGAGGGTAAGAACTGTTCAACAGTGGAATGGACTCCCTTGGAAAGTGGTGGACTCTCCTTCCTTGGAGGTTTTTAAGCAGAGGTTGGATGGCTATTTGTTGTGGATGCTTTAATTGTGATTCTTGCATTACCGGGGTTTGGACTATATGACCCTCAAGATCCCTTCCATCTCTACAATTCTATGATCCTATGAGAAGAAAGTGGTAGCGGCTGCCTTTTCTCCCCACCTCCTTGCTTCTGGGTGGGCCTTGCAGTCCAGACAACTATTGTTGTTTGATCACTTGAGGCACTTCATGTGTTTATTTGGAGTTGTATATTTCCTCTCTCCCCCCCACCCGCCCCATTGACATCCTCTGCTGTATTGTGTGATCAAAGCGAGCCTGAATCTGCTATTGTTATGGTGATGAGATTGTTCCACATATCTCAGCTTACCGCACAGTGAAATTGTCAAACAGCTTGTTTGGGTTCTGTGAGATGCTAAGGGAGGGCGGGATGTGAAAGCAAGCAAAATCCCAAAGTCTCCCTTGGAACAACCCTACTTGAGATTGTTAGAAACAAAGCTGGCAGCTGAGGAAGGGATGGAATATTTTTGGAAGGTTTTGGGGAAAATGTGCCCTGGAGTCAAACCCCAAGGCATCAGGGTGACTAAATTCGTAAGGGTTTAGCTAGCCGGTGAAAAGGAGAACCCTCTCCAGATTCCAAAACTTGAAACCAGATTATGTAAGTCCCCCAAAACCCACCCAGTCACATCTTGGAGTCTGCCAGCCTTGCTGTCTCAGGCAAGCAGCAGAAACAAGGAGCTTCAGGGAGTTGCTGGGCTGGTCCCTCCCTCCCCTGCCATCTGGGACCTAGGCTCTGGAGTAGTGGTACCTCGGGTTACAGATGCTTCACTAACCCAGAAATAGACTCCACTAACCAAGAAATAGTACCTTGGGTTAAGAACTTTGCTTCAGGATGAGTACAGAAATCGCTCGACGGCGGTGCAGCGGCAGTGGGAGGCCCCATTAGCTAAAGTGGTATCTCAGGTTAAGAACAGTTTCAGGTTAAGAATGGACCTCCAGATCAAATTAAGTTCTTAACCCGATGTACCACTGTATTAGGAACAGGGACCCTGGAAACTCTCTGACTATAAGCAGCCTGGTGAGTCATACCTGGAGGGTTCAGCTGTGAAGCCAAGGCTGGAACTTAGAAAGCAGATTTAAACTACCCACAAAACACCAGCTCTTTAGCAGGGAGAAGAGAGGCAAGCACTATCTGCATTAGAAGACAGCCAGAATATTCCTGGAAAGAATGGGAAAAGGAGAAAGCAATGAAGGGAAGCCCACCCATTACTTTGTCTGCCAGTAAAGTTGAGCCATTACCCTGATGTAGCAATAATTATTGACTAAAGGGGTAGTCTTGCTCTTCCTGCATGGAGATATTATCGTGAACTGGCCTTACGAAACAAGGGATAGTAGATGAAAAGCAGGAGCCTGAAGAGCCTGAGTGGTGTCGGGGCTAAAGACTGAAGAATAGGGCTCAGAATTAGATCAGGGATGGGAAGTGTGTAGCCCTCATGTTGTTGTTGTTCTGTTGGCCTCAATGTCTAGTGCTGATGAGAGTTGGGGATCTAAGAATGTCTGCAGAGCCACAGGTTCCCATCCCTGGATTAGCTACCTCCCTATATTATAAAAGCCGCTGCAGTTGTCTTTAATAAATGAAAACTTCCTTGTTATCATGCCCCTTGGTGGGACCTTTGCCCAACTGGTTTGCTGAAAGCAAAGTGCAATCCAAGCTAGGTAAGGGATTTGGCCAGAGGAGGTGTCCTTGATGCTCATTTGAACCTGAGATGATTCTGCTGAAGTTGTCTTGCATTGTCTTGGCCATATTAATTTCCGGACTTCTGCCCCTGATTATTTTCCTTCTGGAATCTTAGAATAAATAAAATTGGCTGTCTCACAAAAGATGCTGAGCAGGACACAGTGGCACAGAACTGGACTAAAATGAACCCCAAGGATCTGGCTGAAGCATCTGGGATTAGGTTTCACTCAGGCAGCCTAATTGAGGGAGAGATGCCCATCTTTCAGGCTTCTAAAATCTAAAACCTCGAATCGAGTGGAATAAGGATCTCTGTAAGTATCTGCAGAAGCAGGAGATGATAATTAGGGTATTAAGACCAAGCCACAAACCTGTTAAATTCAAGGGCTTACATTTAAGTCCATTTAATCCCATTTACAAAGTTTAAGTCTGGGCTCCTCAGTAGGGAGGTTATCGCTTCTGACTGCGAATGTGATGTATCAAAAGGATTCCTTTAGCTCAGGCCTGTAACAACGTTTGACCTGTGAATCTGAATGCAGCCCACCAACTGGGCCTCGTTGTAAAGCCAGGTGCTCGACAACACCACCCACCCCCATTTTTGCCACAAAAATCAGATTTGTCTCGTTTTGCCCTTTGATTAGCTACCAAGTCTGGCCCTGCCATGCAGCCAGGTGATGACACCGTGGGAAGGGAGGATTAATGAAAGCAGGAACTGTCTACTTTATATTGTTTGTTCCTGCATCAAGGGGAAATATTTAAAAGGGGGACTTCCTGTAGAGGAGAGGAGGAAACCAGTGTGGGCCTGGAGGTGGAGGAGCAAGCAGGGCTTCCAGTCTACTATATTAAAATAAAGCTGCTCCTGTTGAGTGTGCTTTGAGTTTGTCTCTAAGAAAGGCAGTCCTGCTTGGGAACAGCAGGGGAATGGTATAATGTGCACATTTAAAGTGTTGTTAGAAACACAGAAAGTTGCCATATTAGTTCCTCTACCTTTGTATTGTCTACACCAGGCACAGGCAAACTCAGCCCTCCAGGTGTTTTGAGACTACAATTCCCATCATCCCTGACCACTGGTCATGTTAGCTAGGGATCATGGGAGTTGTAGTCCCAAAACATCTGGAGGGCCGAGTTTGCCTATGCCTGGTCTACACCGATTGGTAGTGGTTCTCTAGGGAGCAATCCCAGCCCTACATGGAGTTGCCAGGAATTGAATCTTGGTCTGCCTCCACGTGGAACCCAGTTCTGGGCACCAGCATTTCAGCAATATATTGACAAGCTGGAACATGTCCAGAGGAAGGGAGACCAAGAAGAGGAAAGATGGAAGGAGTGGGGTATGTATATAAGAGGAGTCTCCTTCAAATATTTCAAGGGCTGTCACATGGAGGATGGAGCAAGCTTTTTTTCCGCTGCTCCAGAGGGTAGAACCCAAACCAATAGGTTTGTTGGAAACATGCCCAGGAAGGCCGCCAACTTCCCAAGACTCTGGGGTGTCTCTCCAGTAGTCCTCCCTGGCTATAAATGTCCTTCAGTCCAGTGAGACCGGTAATAAGCGACCCCTCCCTCCTGAGAGGAACACACTTGTCTTCTGGCATATCATAGCAGAAGAAAGAGTCAATCAGTAGCTCTAAACTACTTTATTTTACAGTCTATATACAGAGAATCCTTCAGCATCTCTGTGCTCTTTGAACACCAGTACAGAACAGCAACACTTGCAGAAGTGAAACTAAACTTCCAACATCCAACAGTACTGAGACTTCCTGTCTCACGCTCTCTCAGACACTCACATGATAAAAACAAAACATAGTGCTACTACTGGAGCAGCACGGATGGATAAAAATCCTAACAAGGTTCACGTTACAAGAAAGGAGATTCTGACTATACATTAAGGGGGGAAAACCCTTTCTGATGGTAATCACAGTGAAATGGACTTCCTCAGAAGGTGGTGGACTCTCCACCATGGGAGGTTTTTAAGCAGAGGTCAGATGGTCACTTGTCATGGATACTTTACTTGAGATTCATACAATGCAGGGAATTGGACTAGATGACGCCCGGGATCCCAACTCTACAGTTCTATGAATCTGGAACCTTCTACATGCAAAGCAGACACTGAGTTTGGGCCCTTGATTCTGTCAGCTAGATGGGGTGGGTGTTTATGCACCTTTTCAGGGTCAACTTGGATCAGTTCTGTTGGCTACAGAAGTTACAAGAAGCACAGTACCTTCAGGTTGCATACACTTCAGGTTACAGACTCCGCTAACCCAGAAATAGTACCTCAGGTTAAGAACTTTGCTTCAGGGTGAGAACAGAAACCGTGCTCCAGTGGCGCGGCAGCAGCAGGAGGCCCCATTAGCTAAAGTGGTGCTTCAGGTTAAGAACAGTTTCAGGTTAAGAACGGCCCTCCGGAACGAATTAAGTACTTAACCCGAGGTACCACTGTATTGGCAGTAAATGTATTATATTATATTATTATTTTCCTGCACCATCCAAGAGAGGAACTGCTGTTATTTATTTGATGCATATATACTGCACCCTGCAACAGGTTCCCAGCGTGACTTACACATACTCCTTTTAATGTATCATCCAAATTTATACTCTTGTCTTTCTATAATGTATTCAAGGCAGCTTTCAATGGGAATAACAACGATGCCTAGCTGGAAGGTAGAAAATTTCCCACTGTTGACTATTATTATTTTATATTGCAATATTGATTTAACACGAGGTGGCTAATGTAAAGTTGTATAACCTGAGGGTTACCCTAAGCGCTCAACTTTTTAACGTTCTACCTTTGGTTGCTATAAATACAAGAAATAAATAATAATGAGATGTTCACAAAGAGAAGGGAGGATCCCTTGTATTGATCTGCAATGCAGAAACCAGAAGACAAGTCCTGATGTGTGATGATATCCAGGTGTTTAGGGATCTGTCCTGTAAACAGGTTTGCCACAGCGTGTCTGTGATTTTGCCAGGACGAATGTTTATGTACCAGAATGGAGGGGAGCAAAACCACCTTCTAATTACATTTTCAGGGTCTTGAGGTGCAGAAGAATGCAATGCGTCGCGTGGAAACTGAACATTTAAAATGACCCAATTAATGTGGTTAGTTTTTATTAAGTTCTTTAAGTTGAGAGCTTTCCCAGTCTGCATCCATACTGGATTTTGTTTTAAAGATTATTATTTTTTTAAAAAGCTCTTTGTTGTTTAGTCGTTTAGTTGTGTCCGACTCTTCATGCCCCCCTGGACCAGAGCATGCCAGGCACTCCTGTCTTCCACTGCCTCCTGCAGTTTGGTGAAACTCATGTTGGCGGCTTCGAGAACACTGTCCAGCCATCTCGTCCTCTGTCGTCCCCTTCTCCTTGTGCCCTCCATCTTTCCCAACATCAGGGTCTTTTCCAGGGAGTCTTCTCTTCTCATGAGGTGACCAAAGTATTGGAGCCTCAGCTTCAGGATCTGTCCTTCCAGTGAGCACTCAGGGTGGATTTCCTTAAGAATGGAGAGGTTTGATCTTCTTGCAGTCCATGGGACTCTCAAGAGTCTCCTCCAGCACCATAATTCAAAAGCATCAATTCTTCGGCGATCAGCCTTCTTTATGGTCCAGCTCTCACTTCCATACATCATTTGTTTTATTCATTTATTTTATTGCATTTATATGCCACCTTTATCTTCCAAGGATCTCAAGGCGCTGTACATGGGTCTCCTGCTCCCCGTTTCAGCCTCACAACAACCCTGTGAGGTAGATTAGGCTAAGAGATTGTGACTGGCCCAAGGCCACCCAGTGAGCTTCTTGGCTGAGCGGGGACTCAGACCAGTCCAACACTCTAGCCATTAGGCCGCATTGTTTTGTTGCCTGTTGTTTCCTCCTCTGGACTCCTTTGGGAAGGAAGGGTGAGGGGATGATGGAAGCAAATATGCAAATCCCTCTAAATTGCCACGGTGGCTTCTATCTAAGCAGTTTGCAAGTATAAAAGCAGCATTAAAATAAGCAAACATTAAAACAAACATCCACAATTAAGACATGAACTAAAACAAAACCCGTTAAAACCAACATTCTCATGAGTAAGCCATCCTTCGTGAGTAGACCAAAGACTGAGGCAACCCTGATGGCCTACAGGATTGCCTCTGAATGCTTTGGTTTAAAAGCCTTTAGTTCTCGGCATGGAGGTCTAGACTGACAGCTTTCCACTACCACCCTGGTATGTAGCTGTGTTTGTCTAGCTCAGGGGTCAGCAACTTTTCTCAGCCGTGAGCCAGTCCACCGTCCCTCAGACCATGTGGTGGGCTGGACTATATTGGGGTGGGGACCTGAACGAATTCCTATGCCCCACAAATAACTCAGAGATGCATTTTAAATAAAAGGACACATTCTACTCATGTAAAAACACGCTGATTCCCAGACCGTACGCAGGCCAGCTTGAGAAGGCGATTGGGCCGCATCTGGCCCCCAGGCCTTAGGTTGCCTACTCCTGGGACTCTAGCTGGTCTCTGGAACCCTTGGCGTTTGGATCCTGGACTGTTTCTGGGTCTTGCTTCTCGTGTTGCCCCCATGTTTAGACTTTGGGTTGGTGGAACTGTCTCAACCTGAAGCCCTGAAGACTCCTATCAGGCTGCCTATTTCGTCTCAGATTTCATGACTTGCTGACTATGAGAGTAATATTTAGGTAACAGACACATGCAGCGCTCTCTCTCTCTCTCTCTCTCTCTGCTTTCATGAGATAAGATTATGCGGAAAATCTTCAGAGGTTGTTGATGGAAGTCTAAAACATTGTATAAGATAAGAAGTTATGTTAAATGACTGTTGGAAATGATATGCTATATATGTATATATATATATATATAAATATTCTGCACCTGAGCCTTCCAAACAGTTCCTTCACAAAATGAGAGCGAAAGGGGTGTTACAGTGAGGGTTGTTACAGCTTGCAGTTGCCAGCTTTGGTAATTCAGAATCATAAAAGATAACTGGAGGGAAATTTCATACATTTCATCTATTTTCCAGGGGCAGAGATCCCATTACAGGAAATGTAATCACACACGGCAATGTTTGTAAAATATATACCGGCTTTAATACTTTTAACAATGGAGACAGTATTTATCTTGTCTCCAATATTTATGTCTCCACGTCCAAAGCCTTCTAAATATGCCTGCGTGGTTTTAATGCTCCTCATTTCATTGTGCTTTTACTGTGTGGCATATCCTGAATTAAAGAGACCACTCTTCACTTAAACTGCACCAGAATCCATGTTAATTTCCTACTGCTTTGTAACTGCTTGAGCAGTTGCTTCCCAGAGGAAGGCTGCTGAACTAGCTGGTCTTTGGTCAGGTCTAGCAGGGCTCCTCTTCTGTCCATCATAAGAAGATTGCATCTGTATGAGGTCACATCCGTATGTTGTATCCAGAGGTGTAAATTCAGGATTGGTTTCAGGGATTGCCATTTGGGGGCACCTACTAAAGACCATGTACTGGCAGGTGCCACTTTACAGACCTTTGGAATGCCCGTATTCTGCTCCTCCTCCTCCTCCTCCTTGCTATTACTGCTTGTTCACCTGACCCCTCCAAGCCTGGATAGCTCAGTTGCGTAGAGCGTGGTGTTAGTAACACTAAGGTTGCAGGTTCAATCTCTGTGTGGGACAGCCACATATTCAAATTGGACCAGATGTTCATCGGGGTCCCTTTCAACTCTACAAATCTATGAACTGTTCAGGACAGCAGCTAGCAGGAAAGAAAAAATTAATATGTCAAAAATCTCTCTTTAAAAGCCCTGCATTTAAATAGGTATTTTTGAGTACAGTGGTACCTTGGTTCTCAAAATTTAATCCATTCTGGAAGTCTGTTCCAAAACCAAGACGTTTCAAAACCAAGGCACACTTTCACATAGTAAGTGATGCAAAATGGATTAATCCATTCCAGACTTTTAAAAACAAACTCTAAAACAGCAATTTAACATGAATTTTACTATCTAAAAAGACGATTGATCCATTAAATGAAAGCAATAAACAATGTACTGCGCTTACACAATCAATTGATCAGTAGCTGAACTGGGTTCCACACAGTCACAAAAACAAATTAACTGAAAAGCCTTTTTTAAAAAGCGCAAAATAAATAGCAAAAACAAAAGCACCAAATACAATCTCCAAATATCACCTTAGAACACTACCATCAGAAACGGAAGGATTGAATTACAATGGGGGGACGCAAATTAGCAGTGTAATATGAAACACAGGGGGACTCAAAATGGAGCACTTTAGGCTTCTGAAAGAAAGTTCAAAAACCGGAACATCTACCTTCAGTTTTGCAGCGTTCAGGTTCCAAGTTGTTTGTGAACTAAGCTGTTTGAAAACCGAGGTACCACTGTATTTTAATCTCAAAATACACATTTCTTAATGGATTTTACCACTAGGGGCTGAACCCTCGCTCACTTTGCTCACGAACCCCACCCACCTCCCTCACCAATGACACCCACCCCCTCCCCATACTCCTTGCCAAAGCAAACCCCCCTCCCAATAACTTGCCCAAACCACCACCCCTCCTCTTAGTCCTTGCCAAACCTCTGCTCACGGGCCTGGGCTGCTTCCCGGCTCCCTTGCTGGCCTGAGCTA
The DNA here is from genome assembly GCF_027172205.1 of Podarcis raffonei. Lineage (NCBI taxonomy): Eukaryota > Metazoa > Chordata > Lepidosauria > Squamata > Lacertidae > Podarcis > Podarcis raffonei. The sequence continues at coordinate 110,244,244 of NC_070604.1, read as the reverse complement.
CCCTCAGCCTGCCTTTGTCTCCAGTTCCTTCCTCCTCACCCTCAGACTTCTGTGATGGCCCATCAGGTCTGAGAGCCCTGTTTTGCACCACACTGCACTTTGCAGTGCCACCTGCCAGCCGTTACGCAAACTGCAGTGTGATGACATCATTAGGAAACTATGTATCAGGAGCAATAAAGCATACCTTTCTGCGACTGTAATCCTAAGGCCCCTTGAAGGGCATCACCAGGGTCGTAGGATATGTTGGATCTCCCTCTCTGAGGTCAGGGAAAGAGAGAGCTCCAACCACTGCAAAGGAGATCCAATATCTGACCCCTCTCTGCACCTCTGCAGAAACTTTAATGTTATTAGAAAGGGGAGCATGTCTTAGAGGTATTAGGCATGTCAGAGGGGAGCATTGGAAATGGCTTCTCTGTCCCCTTGGCCTATACCCAGACCTGAGAAAAGAACAGAGGGGTGCATCTGCCCTGAATCTGCCCTGCTAACAAGTGCCTTGCAGGGCATTGGAAAACCTGGTTTAAAGGTGTTCAGATTGTGCACTGAATGTATTTTTTTCTCAAAAAAAATTCCACGTGTTAAAATACATTTCAATGCTGTTTTTGAGTTGAGAGCTGCATTGTAAAAATAAAAAAATAATCAGAGAAACGTGAAAACCAAGGAAAAACTAGATTCCTTTTTTTTGCACATCAGTTGGGGAGGTGAGCATCACATTAAATGGATCCCTCCAGCATCCCTAGTTCCAGCAAGTAGCAAGAACAAGGTGGGTCCATTCAGGAAGGCCCTCTGAAGCCTAGAGACAGCACAGCTAAAATTACTTAATCTTCGTTTGCATCTGTTGCATCTCCAGGAACCACATTTCCAGAATGCAAACAAGCAGGGTTGGAAGATTTTTAACTTGATTCTCCACGCACACCCCATTGGGAGTTTCAGTATTATTGCTTTCTGTGAAAGTGGACAAAGGTTGTAAGCGTTATGAGGTTGGTTTATATGAGCTCTTCCTTGAGAAAAAGCACTTTCCTGGCAAATTTGCACATGCTCATTCATGTCTGACTGACGGTGCAATTTTTATTGTTTCGGAGAATGTTTTTGTTTTTTTATTTAAAAAGCTAGTGCCGCAGGGAATGGGTTTGTTCTGATGAAGCTGCTTATACCATCTTGTGTCTGCAGTTTTTTAATTTTTTTTAAAAAAGGTGGACCACAGGGTATTTAGGCGCTAACCTGAACACTCGGATTACAACTTGATTTGCAGTACAAACACTGGGTCGTGGTCTTAGAGCTTGTCACAGTTCTTGGGCACTGGAAGCCATAATAATGATATTAGCAGAAGGAGATCACTGAGTGAGTGGATCCACTATGCTGTCTTCCCAGCAGGACTGCTCCCCTTCCCTGGTGGGACAGAGTTGCAGGAGGGCTTTCAGGACCTCCCTGTGACCCAGCAGTAGACAGAGGGATGCTGCGCTGTCAGAATGGAATGTGGATGCTTGCGGAGATAACAGCCCGGGACTCCAGCCTGTCTTTTACAGGATTTATTGAGTGCAAAACTTATGTACAGTGCAGAGGTTTCAAAAGCATGTCTGCCTCAATCGCTAGCAGATTCCAGAAGTGGTCCTCACCTGTTCCCCCTCCAGCAGAAAAACCCCGGAAACCCCCTCCTCTTCTTTTCCTTTCCTTACGTGGAAAACCTTCAGTGTATCTGAAGAAGTGTGCATGCACACGAAAGCTCATACCAAGCTCATACCAAGAACTAACTTAGTTGGTCTTTAAGGTGCTACTAGAAGGGAAAAATTTTTTTTGTTTTGACTATGGCAGACCAACACGGCTACCTTTCTGTAAGTGGAAAACTAAGCGACGGAAACTGCTCTTTTCTCTCTTTGGTAGCAGCCTTTGGGCTTCTCTCTCTCTCATCTTCCGTGTCTCCTGAAAGTTTCTCTCCCCTGACTCTGATGAAGTGCAGCTGCTCATCAGATGAGGCGGCTCCCTGTACATTCCTGTCTCCCCCCGCTGCAAACCGATCCCTGACACGCCCACATCATCGGAACTTCCAGCCACGTCACACCCCCTGGTTGACCAATTGGGTTAGCCAGGTGGCGTGGCTGCTGCCGTTTAAATTTTGGTGCAGCTGGGGGGCAGCCTCCTTTTTGCCTCCTCGTCGGATCACCCACCCCACCCACCCTCTTTTTATGCATTGCTTGACTTTGGCCTTGCTTTGGACTAAGGCCAGGCGCCTTATGGTTGGGGCCAGGTAGGAATTTTTCCACTTGGCAAATTGGCACCAGTCATTTGGTTTTCACCTACCTTTGTAGCAAATTGTCACAACTTTGTAAGGTTAGGCATTGGGTAAGCCTGGTTCATGGAAAAGGAGGTTGTTGCCTCTGCCTGCCCCTCCTCATTAAGGGTCTTCTGTTAAAGGGATCCAGGGTGTGTGGATCCTGTCCAAAGCCTGGGCTTGGTCTAGGGCCATTCCACAAACCCCATCAGGGACCCTGGGGTTGCTCTTAATTGATGTATATCAATGGGCTCCCCCTATCGGTGGTTGACCCTTAAGAGACTTCCTGCGGGCATGCAGGACTCAAGATATAGTCTGGTTTTACCCAATGCCTAAGCCAAACCGCTCACATCTGTAAGCAATAAAATTGTGGCCTTATTTATCCCATTAACTCAAAATATTTGTTTCTGTGTGTTTATTATCTAAGGGGAATGGTGGGGTCCCGGGCCTCGCCACGCAAGTGAGTTACTGGCACTTACTGGGAGGAAGAGGGGGGGAGAGAGGAAAAAGCAGGAAGGTAGGAGTAGGGCACCCCTTTTCGTGTGTGTGTGTGTGTGTGTGTGTGTGTGTGAGAGAGAGAGAGAGAGAGAGAGAGAGAGAGAGAGAGAGAGAACCATAAAATATTAGAATAATATTTGGCAGGGGGGGAAATGGCCTGGGGAAGCCTCCCCAAAATAATTTCAGGAGGTTTCTTTTTTTAAAAAAATAATCTTAGTCTCAGCTATTAAAAAAAAGAACATTGCAGGAAAATGGATGCACTTTCCCAACAAATTACTCGCATCCTACCTAGGTCATAATGATGACATAAAGCTTGTGCATGACTTAAATTGCTCTTCAGGCCAATTTTCTGACCCCCCCCCCAAATGGAGCTTAAGTAACAAATGAGTCTTCAGCACAGGGATAAATTTAATGAAAAGATTAGATATTAGTAACTATATTCTCTCAGAAGTTAGAGGAAAGAGCATGAGGGTTCTTATTTTTTTCTTTTTTTTCTTTTTTGCTTTTAGGCTCATTTCAACTTTAAATTTTAAAAAATATTGATTCATTAATGGAACAGGGGTTGGGGAAAACAGGTGAGGGTGGGAAAGGACAGAACCTGTAGGATGAAGAGCAAAACGTGAAAGAATGTAGAAGGCACTAGGTGGATCTGTAATGGACTTTTGGTAGCCCTGCCTTTGAGGGCAACACTGTGTATTTACTTTTTAGGTAATAACTGAAGTTGCTTGCTATTGGAATCAGGGTCAAAACTTATGGGTTTTTTAGAGAAGTTGGGTTACATTGACTGAGAGCTGTTCAGCTGTGGAACAGTCTCCCCCGGGAGGTTGTGGACTCTCCTTCCTTGGAGGTATAAATAATAAATTATTATTATTATTATTTGTCTGATTTTTGAGATTAATTCTGGGATATGTATGCCCTGTTCTGTAAACAGCAGCTGATAGTAACACCTCAATCTAACTTGGTTTTTTTTTAATGCTTCACGGGAAAATGCCTTCTACATTGTACTTAATTTGGCAGAGAAATCAGATAACTTTGGGGAGAAAAGTAACAGTTAACGGCACTTTAAGCACCATATTTTATGACTGTACTTTATTATTCTTTTGAGGCTTGTCAGGGTTAAGAAGCAGAAACGGCATTTTTAGTACATGTTTTATCAATCTGTTTTACCCTGCTCCACCCACCGTTAGGATTAGAATTAATTAGTCTTTCCTTTTTAATACACCATGAAAATTTAACGAGAGGAGGAAATTTCCTAACATGCATTCATTTATTATTTAATGGGGTTATATCCCACTTTTAAAGCCACAAAGTGGCTTACAAAATGCGCATCAAGGCGTAACCAATTTGGTAGAAATTAAAGCCATCTAAAGCATTTGCTTCATAAAGGTACTCAAAAGCCAGCAGAAGCACAAATCGCAGAGCATAAAATGAATGTGCAAAAACAAGACAATTTAAGAGGCAGGAGGCCATCAACCCAATGAGATGGAGCCCAGGGTATCCTCTTGCTCATGAAAGGGTCTTCCATGAGTGGATGGGCACCTTTTTGGGGATCTAATCCAATGACTAAAAGTCAAATGGAAAAATGATGAACCCAAAGTGCTAGATCTCTGGAGCCCACTGCTTTTGCACAATTTCAGAATGTTATGTTGCGTTCTGTTCTTCTAATTTGTACTAGTTTTAAGGACTTTTTCACCTGGCCCAGAACTCGCCATTTTGATACCCTCCAACATTTCTCTGATGGAAATAGGGACATCATTTGTAAAGTTCTGTGCTTTTAGACCAGCTCAGGTGTACAGGAAGCAGGCTTATATTGAGCCAGACCATTGGTTAATCTAGTTCAGTGTGGTCTACATTGACTGGAAGTAGCTCTCCAGGGTGCTGAAGATGCCAGCAGTAGTGGATGGTGGGTCAGCTCAGGTAAGGTGGCATTGCTCACCTGTCTTCCCAAATCCCAAGACTTGCTGCAGGTTGATGAATAGGAGAGGTGTGGGAAGTTCATCATGGTGTGAACGCAGCAGTCCACAATTTGATGCTCCTGTTGCTTTGTCTGGACCATGCCGAGCTCACCAGTCTCAGGAACCAGTAGAGATGCTCCCCACTCAGAAGGCAGGTGAAGAAGGCCACCCCACTGGCAACTCCTGGATATCAGGGATTGAACCTGTGACTTTTTGCATGCAAAGCAGATGCTCTGTTATTGAGCTTGAGGCTTCCTGTCTCTTCATGACGGTTCTTGACTGGAGAAATGTGTGTGTGTTCTTCCAAAACACAGCAAGAAAGCCCATTTAGCCACCAATTTTGAGCTCAGAAGGCTGAGCATGTCTACTCATGCAGGCAGGATACAGAAAGAATGGGTGCCTTCGTGCAAGGAGAGCCAATGTGGTTTCCTTCAGTTGTTTTAGGATTACAATTTGTAAAATCTCCTTGTGTACTTATTAGAAAGAAGATATGAATCTTCTCTCCACCTTTGCAGACAGTTGTCTAGGTCAAGGAACCCCTCTACAGTTCATATTCACTCACCATATGGCTCATTATGAAGTTCTCCAAAGAACTGAGGAATTACATGTAAAACAAAGAGAAACATTGCTTATTTTTCAACCAAAATTATTTTCATGCACCCTTGGATTGATTTTCAGTTTTTCTGTTCTGTTGGCCTTCTTCTTCTTCCTCTTCCTCTTCCTCTTCTTCTTCTTCTTCTTCCTCTTCCTCTTCCTCTTCCTCTTCTTCTTCTTTCAACATAAGAGCTCTGACATGTGTCTGGTTAAAATCATTTGCATGCACTTGCTCAATTTTATTTAAAAGATGTTTTGCTTCTTTTCCCTCTATTTGTAAAATTGTACATAGGACTCAAATGAAGGCAAGTAGGGAAATCATTGCTGTGTGTGTGAATACTGTGATTATCGACCATCATAAAAAATCAGCTAGGTTTTTGTTTTGGTGGGGTTTTTTTATGTCAAAGTATTTGATTTCAGAAGGGAAAACTTTGAGTAAAGTACGTGTTTTAGAGTCACGTGCTTTTAGAAAAGTTCTTGTATGTTTAATAATTTTGTGAAAGGGGTGATTGCTGCATCACAAGAGCAATTTAGCATTTTGTACATTTTCTGTTGAATATGAATAGCAGAGTAAGTGGGTGATTAAAACATGTGAATTGCACAATTTGTCAGTTAACTTTTAAGAAATGTCGGGAAAAATGCACGTTCTCATGCCGTTTGGTTTTGGAATTGAATATGAACAAGAAGTAACTCGAATAGGGCGATCCTACTCAGAAGTAAGCCTTGGTGTGTTCAATAAGTTAAAAAACAAAACAAAGTTTACAGTGGCATATATCAATAGCCAGCAAAAGTCATGGTGAAATGAAATATTTTCAGCATGTGTCAGAAAAATGTATTCGCCTTGTTTCTGGGGGAAGACTATTCCAGAGAGACTGTTCCACATTGTGGGCTGTACAGAAGCAGATCTATGTAGCTATGTGGGTGTTAGAGCTATGTGATCTTACATTAGAGATGAAAAAAGATTTTGCAGTGAGAGAGAGAAAAGATCAAGAGGTTGTAGAATAAGGAATTATTATTTTTTGCTAAAATGAAGAATTTTTCTATGTGTTCCTGAACCCGAGGACATTTCAATGGCAGCCACAACACATTTCTAGAATTAGGATGCAGCAGTATCATTTATTTAGTCAGGCTCCAGCGGTAACCTCTTCCTTTTCTTCCTTTCTTTTTTCCCTAACACACGCTCTGCGACGTTGCTTCTTTCTCATTTTAGTTTTATAAGAGTCATTATTCAGAAATGAAGCATTTCGCCTGTCTTCTGTGGAAACAGAAATCAATAATTGCTTTAGTCAGTATTTTTAAATGAACATGGCAAGATACTTCATTAAGCTATAAATGCCACGTTACGGATGCTTTTTCAATAATAATTAAAATGGATAATAGCATTTGGAGTGGATACTTGTCTCGGAGAAGGGGCAATGTTGTTCGTAGATAAATCAGCTATTTCCAGTGATACCACTACAGTTCTGTGTTGTTGTTGCTTTAATTAGAGATGAAAGAATTTTGTCCTTTCATGGATGACTCTTAGTTCCTCTGCTTGCTAAAGGTCTATTGGTCATATTGCAAGTAACCTATCTCATGAGTGCTATATCAAGCGACTTTCTCACCCTGGTGCCCGCCAGATGTTTCTCACTACAAGTCCCATCAACCCCAGCCAGCGGAGTCAAGGGTCAAGGATGATGGAGGTTGTAGTCCAAAGCATATGGAAGGAACCATGATGAGGAAGGCTGCTACAGAGTGAGAGAGCGTCATCCCTTCTTTCTATGCTTTCTGGCACACCCAGGCCATCTCCAATATTCTTGCTAGGGCGTAACTATTGAAACATAGAATCATAGAATCATAGAGTTGGAAGAGACCACAAGGGCCATCGAGTCCAACCCCCTGCCAAGCAGGAAACACCATCAGAGCACTCCTGACATATGGTTGTCAAGCCTCTGCTTAAAGACCTCCAAAGAAGGAGACTCCACCACACTCCTTGGCAACAAATTCCACTGTCGAACAGCTCTTACTGTCAGGAAGTTCTTCCTAATGTTTAGGTGGAATCTTCTTTCTTGTAGTTTGGATCCATTGCTCCGTGTCCGCTTCTCTGGAGCAGCAGAAAACAACCTTTCTCCCTCCTCTATGTGACATCCTTTTATATATTTGAACATGGCTATCATATCACCCCTTAGCCTCCTCTTCTCCAGGCTAAACATGCCCAGCTCCCTTAGCCGTTCCTCATAAGGCATCGTTTCCAGGCCTTTGACCATTTTGGTTGCCCTCCTCTGGACACGTTCCAGTTTGTCAGTGTCCTTCTTGAACTGTGGTGCCCAGAACTGGACACAGTACTCCAGGTGAGAATAGGACTTGATTTCATGGTCAGCCCCTGGATTCTTTTCTGCAATATCGCTCATGTGCAATAATCCCACTTGCACCGGATTTTTCATAAGGAAGCCCTGTTTGAATGCTACTGAACACCCAAAGACACTGAAGGCTGGGCAAGTGAATCAGGCTGGAGGGGAAGAGGGGCAACACACATGTTTCATCCTATCATGTTTATGGGTTGCTGCAGGGACAGGCGCTATTTGATCTGGTCCTGTGTGACTTTGCTTCCAAACCACTCAGATCTGGCTTTCAGTATCCTTAGCAGAGCGATTTAAGTTTCCCAATGAATTTCAACTAGCTTCAAGTTTTGGAGCGAGTGACTATTCAGAGTTCTGACCTTCTGAGCCCCAATACCCCAAGAAGCACCTTAGACTATGTTTTGCTTTTCAGTGTCTTCCTGTTTTATAAAACTGCACAGTCTCCTCACAAAGTCATTTATCCTAGGCATAAGAACCAGGAAACTCACCTCTGCCTCTGTTTGCCCTGTGTTGTCAAGGGGGTGAATCAGTGGTTGAAATGAATGAAAAGAAGTGAATAACCTTCAGGCCAGGTCAAGAGATGTTGACTTGTGCACAGGGTCTCTGTTCACGTAAACAACTGTATGGTGGTTATCCTTGGTTCATAGTTTCTAAGACAATAAAGTTGAATGAGCCGGGGTAGGTAGCAAAGGGTTATGACTGGAAACATAGAATTCCTTGTTTGTATAGAAACAAGTTTTCTCCATTCCCAATCACAAATTGTTCAGTCCTGGTCCAGAGGATTCTTACCGCCACATGTCCTGAAGAAGTTAAAAGATATCTTCAGGATATTTTATCTGCGTAATACTGTATCTAAAAGTGTTTTGGTTTTTTAAATGGGCTTCTGATTAACCATGTTGTTTCTGTCGTTTGCTTTTCTTTACAGCACCAAGGAAAAATTGGAGTTAAATTTAATGTTGGAACAGATGATATCGCAATTGAAGAGGTCAACGCAATCATTAATGATGGGAAATATCACGTAGTACGTTTCACAAGAAGTGGTGGTAATGCCACATTACAGGTGGACAACTGGCCAGTTATAGAACGCTATCCAGCAGGTAAGGATGTAAATTCTGACAGTTGGATTTCTGGCAGGGAGGGGGAAGGAGAAACAGTTATGTGGTGGATTTGCTTGTGTAGGTACATGGGATCTTGGCTTCTTCCAGATGTGTTCTTTTTCTGCCATAAAAAAGTTAATGTTTTGTAGACTGTGATAATGACAATTCCTAGGTGAAGCAAACAAAATAAATGTGCAGAGTGTCTTTGAACTACATTTGACACATGAGTGAAACTGAAGTCATGTAGATGTCAACGCTTTGAGAAAACAAAGTGGGGTTTTTTTAAATAACAAACCAAAACCTTTAATTATTACTATACTCGTATATTCAGATGGTGGGGGAAGGCTTTGGCAAAAGCATCACAATATGTCAAATTAAATAAATAATCCGCAAGTGGGTGTAGAGAACAAATTTATTAACGAAAGCATTGCCTGTGCTTATTTTATAACCAACCTTCCATAGCTTGTAGAGATTGGGCAATAACAACTTGTATTAAAGGGAGCACAGAAACCAAGAAGCGGTGCCTTGAAAGAAGAATGGAATTGATTTTAAGAGCATTCGTTTAAACACAATAGCTGTGGCCCACTAACCATTTATCCTGCAGCGGTCTCATCAAAGCCAGCCCAACCTACCAAAGATTGTTCGCAAAGATATGGAACTTTAATTCTCACTAGGTGAACGGTCGACAGACCATTGATTATACCCGGTATGGAGAATTGCCCTAGGTATGCAAATAGTCTTGGGAGGTTGTGTAAGACCACTAAAGCTAGGCGTCATATACTTTAAAGATGGTTTTCATATCCTGTGGTTGGCTTTCAGAGTTCTGCAACAGGAGCAGCCTGCCTGGTGGGGCAGAACTGCCAGCAATAGCCTCCTGGTAGTGGCGGCTCTGCTGCTTCCTGGGGGCAGGAGTGGTGAGGTGATTGTGAGGTCAAGGCTGTGTGAGTGGAGTCAATCCAGCACTCCTGCAAGTGCCTTTGCACAGCCCCAATCTTGCTGTCACCTCACCCCTCTCCCTCCATCAGTGATATGTCTGCTGGGATGCTATTGCTGCAGTTCCGCCCAACTGGGGTGCACTATTCTAAGGACACTAATCCAGAGGCCACTGGAACCATTTGTCTCCCTTGAACAATCAGGATCTATAATGAAGTTGACATTCCAACAATCAGAAAGTGGAATGGATTGGATTCTCTGATCCCTGGCAAGAAAGGTAGAGGTTAAGCCAGAGGTCTCTCAAGTAGATAGGCATTGTGGTTTGTTGACATGTCACTCCATTGCTGTATAATTCCTCTAGTCCAGTTATTCCTATTACTATTTAACCAATCACAATTTTCTGTACTCCAAAATGCTTTGCAATTGACACCATGTCTGTCAACCCTTGAGAGGGAGCTTAATGTTGTTCCCATTTTACAGATGGAGAACTGAGTGCTTCTGTTGACTTGACCAGGCCAACCTGTAAGCACATTGCTAAGCAGCAGTTTAAAGCTGAGTTTTGCAATCCTCTGGACCTTTATTTACTTAACAGGGTTATAGGCCACCTTTCAGGGTTATGCCCTCACAAAGTGACAGCTGTACACGTGAATATCATTGACACACCAAGTAATATAAATTATCAGGAAGCAGCATCTTGGTTTTGTAAGTCCAACCGAATTCAAAAGCAGCTGAGAATCACATAACCAAACTCACATTAAGGAAAGCACTTGAAGAACCAAGTGTAATCCATTTGGAAGAGTTTCCTTGGGCAGCTTGGCGATAACTAGGACCTGGGTAACTCTAGTCAGGGTCAACCACTATGGTTAATTTTACAGCAGCTGTACCAAGATAGTGACAGGTTCAGGAGCACCTGCAAGCTACACACATAGTTCTTCAAGGGGAGTGCAGTTCATCCAGGCCAGGCATCATAACTCCATCCACAGTTGCCAACTTCCCAACCCACAATACCCCATCGTGTCTGAATCAAGTTCTTGCTTGTTCACCCTCACCGCCTTGTCTGGATTAAGATTCAGCTGTTCCACCTTCATCTACCCCAATGCTATCTCCAGATACTGGTTCAAAGGTTCCACAGCCTCCCTGGGATTTGATGATGGAAAAATGATTTCTTCCAGCATTTTCATATAGATATTATAAAGCACAGAAGACAAAATGGAACCCTGCAGCATTCACACACCAAAGACCATGGAGATGAACAAGACTCGTTCAGCACTGCCTTCTGGAATCAGCCATCCAGAAAGGACTGGAGTCACTGAAACATCAAGACCTACTAAGACCAGCCCTCTCTGGTCATTCCAGAAGGATACCAAGCTCAACAAGAACAAAAGCCACTGAGAAGTCCAGCAAGACCAATACGGTTGAACTTCCATTGCCCATTCCTTTGTGTATCCATGCAACCAAGACTGTTTCTGTCCAAAAACAAGGGTGGCATGGACTGGAAAGATCCTAAATAATTGGTTTCCTTCAAAATTACCTAGAGTTGAGAGGTGACCTTCCTCTCTAATATTTTCCCTAACAGGGAAGATTAGAGACTGTGTGGTTGTTAGATGTTCAGTAGGATCTAGGCTTATTTTCATTAGCAAGGGTCTGCCCAGTGCTTTCTTCAGAGAGCACCCACTCCCTCAAGGACATCCACTTGCTTCTGACATCCAGGTAACCCTTGCAACCTTTAATGCTGGTGATGGGCATGGATCTAGACAGCAGGCCTCAAAGTTGCAAGCTCTGCTTTGATTGCTCCACAGTTTGTAGCCTGGATCTCAGGTGTCTGTGAGAGGCCTTCAAGAGGTTGTGTCCAATGCAGGGTGGAACTAAAGTTCCTTCTCCCACACAGTAGGTGTTTGTGCTGCCGTGCAACAATGTAGGGTTGTTGTGCTATGCACTGTTGGAGCCCAGTTGGTGCTGGAAGTTTCCAGATTGTATACTAACCGCATTTCATATGTGAACATGATGAGCTCTGCACTGTGCATTAAGTTCAGCTGAGGAGAAGGCATGGAGTGCATTTATGGTGTCTTTATTAACTTCCTGCACATGGTCTGAGATTCTCTGTGGGTTTTTTCTGTATAGGTGGGTGGGGGGGAACAGGGGCATGTAGACATCTGAAGGCACTGAAAGAGACCATTTGGGGCTAAAACACTGTGTGATGAAGCATCCTTAGACTGACAGATAGTGTTCCCAGAAGATACATTGGAATTTGGGTTGTGTGTATACAGTATGCGTGCAATTATTGACCACGGGAGCGGTGTGCAGCCCCTTGGATTTGCTACAGTACCCGTGCTGGTGGCAATTGCAGTGATGGCTCAATTCTTGCTCATATCTTTTTAAGAGGAATACCTGGAAACTTTCCATAGACTGCTAAACAAATGTTAGCAGCCTTTGTGTTGATTTTTAACAATCCCCAATGCAGCTACAACTGGGCTTAATTAAAGCCACAGTTTCAGCCATAACTCAGAATCCCCCTGTGCATGTTATTGCTTGGCTCAGCCCAATCGTTCTTGGTATTTAATTTTCTTTGAGCTTTTATCGGTACCATCATGTTGCCTTTGTTCATGGCATAACAACAGGAGCCAGTTCTTGGTTTTCTCCCACCCGTCCCTGTCTTGATTTAACACCATTTTCATACCTTCTTGTTTTGGGATGTGTGTTTGTGTTTTAGATATTTGAATGTTCTTGAAGAGCATTTCTAGTCCTCTCTCTCTCAAATTCCGTATTCCCTATCTCGCTTCCCTTTATGGTGTGTGTGTGTGTGTGTGTGTGCGCGCGCGCATGATATGCACATAGCCACTGACCTGCATTCCACTGTTTACAGTAGGGGTGCCCGATGCTGTGCCCCCCCCCCAGACTTTGCTGGACTACAAGCCTGATCATCTGTGACCATTAGCCATGGGAGTCACAGCCTAGCAACTTCTGGACGGCACCCCAGATTTACAGCATGCACCTTTAAATAGCAGTGAACATGACAGAGCCCCTTCTACTGATGTCCTGAATTCTATCCTTGCTGTTGACCTGCACCTGCTCCCTCCCCAGACCTTTTCACCTATTACTCTCCACAGTCTGCTGCCATTCTTCCATGGACTGACTATAGTGGACAAGCTCTAACTCACTTTCCATTAAATGCCTTGCTCTTAAGCCACATTTCAGCTATCAAAGAACACTGTAGCTGTAGGGAATCCAGAATTGTTGAACTCTAGGGATGCAACGGAAAGGGCACAATGGAATAATAATCTCTTGTCTCTAGAATTATCTGTAGTTGAAGGGATGTTGAAAATCACCATTGCTCCCTTAGAGTAAAAATACCTCTTTGAAGTCTGTTGAGAATAGAAAATCTGAGGGGAGCGGGGAAGGATGGAAAATATGGAGGACAGGAGTTCCCGTACCCAACCATGGACTTCATCTTCCTTTTTTCCAATGGAAAAAAATGATTGGGGGGGATACAAAAATAAAATAAAATCCTGTAGAATTATTTTCTCTTTTGAGACAAGTGCATTACTTTATAAGATGCTTTCCTCGCACAAAATTTGTATGTTTGCTTTTTTCTGAGTATATAAAAGTGTTTAGTTTTGTTGTCTTTTTGGTCCCTATCTCTCCTTTAAATCGGAACCAGTAAAGGTGTTGAATGTCCTGTGTGAGTGTCTGGAGGTGCTTGGAGGATGAATGGTGGCTAACAGATTGGGGTTGAATCCTGACAAGACAGAAGTACTGTTTTGGGGAAACAGGGGGCAGGCAGGTGTGGGGGATGCCCTGGTGCTGAATGGGGTAACTGTGCCCCTGAAGGACCAGGTGTGCAGCCTAGGAATCATTTTGGGCTCACAGTTGTCCATGGAAGTGCAGGTCAATTCTGTGTCCAGGGCAGCTGTTTACCAGCTCCATCTGGTACACAGGCTGAGACCCTATCTACCCGAGAGTGGTGCATGCTCTGGTTATCTCCCGCTTGGACTACTGCAATGTGTTCTACATGGGACTACCTTTGAAGGTGACCTGGAAACTACAACTAATCCAGAATGCAGCAGCTAGCCTGGCGACTTGTAGTAGCCACCAGGACCATATAACACTGGTCCTAAAGGATCTTCACTGGCTCCCAATACATTTCCGAGGACAGTACCAGCACTTTGAAGCTCTAAATGGCCTCAGCACAATATACTTGAAGGAGGGTTTTCTTGCCGTTCCCTCACTGCGAGAAGTGAAATTACAGGGAACCAGGCAGAGGGCCTTCTCGGCAGTGGCACCCTCCCTGTGGAGTGCTCTCCCATTAGATGTCAAGGAGATAAAGAACTACACAACAGTTAGAAGACATCTGAAGGCAGCCCTGTATCAGGAAGTTTTTAACATTTGACATTTTATTATATTTTTATATTTTTCTGGAGGCCTCCCAGAGTGGCTGGGGAAACCCAGCCAGATGGGCAGGGTATAAATAATAAAATTATTATTATTATTATTATTATTATTATTATTATTATTATTATTACTACTACTACTACTACTACTACTCTGGTCTCCCAGGTCCTAGTGCAATGCTTTAACTCCTACACCAAACCGCCTCTCACCAACATATCTTAAAACCAAATTATGCCTTGCAGATGTTCCTCTAGTAAGATTCACATCCATTTGTGTGCCCGTAGTTCATTTTGGCTCTGGTTTTCTCTGCCTGTTTTTTTAAAAGTCACTTGTTGCCATGGTGTTTTAACTTATCTCCCCTACCTGCTTCTGGGTTTAATTAAGAATAAGCAAGATCAGCAGGTTAATTAAGACGCCTCTTCATTTGAACTGTACAGCTGATCCCTCCTTCACAGACACTGAAGAAATTAGGCGTTTATCATCTAAGCTTCCTGCAGTAGCAAACCTGATTAATTCTCTGCTGAGGCAAGCAGACTTCTTCACCTGCATACCATTTCAAAACCTTTTGTTACAGGTGTGCAATTTTTAATTTGGAAACGTATGAGAAACATATTGTCGAAAAGGTGTTTTGTGTATTTTACGCCTTCAGTTCTGCTTTCCTTGGGTCGCATTCAAGTAAATCCTGCTCTGAGCTGACCCACTGAAATTAATGAACTTTGGTGAGTCATGTCCATTAATTACAATGGGTCTACTTGCGAGCAGGACTAGTGTTGAATGCCATCCACAGTACCATCAGTATTGCAACTTCTGGAATTTATCATCCGTATGCTTCACTGTAGAAATCAAAATTCTTCACCAATAAGAGCTAGTGACACCTTGTGCAAATTAAACTCATTTGCAAATCTTCAGTGGGGATGAACAGGCCCGGCTCGTTCAGTTCTGTTTCTGAGCTGAGCCTTGACTCTGCCCTATGGGTATTTTGGAGAGGAGATTTTCAAGAAAGCACACCCCAGTCACTCCTTTCAAGGCAATGCTATATAGACAAGAGATTTGGGTACACAATAATGTTTAAAGCCGAATCAGAGTTAGGGCAGTGATTCCAGCCCTCGCTCTGGTTGCTTCTGGATAAAATAAACTTCTTTTTAGTTTAAATATTGAGACCAGCAAGTATGCAATAACGACCAGTAGTGGAGCAAACATTTGTACAAAGCTCACCCACCCAAAAAATACTTTGCAGCAACATTGGGGAAGACCACTTTGGCCAAGGTTTTACAGCCTTGAAGAAGCAACTGGCTGCTTTGCACCTTCCTAATCTTCCTCTTCTAGCTTGTCTTCCATTAAGAATGATACACCTTCAAAGGTTTTCAAATCTTTCCACCCTACAGACTTCTTTTTTCTTGCCTCCGTCTTTTTTCTTGCCTCCGTCTTTTTTCTTACCAAGGAGTGACTTACAGTCCCTTCTTATCAATGGGCTTTATTAAAGTTTCTTAAGTCAGTGTGTTATTTATTTATGTTTGATTTGACAACTTATCAGCTTCCTTCTGTCTGATAATGCTATATAATGTTTCTTTAAGTCAGGGGAGACAGGCATTTGCTCCCCACCCCACCCACCCCCCGGTTTTGTAGCTGTGGGCTTTCCCCTCCTTTCTTTCACATCTTCCCCTTTTTCATCTTGGAGAACCTGGTAAAAAGCGAAGGCTTATCGCTTCTGAGATGCAACAGATTCTGTAATTAAATTCAGATTTTAATAAAATGTGCCGTGTGCTCGCCATTGCTCTGCCGCTGACAGATTCCGCCTCCTTTGGTTAAAAAAAAATATGACATAATGCTGCTTCTTTGTAAGAGGCAGGGAAATGTCAAATGAGTAGCGGCGCTCCCAGATCTGCTATAAAGCATTTAGAAAATGCAGAGTCCTTTTAAAAGATTCATAACAAAGCATGGTAAATACAAGAACAGAAGAACACAGTTTTAAGAACTTGAAGTATCTTCGAGCAGTTTCCAAATATTCGGGGCTGAGGGGGAAGCGTGTCTCAGAGCCCTCTTGAGATTGTAATATTTTAGATTGCAGGTGGGAGACAGGCTGTGCGTTTGACTGCTCTTCTGCATGAAGACTCCCTTGTAATGGGAAGAAAGGGTGAAATGAATAGCAGCGATTCTCTTTTTTAGAGAACAAGATCGCATCTTGTTAGGCATCAAGCCCAAAGGGTGCCTTGAACTGTTGACCTGAGAGATGGCAGAGCCACGGCTGGGAAACATTATATATTTATAACCGCAAAGAGCAAAGTTTTGTTCATTTATTAACTTCATACCAGACTATAAAGGCCCATTTATTCCAGTATGCTGTATCCTGCAGTGACCAAACAGAAGCCTCTTAGAAAATTCATAAATGGGGATTGGGGGCAAAAGCATACCCTCCAACATTTTTCTAATGGAAATAGGGGTGTTTTATTCAATAATATTAATTGTAATATTGATAATTTTATTATTTGTTCCCCGCCCATCTGACTGGGTTCCCCCAGCCACTCTGGGTGGCTTCCAACATATATAAAAACATAATAAAACATTAAACATTAAAAAAAAACTTCCCTATGCAGGGCTGCCTTCAGATGTCTTCAAACGGTTGTATAGTTACTTTTCTCTTTGGCTCAGGGGTCACATAACTCCATACCATCCATCATTTGTCCGATAAAAACAGGGATGTCCTAAGGAAAAGGGGTCCCTTTACCTTTAAGGAAAAGCAGGACATTCCAGGATCAAATCAGAAACTGGGGTGTGCTTCGATAAATTCAGGACTGTCCCTGCAAAATAGGGATGCTTGTAAGGTCTGCACTGTTCTAACTAATATACATATGCAAACACAGTCATAATTGGTTTGAATCCCCACAATGCGGTGAGCTCCCAGTGCTCAGTCTCAGCTCCTGCCAACCTAGCAATTCAAAAGCACACCAGTGCAAGTAGATAAATAGGTACCACTGCAGCGGGAAGGTAAACAACATTTCCATGCACTCTGGCACTCGTCACTGTGTCCCGTTGCACCAGATGTGGTTTAGTCATGCTGGCCACATGACCCAGAAAGCTGTCTGTGAGCAAACACCAACTCCCTCGGCCTGAAAGTGAGATGAGTGCCACACCCCATAGTTGCCTTTGACTGGACTTAACCATCCAGGGGTCCTTTACCTTTACCTTTTACTCAGTGGGACAGCTGACTCAGACTGAGAATCCAAGCCAGAGTGTCAGTTCTGTAGAGCCAGCCAAGCACTCACTGGCTTCTCAGGTCACCTGTTCTGACTGGGTTGAAGAGGAGCAGGATGAACACCACAGAGACCAGGCCAATAAGTGTCTGAGAGGCACACCTGGGCTCTGCTGCCGTAGTCCTCAATTCAGCCGCTTGCACCAGCCTTCCCCAATCTGGTGCCTAAAGATGATGGGGACTATAACTCCATTCAGACCCAGGCAGCATGGCCAATGATGAGGAATCATGGGACATGTTGTCCAGTGCCTCTGCAGAATACAACCCCACACCCAACACTCTTCATCCAAAATGTGCCCCTTCAGTTCTGCCCTAGATTTTTTTGACCGGGCAATGGAGCTTGTGTTTAGCACCATTCTGTATGCCAGCCAATATATGCAGTGCTCACGAGTCCCACTTCACACAGTGCATAGTTAAACTATGGAACTCATTGCCACAGGAGACAGCAATGGCCACCAACTTGGAGAGGGCTATCAAGAGCTACTAGCCACAGTTGAAGGCAGCAGTGTTCCTGAATACCAGTTGCTGTAAGCCACAGCAGGGGAGAGTTGCTCTTGTACTCAAATCCTGCCTGTGAGTTTCTCACAGGATGCTGAATCCAGCATTTCTTCTTATTTCTCCTAACTCTTTCAGTCTCATCGTGCCGGTGATGCATTGCATTTCCATTAACTCCTAGAGCAGCCCTGAGGTAGCTCTGAGACCAGGGCCCTTCGAAAGGCAGCATAAATTCAATGCTGGCTTGAGCCTTTGAGCCAGACAATTTGCCATCCCAAATATGAAAGAAACAAACAAAAAACAAAATTAATTTCTGTGTAATGACATTGTGTTCTGAGATATCCCTGGGCCATAAGGCTTTTTAAAAAAATGATCACATTTCTCTCCTCTCTCTCTCTCTCTCTCTCTCTATATATATATATATATATATATATATTTGCCAGTGTTGTGAGTTGTGACAGAGCAATAGGACTTCATGTCTTCAGGACAAGAACTTCTGTTTAGCTCCCTAATTCAGAAAAAGTACTATAATTCATACTGGAAATGGAAAAAGTGACACTCATGTCTGCTCTGGATAAAAAAGAGAGAGAGGCACAACCTAAATAATTCAGGTCTCTGAGAAGATATTAATCTCTTTCTTACACCATTCTCAATGTGAGCCTCTTCCTTTCAACCCCACTGATATTTTTTTGTGGGTGAGTGGGGTCTTTTTGTTTCTATTTTGTGATCCCCCCCGCCACTACACACAAGCCCTGAGCATCCTGTGCCCATACAGTGATAGGCAGGGACCAAAAAATGGCACCATCATTGAGGTCCAAATTCAAACAGTATGTCAAATTATTTTTCTGCGTTTATCGTGCGTGCGCGCGCATTAAGAAGAAGAAGAAGAAGAAGAAGAAGAAGAAGAAGAAGAAGAGGAGTTTGGATTTGATATCCCGCCTTTCACTCCCTTTAAGGAGTTTCAAAGCGGCTAACATTCTCCTTTCCCTTCCTCCCCCACAACAAACACTCTGTGAGGTGAGTGGGGCTGAGAGACTTCAAAGAAGTGTGACTGGCCTAAGGTCACCCAGCAGCTGCATGTGGAGGAGCGGAGACGCAAACCCGGTTCCCCAGATTACGAGACTACCGCTCTTAACCACTACACCACACTGGCACCACACTGGCTACCAGATTACGAGACTACCGCTCTTAACCACTACACCACATTAAGAACCATACCCCTTAAAGTATGTGTTTAATGTGTTAGCTGTGAATAGCTATCTACCCCAGAGCTCCTGGTGTGTAGAACAGGGAATGATCCCCTTCTCTTCCAGGCATTATTCATCATTTCCGAGCACAATTCAAAGTGTTGGTGCTGACATTTAAAGCCGTAAACGGCCTCAGTCCAGTATATCTGAAGGAGCATCTCCACCCCCATCATTCTACCTGGACACTGAGGTCTAGCTCCGAGGGCCTTCTGGCGGTTCCCTCACTGCAAGAAGTGAGGTTACAGGGAACCAGGCAGAGGGCCTTCTCGGTGGTGGTGCCCGCCCTGTGGAAAACCCTCCCATCAGATGTCAAAGAGAAAAACAACTACCAGACTTTTAGAAGACGTCTGAAGCCAGCCCTGTTTAGGGAAGCTTTTAATGTTTGATGCATTACAGTATTTTAATATTTTGTTGGAAGCCACCCAGAGTGGCTGGGGAAGCCCAGCCAGATGGGTGGGGTATAAATAAATTATTATTATTATTATTATTATTATTATTATTATTATTATTATTTCACTAGTTAGTCACAAGCGTGGCTGCTTGCCTTTCCTTGGGCCAGTCCTGATCACTACTGAATGCCACACTCAGTAATCCCCTCACCTTTTAGTCTTGTGGGAGGTGGGAAGGCTTCTAGGTCAGGTGTTGAAGCTTTGCACTGGGGTCAATAAATCTACTTTTGCTGTGCTGGATCAGTTTCCTCCCCTGCTGTCCTCTCCACCTTGTTTAGAAGCCCGGCATTGTTCGAACTCTGCAAGCCAGCTGCTCCCTTCTGCATGCCTCCCTTTCTGTAACTGGAAGCCAGATGCCACCTGCCCAGATGAGGGGCAGGTCTCTCCCACCCTAATCCAACTGCTTGGGCAAGGTGAGACCAACCTGCCAATCAAAGAGAGGAAGAGAAGACAGACAACCATGTTCCTCCAGTGCCACACCAAAGCAAAAGCCAGGTGATCTTTCACCTCTGCCCTCTGCTTCTGTCTCTCTCCCCTTCCCAGATCTGACTTAGGGAAAGCCTCCTCTGTGCCTCTGGTGGATTGAGAATTTCTTGGGCAATTTCTTGCTGCCAATGTTCACACACCATCACATTTTGGGATGGATTTATATATATATATAATAAAATCTAGTATACTGGCCCCTTTTGCATTTGCCCGAGTTGCCAGATGGCCAGTCCGGGCCTTTATCCATCCCACCTCAAGAATCAAGTACCGTTTGGAAGCTCCCTCAACCTGAGCAGGAGCGCTTGGCAGGACAAATCCCAGGCTCACAAGGTTGGAAAGACAATATCCAGAATGGCTGTGGCAGCGCTTGCAGGGAAGGGAGTGCTTAGAAGAAACATTGAGGTGAAAGCTGATAATGGTGGGCAGCTGGGCAACACCCTCTTGGGAAAATCTGTGGAAAAAGCAACTCCTGCCTCTCTGTTTACCTCACCCTCCACTTCAATCTCAGTTCGAGAATGGCAAGATGTTCTAGGGGGGAGGTAATTTTAGCTTCCTTTCCCCCCTCCCCTTTTGGTGGTTAAATTTCCCGTTACAATATTGCATCCAACAGTCTCATTACCTTCATGAATGACTCAGCTTTGCATCTCCCACCTGCGTAGCCTCGATAGCATCTCCTTGGATGTAAAACACGAAGAAGGATTTTCAACAGAAGTAGATTGAAGCCTTTCGTACAAAGCAATGTCGTTTCCCCTCTGCCCAGACTCCTGATTGGTGTCCTGCTGTGGCACTCTCTGTATCTTTATTTTACTGGTTTAAGGAAAATATTGCTGAACATATCTGACCTTTCCAGAGGGGAATTATCTTGAGCCGGGCAAAGTACAGTAATCATGTCAATGCAGGAAGATACCATATCTTGCCTGTCAGGACACAATCCCTGCGATGCCTTCTAAGATTTATTTGGACTACTGTTTTAAGGCGTCACAAAGGATTCGTAGTCTGTGTTTCGTACCTCAAAAAACCCATGGCAGAGGCTTGTTCGTCCTGTTTTCAGAAAATTATAATTAAAATTGGGAGATTCCATAACAGATGAAATTGGGATGTCTGAGAATTCTGAGGAAAATGGAAACCGAATTGTCACTGTATACATCCCATGTCCAGGAAAAAACCCAATCCAATTACTGTGATCCGTATTCCTTGCTGTTGTTGCTTTCAGTCTTCAAGCAACACAACATTGATTACCGTACTTCCCTGCCCCCATTTGGATTGTGTTTCCTTTGCATTAAAATGAAAAGAGAAAAATAACCTAATGGCAATGTAATTTGCATGATTACCTAATGAAATAAGTAAGTTGCATAATTTGTCGATAGCAGGTAGCAACCCGAATAAGGTAGTTTCTGACAGAAGACAAACTGCAGCAGAACAGAAACAGTGGCATGTGATGAATACAAAGTGAAACATAAAGTATTGCCATCTTTCATCCCTCTGCTGGAAGCAGGTTGGCTTGTTTCTAAATGAGTCCTGAAAGCGAAGAAGAAGAAAGGGCTCCTCACCTCCCCCCCCCAAAAAAAAACCAATGAAAGAGCCATAGTTTAGTGACAGCCCTTTGTATATTTGAAAATGACTAGCATATCTCCTCTCAGTCTCTTCCAGGCTGGACCTACCCAACTCA
The DNA here is from genome assembly GCF_027172205.1 of Podarcis raffonei. Classification (NCBI taxonomy): domain Eukaryota; kingdom Metazoa; phylum Chordata; class Lepidosauria; order Squamata; family Lacertidae; genus Podarcis; species Podarcis raffonei. Next base: position 110,222,577 of record NC_070604.1, on the reverse strand, counting down.
TAAGGCTTGGTTTCCAGATCAGGTGGGGCGGAGGAGAGCTATGTGAGCCACCTTGAGCTTCTCAGAGGAATGGTGGGGATACAAATGAAATAATAAAAATGACAGGTTAATAATATATGGTGTGCATATGGCCTCAGTTGTCTCCTATGTTAAAAAGGCCTATGAGGCATTTAGTGTCACTGGTCCCAAGCTGTAGAAAGTTCATCCAGCATACATGCAGCAGGCACCCTTGTGTTTTAACTTTCAGCTGTCTCTCGAAGACCTTTTTTTATGCTGACGGGCCTGAATATTGTGCCGCAGTGCTTTTAATGCTGTTTTTTTATTTAAAAAAATATTATTATATTGCTGTGCACTACCCTGATATATGGGAGAGTGCAGTGTGTCAATACTGTTATTGTGGCCCATCAATAAATGTTCCACTTATGGGATCCAGGACACCAGTTTACTGCCAATGTCTTAAAGCAGAGATTGAGAACCCCCCAGTTTGGGGTACTAACCTGGAACAACTGCACTTGTTTCCTCCGTGCAGTTCCACTGGCAGAAACAGATGAAAAAGAAGGAGGCTCTGGAAAGAAAAGGTTTATCAGGGCGACGTGCAGCATGGATGCCTTCGACCCTTTTTATTTATTTATTTTTAAATCACATTTCAAGCATCAGGCCATTAGGCGCAGCAGTGTTTGGAGCTTTCATTCTAGGGATATGGCTGCGGGCTTCGTTCCCTGCTAACAATCCATTCCGAATGTTTCTGATCATAATTGGCTGTGCATATTCCGGCCTCTGAATATTGATCTGTATGCCGCGGTGTTCCTCGTTGGTGCGCCATATTTCAGGCGAGGAAATGACTCTTGCACGCATTCGTTTCCATCAAGAAGAGCGGGAGGAACAGCTGCCTGTTTACCTTCCCCTCTATTGACCCGTTGCCAGTAACTTCTCCTGGAGTTTTGCCTGGAGATCGATAATAGGATACAGATCGTTCTGCGAATCCTATAAGTTTATTAAGCGGGGGAAATCATCAATATTGCATCGCTAACCTTCCAGCATTTAGCTTTGAAGGGCTGTCTCTTTCAGGGCTGGCTTGTAAGCTCCGCGCTTTATCATCCTTGGCAGCCTGCGTTTTCAAAATAAAGCGGCTTTTATTTTGCTAATATTTAAAGAGCGCAATGCAGCTCATTTTAATAATGCATTCATTTCGGGGCGCGTGCGACGCCGTTAATGAAGCCACCTGGAAAAAGGAAGAAAAGAAAAAAACCCTGTAAATCTGCGACGGCCGCAATATCCTCACGCAATTTCTTGTGTTCCAGTCTATTGTGGGAAAGGTCAAGTAGTTTCCTGAGAGAGAGTGGATTTGCAAATTGTGTCAGAGGAGCTGTTTTCTTTGAAAGATTATCCATTTCCCTCTTTAAAAAATTGTTAAGTATAACAAAGGAGTTGCCGCTTGTGTCCTGAATAATGGGGTGTGCAGTTGTAAATGGGTTTCTCGCAGGAGAAAAGAAGCAGCTCAGTGTCAGGGGTGGTTTAGTGTGTGTGTGTGTGTGTGTGTGTGTGTGTGTGTGTGTGTGTGTAAGAGAGAGGGGGGAAGAGGAAACAAAGGAACAGAAAACATAGGAGGAATGGATGGTGGGAAAGAATCGACTTGAGCTGTGGGATAGTTTCCCCCCAACTGGTGCTTTCGAAATGTTGCTGGACTCAATAATAATAATAATAACAATAATTTGTTTAAACCCGGCCCATCTGGCTGGGTTTCCCCAGCCACTCTGGGAGGCTCCCAACAGAATATTAGTAATAATAATAAAAAGTGTTAAAACGTCAAACATTAAAAACTAAACAGGGCTGCCTTCAGATGTCTTCTAAAAGTCAGATAGTTGTTTATTTCCTTGACATCTGGTGGGAGGGCGTTCCACAGGGTGGGTGCCACTACTGAGAAGGCCCTCTGCCTGGTTCCCTGTAACTTCACTTCTTGCAGTGAGGGAACCGCCAGAAAGTCCTTGGCATTGGACCTCAGTGTCTGAGCTGAGTGATGGGGGTGGAGACGCTCCTTCAGGTATACTGGGATGAGGCCATTTAGGGCTTTAAAGGTCAGCACCAACACTTTGAATTGTGCTCGGAAACGTACTGGGAGCCAGTGTAGGTCTTTCAGGACCGGTGTTAAATGGTCTCAGCAGCTGCTCCCAGTCACCAGTCCAGCTGTTGCATTCTGGATTAGTTATAGTTTCTGGGTCACCTTCAAAAGTAGCCCCACTCCAACTAGCATCAGCCCCAGGAAACCTGACCAGTGGTCAGAGATGATGGGAGTGGGCATGCAACTCCTACTTTAGGGGGTGGTAGTGGATTGTCTAGGACAATATGCTACATAATAACACAAAAATACCCTTTTGGATCAGGCCAGTGGCCCATCTAGTCCAGCATCCTGTTCTCACAGTGGCCAACCAGATACCTTTGGGAAGCTAATGACAGGAGCGAGCCAGCCATAAATTACACCAAGCAAGTTGGAGTTATTAGCAAAAATAGGAGCTGCCCAGAAGGGTCAGGCCTAATGAGCACAGCAACTCATCTCCAGCAGGTCTTGCCCCCATGAAGCCATTGCTGAGACTGAAGGTCCCTGCTTCCCCACAGCTGCCCAAGACCCCTCCTATGCAATGGTTTCCCCAAGCAATCTGCCCTGTGTGAATCTAACTTCTCCTCTGCCCTCTTCACGCCTCTCCTGGTTCTGGGAGATCAGTGGGGAGGGAAGAAGAAGAGGAGTTTGGATTTGATATCCCGCTTTATCACTACCCGAAGGAGTCTCAAAGCAGCTAACATTCTCCTTTCCCTTCCTCCCCCACAACAAACACTCTGTGAGGTGAGTGGGGCTGAGAGACTTCAAAGGAGTGTGACTAGCCCAAGGTCACCCAGCAGCTGCATGTGGAGGAGCGGGGACACGAACCCGGTTCACCAGATTACGAGTCCACCGCTCTTAACCACTACACCACACTGGGTGTAGGGAAGCTTGTTGCAGCTTCCTGCAACTCTTCAGCAGCCAGACTCATTTCTGGCCCTTGGCCTCTATCCTCTCCTGCTTCTGCCACAGACTCTCCCTGCTACCTCTTCAGCTTCCAACACCTCCTAGTCTTCTCCCTCTGACCACTCATGGTCCCACCACCAATTCATGGTCCCACCACCAATTCTCAGGCTTTGAGCTTTCTTCCCTTGAGGGTTCCCCAGCTGGTTCTTCCCACCATTCCTCTGTGTTCAACCAGTCTGTGACATTTAGTAGCCATTGATAGCCCTCTCCTCCATGAATTCATCTCATGTTCCCTGAAGGCCATCTATGTTTGTGGGAAGCAGAATGTAATTTTAACATATGATATTGCCGCAAATTACTTCCTGCCACTCACTCCTTCATCCAGTGGCTGTCGCTCTTCCTGATAAAAGTCCATAAAACTGGGGTGGTTTAGGGGGGTCTTCGTGGCTCTTTTGCTACTGCTTTGTGAGCTGTTCCTTGTGGAAGTGCAGTGCCCAAGTGCTTCTGCGATTTTTATCTCGCTGAGCTTTGCATCTGCAATTTATGGTTTTCTGTGGCCCTGCCTTGCCAAAAGCACGAAAGAAAGAAACAAAGAACCCTGAATGTACAAGTTTAAACCTTTCAATTTGAAACGTATTACTCTTTTATAGTCAAATATCTGCGAGGCATAAAATACACAAATTGAAATGCCACTGTTAGACGCAGCTGAGAGTCTAAAGCTTTCTGTGGCCAAGGGCTACTTCTTTGGCTCTGCTGCTGACAGAGAACAGATTTTTATCTCTTAAATGCCATTTTCCATCAGCGCTGGCCCCTTTGGCTCTTTTCCCTTTTAGCATTGTTATTATTTTGATTTGCCCTGCTTTGCCCAGAGAATGACCTTCCTCTTTCCTTTCTGAATTGAGAATCAATGGGGCTGCTATGCTTAAGCTCACTGTGACTCTGCTGAGCCCCTGTGCAGATGGGGAGGAGCTATGTTTGCTGTGGGGAATGTTAGCATGCAGAAAGGACCACGTAGATCTGAAGCGAGGTCTCAGTAGTGTCAGAATGAGGCGGAAGGAATCAGTCTATTTGCCGCAACTTGCCAGTCTCGCATGCATTTATTTCTGAGACCCTCTCATTTCTGCGTTAATTTGCTGGTGTGTGAAAGCTCATGTATAAATTTATCTATTATTATTATTATTATTATTATTATTATTATTATTATTATTAAATTGAAGAGTTTGGAGGGACCCTTCTCTCACCACAGGTGACTCAAGGCGTCTTTGCAAAAACTAAACAACACTCAGAAGCAGAACCCATGCATTCATTAAAACCAAGGAGGGGAATTACATTAAAAATATTCACCCCTCACGCAGCCCTGCCCCCTTCCAACCCTGCTTCACACATGTTTTCACCTGGCTGGAATGTTTCCTTCAACTCTGATCATGCCTCTTGCTTCTCTTGATGGTGGATGGAGAGAAATGTGTGGAGAAACAAGCCTGCTGAACAAAGGTGACATTTTACATCCATTGTTCCGCATCCTTTTTTCTTCTTCTTCAGGCCCTGCACATCATTGTCATGTGGCCCCCAGAAGCCTGCCCCAAAGGAACATGGCCCTTTGGGCTGAAGCACAGCAGAGGGTTATAGATCCTGCAATCCTCCATTTTACACCTCATTCTTACACCTGAATAATATAATCGCCTTTTGATGCCCATTTCAGCTTTCACAGTATAGTATCAACTAGCTAAACGTTTCACCATTACTATAAAAGGCCCCTTTTTAATATATTTCTGGTAGGCATGATAGCATAATATGACCTTTAATTTAACAGCCAAAGGCTTTTTTTATCACCTCCTTGTTGCTTTTTTATCTTCTCTTGCTTCTCCCTGATATAACACAGCAGTCTCTCCATCTAAGCCACTCGGTGCTGCGTGGAGGCTGCTGCCTTATTACTAAGGGAGGAGAATTGAGTTGGGGAAAGATACTTTTACCTTTAATTATTGATTGCAGCCGCGGAAAAGGCTCTGAATCAAAACAAGACAAATGGAGGCAATAAAGAGGAGGAGAAGGCTGCAGACAGGCACAGGAAAACGCACACCCCAGACTTGAAGAGGGGGTACAGGAGAGAGACAGGAGTTGCTCCCAGTGTGTGCAGATTTGGAGAGCAAATGGCCTCCTTTGTTTCACAAAGCACCTTCTCGTGAGGAGGGAGCTTCCACCACAGGCGGGGGGAAAGGCTTCCCTTTTCTCGCTGGTCGTTGTTCCTCTGAGATCTATCACCATCTCTGAGTTATCAGTTTGCCTTGAGAATATCAGGCGGCCACCAAACTGGATGGCTTTAAAAGAGTATTTGACAAATGAATGGATGGCTATGAGCCATGATGAAGAGACGTGGGTGGCGCTGTGGGTTAAACCACAGAGCCTAGGACTGGCCGATCAGAAGGTCAGCGGTTCAAATCCCCACGACGGGGTGAGCTCCCGTTGCTCAGTCCCTGCTGCTGCCAACCTAGCAGTTCAAAAGCACGTCGAAGTGCAAGTAGATAAATAGGTACCGCTCTGGCGGGAGGGTAAACGGTGTTTCCGTGCACTGCTCTGGTTCGCCAGAAGCAGCTTAGTCATGCTGGCCACATGACCCGGAAGCTGTACGCCGGCTCCCTCGGCCAATAAAGCGAGATGAGTGCCGCAACCCCAGAGTCTGTCACGACTAGACCTAATGGTCAGGGTTCACTTTACCTTTACCTTTATGAGCCATGGTGGCAAAGGGCCTTGACCTAGCAAGTAGGCAGAGAGGCAGCCACCCAGGCCATCATGCCTTACTTTGCAGATGTGCCACAGGCTGGTGCCATCTCTGCATTGCAGCGTTTGTCTGAGGGAGTGGCGAGCAGGTGCCAGGCAAAAAGATGAGCAGGGAGGGTTTGGAGGGGAAGGACTGTGTATTGTGTGGCCACTCTTGTGCCTCCTAAGCTGGTCTGTGCCCTCAGGTGAAGCAGAGGGTGCCATCCCATCACATGGGTGGACATGGTCTCAATGTATTTCATATGTGAATAACAAAGATAAGGAACTCTAACCTCTGGCATCCTACATTTCCTTTTTAGTTTGACTCGCTAGTTTTGGCCAGATCTGCAATTTCAGAATGCTAACACATTTTCTTGCTTTATTTAATGTCTTATGTGTCTGGGGTGGGGTGGGGTGTTTGCACATTGTAAAAAGTTCTCCTAAATAAATGGAGTACATCATTTTACCCTGTATTGTAGAACGAAATATGTCAAATTCGCCCTACATCTGGACTTCATTGTGGGACAATAGATATCCACATGTCACAAGCTACTGTCATCGCTAACATTACCTTTCAAAAACAGTTGTCTCTCTACGGAGGAGATAAAATGTAACAGAAATGCGCCCAAAGGCACCACTGGATTGGTAGCAGTATGCACAACAAGGCAAACTGAGACAGAAAAATAGGTGTGGGGGTTAAGATGGTCCTCTTGCAGAGACTAATGGATCCAATTGGTTTTCAGAAGGCTCTGGGGAGGTTTTTTTTTCAGTTTCCATGCTCTTCGGTCAAAGCCCTGGTCAATCTCTGTAGTGCAGAGTTGACCCAGACTTGCCCAATGAACATCCTCTTCCAACTGGCAATGTTTAGAAATCTTTGTGGTATGCCCTTGGAGCTCAGAGCAATGAAGGGACATAACTTGAGCACAGGTGAAGGAAAACTCCCAACGAATGTAAGCAAACACTGGTACATGTGCAGGCTCAAGCCCATTCAGTGAAGGTGGCAAATAAATAAAACTTACTTCTCCACCTTCGTTGCATCCTCAGGTTGCTGTCCTGCAGAGCTATTTAGCTAAAGGTTTGCTAACAAGTTTTGGACTTCATCATTGGTGCTAATGATCCTGGTGAGATGTCTGGAGTGCTGTCTTCTCTTATGTTGTTGGATGGAGTTCAGCTGCTGCAGTTTGAGGACCAGGCAAGGTCAGGTTCATGCAACTGCTTGTACCTTTGCCTCTCCTGGCTTATAAAATCTGGCAGAGAGAAGATAGCTGGATGAGCCAGGGAGGTAACTAATGCTTCTCTTCAAGAAGGAGTGGTCCCAGGTTGCCTGAAGGAAGTGATTCCCTTTCTGGCCAAAGTTCTTGAGAAGGTGTTTGCCAACCAGATCCAGTTCTTAGAGGAGACAGCTTTTGAAGATCCATTTCAACTGGGATTCAGGTCTGGTTTTGATATGGACCTGTGTGAGGAGAGAAATGGAGGAGTGTGACTCCATTCACCCTCCTTGATATCTTGACAGCTTTTGATACCATCCATCATGGTATCCTTCTGGGGAGACTGTCTGAGTTGAGTATTGGGGGCACCACATTTCAGTGGTTTCATTCCTGCTTGGATGCCTGGGTCCAGAAGGTGGTTCTTAGACTGCCTTGCTTAGCCTCGTGGGTTCTGCAGTGTGGGGTCCCACAGGGGTTGGTTCTGTCTCCCAGGCTGCTGAACCTCTACATGAAAGAGTTGAGTGAGGTCATGTGGAGTTTTGGTGTGCATTGTTATTAGTATACTGATGGCACGCAGCTCTATTTCTCCTTCTAATCTTCTGCAGGTGAGGCTTCTGTTCCTATGCTCTGAGCTTCATAACGTCAGGATATATGCAGGAAGGATAGCTATAGCACAGGAGGTTTCTCTAATGGAAGTGACTCCACCTCCCCCAGGTCTGGCTTGTGCCACAAGCATCCCCCTTGACTCCTTGATTTCTTCAGCTTTGCTCTACAAGTGACTTTGCAAAGTACTTGCTTTTCGCAAACACAATAGAAGAAGCAAATTCTGACATACACCAGTCATCCTCATCAACAGGAGAGGAGCGAAGCTGAGAGGAGCAAGAGTTTCAGATGTGTACGAAAGCCTAAGTGTGCACCAACTGCCAACAGAAGCATCTTATAGCAACAAACAGACTTCTTTTGCAAATTCCCTGTGGTTTGTCAGAAAAGTGGACCCAGGATTTTGAAATTGCATGTAGGCTTGATGTGAAGAGTGTCGATTCTGGAGTTAAGGATGCTGTAGATTGCCATGGGTTCAGACCAGGTGCTCTGAGGGTCAGAAACCAATTCCATAATACTTTTGTGAACCAAGAAAATACATATTTAAAAAAGAAGAAGAAGAAATCAATTCCATACTTTGTGCTCCATTGGGTTAGCTACTTTAGGGGAGGAACTGCATGGAGCTCAAGCCAAGATACCATGCACACAGCAGAAGGGAAGAGACACAGCCCATCACATACTGCAGGTGGTTCTAAAGTGTCAAAATCAGTACCCGTCCCTCAGTCTGAGCAGCTAACTATTGAAGGAAATTGCTAGGGATTCCTGTGTCTGCTGGCCTCCTTCCTCTCTGTTTCTGGTCCTTGCTACCTCTCCGTACGTGCTGACCGGACCTTGCCAAGAGTCAGGTATTTATGTCTGACAGAATAACTCAAAAAGGGATACCTGACAGGAGCAGAGGCTTTCTGGTGCATGGAAAGTTTGAGAAAAGAGCATAGAGCTGGAGCACATTCCTTTGGCATCATTTAATAAATAATAATAGTAAGTAATAATTCAACAGGCTAGCACAATTGGCTGATGCCATGACCAACGCCCTGGGCTGGAGTTGGATGAATCAATGCGAAGACAGGAGATGTGAAGACTCCCACTCTGGATGATGTCAATGTGCTTCTCATGTGCGCTGATGGAGGAAGAAACATTCTATCTATTCAGTCCCTCTGTGCATATTGGGCTGCATATCCATGGGATGGATTATGCATATGGGTTTTTTAAAAAAATCTGTATGATTCTGTTCCCCCCAAAGCTTTACCATTGGTATAATCAGCTGCGAGAACCTGAATAAACCTCTTTGTGTTACAATCCGGACACAATTTCCTCACACATACTCTTTTGAGAGATGAGTCAAAGTAATCAAAAATTATTATATGTGTGTGACCTTTACAAATCAACTGGCAATTTCTGCACTTTCCATTAGCTTTTTAGCTCCCAGTGGTGCAAGATTGCGGTAGACGGAATGAAATGTAATTTGCAGATTTTCGAATCTTATAGGAAGCCACTGAAGTTCCTAAACTCCCACAAAGCATAGAGTTTTAGCAGGAATAGTTTCTGAAAGAGACCTTTAGAACTAAATAAAACATCGATGATTAGATTCAGATTTACCGAAACCACACTGTGCTCCAAATCTATAAACTTTCAAAGTCGGGGGAAGGAATTTTGCATTTTTGCTTCTAAAAGTCAGAAGGCCAGATCAAGAAATTGAACAACAGAATAAAGTGGTTTTTAACTGTGTATGATTTGCATGCGTATTTCTAAACCATTTCGAATTTGAGTGACCAGTGTGGGACTTCAGTGACACAGAAGAATGGTTAGAGGTTCCAAATCGGGTTGAGACTAGACATGGGGAACAAAAGTTTCTACTAGGGCTACTGATCCTCTCTTTGGGGTCAGTTTTCCCAGGCCCTTGTCTTGCATCACATAAGGTTCAGAACTGGTAACCACTTCTGAAGAATACAGAAGCTGCTCCACATAATGAATGGTGAATGTATGTCTAGTGCCAGTTAATTCATGTTCTCTTCAGAGTTGCAAATGACTGCGGAGGGAAGAGAGTTGGAGATAGAATAGTTTAAAAATCTCCAGAAGCACAGAGGGAGTTTCTTCTACAGCTGAGTCAAAAGGTCTACATGGTGAAGAAGGGTTGAGAACAAGCTTATGTTGTCACCAGCTCCCCAGTTTTCATTCATGCCGCCATTTTGGAACAGCACAGCATCTCCTGGTGGCCCATTGCTGGTAGCTGCCACACCCACCCAGATCCCACTGGAAATGTTGCTACAACACTATCATGTGAGTTCATTCCTAGGTAGTAGGAGATACAGAAGAACCACTGCCAGCATAGGCAAGGATCCTAAAAAACAACAACAACCCAGAATGCTTCACCATGTTGGTCATCTGCAAATGGAGGGGCAAATATCAACTCAGCCATAACTGCTTTTAAAAACTGTCTGCTACATGGCATTGCCTCTATGAGGTTGTATTCTAAGAAAGCTTCCATGTTTGTTCCTGGGTGAAGCAGGCATGACTTTTTTTTTTTTGCCAGAACCTGAACATAAGAAGAGCCTGCTGGACCAGGCCAATAGCCCATCGAGTCCAGCATGCTCTTCTCACATTGGTCAACCAGATGCTGTGGGAAAACCACAAGGAGGATTTGAGCTCAAGAACAGTCTCTCCTCCTGTGGTCTCCAGCAACTGATATTCAGGAACGCTGATGCCTCCAACCATTTTAAGAGCTTTTTGAAAGAAGTATTCTCCCTATCATTAATGTAAAGCAGAGAATCAAACTGCACATTCAACTTGTGGAGGAATAAGCATCATTGACCTGTTTCCTGCTGGCATCCATGACTACCCCTCTCTCATATCGTCAATGTCACCAAACCTCTGGCTTAATCTTCTCTGTAAAACGTAAAGCATAAAACAGCCTGACACAGATTCAGTGACCTCAAGTGGTTTGTGTATCACAGCTTATAAAGTAACGGGAATGTTTATAATTTCTGTACAATTCAAGGACCCCATTCTAAAGAGTTAAGGTTCATTCTCTCTGAAATCAGCACAACTTAACAACTCTCTTGTCCATTGGATTTCGGTCTGACTTAACCGTGCAAGCCTATGCATCTCTACTCAGATGTAAGTGCCATTGTTTTCAGTGGGACTTACTCCTGGATACGTGTGAATAGGATTGCAGTCTTAGACTCAATCAAAAGTATTTCTGAGTAGATACGCATTAGGTTGTGTGGTTCAGCGTGACTAACCTTTTCGCTATCAAGATTTCTATTTACATTTAAACCATCATTTCTGGTGTTACTTTTGTCAAAGCCTTGATGATCTATGAATGTAAACTGATTCTTTACATTCCACAATGATATCCAAGCAGTTAATAACCTGATGTGTTCTTGTTCTTGTTTTCCTTCTGCTACCTGTTCAGTATATTTGAAGCCTTTGGAATTAATTGATTTGGAAGCTAGAGAATTTTAAAAATGTATTTTTTCCTGACTAGGATATAAATTATGTCAGATCGCTTTCTAGATCTCAGACGTAAGTGTGTCCTTGACGATGGTTAAGCGTTGTAATGTTCTTCTTCTTTAAATGACTAACCCGGAGTAAGAGGTTGGAGCAAGAGGTATTTTGCAAAATTAAACCTGTTTCACCTGAACCTGTTTTAACTAGTTAATAAGAAACATCAAAACAAACAAACAAACAAAAAAAGACAAAACCCTGAGGTCAATGAACATTCTTTTTGTAAAGCTAGTGTTTGATGTTTAAATTTGTTTTTTTGGGGTCTGTCTATAACTTAAGTTTTAATAACCTAGCTCAAATGCAGATTTCTAATTTTCAATTAACATAGGAATAATTTTGTTTGCTAAAATAAAATAAATGAATGAATGGCGAGTCTGAACCATGAAATGTTCTAGGTAGAGCTTTTTAAAACATTCCAAATTTTTTCCAAAAAAAATAATAATCATGTGGCAACTGTATAGCTCAAGCTTTAAGTATTAACTTTTAACCTTTGACCTTACAGATTTTAACCAATGAAATGTCTCTTTAAACTTTAAAGGAAACAATGATAACGAGCGCCTGGCGATTGCTAGACAGCGAATTCCATATCGGCTTGGTCGAGTAGTTGATGAATGGCTACTCGACAAAGGTAAAAACATTGATTAAAACTTCAAATAAAAAATAATTTGAACATAACCGAGTAGTGCTTCATTGTAACACCAATAAACATAAAACAATAAATTTTTCGGTAAAACTAAATTAAAAACAAATTTTAAACAGTAAACTGTAGAGTAAATATTTGCATACCGTGTATATAATAATTTCTATATACATTTTAGTGGTATCGCCTGTTTAATAATCTTACCCTGTTAACTTAAGGTTAAAGGGACTGTTAAATATAATCCACTAACTCAATCTATGAAGGTACTCATAGCAAGCATTAACCAAAACTGATAAATCATTCATAGATTATATTACATGTTCCATCATCTAAATTATTAACTAAATATATTTATATTTTTATATATTTATATATATATATGTATGTATCTGTATGTAGTTATGAGATCTTCATTACGGTCCTGAAAGAAACAAAGCAAAAAAAAAATCATTGTTTAAACTGTAGGTGATATTAAATAGTGGGCAATATGATTGCCAAATGAGATGAAGTCCCTTTAACGTTGGCTACATTCAAAGGGGATTTTGGAACAAACACTAATTAAAAGAGCTTAAAGTTGTGTGCATGCTTTTATTATGAGCAGAAACCAATCTGCAAAACAGAATATTATCTTTATGAATAACAATAATAATAATAATGAGCTTGCATTGGTGAGGATTTCTGTTTTCAATAGCAATGTGACATGACTCTTCATTGATATATGTTTCATTCCTTAAACTTACTTTTTTACATCCAAAACGTTTTGGTTTCTTTTAATTTTCTTGCTTTTTCTTTTCGTCAGTAGCCTTGCTGAAAGACAATCAGACATCTCTCTCTCTTTCTTTCTTTAGCATTTTTTGTTTGTTTCTGAAATGCTCAGTATACTGTATGTATCTCATGCCTCTTCAGTGTGTGTGTGTGTGTGTGTGTGTGTGTGTGTGAAATTCATGTATGAACTTACAGGGAGATTCAGGAGCAAATAGCCTTACAAAGGAATTGGATAGATCTATGAATGCTTGTATTTAATGATAATTTTTTAAATGTTAGGATTCATTAAACGAAGTGGCGACATTTGCATGTAACACTAAACTGTGGCTTAGTGCCACATGGATGAGCCTCCACAAGGCCAATAAGGGCATCAGGTTTACAAACTTTGCCCACCGCTTCCTGCATGGATGGAAAGCTAGGCTTTTTCTATGTTTACTTTCTCTCTTAAGGAACCTTGGCTTAGCGTTACATACAAACTAGGGATCCTTATGTCAAACAGACTGGCTGGTTTGTAAACAGGCCAACTCCAAACCATTGCTTATGGTTCCGGCTTGTTTGAGCAACCGTTGTTTGCTGTAAGCGAGGATTCCTGATTTCTACATAATGCAAAGCGGAGGTTCTTTGAAAGCAAAACTAAACTTGGAAAAACTCTCCTTCCTTTGTTGTGCGCAGAAAGGAGAGGTGTGGAAGGGCAAATGCATGAGCCTGATGCTTCACTTGGAACTTGTGCTGGGTTGTCCACATAGCACGAAACTATAATTGCGTGTGACCTGGAATATTGGCATATTTACATATTACGTAGTTCTACGTAGATGAATGCTTGTGTGAGAGAAACATAATACATAAGTATTTGCAATCCTTGCAATTTTGCATGTTTTGCCTGATAGAACCGGCAATCAGAAATCTGACCTACAAACACACACACACACACCTCTAAAGTTTGGACCAAAATAATAATGATCATGATAAAAAGAATGGATGATGAAATAGTCTGTAGCAGATAGATGAAAAAAATTCCCAATTGGCCTTTCAAGCGAAAAGCAAACCCAACATAAATTTTAGAAATTACATACATAGATTGACAATTCTGCATTCCATGGACACCTCATTAAAAAAGCAATGAATTATGAGCAAAATTCCTTTCTTATAGTTTATTGCTCTCATCCTCCACCCCATAACAATCTGTTTTAAAATCATCCTCTGTTTAAGAGTGTAGTGTTCGCAATCAACATTTTTTGCATGTATGTAATACTATCTTTGCAGGGCGTCAGCTCACAATCTTCAATAGCCAAGCGACAATAAAAATTGGAGGCAAGGAGCGGGGCCACCCATTTCAGGGGCAGCTTTCTGGACTCTACTACAACGGCTTGAAAGTCCTCAACATGGCCGCTGAGAGCGACACCAACATAGTGATAGAAGGGAACGTGAGACTCGTTGGTGAAGTGCCTTCCTCTATGACAACTGAGTCAACCGCAACTGCAATGCAGTCTGAGATGTCCACGTCAGTCATGGAAACCACCACCACGCTGGCGACAAGCACAGCTAGAAGAGGAAAGCCACCAACAAAAGAGCCCATTGGTCAGGTTAGTCAGCCATGATGGAATTTCTCGATGTTTGGGTTTTCTTTTCTTTTTACATTTCTTCTCTGGAGTTTCTGCAAATGCCTGCTTTCACAGGTCGAACACCTTTTGCGAAGATTTAAGGTGATGGTCATCAGGGCTATCCATAGATAGGGATAGCATTGACCTTGGTATCTGCATCCTGTTTGACAGCACAGATACTGAAAATGTGGGTTAGTCAACCATGATGGAATGTTTTGCAATTGTCTTTTATTTTTATGTTTTTCTGGATTTTCTGCAAGCATCTCCTTTTACAGGTAGAACAACTTTTTGGCATAGATAGGAGGTCTCAAGTTGTATTGACCACAATGTCTTCATCCTGCACATACGGTGAATATGTGGGTGCTGTGACCATGTGAATATCCAAGCAAATGTCTGAGTGGAGATACTTCTTTCCATACTGTGGCTTATACCAGCTATGACAAGACCGTGTAGAAAAAAGTTATTCAGCTGAGTTTCATCACTGACTTTTGGCGCACCACTGATAGGGGCGCCACAAATTGTATCTTACACAACATCTGTCCTAGAAGTAGACATATCAGCTGTGTTTGTCGGTGGCATGGTGAACATAGTAGAGATATAGGCCTTAGACTATAATCAGGCAAACTTGACTAATTTAACAAATGTTGGGCTGATTTAGAAATTAAGAGCCTATCTGGTCCTGTTAATTCTAACTGTGTTAGAACCTGCTATATACCAAGTCAGGCTAGCGATTCATTCAGTCAACAGCCGTCTCCAATCTGGTAGAGTTTTTCCATTGTTTCAGTCATATGTCCTACCCAACCTAGTTATCTGAGGTTGTCTGACTGGAGATTGTTCAAGAGATGATGTCCATTGAAACAAATGCTTTACAATAAGGTATTCTCAAACAGAGTTTAATGAGGTACAATGATGGCATTGACAGGGAGACTCTGGATACAAATGTTCATATCACCTCTTGGACCCTCTAAAGCGTTGGGGCCAGTTTTGAATGGGCTCAGTTCAGTACCATTCCACCTTGCCAGTGCCATTTCACCTTGTATAGGTAATCTACTGTGATTAAATTTCAGTTTGCCACCAACAGACACATGCAGAAACCCATCAACCAAATGTTGCAGTGTGGCACGCTCCCACTCCAGCTAGTCGTATGCTTTTTGAGGATACTCCCTTGCATTCCAGGACACGAGTTCTTGTTGTGTGTGTGTATTTTCCCCCTTCACCAACAGACATGCAGCATTCTTTGTCCACTGAGTATCCTTACTCCTCACTGGGCTGTTTGGGATTTTACTGTGCTTAGGGTTTTTTCCATCTTCTTAAATAACACCGTACTGCTGCCAACCTTGGGGGTCTCCTCATGCCTCTGATGTGAGGTGGATGGTGTATTGTATTGTATTGATCTTTATTACGGCCATTGGCCCATCACGAGTGGATGGTGTTGTTTTGACTATGTGTGGGCAAAACCCACATAGGAACAGATGCCCCCACAGATCAAAAGCATTTATACGCAACCACGGCAGCCCTAGTGATCTATGCTCAGAAATGGAGAGAGAAAATTATACCAAGAAAGGAGGAGTGGCAGATGAAATTGATGGAATATATGGAATTTGCAAATCTAACTAGTAGAATAAGAGATCGGGAAGATGGAGTCTTTAAGGAAGAATGGAAAATGTTTGCAGAATATACAAAGAATTGTGTTAAATGAGTTAAAAACATTAGCAGGGTGGAGTAAATTCAGCAGTTTCAGGTATTGAAGATACAGGGAGTAAGCAGAAAAATAAAACATATGGAGTAATTGGAATATGCAGTTGTAAATGGATAAATAAATAGAACCATGGAAGGTGGGAGAGGGAAGCTGATGATTATGAATGTCTGGTTATATTGACTGAAATGTGAAAAATTATAGTGGAAAAGTATAAAAAATACAGATATAGAAAACAAAGCTCTATGGTCACATTCATACCATGCAGTTAATCTGTACTTTATTAAGGGTACTGGCAGTTGTAGCTGTGAGTAGTAAACTACAGATCCCAGGTTCTTGGGGGGCAGGGAGACTATGTGCTTTGAATGTGTGGTGTGGGAGTGACCAGTGACAGTCATTATATCCTGCAGGATTTGTGTCCCCCAATCCTTTATTTTTCATTTCTCTTGTTTTCATCACATTCTTTGATTTATAGAGGCTGTTGCACTCCTTCATTACCACATGAGCAATGGCATTTGCCAGCAAGCATCTCTTGTTAGACTCACTAGGCAAATTCAGATGTGTAAAACTGCTGAATCTCACTTTGGCTGTGAACTATTCCATCAGCATATTTAGGCACCACTTTATTGCTGTTGCTACTACAGTCGTACCTCGGAAGTCAAACGCCTTGGTACTCGAATGCTTTGGCTCCTGAACGCCGCGAACCCGGAAGTGAGTGTTCCGCTTTGTGAATGTTCTTTAGAACCCGAACATCTGGTGCGGGCTCCACGGCTTCCGGTTGGCTGCAGGAGCTTCCTGTAGCCAATTGAAAGCCAAGCCTTAGTTTCTGAAAGTTTTGGAAGTCAAACGAACTTCTAGAACAGATTCCATTAGACTTCCGAGGTACGGCTGTAGTAGTAGTAGCAATAGTCCTGGCAACCCAGCATCCTGCCAACCTAGCAATTTGAAAGCACGCCAGTGCAAGTAGATAAATAGATACTGCTGTGGCAGGAAGGTAAATGGTGTTTCCGTGCGCTCTGGTTTCTGTCACGGTGTTCCATTGTGCCAGAAGTCATGCTGGTCACATGACCCAGAAGGCTGTCTGTGGACAAACGCTGGCTCCCTCAGCCTGAAAGCGAGATGAGTGCTGCAACCCCATAGTCACCTTTGACTGGACTTAACCATCCAGGGGTCCTTTACCTTACCGTAGTAGTAGTAGTAGCAGTAGTAGTAATAATTATACAGGGAGGCCGAGAGGAGGGTCTTGTCGTCTAGTCAGCCCAGAATCTCCAAATATACTGTCCAGGCTTGTGCCTCAGGGAGGTCACTTCAGTGTTGCTAATGCACCAGGTTGACTTCACCCCTGGCAGCACACGCCGTTGTCTCTCAAGACGGACGGATGCCAGCAACAAAAAATGGAAAATTCCTTTTATACCAGCAAGAGCTGCTCTGCCTTCTAGCGATGGCTCAACGCTGTGCTGCCCAGTCCTGCAAAGATGTTGAGCACTTTCATCTCCCATTGACGTCAGCAGGGCCCAGCCCCTTGCAGGAGGGGGCCACTGCCTTGCGGGAAACCTGCTTTTAAAGATGGTTTTGCCTTTATATCCTAGATCCGCTCACTTTCCTTTTCACTTCTGTTCTTTAAAGAGGAAAAAAATGCCCTCAATTCCTGTCAAAAAAATGGAGGAATGTTTGACTCTGGAACTTTCTGCAGTACTAAAAGGAGGAAAGTTACCTTTTCCTCTCGCTTTTAATTAATTAGTGGCGTGAAGGAAAAAACAGGCAATTGAATATTAACTACTAATGGAAGAAAGTTAACGCCGGTACAAGCAAATGCAAGTTTAAGGAGAAAATGAGCTGATAAGGAGTAAATGATCTAATCAATTAGAGATTATTTGGTCCATTTGCAGGGCTATTGAATTCAATTAAAGATCACAGTTCTCATTTAAAGAAAGATAATTTAAATCTCTTATGGTTATTTATATAAAAGATCTTGCTCTCTCTCTCTCTCTCTCACACACACACACACACACAAAACCAGGGCATTTATTTATTTTTAAATGCCCGAGCTAGACTTTTTACTAAAGTTATTTCTTGTTTTGCTGCAAGTCTGCAAAACTTTGAAAGCAGCCCAAACACACTGTCAGTAGCCACATACCATAAAATGGAAGACTATCCCACTGTTTCTGTTGACTATATGGCCAGGTGTCCTATTTTTAGCATCACAGTCCTCTTTTTAAGCTTCTGCTCACTTTAACATCCGGTGTCTCAGTTATCCATTACAGATCTGGGATTCTGAACGCTGTGTGGCTGCGAAGTTTTGTGTTGCTCTGCCAAGCCTGCTTGGAAACTGTATCCCTTGCTGTAGAAGTCACGGCTCCTTCTCCTCGCCTGTGCAGTCTTCCTCTTCCCACCTGGGCCATGTCCTGTGGCCTGCTAGATGCTGGGCCTCCCCTTTGTTGCTGTAACCTCAGTCAGGCGAGAATAAACCACACCATGCTAGCCTGCCTTTCAGTGCTCACACACTTAGGAGCATGAGATCCAAAGAAGATCTTTGCTGGAGGCTGATCTGGTCCATTCTCCCAGTAGCTGACCAGAAAGCCAGCCTATGGAAAGCCAAGAAGCTGGACCAGCAGGTATATACACATCCAACAGTGGAGGTTGAACATAGCTACAGTATTGTGGTGCATACACACACACACACACACACACACACACACACATATATCTCCCTTCATCTGAAGATAACTGGGCAGTTTACAGCATAAAAATACAAAATGAAAACACAAAATACATCATCATCATCATCATCATCATAATTCCCTCCCACAAACACATAAAAGGCCATAGTAACAAGCAAAATAAAGGCCATAGATCATTTAATCAATAAAAGGCCTGGGAGCAGAGGAATGTTTTCATCTGACACCTAAAGATATGTAATGAAGGCACCAAGTGAGCCTTCCTGGGAAGAATATTCCACAAATGGGGAGCCACCACAGAAAAAGGCCCTTTCTCGTGTTGCCACGAAGGTGGTCTTTCTATGTTCTACAACAGCTAGAAGCCATTGCCTGGCTTCTCCTCCATGAATCTGGAGGATAAAAGCTTTCCCAAGTTGCAAGAGGAACCTCGCAGAATGAGGCGTTCCAGAATGCCAGCTCTTGAGAGAATTATCACATTGAAGTTAAAGTTGTGAGTGGGTTGAAGAGGTGTGGGTGGCTGCATTTGACTTCCTCAGAGGGTATGGCTGAGTACAACACACCTTCGGTTAAGAATTGGCATGCTTGGTTTGGTTCTCTCTCTGTCTGTCTCTCTCATCAGTACATTTACAATGTACTGGGATGTGGGTGGCGCTGTGGTCTAAACCACTGAGCCTCTTGAGCTTCCTGATCGTAAGGTCAGCAGTTCAAATCCATGTGACAGGGCAAGTTCCCATCGTTTTTGCCAGCTCCTGCCAAACTAGCAGTTTGAAAGCATACCAGTGCAAGTAGATAGATATATAATGATCTCTGGCAGGCAAGCAGCCTGATAAGCAGCAATGACTCTCCATCAGTTTTATGCAAGTTTACTTACAAGAAAAAACACATCTAGAGCATGGCCTTCCTGCATGCTCTCATTAACAGTAGTTGCTCAGTCTGACTCATCATCCCTCCCCCAACAAGAACGCCAAAATCCGCCTTGGAGAAGATTGTTCTCTGAGCTTCTCCAGTCTCCTAGTACGGGAACTGAATGGCTGGCCTGTCTCCTCCTCACTCACAGAAGACACAGCCTCAGACTCTGGCTTATCTGCTAGTTGCCTGGCAACACTCGGGCTGACTTCCAACTCTCCCTCTCCTTGAGAGCTAACTAACAGCTTCTTCCCTGGGAAGAAGGGGGGCCGGACTGTCCTCTCTAAACTCTGACACACAGCTCTCATCTGTAGAGTCGGCCCCTTGCTCGCTTAACTCAATTTCTGAGGCTGACTCTTCCGCTGTGCTCGGGGGGGGGGCACGTTCCTGACAAAATAGTTACCACTGCAGCGGGAAGGTAAACAGCATTTCCATTCACTGTGGTTTCTGTCACGGTGTCCCGTTGTGCCAGAAGCGGTTTAGTCATGCTGGCCACATGACCTGGGAAAGCTGTCTGCAGACAAACGCCAGCTCCCTCGGCCTGAAAGTGGAGATAAACGCTGCACCCCAGAGTCAAATTTGACTGGACTTAACCACCTAGGGGTCCTTTACCACTTACCTTTACCTTACATTTGGTTTGCAAGCTTCATTAGGCAATAATTGATGGGCGGATTAATAACTGGATGCTTTGGAGATTTGCAGTGAGGTGTGTTGGATTGCTTGGTTCATTTCTTTGGATGGACACTTTTAGCTACTCAAGCTACACGCCTTTGCAGCCCTGCTCTGGACCCGCCCAACTTTGCTGGGAAACTATTCTTTGGACTGTGATAATGCCTCTTGCTTGGAAGAATGGAAGGTTGCAGGGGGGGAGTGGACCTTTGACTTTTCTACAATAGCTTGCATTCCAGCCACACAAAGGTAAGGATCACATCCACTGCTGCTCCGCCCACTTTTGCCTCAGGCTCCACCCACTACTAGCATGCATACAGCCAACTCCTCCCCTGGAAGTTTGCCTACCAGGGATGGGGGGGGGGAAACACCCATCCCTGCTTCAAAGTAAATGGGCCTTGCAGTTCAGTGTTCAGGGTATAGATGGGGTGGAGTTTAAGTTGAAATGCCTTAGTTGTACATTTCTTGACCTTTGCTGGAAAAGCTTTGCTTTCTGAAGCCACTGCCATTCAACACAGATGTTTGGGCTATGTGTATCTACAGGTATTTTGGATCGCATTCTCTAGAGATCTCGATTTATCTGGGGCAATCTCAGTTTCAGGGGCCTTTCTCGGCTAAGCTACTGCGTTAGAAACACCCTGCTTCTTAATGTGCTGGAACAGGAATATGCAAGAAAAGGTAAAACCATGTGCTTTATCAGGAACATTGTGATTATATACTACACACACACACACACACTTATTATAATTTCCCTCCCTTTTCTCTTCTTTAGCTATGTATGTATATCTAGATAGGTTAGATATAGGGTAGCTAAAAACAACGATATTACTATTTTGTATTATTTCTTTATCTTATGCATTATTATTTCAAAACAACAAAAAAAAATTCCTTCCAGTAGCACCTTAAAGACCAACTAAGTTAGTTCTTGGTATGAGCTTTCGTGTGCATGCACACTTCTTCAGATATCTGAAGAATCTGAAGAAGTGTGTGTGTCTATCTGAAGAAGTGTGCATGCACACGAAAGCTCATACCAAGAACTAACTTAGTTGGTCTTTAAGGTGCTACTGGAAGGAATTTTGTTTTGTTTTGTTTTGACTATGGCAGACCAACATGGCTACCTTTCTGTAACTATTATTATTTCAGGATAGATAGATGAGAGAGAGAGATAATTGCCTGTTCACATTAGACCAACACAGGATTTGGCTTCCAGAGGCAGCAGCGAGCCAATGTGTATTTGTGTTTTGATGTATTTCAGTACGTAAGGCACCAGAGGGCAGCAGTCATTAGCATACCTGCCCAGCTGGGATGAGGGATAGCAGCAGGATGGTCTCCCACCCCTGCTCATTGTTTTGGCATCTTTTTAAGCCCCAAACCCCAACCCATGTAAAGGCTAGAGAGGAGTCCCTTAGGAATGGGGAGTTCTGGGAAACCAAAATAGTATGCGCTGGTGGGCTTCGCATGGACATCTGGCTGGCCACTGCGAAAATAGGATGCAGGGCTGGATGGGCCTGCAAGATGAACTCTGGGGGACTTTGGGACCTGGGTGCAGAACATCAAACAAGCAAAAGAATGGTAAGCTAGACCCCTTGGAGTGCTGATTGCAAAGGTAGACCTTAATCACTGTTGCCTCGAATGGGGGCAGCCCCCTAACTCTCTTTGAGTATTCACAAGCATGTAGTAACCAATAATGTGTGCTGGAAACCACCCAGAGTAGCCAGATGCCCGGGGTATATTATTATTATTATTATTGACGACAACAACAACCATAGAGCAGGATCATGCACCTTTGTCCTGAGCCATCCCCTCCACAAGACTCTCCATGGGTTGAAGGCATGCCTGTCATGAATTGGAGGCTTTCTCCAGAAGCTAGAAGCCTGGCTCTGAATATCCTGCAAAAGGTGGTGGAGGGAGTTTTCCAGGTGCAACAAATACTTCTAACTTTCAAGGGATGGTAGATGAAAACCTGAGTTGCAGAATGCTTACATCAGCATCCTGCCACCTCTTTAGAATCTACAGTTGTACCTTGGAAATCGAACGGAATCTGTTCCGGAAGTCCGTTCGACTTCCAAAACATTCGGAAGCCGTGGAACCCGCGTCAGATGTTTGGGTTCCAAAGAACGTTTGCAAACCGGAACACTCACTTCTGGGTTTGCGGTGTTCAGAAGCCAAAACGTTCAACTCGCAAGGCATTTGGGATCCAAGGTAGGACTGTATATTTAGTAAAGGGGCAGATCAGAGAAGACAAGGAGAATGGAAGTGGTTCCATTCTGAAACTGATGGTTGAGCATTTTTACATGCATCTGGTAAATCTTCACATATTTCACAGTGACACATTTATACTAGAATCAAGAAGGGGATGTTATCCACTCTCCAGGTTTAATTATTAATAAAGAAAATTATCTGCTCCTTGGCTTGCAATATCCTTTTTTTATCAGCTTTGCAGTGAAGGTGCCCCTTGATGACTTCTCTGCACAGCGAGGCCATGGAAGTGGTGCAGCTGTTCCTTGTATGAGTCCCACTGGACTAACAAAGCTTCCTCATTATCCCACAGTAGACTATGCGTCCATCTGGCCCTGTATTGTCTGTTAGGAAGCTCAGAGCAATGCAGGGACCTTAGACTGAATCAGACCCCCAAGGTTTCAGGGAGAAACGAGGTAAGGAACATCCTGGGCTGCACAGGCCTGTGGTGTGTGGCAAAAGTGTGTGGAGCAACAAACAAAATTAAATAGTTTCTACATACCTCCCTGCAAACCTCTCTGTCTATCCAGGCAGAGCTCAAGGGCACATTCCAGCTAGGCCAAAATACTTGGGGGCCATGAGGGGTGTGGCCTGGGGGAGAAGCTTAGAGGGTCATATTTGGACCACTGGCCAGAAGTGTGTCCCCTGCCTTTACTCCCAGGTCCCCTCCAGTAAGATTGTTTAACTGCAGACACAAGAGACTGAAGGGAAATCACTCATTCCACCACTGCAGTTAAGGAAGATGGCCTGTCAGTTTCAATCTTAAGGATTCATGACAATAACTTCATGATGTAACGCAGCATGATGAAGGGGGTTACACACCATAAAGCTCTTGGTTTGATATGATATGGGCCAAGCAAATAGCTAACAGCTGTCCTGTTGGTTCTGGGCATCTAAAGGTTTGAACTCCTGTACTGGAGGTTGAATCAAAGATATGCTTTCACCTCAACCAGCAATTCAGCAGAAGCATTTAAGACTAGCAAGGGAAGCAGACAGTGCTAGTTTTAAAAGCAGTGTTGGTTCCTCAAAGGTAAAGGTAAAGGGACCCCTGACTGTTAATCCAGTCGTGACCGACTCTGAGGTTGCAGCGCTCATCTCGCTTTATTGGCCGAGGGAGCCGGCGTACAGCTTCCAGGTCATGTTGCCAGCATGACTAAGCTGCTTCTGGCGAACCAGAGCAGCACACAGAAACACTGTTTACCTTCCTGCCGGAGCAGTACCTATTTATCTACTTGCACTTTGATGTGCTTTCGAACTGCTAGGTTGGCAGGAGCAGGGACTGAGCAACGGGAACTCACCCCGTCACGGGGATTCAAACCACCGACCTTCTGATCAGCAAGCCCTAGGCTCAGTGGTTTAGACCGCAGCGCCACCCGAGTCCCCTGGTTCCTCAAAAGCAAACAGTATATGCCCAAAGGCTGACACGATTGCTTCTTCCTAGCCAACAATGAAGAAGAAGAAAACCCCTCTTTCCCCTCCTTCAGTAGCTATAATTTGGGGTTTTATTTCATTTCATTTTAACACTGCTAGATTGTTAAAAACAAGAACATAAGAGCCTCAAAGAAGTTGATGAAGCAATAAAATTATCCATTAGGAGTACTAGTAACAATAATTTAAGACTTTAAAAAAGTAAAAATAACAATAAACCAAAATGGACCAAAACTCGCATCCACTTTCGAGTATTTTGTCTAAACAAATGTTTTCAGCAGGTTCCAAAAGGAGTACGGTGAAGGCACCTTCCTGATATTAACAGGAAGGGAGTTCCAAAGTATAGCTGCTGCCATACAGTTCTTACAAATGCAGAATGAATATTACGTGGCACCCCAGATCAATAATAACAATAACAATAAAATTTTATTTATATTCCGCCCTCCCCAGCCGAAGCCGGGCTCAGAGCAGCTAATAACATTAAAAATAACACAGTTTACATATCAAACTGCTTGAGTGGGTATATCTGGCATAAAGGGATGGAAGAGAAGTCCCGTTTCCTTTCTGATGAGAAGCTTCCTAATTTTCATTTTTTCAAATTAACAGGCAAACTGAAACAGAACTATCGTTTTCTGTCATGGTTAGTAGCCACTGATAGCCTTATTCCTCCTGGAAGCTTCTAAAGAAATGGAAGAAAAGAGGTGTGTGTGTGTGTGTACACACAGTCATAAGAGCCGAGTTAGAAAACGAAGCAGATAGCAATATGTGGAGCTAATAAAGAGAAAAGTATGTTGTATTCAATCAGATCTCTGGGCTGGTGATGGGGTGGGTTTTTTTTTGACATTTTTCAATATTATTGCAACTTGAAGATTCCTTCTGTTAACTTGGTCATAACCATCCCCTGAGCTAATAAATGCCAAGGTCTAGATTTTTGCCTCATAAACTCTTCAATGATCCTGCGCGTGAAAGGCGCTCAATCACTTTAACAGTGAATTTATCGGAATAAATGTACATCAACATCGCGCTAGTTTTATGCCACTCCATTAAACCATCACAAACAAGAGGTCATTGCTTATGATAAACGGAGGCAGAACTCAAGAAATCTGGTGGGGGGGAGAGAGGTTGCTGGTGTTTGCTTTTCTTGCCTGGCAACAGCACCTTGGACAGAGACTGTAGCAGCGTGGAACTATCTGCGAACATCTTTATGCTTTTGCATCTTCACACATGCAAATTCATAGCCCTGAAATTACCTTGTTGTTTTGAAGGATTCCATTCTGCTCCCTGCCACCCCACCAATTCCTGATCCCCCCCCCCCGGTTTATACAACCTTGTTTGACAGGCCTAGTTTGGTGGGCTCCGGGTTTTCTTTATGCCTTTTCAGTCTTTAAAATATTTACCGTTGTGAAATCTTCACTTGTCTTATCTGGTGTGCTGACCGCACTCATTTCCCCCAGTTAGCTCTTTGCTGGATATGCCTTCGTATTATTTCCTAAATTCTTACGAATCGGTGAGCTGTGTTTTTTCGCCGCGTTTATTTATTTACTGGTTTGAAATATTCATACGCCTCCTTTCCATCAGAATGATCTACAGTGCAGTTTAAGTCAGCAAAAAGCAAGAGAGCGGTTTGCAAATGGCCTCCTCGCCTTTCATCGCTTAGAATCCAATTTCTTTGTACCTACATACATACGTATACAGCTGCTTATGTTGTGCACAAAGCAGTAATTCCAGAAACCTTTAAAGATGGGAAATGGTTCCCACAGAGATGGATCGCTAGCACTGCCTCCAGAAACCACGAGTTCGCCATCAATTGTGGAGACAAAGTTCTGCTACTGTAGCCAGCCTTGTTTGTTGAAGAATGAGGAAGGTGAAGAAGAGATTTGCAAACTTCCTTAGCCATTGTTTGTGCTCCCTCAGGGAGCCCCAGTTTGTCCATAAATGGGTTGATCTTGTACCCACATACCTGGGTGTAATCCCCATTAATATTCTGTACTGCCTGGTTTGTAGGATCCCTTTTGCAATAAAGTTGGCCTTAGATAGCCTTTTGACAATTAGCATGCTTAGGAATGCAGAACTTTACAAGGCCTTACAGTAGACAGCAGTTTTATCGTCCAGTCTTTGGTGATGTGTGTTGAAATGCTATGGTCAGGACTCATTTCCTGTATAGTAATAATAACTAGCAGTACTAGAATGGAGCCTGTCTATTATTTAAGGGGAGGGAATTCCAAAGGGCACAATGTGAATTCCTATATTGTGTGGAAGAGATCTCCTGGTAAGATGGAATCTGCACAAGGCCCTCAAATTCAGAGCAGTGATGGATTGGGTGTCAAAGGAGTGAGACAGTTGAGGGGAGATTAAAGTACTAGCCCATTGCTTCTCAAATTCAGGGTGTGTGTGTAAATTCTCCCCTATATTCCCTTTTAAAAATTATTTGCAAATCAACCTCTTTCACAGTATTATTCGTCAGTAATTGGAAAAGTGAATTAAAAAATAGAAAATAGAAAATTAGAAATAATGCAATTCTGCAGATGTCGTTAGGAAGTATTTACATACATTTGATATATTTAATTAAAATCCTCTTCATTTAATCAATTAATAATAAGCATTAAGTGTGAAACATTATTATTAAACTTTAATTTATGACCCAATCATACTTCAAAACAAGAAAAATACATTTCTCTTCACATTTCTCTTCTCTCTCCCCCTTTCCTATTGAAACAAATTACCTGTTCCTTTTGCTGAGATTTCTAACTCTTTTTTTAATATAGTGAGTTACAAAATGCCAACTCCTTAATTGCATTCATTTTTTTCCCCTCCATCTTTTGTCACTGCAGTTAATTTTACTGTACTTACCGGTAATTCTTCCCAGTTTCCTTAGCAGATCCATCTGATCTCCGGTTTCCGGGCATCTTTCCAAAATTGTGCAGAAAGGATTCTAGTCATAGTTCTAGCACACAATGCCTCAGTCTGATGAGCTAAGTTTCCTCTTCCCTCCTCTTCCCTTTTTCCTTGTGTGCCATGATTTTTAGATTGTAAGGCATGGACTGCCTTAATTGATTGTACATAAAGCACTCTAGGAGCCTTTTTATTTGAAGAGTGAAGTACAAATGCTTGTGATAAACAAATAATATTTGTTCCTTCACACAATTCAGCAAAAAGAGAAGATGGCTGGAGGGGTGACGGTTGTTTTATTTTTCATATTCACACCAAAGCAAATTGTGGGTGAAAGGACTGCAGTTTCTCTGGAATTTCCCTTGGAATGTTTTACACTTTTCTGCATTTTGCAGTTTTTTTAAAAAACGCAACCGTATTTTTCACTCCATAAGACGCACCAGACCATAAGACGCACCTAGTTTTTGGAGGAGGCAAACAAGAAAAAAAAATATTCTGAATCCCAGAAGCCAGAACAGCAAGAGGGATCGCTGCGCAGCGAAAGCAGCGATCCCTCTTGCTGTTCTGGCTTCTGTGATAGCTGTGCAGCCTGCATTCGCTCCATAAGACGCACACACATTTCCCCTTACGTTTTAGGAGGGAAAAAGTGAGTCTTATAGAGCAAAAAATACGGTATTTGTTTATTTCAGGTCTATGTTGCTTGATTGTAAAAGGATAGAAACAAAACCACAAGGTGGTTTACAAAAAGGGGGAAAAATGAAATTACCAGTAAAAACAATTATAAACAACTATTCAAAACATCAATTTTTTTAAAAAAAATCAGCAATAAGCTAAAACCCAAATTAATTTTTTTTCTTTTCATATCTGGATAGGCTTGACTAAGTAAAAATATTTTTGACAGGTGAGAAAAAGAGTTCAGTGAAGGCATCTGCCTGGTGTCAATAAGTAGGGAGTTCCAAAGTTCAAGTTCTGCCTCACTAAAAAATCAATTTCCTACAACTGCAGAACATGTATTATGAGACACCTATAGCTGTGTCAGTTCCACAAATCCAAGCGCTTGAGTCGCCGTGCATGGGATAAGGTAAACTGGTACCAAGTTAAGGGCTTTGAATTGGCCAGCCAGCCTGCTCCTGTGCCACTGCTTTCTCCTCCATTCCCTGACCTGGCAGAGTCCTCTGATCTCTTGCCTTTCGGGCCACCCGAGCCCTGGAATTTTTGAAATCGAAAGCTTGACAGCAAACAAGCAATCGAAAACGCCATCTGAATAAAGGGGTCAAAACTAGAAAACTCAGAAAACAACTTGTGTCGGTACCGAAGCATCAGGTGTGTGATACTTTAAAACCATCGATGCTGTGATATCAGAGGGGGTGTGCAATGGTTCATTTGATACTTTAGTCATTTTTAAATGACTCATCTCTCCAGTAAGTACAGGAAGGTATTCAATGCAGGTATTCCTCTCTATCTCTCTCTCTTTATCTCTCTCTCTCTCTCTTTTGAAAACCACACCACACCTAATTTAGAAGCCATTTGGAGAAAAGGAAACACTTTTCTTTTCTGTCTTTCTTTTCTTTTCATTTTTTTAAAAAAGGGTTCTGCTACTATGAATCATCCATGATCTTACAGCCAGTTCATCTCTCTGTAATCTTTTTATTTGCTTGGAAAGCTCAAAAGAGCACCTGGGTCTCCCTAGAAGTAATTAAGTTGAGCTTTGAGCCTGCCGTGCTGAGAAAGCGGGACTTTGCAGGGTGAGGGGCAATTCAGCATGAACAAAAGGAAGAGGATGAGGTGTCAGGCAGACTGGAGTGCCATTAATGCCCTTATAGATCCATTCAGTATATAAGAAGCGGGTGCTTATCTGACTCTGGGGGCCACCCACCCCATTCTGGACCCACCTCTGAAACAATCTGGGGGCAAGGCTAAAAGTATTTTTCCCCCCAACTTACCCTAGTGGCCAAAATTGTGGAAATCTTTTGGGGGAAAGCATATTTCTGAGGTTTGATGGTCATAACACCATTTTTTTGGAGTAATGCCATAACATTATATATCAATGGAAAGAAAATTTAATGAAGAACGTAATGCAACATGCTTTTGAATTCTGGTGCTGGAGGAGACTCTTGAGAGTCCCATGGACTGCAAGAAGATCAAACCTCTCCATTCTGAAGGAAATCAGCCCTGAGTGCTCACTGGAAGGACAGATCCTGAAGCTGAGGCTCCAATACTTTGGCCACCTCATGAAAAGAGAAGACTCCCTGGAAAGATGGAGGGCACAAGGAGAAGGGGACGACAGAGGACGAGATGGTTGGACAGTGTTCTCGAAGCTACCAGCATGAGTCTGACCAAACTGTGGGAGATAGTGGAAGACAGGAGTGCCTGGCGTGCTCTGGTCCATGGGGTCACAAAGAGTCAGACATGACTAAACGACTAAACAACAACAAATGCAACAAAGTTTGTTCAGTTACCTGTATTCTGTCAAAAGTTATAGCTGAATAACCAGAAAAAGGAAGCACAACTTGCTTAGGCTGATATGCAGTAGCTTTACTTCATTTGAATGTAGCCAAATACGCTTTTTCCCAAAAGGTTTCCATGATTTCGGCCACCAGTGTATAATGGCTGCTATAAGGGACAATCTGACTCTGTGTGGTGCCACTCTGAAAATGGCTTTTTTGCAGAGGTATGTGGAGGGCCGGGCAGAGGTGGTGAGCTGTGGCATTAGACCTACCTTCTCCAGCCACCCGTCAAATAGATCTCTGTCTCTTTTTTATTTTTGCATGTTTTTCCCATCCTGCCAGCCTCTTCTTCCAGCCTGTTTTTAAAGGAAGCCTTTCCTTTTACCTTAAGAACAAAAAAAATCCACACCTAAAAATAAAATAAGTCAACTTTATTTTCTTATTTCTTATTTTTTTTATTTTATTGGAAATTTCATTTACAACATAACATAAACCCCCCACCCCCCAATACAGAAATCCACCCTCATTAAACGTGAACATAACATACAATGAGCATAACATACAACAATACAAACAACCAAATAAAAGACTTCCTTTATCCTGTATCTGTGGATATTTAAGTTATCATTAGAAAAATCTTAATAATTATTCATAAAAGAAACAGCTTGTAAGAAGTAAATAAATAGCTCCACTTCAAAAGAGAGAGAGAAAAACCCAGCAATTTACTGTGTGCAGTTACACAGAAGGCAGCTTCCCTGTGGGTGCAGGAAAACCCATCTGAGGATGTCAGTGGGGTTTTCAGGGAAGACAGAGTGAAAGTACTGAAGAGATGGCTTGTAGAATGCAATTTCCGGGCACTCATGGGCAGGCTTTGGCCACGCTGCAAGGAAGGTGCGCACAGGTACACCCATGAGAGTTTGACCGCCAGGACATCTCCCCTTTCACAGTTCTTCAGGCGCAGCATGTTTCCTTCTAAATTGATGGAGAATGGTTGGGGGGGTATGTCAGGGAGCTTTTTGGCACTGCAGGGAATGTGATTCTCCCTCAGGCTGGGGGGGGGATGGTTTGCAAAAATGTGAATGTTAGGCAAAAATGTTAACATCAGGAGAAAATTCCCCTAAGATTTTTAAAGGGGGACTTTAAAAAAATAAATAAATCGTGAACTGATCTGGGACTACAGAACGTTCATTGATTATTAGAAAAATGAGAAATGAAACTGACCCATCTCCGTTTAAGAAACAGCCGTCAGGAAGTTCTCCCGCACAAGGCCTATTGCACTGAGCAAGAGCTGTGCCAAAGCACTGCTCGTATTAAATGAGGTTTGCAGAAGTCTGGTGCGTTGTCCTTCCCAAACTATTTGTGCCTTGGGGGGCCAATGTTCTCCCAGCCCTTGTGGCCTGATTGTACTGCATGTCGCTTAGGATTTGGAGCCTTTATAAAGAAAACCTTGACTTTGCAAATGGCAGGCTCTCTTCCTTGTAATAATTCTGCTAATAAAAGTTAGTGTGGGTCATTTTTTGCTCCCCCAGGAGGCCAAAGCAATTCCGCCATAATGGGCCTTGCATAGTCTACATTTTTTAAAAAAATTTAAAAAGCACTGCAAGAAGGTCAGTCTTTGGTTAAATCATCCAGCTCTTACAGCATAGCACCGGCTGTGTTTCACAGCCATATACGGCAAATACTGTGGTGTTTTAGCAGCCCAGTAATGCTTGCCACCTATTACCCATATCCCACCAATTCCTCCCCGCAAAAAAAGGTCTCACATTGGGATCTGTGTGTGCAGAGAGAGGTGACTGGAAACATAGCAGGAAAAGGATGGGGTGTTTGCAGGGGAGAACGGAGGGGAAGAAATCACCAGCTGCCTTGTTTTCTCCCAAGATCGGAAACCTGCTAATAAAGTATCTTGAAGTCAGCAGGCAGCAACAATTTAGAAGATGCCAGTCTTTCTTAAGAAAAGATGCTGAATGTGTCGAACTGCACCTCTGGGCAGGTTTTCTGCTCGTACAGAGTTCAAATCCCCACTCAGCCAGGTGAAGCCTACTGGGTGATTTGGGGTCCGTCAGGGTCTTGCAGCCTAACCACTGAATCATAGAACTGTAGACTTGGGGGCACCCTGAGGGTCATCCATACCAACCCCGCTGCAATGCAGGAATCGCAGTTAAAGCACACAAATGCATTCCTCAAAATGTTGATTAGGAAGCAGAAGTTTGTAAACCACCTTGCGCTCCGTGGAGGAAAGATGGGATCGAAATGCAATAATAATAACCAAACGTAAAATAAATAAATTCCATGCCCAACATGTTTATCTAGCTTGCTCTGCTGACTGTCAAAATAAACTCCACTCTCATACCAACTGCAAAGTGGTGCTGGCTTTCGTTCCTGCCACCTCCTCCTCCTCCTCCTCCTGTCTGTCTGCCTGGAGTCCTTCTTAAATCACTCACCTGCTCTAATAGATTATGAATCTGTTCCCCAGGATTGCTGGTGATTTCCAGCTTATTAGAATTAATCTTTTTTCTGTCATAGGTGTTCCAGGCCTGTTCATTATGATCTACGGTTGATAGTGGAGATGTATTCCCCAGTAGGAAAGTTTCTGCACGGAGCCATAAATTGGAGCTGAGAACTAGATTTATTCTGTCGCAGGCGTTGCCGCAAAGGGGTTGAATATTAGCAGAGTCCCATAGTATTAACCTTGGCATGAATTTCATGAGGTTGGCTTCCCACATTTATTGGAATGGGAATAATTTTGTACAAACCTGTGTGCCTTTGTCTTAAATTAATTCTCTTGGTTTGGTGTGGGGTTTTTAAAAAATCCCTTTTCAATAACAACAATAATAATCAGAGGTATCAGTGACACTGCAAATTACCTGGAATTTTGAAATGCTTAGTATGATTTTCCGGCATGCTTTTTGTGTTTGTTTTTATTCTGTGAAATGTTTATTTCTGGTCCTTCATCTTGTTTGAGGGTCCAGTTTGTTCACTTTTTGCATGGGCAAAGGCATTTATTGAAAATCCATGCAGAGAATTGATGTGAATATGTCAGAGTGTAAGCCCAGAAGAGGGCATAGACTTTGCATCCAGGTAGAGCTGTTCTATCTCAGGTATATACTGTATTTTTTGCTCCATAAGACGTGCCTAGTTTTTAGAGGAGGAAAGGGGGAAGGCCCTGTTTTTTGGGGATCAGCTCACAGTTGTTGAGCTTACTTTGCAAAGGGGGAAAAAATCCTGTTTTTATGGGGTTCAACTCACAGTTCTGCAGCTTCTTTAGGAAAGGAAAGGGAGCCATTTCTACAGTTTCCAGACAGATAATCTAATCAGCCAGTCACATGTCGCTGGGGAAACAAACAGCCTCCATCTGCAGAACATTCAACACTGGAGGCCTGGGCAAGGGGGTGGGGCCGGAAAGGGAGCCAGTGATCGACCACACAATCACTCCATAAGACGCACAGACATTTCCCCTTACATTTTAGGAGGCAAAAGGTGCATCTTACGGAGTGAAAAATACGGTATATCTCCATCAGAAGGGGACTGTGGTGAACCCATGTGCTCACAGTTCCCCCTAGAGGAGCTGATAAGAAATGTCACACACACAAGCATACTGTACTGCACCACTGGTGGTCATGCAGAGGACCTTATCTGCTCCTTCGTTTGCAGACTGTGTGTATTGACTGTGGACAGGGGATGCTGAACATTCCCAGAGCTGCTGCTGCTGCTGCTGCTGCTGCTGCTTCTTCTTCTTCTTCTTCTTCTTCTTCTTCTTCTTCTTCTTCTTCTTCTCCTTCTCCTCCTCCTCCTCCTCCTCCTCCTCCTCCTCCTCCTCTTCTTCTTCTTCTTCTTCTTCTTCTTCTTCTTCTTCTTCTCTTCTACTTCGTCTCCTCCTCCTCCTCCTTCTCCTTCTTCATATTGTAAATGTCAGAAGCCACATGCCCTGGTGAAGGAGTCCATGGCTAAGCCATAGCTGTCAACGTTTCCCTTTTTTTTAAGGGAAATTCCCTTTTTCCGAATAGGATTCCTCGCAAGAAAAGGGAAAAGTTGACAGCTATGGGCGAAGCTGTTGCTCTGCTCCGAACAAAGGTATCCTCAAAACTGGCCCAGAACTCGGCTATGCATTATGCAGAATTTGGCAGTGGAGCAGGCTGAATTTCAATGGCAGGAAGGAAATTCATCATTTTGAAGTGTTTTGGACTTCTAAGGTGAAAATGATTTAACGTAACTCTTGTGAAGATTTGCTAGTTTACTACATGCGGAAAGCTGCTTCTTCTTTGTCTGGACTGTTGCAAAAATAAAGCTCTCTTCCATGCACACGGTTGCAGCCCAAAGTGCTATAGTGCAAAATCCTGCCACTGCCACAGCCCATTGTTATGTTCTGCATAACACATAGACCAGCCCCCCCCCCCCACCACACACAAACACATGCCAAGATGATATCATTATATTAAGAGGAAAGGACTGCCATCTTCAAATATCTAAAGGGCTGTCACATGGAAGATGGAGCAAGCTGGTTTTCTGCCGCTCCAGAGGGTAGAACCCAAAGCCCCTTGCTTTGGGTAAATTCAATTTACAGAATTTACAGAAAATGAGATTCCGCCTAAATCATGGGTAGGCAAACTAAGGCCCGGGGGCCGGATCACCTTCTAAATCACCTTCTAAATCTTCTTCTTCTTTGTCTGGACTGTTGCAAAAATAAAGCCAATCAACTTCTAAATCTGGCCCATGGACGGTCCGGGAATCAGCATGTTTTTACATGAGTAGAATGTGTCCTTTTATTTAAAATGCATCTCTGGGTTATTTGTGGGGCCTGCCTGGTGTTTTTACATGAGTAGAATGTGTGCTTTTGTTTTAAAAAATGCATCTCTGGGTTATTTGTGGGGCATAGGAATTCGTTCATTCCCACACACAAAAAATAGTCCGGCCCCCCACAAGGTCTGAGGGACAGTGAACTGGCCCCCTGCTGAAAACGGCCTCGGTCCTGTATACCTGAAGGAGCGTCTCCAGCCCCATCGTTCAGCCTGGACACTGAGATCCAGTGCCGAGGGCCTTCTGGCGGTTCCCTCACCGTGAGAAGTGAGGTTACAGGGAACCAGACAGAGGGCCTTCTCGGTAGTGGTGGCCACCCAGTGGAATACCCTCCCTTCAGATGTGAAGGAAATAAGCAGCTATCCTATCTTTAAAAGACATCTGAAGGCAGCCCTGTTCAGGGAAGTTTTTAATATTTAATGCTGTACTGTTTTTAACACTTGATTGGGAGCCGCCCAGAGTGGCTGGAGAAGCTCAGCCAGATGGGTGGGGTATAAATTTTATTATTATTATTATTATTATTATTATTATTATTATTATTAGCTGACCCCTGTCCTAAATGGTATTGGTTGTTTGACAGTGGAATAGACTCCCTCAGAAGATGGCGGATTCTCCTTCACTGGAGGTTTTTAAGCAGAGGTTGGATGGTCATCCGTCACAGATGCTTCAGTTGAGATTCCTGCATTGCAGGGGGTTGGACTAGATGACCCTCAGGGTCCCTGCCAACTCTAGACTTACATGATTTTATTAAATATTGTAGAGGTCTTGTCTATGTCTTGGCTGGAAATTCTGTTTGCTTCCCTTAAACCGAGGGTGATTCCTGGTGAGGCTGAAATGGGGGCCAAGCATCCAGAAAGCCATCATGATGTGTTTCTCCTCTTGGCATTTGGCACACAGCTGAATTAGTTTCTCATCTAGTGTCAACTTCCAGGTTCTGAAAGAACTTGGCTTTCCAGGAGTACCTCCTAACTGAACACCTACTGCTTCATTCCCTAATGCCAAGACCAGGCCCAATCATGGTACATCCATCATACCTGACTTCTGATTCAGCTTTTTGGTCCACCTCCAGTCCATTACCACCTCCAGAAACTAGTCCGAGCTTGCATGGCCTCTTGTGGCACTGACCGAACAGGGAGCTACAGCGAGGTTGTGTTTTGAGGGAACAGGATGTCACAGCCACAAGATGGCCGCCAGCTCAGATGGCTTCAAAAGTGGAAATAGACGCATTCTCTGTGAATTTGCCTGTTGATAACAACTAAATGACTTCCAGGTTCAGGGACAGCAGGCTTCTGGAACACAGAAACATAGGGCGCTGCCTATACCAAGTTAGACCACTGGTCCATTTAGTTCAGTATTGTCTGCACCGACTGGCAGTGGCTGTCCAGGTTTTCAAGGAAGGTCTCTCTCCCATCCCTTCCTGGAGATACTGGGGACTAAACCTGGGGCCATGCAAAGCAGATGCTCAGCCACCGCCATTTTGAAGACTGGTTTCTGGGAATCAGCAAAAGGGAGCTTGCTATTGCTCTCAGGTCTTGCTTGGGGGCTTCTCAGCTACATCTGGTCGGCCGCTGTAAAAACAGGATGCTAGAATCCATCAAGTGTCTACTTAACCTACACCTCACACCAGTTGCTTCAATCCAGAGTAGATCCAAATCTTAAACCCAGAGCTACTGTGCTAACGCAATTAAACCGTTGTGGGTTGTTGCTACCTGTGGATTTTGGCCTAGTTTCCTAGGCAACATCAAGGGGGTGGGGAGAGGCCCGCGCATTCATGTGCCGGTTTTATCTACTTCAGAGAAAGATTTATTGAGGCTTCCTCCCACCCTTCCACTGTTCATCACCTTGTTTCTCCTTTCATTTCATGGCGGAAGAACCCTGAGTTTCACCTTTTCTCCTGGTCTCCCTTTCAGCAGCTCTCTCTCTCCCCCCCCCCTCGCCCCCCGGCTTTCTTCACTTACACAGCTTGTGTCAGGTTTCAGAGATTCTTTGAGGAACACCAGTCCTGGAGAGCTCAGGCTTTGACAGCTCCTTCGTTTATATCCTTCAGGAGCAAAATGCCTGGAATCCAAGAATTGGCATCAAAGGCAAAAAGGGCTCTTTAAGTTTCTCACACAAACTTGGACGGATTCAGTTATTTCATCGCAGCAACTCTGGGACTTTGGGGTGTTGTTTTATTTTATTTACATTTATATCCTGCTCAAGGTAATGCAAGGTAATGCATACGGGCAGTGGAATTGCATCCTTTTCTGGTGCCCATGTGCAGGTGGGGCGCAAAAGGTCAACAGAACCCACCACGCCAGGCTGGCCCTCACCGCCAATGCCGCTGGGCACACTCGCTCAGGGCATGGAGGGTTCATGGAGGCCTCACGCCACCTTAGCCCTGGCCACCGTGCAGGGAGGAGCGGATGTGCCCTTGGCAGGCAATGCCCCCCAATGCTGGCCAGGGGGCCATTCAGCGAGGGGGCCAGGGATTCGGCGGTGGGGCCAGACTGGGCTCTGGGGCTCAGAGACTCCTGGCAACAGACAGGAGGGGACAGTACAGGGATCTCTGTGTGAGGGCACCTAGCTCTCACCCCCTGGAAATTATTTGTCTGGGGCTATGCCCCCTGTCTCTCACACTGTGCCCCTGCATATGGAGTTCCCAGGTAGTTTCCCCATCTTGGCACAGAGGAGACCCAGACTACCTCACACTGTCATCATGCCTCTGAAAACCAGTGGGTGGAAACCACAAGGAGGGAGTGTGCTGAACTGGGTGGGCCACTTTTCTGATCCAGCTGGTGCTTCTTAAGTTATTATGGGATTTCCCTTTCTGCTCCCCAGCAGACCTCTGTGGCTCTCAGTCTGCTACAGAGGGTCCCTCAGTCCTCCAGACCAAAGGATTTTTTGTTGGGATGTGGGAACTGCACAAAGAAACAAGAAGACGGGAGGTCTTCTCTGCACAAGCAGGAGTCTGCTGTGCAAGTGTGATGCGACGTTTGCTCGCTTTAGGATAAAAGCACGGAAAATAAATAATCACAGTTATTCCAGATTACCCGCATCTATTGAAAGTCTTGTGGTAGCGTATACGTCATTTTAACTCATTTTTAATTGCTGTATTTTTAAATTGTTGTAACCCGCTGTGGTGAAGGACTTGTAAGAAATCCAGTTCACCACCGCCCCGTGAACACTTGTGCTGGCAACTGACATGTGCTTTTGAGTCCCGCATGGTGCTGAGAAATATCTAAAATGAAACGGTGAGCTGTGATAGATGAGGTTCCGCTTTGCACCTTGCGATTGATGAAACACTTCTTCTAAATAAATCTTGCTTACACTTCTATTTGCGCTGACATGAGTTATCGGATGAAAAAGGTGTGCGCGAAATGGCCAATTTCAGCAATGTGAGGAGAGGGCACAGTCCATTTAGTCGGAGAAAATAAAAGCACAGTTCAAGCACTTGGTCTTGTACTGTCCAGAAGGATTTCCTCGAATAAATATCCCAGTAGTTCAATTTGGAGGAGAGTTGCTGAAGACAGGCGGTGAAGGCTTTGCACAATATTTCCTTGAGCTGCATCACTCGGAGGTGACCCATGGAGTTCAATAGCTGCAGCTAACGTTGGCCTAGTATTTTGAATGGGTCTACTGTGAGTAATACTTGGTCAGAGGCAACCTTTTGCCAAATGTAAAGGAGGGGCCCTTCTTACGTGAAGCAACACCTTGCCCCGAATGTGCCTACTTGACCTCTTTGATCTGCAGGTTTTGCACTTTTGCAAGTGCCATGTAACATTTCTTCTTCATCAATTAGGAATCAGGATTTTGGTGTTGCAGCTCCTATGATTTGGAGCTCCCTGCCTGCACCTTTGCAGGCCTGCTAAAAACTCTTTTCTTCCAGCAAGCCTACCCAGATATGTAATTTAATATTTACTTTACACCTTTGTTGATTATTGTATCTGTGTATTATTAATTATTACTCTAGTACACACCACTTAAGAGTTTTATTTTGTTTTATTAAGTGGCTGGCTTTTTTTTCTTCCTAAGCAAGTGTTTTATTTATTTTTGACAGTTAATAAAGAATCTCATTAGGCTTTACATCAGGAGGGGAAATGACATAGTTCAGTAGCAGAGGATGTGTCTTGCATGCAGTAGATCCTGACGGCTGTGAAGGAGGCCTAATCATCTTTGCTATGTTTTTATATAGCTCCCGTTCCTTTCAAAAAGACCTTGTCCTGAAGAAATTCCTGGGGAATTGTGCCGTCGGTCCACGAAACAATCCCTCTCGTTTCAACATTTCCTCACAAATTGCCTGTCTGCTGACATCAGTCAGGTTAAGGGCATTTGTTTCCCTCTCTGCGGGGGAAAAAATGGCCTCTTACACATTCCCCACCTCTTTATCCTCCTCCTCCTCCTCCTGCTGCTGCTGAAGCAATAGCCTATGGGATTAGTTCAGGGGTATTTGCTCAGATGTTTCCCCTGCACACACACTTCAAGATCTTTTTTACTCAGACAGAAGGAGGGGGAAATGTGCTTGGGTTTCCATAGCAAACATGCAAATAGCCTTTAGGTTTAAAAAAGGGGGGGGGCGAGAAGAATGCTGGCAGAAGGAGAACCTGAGCATTAATTCTGAAGAAAGGAGGCTTGACACCCAATAGCAGTTTGGCTCTTGGACTCATTTCAAGCCGGATTTAGATAAGGCCTCTGTGCTTGTAATCTCCACGAAGGTTGTGTTATTACACAGAACACATGTTTTGAAGTGGCAACGAAAAGATATCAGTGGGGTTAAAGGTTTCCCATAGGCAATAATTCGTAATCCAAATCTCATTTAGAACGAACCGGCTATTTTTTGTTTTGTTTTTTGCCAGACCCAGAGAAAGTGTCTTGGGTTTTGCCTGGGAAAGGACCAGCACAATTTATCCCCCCCCCCCCCGTGGCAGCTTATCGCAATTTCTGTGCTTCTGCACCCAAATGTATTCTCCTGACTGGTGTACAGAAACGCACCTGCTTCCTCCAGTTATGTTACAGAATTATGTGTCCAGAATTAGTGAAATTAGGAGCAGGAGAAGAGGCCTGCTGGTTCAGAACGAAAGTGCACCCCGATGCGCCTCAAAAGTCCATAGCTGTCAGGATCTGGAGTCAGGTGAAGGTCAGCGATAAAATACACTGGTGTCTCTTTATTCAAAGAAACCAAAACAGTGCAGGCCTAGTGATCCAGCAACTGTTCCCCTTAGGTCTTACCCCAAAGAGGCAGTTGCAAGGACTGAAGGTCCTCGCCTTCCCACAGTTGCCTAAGACCCCTCCTCTACAGGGTTTTTCCCCAATCAATCGGAGACTGTGTCAGCATGCAACCAATCTCTCCTCTTCTCTTTTCATTTCTCTGTGAGAGCCAGTGTGGTGTAGTGGTTAAGAGCAGTAGTCTTGTAATCTGGGGAACCGGGTTCGAGTCTCTGCTCCTCCACATGCAGCTGCTGGGTGACCTTGGGCCAGTCACACTTCTTTGAAGTCTCTCAGCCCCACTCACCTCACAGAGTGTTTGTTGTGGGGGAGGAAGGGAAAGGAGAATGTTAGCCGCTTTGAGACTCCTGAAGGGGAGTGAAAGGCAGGATATCAAATCCAAACTCTTCTTCTTCTTCTTCTTGGAGACCAGGGGGTGGGGGAGCTGGTCGCAGCAGGAGAGGGAGACATCCTGATTCTTCAGCATCTTGTCCCTCTGTCTCCTTCCCCGCCTCCTCTTCAGCCTCTGAATCAGGACTGCTCTCTGCCCCAGCTTCCTCCCGCTCACTAAGCCCTGTTGCTCCTTCAGCTTCCAACACTTCCTCCTCTCCGTCTTCTCTTTCTGACCACTCATCATCATCCCACCACCAATCCCCTGGCTCTGAGCCTTCTTCCCCTGGGGGTCCTCCAGCTGGTGCCTCCCACCACTCCTCAACATCCAGCCAGTCCATGACTTCACCAGGGCATGAAGGCAATAGGGTTCTTCCACTGTGAATGTTGACCATGTCAGACACACATCATAATCAGTGTGTGCAACTGCCACCTGTGGGATGCTCTGTGAAATTTCAAAACAAGTAGGAATTGAGTTCTGTCTACTTGCAGAAGGTACATTGGGGGCACATGTTAGGTCGCTCCCTGTTCAGGGATTACTTACCCAGCCAAGCTGTGTTTGTGTTGTCATATTTGCAAGCACAGCAGTGAATCATAAGAATGCACCTTTTTTTCTTTGCAAAAATTGTGTGAGAATTTGCAATAGAGCTAATTGGATATTTCTAGCCAACATTCACATTCTGGTTAAAGTAAACGACTACCTGGCATCTGCTAGATTCTTATAGGTCAACAAGTAATCATCTGCATTTCTGTGTTGGCTGACATTTCTGGGGCTATTTGGATGCTGACGAGGAACAGAAAGAGAGTTTGAATTGTATTGCATTAGGAGCAGTGGCTCCTAATATACA
Source organism: Podarcis raffonei (assembly GCF_027172205.1). Taxonomy (NCBI): domain Eukaryota; kingdom Metazoa; phylum Chordata; class Lepidosauria; order Squamata; family Lacertidae; genus Podarcis; species Podarcis raffonei. The sequence goes on along the minus strand of NC_070604.1, from coordinate 110,182,337 downwards.
CTTTAAAGGGCAGAGTAACTTGGGTGGGTCTGCTGAACCCTTACATATGCCCCCTCGTTCCAGAAACCTACAGTATTATTTAAAAGAACTTGCCTGTGTGTTATTATTTTTAGTAATTTGGAAAGGTTACCACATTATTAGCAGAAAGTAGCAATATTTCTGTAAGGTCCCTGGCCTATCTTTATAGGTTAATAGATAATTACATCCCTATTAGAGAATTTTGCTGGATGATCTTTCTTTTTTTTAAGAACTTCTCCCTTATTAATTGATTTTGAAGGATTAATTTCCTCTTTATTTAATCATGCAAGTATTCTATGGGCCTTCACTTTAAGAGATGTATTTCTATCACATTTACACCTAATAAATGCTAATTAAATTAAGGCTGAGTCCAAGTCACTTAGTTTAATTTTTGTTTTAGCTAGTGGGCTGGGGGGGGGAAATCTCATTGGGGATTAAAAATCATCTGATACTGTCCCATCCCCATCCACCCAATAGAATAAGGCTGCAATATTTCATATGCACACTTACTTCTGAATATAGTGGGACTTACTTCTGAGTATGCATGCGTAAGATTGTGTGTTACTACAGAAGAAAAGCAAAATAGTATGTATTTGAGTATGCTTCCAAGTCCATACCTAGGGCAGGGAAGTGGTGGCTCTCTAGCTGTTGCTGAACTACAACTCCCATCACCCCCTGTCCTTTGGCCACACTGGTTGGGGTTCTTGGCAGCTTGACTCCAGCATAATCTGAAAGGCCACAGAATTCTCATCCCCCGACTATTCCAAGTGCAGAAAAAACCATTGCCTGCATTTGGATGTCACAATAAACCATGTATTTGTTGTGGATTTATAAACCTACATGATCCTCAGTCTCACTTGCTGTCTCGCTCTCCTCCATTATTCCTTGAGAAGGAATTTGCACATTTTTGGTTCCAATTAATCAAACTATTTTTGCCTGAATCCAAGAAACACTGGTTTGTTTGAAAGAAGCCAATTTCAAGCCACAGATTATGAACCTAATATAGTTGAAACAAATGATAGTTAATATTAGCCACACACAGTTCAGGTTTTGGATGTATTTCTAAAATGAAGTTGGTCAAAGACAGAAGTAACACCTTCCAATCTCCTCACTGGGGCTGCACTGAAGGAGAGGAAAGGATCAGTGAGCAAGTTTGAGGTCACAGTTAGAACAAGCTATGCAGTTACAACAATCCACAGTTTCCTGAATTTGGATGTAACAGGAAACCATAACTTATTCAAAAGCAGACGCCCTTCTCTTGCATGTGAGGGAGGAGGGGGAGCAAACATGGCCAAATGCCATTGTAGCTGATTCCAATAATATCAAAAAATGGTTTGTTAACATATCTGAATCAGGACACACACACACACACACACACACACACACTATATTCCTATGCTTGTGTCTCTTAAAATCATTGAACAGTGGGAACAAGGTCCTAATTTCCAAAGATTCTAAGCACTCATCTGCACTCATTATATCACCTAAGGTTTATTTGTGGCTCTTTTCAGCTGGGATCACCCAGTTGGTACAGCATAAGGCATATCTCAGGGTGATGGGCTGGAGCCGCAAACTGGGTGAAAGATTTCTGCATCGCAGGGAGTTGGACTAGATTGGCCTAAGGGTCCCTTCCGACTTGAATTCTATTATTCAGTCTCTGAGTAGTGAGCCTTCCCCCACCAGAAAAAATATTATGTTCTCCTCTAAATTAAACATTTGTGCAAACATTTAAACTATGAGAGCAATTCAACAAAAAGAACAAGCTGACCTGGAAGGAAAGTTTGGGCACTCATAGGTTTCAGAGTGCTTTGTTCAAAGGACAACATGTCTGAGTCTTAGATGTTTGAACAATAGGATCCGTTGAACACTTTCAAGTTCCAAGGATCTGCAGTTCCTCATGGAATCCATAAGAGGGGTTCAGAGGAGAAAAAGTACCAAAATGTTTGCTTAGCACTTTTTGCAGTTAAACTCTGAATTATTTAATGGCATGCTAAATTATCATGCATAACTTCTGCTAGTGAACTGTACCAGCTTTGATCTTATTAGTGCCAAAGGCAAGGAGTTCAGTCTTCCTCCATGAAAGATATGAATGAATGGTTTTAGGCAGTTTGCTGGGAAGGCAGCAAACGCAAAGGATGGGATCGAAGTAAGCTCTACTCAGAGTAGGGCTATTGAAAATGAAGGATTTAAGATAGTCATGCCCAGGATTAACATTGGATCCAACCCCAGTGCTTCTGGTGGTTGGGCTTAGGCACAGATTGTTTTATTTACTTAACGTATATCTATAGACCAATCTTCATTGAAATTTTTCAGAAAATACACAGAGACATTAAATATGAGATGGGTTAATGTAGCTTGTTTGCACATTCTAATATAAGAAATATTTCTCAAGTTAGTTGTACACGTGGATCTATTTTGCAGCATTCAACCCATGGTGAACTGGTTTAATCAAATTTGTTTAATCATATTGATCTACTGCTTGAGTGTAAGAAAACCTCAAAGCAGTTTACAGAAATATAAAATAAAACATTACAATTCTCCTTTAAAAACCTAGGTATTAAAAAAAATATATCCAAAGGTGATTAAAATCAACAGTGACAAAATAGAGATAAAACACATGTCTGGATAGGTGTTCTGATTTCTTCGTCATGTGTCCATACTATGGGTTGGCGCACTTGGTCCCGTCCGTTCCTCTGCTATAGCCTGATGGAATTGTAGTCACTAAATGCTTTTGGTACCAGAATTGGCCAGTATGCCTCTCATTAGAGATGGCGTCAGAGGCAGCACATCCCGTTTCACCGCTTGAGGCGAAACAGGAAGTCCTGCCCTGCCACCACTGCCTTTGCCGCCCAGCCCACTGCTTCTCCAACCGGCAGAGCAGTGCCACTGGCGTTGGTGCCATTTTGGGGCGAGATCTCACCAGAAATCAGTGCCAATGGTGGAGGTGGAGGGGTAGACAAGCTCTGCCTCAGGGATTCTACCGCCCAAGGTGGCGTCCCCACCAGCCTAATGGCTGTGCTGGCCCTGGATGTCACCTCAGTCAGTGGGTCATTTGATGATGGGGCTGCAAAGCTGCTCCATCAGATCTCCTTGAGAGAGCCTCTCCCTCAACTGTTGGCTGGTAAAAGTATTTTGTGATTTTGAGGACTTCTGCCCGTCTTTGATTCCTCCTCTTCTTCCCTCCCCATCCCATTTCTGTTTTGTGTGATGTATTTTACATGGCAAGGCCGTAGGTAGAGAATTGGTCTGTCTGGTTCCGTTTTCCATGTCAGTTTCTGATAATAGTTTGGGTGTTATTTTTGTCAGTAACTCCAGAAGTGAGGAAAATTCCCCCATGACAGACAGGAATTCTAAGGCATCCGCAGCTGTATCACAGCCCTGGGCTTCCCTAGCAAAGTCTAGCATAGCTTGCGGGAAAATATGCCACCAGTCTTTCTCTGTGTTCCACCCCAGAGAAAACAGATTCTGGTTTTGTGGTTGTTGTTGTTTTTGTGGGTGTGCTGTGGGTGGGTGAGGGAGAATAGTAGAAGTCTTTTTGGAAAGAGAGAGGAGTGGAATAGTTGTAAACAAAACAAGAATAATGTGAAGTGTTAAATTGCTGATCTGTGGGCTTGAAATAAACAGGTAATACCCCTGAAAAGGAGAATATCCATTAAGCATCAGAATATCGGATTAAATCACTGCAGTGAGAAGGCAGAGAGCCTATTTACTCTGCAAGCGGTGTCCAATTTGGAAAGATTGCAAGCCTAGTTAAACAACTTTTCAAAAAGCAACAACACTCCATATGCCTTGAGCTTTCATGCTTATTTTTCCAGTGAGCATCTGGAGGAGATGGATTGTCTAGATCCATTTCAACCTGGTTTCAGAGCTGGGTTTGAGACTGAATAAGTCTCAGTGGCCCTAATGGAGCACCTTCGTCAGAAAAGAGACGGGGGAGTGTGACCCTGCTTCTTTCCTTCATTTCTCAGCAGATTTCTACACCATGGACCATGGTATCCTGCTGGACTTGCTCTCAGATACTGGGGACACTGTTTCACAGTGGTCCTGTTCCTCCTTCCAGGGCCTTCTCCAGAGAGTAGTGTTGGGAGTCTGCTCCTCAGGCTCACAGCTGTTATGTTATGGGGTTCCCCACAAGGAACTGTTTTATCCCCAATGCTATGCAACATCTGTGTGGAGCCTTTGGGAGTAGTGATGAAGAGTTGGGGGCAAGGTGTCAACAGTACGTTGATAGTACCCAGCTCTGCTTCTCCATTACATCTGATTCAGGAGAGACAGTGAAAGAGTGGGGCCAAATTGTGGATATGGTGAGGAACTGGATGAAGGCCAATAAGCTGGATCTCAGAGATAGGCCAGTTGCCTGCCCTGGAAGGGCATACCCTCTGAAGGAGCAGGTGTGTACCTTATGGTTGCTCCTTGAACCATCATTTTTCATTTGAGGCTTAGGTGGCCTCTGTGTCTTGTGATAGCTTTGGCTGGTACATCACCTACAGACATTCCTGGATACAGAGAACCTGTCCACTGTAGTTCATGCACTGGTAACCCAAAGACTAAATTATTGCAACACACTCTTTGCATATCCTCCAACATTTCTCCAGTGAAAATACAGGATCCTATTGCATACCCCCTTCCCAACATTTCTCTGATAAAAGCTACATTGTGAAAAGCCAGGTGTGTTTTTTTAATTAATAAATAATTGCCCATACCCATTGGGCCCAATTCAGTAAAAATTAGTCACACAAAAAACCTTTTGAATCATTTGATCTTTTTAAAAAATAAACTTGTGGTATACAGTCATACCTTGGGTTAAATATGCTTCATGTTGAGCGCGTTCGAGTTGCGGTCCGCGGCAACCTGGAAGTAACGGAGCGTGTTACTTCCGGGTTTTGCCGCTTGCGCATGTGCAAACGCTCAAATTGATGTCACACGCATGTGCAGAAGCGGCAAAAAGTGACGCGTGCGCAGACATGCCGTTGCTAGTTATGTTTGCTTCTGGATGCGAATGCGGCTCTGGAACAGATCCCGTTCATATCCAGACGTACCACTGTACAGTCGTACCTTGGAAGCCGAACGCCTTGGCGCTTGTATGTTTTGGCTCCTGAACGCCGAAAACCCGGAAGTGAGTGTTCCAGTTTCCGAATGTTCTTTGGAACTTCCTGCAGCCAATCAGAAGCCGTGCCTTGGTTTCCAAACATTTTAGAAGTCGAATGGACTTCCGGAACGGATTCCGTTCGGCTTCCCAGGTACCACTGTATAAGGTTTTTTTAATATATGTAAATAAAGTCAAACATGGGAAGGTTGGGGAATGAGCATGCTGGGGATGTTAGATATGTGTAGGTGCGGCCTTATGCCTCCTACTCATGTTAATATTTCATTTTCAGGCATAAGACCTGAAGAGGAGCTTATGTGTGTTGATCCTTAAATTCCCTTCCATGCTTGGGTATGCTTCCAATTTTCACTTAAACATTAAGTGGTCCTTCATTATCCTCTGATAGCTCAGGGGCCGAGAGTGGTGTTTTGCCTCAGTCTATCAAGTTTTGTTTTGATAGCCATGGAACTCTGCCATTTTCCCCAGCTCCTCCATAAGCCACCACCCAAGACGACCCTGCGTATGATTGATTTCAAAGGAGACAGCTCTTGAGGTCTCAACTCCCTGAACATACGATGTGCCAGAGATGAGTGGATGAGTTCGGAGTGCATTTAGCAAATGCAAACGAATGCGCTTGAAGCCGCAGTCAGCTATGCCTGACATCCCCTTTGCTTCCTGGGATGGCAGCACGCTCAATAGATACTTTAGGGCTGCCATACGTCTGGATTTTCCCAGACATTACGGGGATTTCAAAGGCATAATTGACATCTGGGGGAATTTCCAAAAGGCGGTGATTTGTCCTGGATCTTGGGGGTTTGTCTGAAAAAAGCTCTCAACATTTTTCAGGTTTTCCTAAAAAATAATAATAATTTTATTTAAAAGCTGAAGAACTTTTGGGGTGTCCTGGTTTTTGCTTTTTGAAATATGGCAACCCTAGATACATAGCTCGCCTTAGTGCTTTTGGGAGGATGAAGAGCAGAGGAGTGATGCAAACTTGCACTCTGGGGATCCAGTGAAAACAACAAATGAGGTCATGTTTTGCAAGAGTCAGAGAAGCAGTGGGTGGTTTGGGAGAAACACTAACATTGACCTTTGGCAGCACCTGATGTTTGACTTTTGCAATTGACATGCTCTTCAAAACAAATTATTGTGTACCATACCTCACCAGATGTTTGTGTTGTTGCTGCTTTGGGGTCCAAGCCTTCCTGTTTTGGAAAATGTCATTATAGACCATGTGTGTGTGTGTGTGTGTGTGTGTGTGTGTGTGTGAGAGAGAGAGAGAGAGAGAGAGAGAGAGAGAGAGAGAGAGAGAGAAGTAGGTATGGATCTCAATTTTGGTTTCTTTCTGTTTCTTATCTTCCCGATCTAAAGTTCAGTTCACCACACTACCACATCCATTGGCATTTAGAAGGGGGGAAAAATGTCCTCATGCATATTCTCCTAATACACATATTCTTGTTTACAACTTGGCTTAATATGCACATTTTTTGCAAGTAATTTCTCCTAATATAATGCATTTTCATGTTCTTTTCACAAATACATGAATTTCTAGGCACACTTTCCTCTAATCCACCCATTTTTGCTCTTGTTTTTTGATTGGCGAACAAAATTGGAAGATTCAGGAAGTGCAAATTTCAAAGGATACCTGTGTTTCTGTTTGAACTTCCTTTTTCAGGAAGTGCAAATTGGGTAGCTTCACATTAAGATGTTAAAACCAAGTTTCTCCCCATCATTCGGTTGAGCAGCAGCCATCGAAGCAGCTCATGGAGTGTGACAGTTCCCCACCATGCGATCTCCTTGGCATCTATGGCCTACTTTTCCCTAAGTCCCTGGTATGCAGGCTGTTCCCAACAGAAAGGAGAACTAAGCCACACCTGTTAGTGGGCAGTAGAAGCTCAAAGGTGAGGTACAGGAAGGTCTTGACCAGAGGTCAGCAGCTGGCAGGTCTTAGTGTATGTTTCTCAAAGTCAGCTGAATGGGAGGAGGCGAGTTAGGCTCCAGCTACATCTCTTTCTCTGGTTCCTGCTCTCTGAATGTGAAAGATGGAGACCTGTGACCCAGCCAATCTGCTGATTTCATTTGCCTGTCAAGTTTGTGTTCCACAACCTAGTGACCAAACCTCCTTTCTTCATCTGTTCCCTTCTCCAAAGCAGCCCCCTAGGATGATGAGTTCATACTGCTTCACATTTTGCAAAAGGCATGGCACTGTTCTCCACTTTCCAATGAGGAGAGACACCTATATTATTTCAGAAAATGCTGATTTCTTAATAATAATAATAATAATAATAATAATAATAATAATAATAATAATTATTATATACCCCTCCCATCTGACTGGGTTTCCCCAGCCACTCTGGGCGGCTTCCAACAAAATATTAAAATACAATAGTCTGTCAAACATTAAAAGCTTCCCTAAATAGGGCTGCCTTCAGATGTCTTCTAAAAGTCTGGTAGTTGTTTTTCTCTTTGACATCTGGTGGGAGGGCGTTCCACAGGGGGGCGGGTGCCACTACCGAGAAGGCCCTCTGCCTGGTTCCCTGTAACTTCACTTCTCGCAGTGAGGGAACTGCCAGAAGGCCCTCGGCGCTGGACCTTAGAATGGGTTATGTCTTGATTGGTTATCTCTTGCTCAGCACCAGTTGTGCCATTTGAAAGTTACTATTTTATTATTATTTATTTTTTTAAAAGAAAGCTCAACACAGTGGAATAATCAATAGTAGGCAAAATGGCTCGAGCAGTTGAAGTCAAGCGTTCAAATTGGTTTGGGGGTTTTCAGTTGCAAAATTACTGGATGGGATTCTATGTTGTGCTCTTGCAGTCATTCCATCCTAGGAGACATTTCAGCTTGCCAGATGGAACAACGCCCCTCTCCTGTCCTCTCTTCACATACTGTTCTGGGCATTCCCCTGACACCCCCCCCCCGTGAGACAATTTTAGGGGATGTCTTTGCCCAGGGCTGATGTGGCTGGCTAAGTGAATCCCACCCCCCGGCTCTTCACTGGCATATGTTTTGATCTCTATCTTCCCATTCTGTGTTTTGCAGAGGTGTGCTGCATTAATTCCACCCTGCCATATCCCCTTGGGGCATTTATTCTACAGCTGAAGCTCCCATGAAGAGCAGAGAAGAGATTGGAGGTTTCAGGCCCGGCTGTGATTTGAGTTGTAAATTTGAAACGGGAACTTGCAGGCCCCTCAAATTTCCATCCTGCGTTAGGCCGATAAGTCTTTATTGTTTTAATTGCATAGCACCACCGGGCCTCAAATGCTCTGCTCATTAGGAATGGGTGAGGAAAACAGCACAACGCTGGCTGCCAAGCAGATGAAAAGTGCATGGGGTATGTTCTCTGTGTAATTTAATTAATACGACACTGTCCTAGTTTTAAGTGTCGAGTTCCTCCCTAAAGAACAGAATTTGAAAAAACTTCTTTAGATAAATAGAAATCATTTGATTGGGCTGCTCTTAGTTAAATAAACAGCGACCTTTGATGGGATCTCGTGGCTGGGTTCCATCCTGCCCAAATCTGCTAATTCCAGTCACTCGGTCATCACAATTTTCCTTCGCCTTGAGTCACTTTTGTGAAAGAAGCGGCTAGCACGTCGAATCATAGAATGTTAAAGTTGGAAGGGACCCGAGGGCCATCTAGTCCAACCCCCTGTGATTCAGGAATAAAAATGCAAAAATATTTTTTGTTTTGTTTTGAATATCCCCCCTCCCCTCACCCCGCCAGCAAAACAAACCCATGGAAGATTATATTTGCTCTCACTTGCACGCCGCCCCTTTTCTTTACGCATCTTTTCCTACTTACCGTATTTTTTGCTCTATAAGACTCACTCTTTCCTTCCTAAAAAGTAAGGGGAAATGTGTGTGCGTCTTATGGAGTGAATGCAGGCTGCGCACCTATCACAGAAGCCAGAACAGCAAGAGGGATTGCTGCTTTCACTGCACAGCGATCCCTATTGCTGTTGTGGCTTCTGAGATTCAGAATATTTTCTTTCTTGTTTTCCTCCTCCAAAAACTAGGTGTGTCTTGTGGTCTGGTGCGCCTTATAGAGCGAAAAATACGGTATTTGTTACGTTTGAAATCCAGCACAGTCTTCAGGAAGGAACCGAGCTATTGGGAGCATAGCCATGGCGGCGGCAGCAGGGGGAGCTGCTGAGCAGAGTTCCTGCACATGGACAGATTTTGCAGGCGATGTTTGACAAACGGAACAAGATAATGGGGATCTGTGTCAGACCTCATGTCTGTTCGAAATGCACACGGAGAAAGCCGCTTGGGAGTGTAGCTAGGACTGGGGCCTTGGTGCTAACGGAGGAGGCATTAATGCTATGCCACAGGCTGTTTCCTGATCTAAATACACCCCAGGCCGCTACCAAACCTACATATTTCCTTAGTTGGTCAAACATTACTATTTACACTGAGAAAACAGCATGGAGAAAAGGGAGCTAAAACCCAATTGCCCTGTTCTGAATTGTGCTCTCCTGCTCATTCTCACAGCAAGTTTTATTTTAATAAAAAGCAATAAAAGGCAAGGGAAGATTTGTCTCATTTGGCACTGATCTTCTGTGCAACTTGTTCATACCTACTTTTCCACCTCCACTCCCCGCTTCCTCCCTCCCCTGCTTTATCCAGCAGATGTTCTGAAAGGCAAGCGATTTCCTGGCAGGAGCGGGGATTTCTGAGTGAAAGGAGAGGCCCCCAAGTAAAGGAGGAATCAAAGTTACTGCTAATTTTGTGCTTTAACGAAATGTGTACAGAGAGAAATGAATATGAATAATCTGTCAAGTGTGTTCGCTTGAAAAATGGGGGATATCAAAAGATAATGAAACCTCTGCACTTATCTTCCATGCCTAGATGCTAATTCATCATGTCAAATTAGCTCGGATATTGCCACAAGATGTTGCACATTATGCTTCCAAGTCCAGATTACTGATTCTTTTTTTTTTTAATGTAATCGGTGTCGAGCGTTCTGTGCATTTTGAAGGCTTGTTGCTCTAAATAAAAGGTAGCACGTTCGAAAGGCAGTGCTGAGAAAGCATCCTTGCTGCCTTCAGGCGCCGATGTAGAAGGAAAAAAGGAAACTAGCTAGCTCGCGGTTGAAGCTGTTAATCCATCAGAAGTTATGTGGAGTCTGTTGTAATTTATCCTAAACCACCAAGGACAGGGATTCCTAGTCATGTTAGATGTTTGCATCTCACCAAACTCTGTGATGTAGTTCAACGCATGCCCATTTTACAGATGGAGTAACTGTGGCTGAGAGGGCCAGTGGAGGACCTAACTGGTTATCTGTGAAAGGCTGCAGTGAGGAGGAATGGTTGGAGCCTCCCCCTCCCCCTGCTCCTGATCAGGATCCCAAATCATCCCAGGAGCAGGAGGACAGTATAGATTTGGAATAGTGGTTTGCAGAGGGACATAGTTCAGAAGGCAGAAGCTGGGAAATACTGGATGGGGAACAGCTAAGAGAAGATGCGCTGGGAGAGAGAGAGAGTTAACAGATTCACTGTCTCTGGACAGCATCCATCCGCTCAGCCCAAGGTCAAAAAGAGCTGAAAAGGTGGCAGCACAGAAAGCACAGTGGTTGCGAGATCAGGTTGCAAGACATGGTGGTAACTAGGGAGGAAGTGGGTGGAACCCTTAATTGGGAGCACTGCCATTCCTAGGAAGGGATTCTTTGTTCTCTTGCTGTGATCATTGAAGTTTCTAACTGGTAAGAAGACACATTTCCCTTTGTTCTGCTTATCTACTGCCAAATCAGGGAGGAAGCCAATTCTCTGAAGCCTGACATTGTAATAGACAGGAGGCTTCTCATACTAGCTCCCACCACCATTGTCCCCATCACCATGTTTGTGTGCCTGGAGCAATGTGTGGAGAGCCATTTGCAACCTGAGGGCCACAATCCACTCTGAACTTCTAGAGTGGCTTGGGAATTGACTTTATGCAAAATCTGAGGACGCAGCCTAAAGATGAAAGCCTCTCACCCCATCCAAATATTCAAATGACCCGCATCCAAGATTTATTTATTTGATATACAAACCCTTCACCTGAGGATCACAGGATGGTTTAAAACACAAAAATACATAGTGTAACCCTCCCTGCACACATTTGTAGTTTAAAAGACCATTGACTGTTTCATTAGCGAAGATGCTTGGCCCTCCTGCATCCTTTTGAGGATGGCAAGGGACGTCGCAGTGCGAAGCATCTTCGCCCCACACGCCCCTTTCAAAAAGGTAAGGCAGCTGGTTGTGGGTTGGTGGGGGATGGTGGGCCGAGTCAACATGGCCAAGTTGGGGGGGCATCACTCGTGTGACATATTGCATGTGCGACAGCCCTACCCCACCCCACCCCCATGTTGGGCGCAACTCGGCAACACTGGAAGGCACCAGGCAAACTTCCCTGGGGAGAGCATTCCACGAATGGGGAGCCAATGCAGAAAAGGCCTGTTCTCGTGTTGACACTCTCCACACTTTTCTCAGAGCAGGCGCATTCATCTGCTGTTTTGCCTAAGGAGAAATCTCCATATTCTTGCAGGATAATGCGCTTAGGTAAAATTTCCAGAGTTCGGAATAAACTTAGTTCAGTTGAACTCATTCAAAGATCTCTAAACTACATTGGAGAGCAGCTCCCATAATCATAAGATGAATTAAATTCATTTTGGTGTACAATTTTGAATGATTCCTAGTTCATCTTCATGTGTTCTCCTCCTGCCCTGCACAGCATCATGATGGTTCAGCACAGCACTACTTTCTTCCCAAGTGTCATGCATTGTATTTACAGTATGTATGTATTTTTGGCCATATAATGTTGTCTTTCATCTTTGGGGCCTTTGCTAGAACAGAACAAGTGACTGTGTGATCTTGCCATTTGGTGTCAATTGCTGATGCTTCACTTTCCTGTCCCCCCCTCCGAAAAAGAAGTGTTGTATTCCAAGTAGATCTGCAACTTACATTCAGCTTTATCTGCACAGTGATCCACTTAAAATTGTATTTAACTAGAAATTAAGAGAGGCTATAAATACCGTATTTTTCGCCCCATAAGACGCACCTGACCATAAGACACACCTAGTTTTTAGAGGGGGAATGCAAGGGAAAAAATATTCTTTAAAGGGAGCGCTGAGCAGAGCCTGTATGCATCCCAAGCTCTGCTCAGCACTCCCTTTCATGAGCCACATGGAGCATGTGTGCAGCGCTTGCAGGCTTTTCTCCCCCAAGAGCTGCATACACGCTCCGCCTGGCTCTTTAAATGGAGTGCGGCTTTTCTGGGAGGTGGGGAAAGGGACAGAGCCGCGTGCTCTGTCCCTTCCCCCACCTCCCGCAAGAGTCGCGTGCTAAGCCAGAAGCCAGGACAGCAAGCGGGATAGCCGCGCGCAGCCTCTCCCTGGCAGTGGGACGAAGGCTCCCCCAAGAGCCGCACTCCCTTTAAAGAGCGTGCAGAACGTGTGTGCGGCTCTTTAAAGGGAGTGCTGAGCAGAGCCTCCCGCCTGCATTCACTCCATAAGATGCACACACATTTCCCCTTACTTTTTAGGAGGGGAAAAGTGCGTCTTATAGAGCGAAAAATACGGTAATATGGATGAAGGGATAGGTAGAAGGCAAACCTGGAGACTTCATTCTCCTAAAAATGCACCCCTTCCCAGCCCACCTCCCTGCCTATGAAATTTCACAATTCTTTCACTAGTTTCTCAAATACATTTCTGTCTCCAATCATGTTTCCTTGTGGGTTTTTTGGGTTTTTTTAAGTTTCTTGGCTCTAGGGTTGATTTTAATAGCATTTGGTTTTAATGTATATCTCATTATTTGACTGTTATCCTTCTGCTCTGGCAGCCCCTTCCTATAATACTCTATTCCTGGCTGGGAGGCAGGCAAAGCAGCTTCTTGAATGAAAAGTGCCAGGAGTCTCGAATGACTCACTTCATCCGTGTCCTTGTTCTCTCGCCGTCTTCCGGCTGAGATGCGTTGCAAGCCGCGTCTTGCTCAACATGAGTCTTTAGCTTGGCTTTGAAGCTCACCTCTGGGGAGATTTGCAGAACTCTGGCTTGCCTATCTAACAGTTAAGATTATCTAGCTGTCTGATAAAAAGAAGATTGGTCCAGAAACGTTGCTCTGATGAGATATGAAAGGCTCGCTTTATAACAACTGCATTCAGACCTCGTTTGCGTTCAGGCCCAATTTACATTTCTAAAAGCCCTAGTTACCAAACATTTGATGAAACACTGTGGGCACTGGTCAAAAAATGGCAGCAGCTCTCCACCCCGACCCACTGCCCAGCCACTGGGGGGGAAGGCCATTGCATCAACTAGTGTTGCACTTGCTGAGAAAAAGAGAGAGAGATTTTGCTCCATAAGACACACTTTTTTTCCTCCTAAAAAGTAAGGGGAAATGTCTGTGCGTCTTATGGAGCGAATGTGTGGTGCATTGCTGGCTCCCTTTCTGGCCCTGCCCCCTTGCCCAGGCCTCCATTGTTGAATGTTCTGTAGATGGAGGCTGTTTGTTTCCCCAGCGACATATGACTGGCTGATTATCTGTCTGGAAACTGTAGACAGGGCTCCCTTCCCTTCCCTTCCCTTCCCTTCCCAGCGTGCTGGGCCCATAACCTGTTGTTGGGAAACTGCCAGGGAGACAAAGTCCATCTGAGCCCCCAAGCCGGCTGCCGGACGTTCCATCGATCTCCCGTAGTCACGCAGTATCAGCAATAGCGACACGAAGCCTCAAGAAAACATTGCCACATTCTTGGACTTGTGCACACTCTATCAGCAGAATTCACACAGCAAAAGATGCACAGCAGGAGAGCATATTTACAGTTTATTCAGCGTTGGTCAGAACAAAGAATCCACGACCGTCTGCTTCGGTCTGCTCAGACAACAAGAGAAAACGAAAGCAACTGACAACATAAACATCCTGTGAGACAGGAAATATGCAGGCTGTGACACAAACATCCTGCTCCCTTTTAATGTGGAACGGAAATATCCTAACACCCTTCCCTTCCCTTTCCTAAAGAAGCTGCAGAACTGTGAGTTGAACCCCATAAAAACAGGATTATTTTCCCTTTGCAACGTAAGCTCAACAACTTTGAGCTGATCCTCAAAAAAAGGGGCTTTTCCCCTTTCCTCCTCTAAAAACTAGGTGCGTCTTATGGTCAGGAAAAATACAGTATGTTATACGTATACTGCTTTGCTAAGAAATGTGGGATGGAATTACCTCAACTACAAAGCTTCACCTCTAGTGGTGAAATGGGATGGGTCACACTGTCCCAAAATTTCCCTCCTTTTTTTGGGGGGGTGGCATACTATATAAGTAAATGAGAACATAATGAGAACATTCAAAAATTATCAAAGGGGAGAGCACATTTTAGTGAAGTTTTCAGGAGGGGGGATGCAGAGTTTATGGTGGGCTCAACTCATGAGGTGGCCAAGGGGTGGTTCTGCATGTCCTTTCTTTAATCCTACAAATCGTCTTCCCAGTGGTCTCTATACTGTAGCATTTTTGGGTGTCCATACAATCCCAGGGAAGACATCATGAGGCAGCTCTTCCCATGGGGCCTCCTTAGATCAGGAAGGGGTGGCAGCCATGGAGGCTGCAGAGTGCTGGAGAAGTGTGTACTAGAGAATAAAATACCTAGATCACTTTGTAATAATAAGGTAAGTTCATAACCTTGGAGCCACCAGATTTCTGATGAATTTCTAAAAATGCCCAGAGAAGAAAACAGAAAAAAAATGGAAGCCTCTTTTACAGGGGACTTAAAGCTTTGAGAAACTGGAGGAGAGATGCCAGCATAGAACTCTGATATAAATAACAATTATTCAGGGGTGTTGGTATAGTCCTAATATTAGTCACTTAATTTTTCTGCAATAGAACAGAGAGAAACATCCCAGTGCTTTTCTGTACTTGACATTATAGTCAAAACACCTGCTGGATCAAGTGCCAGATTTAGACTCCCAGAAACTAGGAGCTCTGCTCCACTGAGAGGCCTTAGGAGAACCAACACCATCCGTAATAATCATTGCTTAGGGAATGATCTCCTTTAATTTGCGAGGAGGGTGTCACTTTCTAACGATCTGTTTTCAAAAATGCACCTGCTAATTATCTTCCCTGCCGCCCAACGCCCCTCATTTCTGAACCGTGAGGCTGGGTGTTCCTGAGAGAAGCAGAGTGGAGTCACAAGTAGGAGAAGCAGCACACCTGATGTTGTCTTTTGATTTAAGGAGGGGGAAATGAAATAAAGCCCAACATCAACACTAGCACATCCCATTCCCTGGTTTGCTAGCCTTCGGTTTTAACCGTTAACAAATCTGAAATTTGAAGGGCCTCCCACAAAGACGGGGTATACAGTGGTACCTCCAGTTGCGAACGGGATCCGTTCCAGAAATCCGACTGGATCCCGAAGTTTTCACAACCTGAGGATCACTGTTATACACATGCGCACAGCGGTAGACCGCTTCTGTGCATGCGCGTGCAGCGAAACACTTCCGGGTTTGCCGCTTTCACAACCTGAAGTTTACATTACCTGAGGGTAACCTAACCTGAGGTGCTACTGTATATGAGTTTTTAAGAGAAAAAGAAAAGAGGGTGCTGCAGGGTTCCTGAGAGACTAATTCCTGGGTCAGGGCCCCCAACAGGCTTCCCTGTCAGCTGCACTGCAATCCTTGTCATCCCAAGGCATTGTGGGTAATTTGCAAATGGCAGTTTTGAGCTAATCATTGTTGGGGGGCACCAAACCAGGTGCCAGTATCAGAGTGGGACCTGCCTGCTGGAGCCCCATAAACTGCCCAAGGGTCTGATGTGCTGTTGCCAGACTCAGTATCACCACCATCATCATAATCTATATATCTGTCGCTTTCACACGTGTGTTTTTCCTGGCTTCACCGTATCCCTCAACTCTTCACAGAATTATAGAATTGTAGAGATGGATAGGACCCCATCTAGTCCAATCCCCTGAAGTGCAGGAATCACCCACTTGTGGAATGCTCTCCCCAGGTACCACTGCTCGCTTGGTACCTTCGTTACATATTGTCAGGGACTGGCTGGATGGAGAGGAGTGGTGGGAGGCACCAGCCGGGGAACCCCCATGGGAAATCCCAGAGGGAGAAGGCTCAGAGCCGGAGAATTGGTGGTGGAGCATCAAGAGGCCACTGAAGAATCCAGGGAGTTTCCCCCTCCTGCCGCAACAAGCTCCCTTCCCTGCTGGTCTCCAAGAACGCACAGAGAATAATGAGGAGGGCAGAAGGAGGGCAGGGTGTTCGTTTCCTTGAATAAAAAGTTAACTTCACTGACAGTTGGCTCTGCTTCTTCGTGCTGACCTACATCTGACTCCAGCCCTGACATCTATCTTTAGGCACCAGGGAAAAAAGCATTCCTCTGCTCCCAGGCCTTTGGCTTTAAATCTCTCTCTCTCTCTCTTTGTGTGTGTGTGTGTGTAAGGGGTTATTGTTTTTGTTTGTTACTGTGTTAGGCATTTTTATATCGCAAACCACCTTGTGATCCTCAGATTAATAATAATAATAATAATAATAATAATAATAATAATAATAATAATTTATTTATACCCCGCTCATCTGGCTGAGTTTCCCCAGCCACTCTGGGCGGCTCCCAATCAAGTGTTAAAAACAGTACAGCGTTAAATATTAAAAACTTCCCTGAACAGGGCTGCCTTAAGATGTCTTCTGAATGTCAGGTAGTTGTTTATCTCTTTGACATCTGATGGGAGGGCGTTCCACAGGGCGGGCACCACTACCGAGAAGGCCCTCTGTCTGGTTCCCTGCAGCCTCACCTCTCGCAATGAGGGAACCGCCAGAAGGCCCCCAGCGCTGGATCTCAGTGTCCGGGCAGAACGATGGGGGTGGAGACGCTCCTTCAGGTATACCGGACCGAGGCCGTTTAGGGCTTTAAAGATCAACACCAACACTTTGAATCGTGCTCGGAAACGTACTGGGAGCCAATGCAGATCTCTCAGAACCGGTGTTATGTGGTCCCGGCGGCCACTCCCAGTCACCAGTCTAGCTGCTGCATTCTGGATTAATTGCAGTTTTCGGGTCACCTTCAAAGGCTTGAAGGCCAATGTAAATAAATTAATAAATAAAATGAACATCACAGCAAATTTGGAGTCCAGAGAAGGGTGTACGAGTGTGTGCAGAAACATTTGCATTTGTTGCCCCGTCCACTTCCCCCTCTGGCCCTGCTCCCTGCTGACATGCGGCCCTCAGAAAGTTCCCCAGAAGGGAATTTGGTCCCTGGGCCAAAAGCATTTCAGCACCCTGGCAAGACTCCCAAACAGCCACCATCATCTTCATTGTTCAAAGACAGATCCTAGCATTTGGTTATACAGTCATACCTCGGGATAAATATGCTTCAGGATAAGTATTTTCGGGTTGCGCTCTGCGGCAACCCAGAAGTAACGGAGCGTGTTACTTCTGGGTTTCGCTGCTTGCGCATGCGCAGACGGTCAAAATGACGTCATGCGCATGCGCGGAAGCGGTGAAACGCACACACGCAGGCACGCTGTCGAGTCTTACATTCTGTTTGGGATGCGAATGGGCTCCGGAACGGATCCTGTTCGCATCCCGAGGTGCTGATTTATAAATCAGCAAATGCAAATGTTATGCAAATTTCTGTCCCGAGCCTGTACCCTCAGTTTTTAAAGTACCAAACAGCACTCCTGACCTGGGCTGCAGCATATGTGACAAGGGGAGAAATTTCAGTATCTTATTTCCCCTTTATTTGAAAATCAGGCCTCTTGTGCTTAACTGTGCTACAAGCTCAGCACTTAAATAATAGTTTCAACTTACTCCCCCCACCCACCCTCTGCCCTAAAGAGAAAAAAGAAAATGAGCACTCATGGGTAATCTAGTCAACTGTGAACAATCAGGACATGTTAACATTTTGAAAGTCTAAGAAATGTGATGCATCCAAGTCAATGAGACAAAAATTATGGCGCTGGATGTAACAACCTGTACAGTTGTCCCTGCATATTGCTGTTTGCTGAGTTAATTGAGCGCGTATGTACGAATTAATTAGAAAATCAATCAATCATATGTACTTATCTGGTCCCCATCAGTTTGCGGTGTATTTATCTTCATAATCTCCATGTGATGAAAGATGGGCAATTATCCCCATTTAGGCTACACACACACACACACACACACACACACACACACAACCAGTTTCCACATTAATGATAACACTGTTAGTTAACTCTGGTCTGCTGGTGTGATTAACTACTGTCGAGAAGTGTTGTGGGTGTTCACATGACCAAGCAGCACTGCAGTTATTGCAATTGGATTTGCCGTTGTAATTTATGCAAAAGCTGTCTCTGTGGGCTCAGCCCTTCCATTGGGACTGGCTCAAAGACACAGTTATAGAATCACAGAACTGCACTGTTGAAAGAGCCCCTAAGTGTGATCTAGTCCAAACCTCTGCTTAAAAACCTCCAAGGAAGGAAAGTCCACAACCTCCCAAGGAAGTTCGTTCCACTGTTGAACAGGTCTTACTCTCAGAAAGTTCTTCCTGATATTTAGTCAGGAGCCTCCTTTCTTGTAAATTGAAGCCATTGGTTCAGGTCCTCACCTGTGGAGCAGCAGAATGCTCCATCATCTGTGTGACAGCCTTTCAGATTTTTGAAGATGGCTGTCATATCTCCTCTGAGTCTCCTCTTCTCCAGGCTAAACATACCCAACTCCCTCAATGGTTCCTCATAAGTCTTGTTTTCCAGACCCTTGATCATCTTGGTTGCCCTCCTCTATACACGTTCCAGCTTGTCAATATCCTTAAACTGTGTCGCCCAGAATTGGGCACAGTATTCCAAGTGTGGTCTGACCAAGGCAGAATAGAGCAGTACTATTACTTCCCTTGGTCTGGACACTATACTTCTGTTGATGCAGTCTAGAATATCATTAGCTTCCTTTCCTTTCCTTTTCTACCAGATCATACTGTTGACTCCTGTTAAGCTTCTGGTCTATTAAGACCCCTAGATCCTTTTCACATCTACTGCTAGTAATAATAATAATAACTTATAATTTATACCCTGCCCATCTGGCTGGGTTTCCCCAGCCACTGTGACCGGCTTCCAGCAAAATATTAAAATATAATAATTCATCAAATATTAAAATCTTCCCTAACAGGGCACAGAGTGTGGTGTAGTGGTTAAGAGCGGTAGTCTCGTAATCTGGGGAACCGGGTTCGCGTCTCCGCTCCTCCACATGCAGCTGCTGGGTGACCTTGGGCCAGTCACACTTCTTTGAAGTCTCTCGGCCCCATTCACCCCACAGAGTGTTTGTTGTGGGGGAGGAAGGGAAAGGGGAATGTTAGCCGCTTTGAGACTCCTGAAGGGGAGTGAAAGGCGGGATATCAAATCCAAACTCTTCTTCTTCTTCTGCCTTCAGATGTCTTCTAAAAGTCAGATAGTTGTTTGTTTCTTTGACATCTGACGGGAGGGCGTTCCACAGGCGCCACCACCGAGAAGGCGCTCTGCCTGGTTCCCTGTAACTTGGCTTCTCACAGTGAGGGAACCGCCAGAAGACCCTCGCCGTTGGACCTCAGGGAAGAACGATGGGGGTGGAACGTTCCTTCAGGTGTCTACTGTCTAGTGGCAACTATTGTATGGGAACTCTGTAGCGGTTTTCCTTGCATACAGGAGCACACATATGTGTGCACACACACTCACAAAGTGACACTCCAGTTAAGGATGGTAGAGTAGGAAACTGGCAGATCAAACCCACAGGGCGGCAGACCCTGGGAAATTCTCTTAGGCAAGCCTCGTGGAACAGAATAGGAGAATAGACAATTAGCAGGAAAGGGACGCCATTTGGATTTTCTGCCTCAGGCATTGCAATGTCTTGGGGCAGCCTTGACTCACAGGCACACACTTCCATATACAGTTTGGGGAAGAATGTGAACTCCAGGAATAAGTATTGTTTTGATTTAACTGGCTAGGCAAGGTCAAGACAGGAATTGTTTGGTAAAGGTGATAGCCGTAACTACAGGTGTTTCCGAGGGCCTGTAAGGGCAAAAGAGGGGTAGAATCATAGAATCATAGAGTTGGAAGAGACCACAAGGGCCATCGAGTCCAACCCCCTGCCAAGCAGGAAACACCATCAGAGCACTCCTGACATATGGTTGTCAAGCCTCTGCTTAAAGACCTCCAAAGAAGGAGACTCCACCACACTCCTTGGCAGCAAATTCCACTGTCGAACAGCTCTTACTGTCAGGAAGTTCTTCCTAATGTTTAGGTGGAATCTTCTTTCCTGCAGTTTGGATCCATTGCTCCGTGTCCGCTTCTCTGGAGCAGCAGAAAACAACCTTTCTCCCTCCTCTATGTGACATCCTTTTATATATTTGAACATGGCTATCATATCACCCCTTAACCTCCTTTTCTCCAGGCTAAACATGCCCAGCTCCCTTAGCCATTCCTCATAAGGCATCGTTTCCAGGCCTTTGACCATTTTGGTTGCCCTCCTCTGGACACGTTCCAGTTTGTCAGTGTCCTTCTTGAACTGTGGTGCCCAGAACTGGACACAGTACTCCAGGTGAGGTCTGACCAGAGCAGAATACAGTGGCACTATTACTTCCCTTGATCTAGATGCTATACTCCTATTGATGCAGCCCAGAATGGCATTGGCTTTTTTAGCTGCCGCGTCAGAATGTGGCAAGCCAACGAGATGCACCTGCAAGCTCCTTACAGGAAGGAGGAGATGTGAAGAGGAAGTGTCACCAGTAGAGAGGGTAAATAAGCAAATCAGGAAAGGGAAGCATCAAAGAAAGCTCAGGATCAAGGAAGCGGAGGGTGATAAAATTGAGTGACACTGTGCGATGTAACTCGCAGCTTAAGAAGAACAAGGCCAGAGAAGAGGTACTTAAATTTTAATGAAATAATCAATACCAGTGTCAGGTTTCTACGGTGGACACAGCCTTCCAAGCCATTTCCTTACTATATTCCTTGATCTCAGGAAGAATGGTGCAAGATTTGGTTGCAATACCTTATTTTTTTTTAAAAAAATAATATTTTATTAAGTTTAACAATAGAAAAATAGAACTATAAAAGCACAGAAAAAATATAAAACACAACAATACAAACTTTCACAGTACATAAAATACAAACATTTAACAAGAGGAAAAAAGGAACAATCGACACACAAAAGATAAAATAAGAAAAACACAGATCACTCTTTTCTAATTATTCATCTTCAATTAACTTATTTTCCTGACTTCCTCACGCCTCCCTTTTTTATATCCCTTTTTAACAATTAGTTCAACAAATTCGTATCCTACTACTTTATCCTTATATATTTTACCTCCCAAATTTATAATTTATAATTTTTATCTCTTATTGCTAGAACCCTTTCATTTTATTTCAATGTCATCAGCATTCATACATTTTACAATACTTCTGTAAATAAATTTTAAATTTCCTCCAATCTTCTTCCACCAACTCTTCTCCCTGGTCTCGGATTCTGCCAGTCATCTCAGCCATTTCCATATAGTCGATTACTTGCATCTGCCATTCTTCCAAGGTGGGTAATTCTTGTGTCTTCCAATACTTTGCAATAAGTATTCTTGCTGCTGCTGTAGCGTACATAAAGAATCATAGAATCATAGAATCATAGAATCATAGAATCATAGAGTTGGAAGAGACCACAAGGGCCATCGAGTCCAACCCCCTGCCAAGCAGGAAACACCATCAGAGCACTCCTGACATATGGTTGTCAAGCCTCTGCTTAAAGACCTCCAAAGAAGGAGACTCCACCACACTCCTTGGCAGCAAATTCCACTGTCGAATTCTGTCCTTCTGTTCTGTCCTTCTTTAACACCAATTGGCCGACTATGCCCAGGAGAAAGGCCTCTGGTTTCTTCACAAAAGTGTATCTAAGTATTGGTTGCAATACCTTAAAAGGTGTCCACATGCATAGCAGACAGATAGACAAGCAACTTTCCAAAACAGATAGCAGAATCATTACTATTATTGGGTTGCATCCCAGTGTTTGTTATCCTCAGAGCAGACCCATTGAAATGAATGGATGTGACTGACTAAGGTCCAGGTAATTTCAATGGGGCTACCTTGAGTAGAACTTTGTCAGGCACAGAACTTTTAACTCCAGCAAGGTGAGCGGTGATTGTTTCTTGTCCAAAGTAGTTACTTGGCTGGGCAGCTCTGGTAATAGTCACTTAAAACGGAATCCTCAGAGGAGTGTGAAATGAGCACTGTAGTTCCTGAATTTCAGGAGAGCCCTTCAGCTGAAAGCAACAATATATTGCAGAAATCCATCTCGGAGTTTTGCAAAAACAAGAGATATGGCGCAGGATCTCACTCAGCTTGTTTTGCTCTACTTCTTTCTTTAAATCATCTCGATAATTTCAGGAGGGAGTCACCCAGCAGCCTAGGTGGGCCTCTCTAATTACATTTTCATAACTTCCGAATTCATCAGTAAATAATGTATTTCCTAGTGTGCGGAACTGCGGAGGCGACGCTATTGTTTTAGTTATAGGTAGGCAACCTTTGCAAATGGAATCGGCACTGCTGAAAACGAGAAGGCGGTCACTGCGAAAAAGAGCCTGGCTAATTATACCAATGGGAAAGTATTCTCTTTTGTTTCAGGAAGAGTCTTGTAAAGTTATTATGCTGGTGCCTCCTCAACAGTTTGTGGCAACTTTTTCCCAAAAAAAATTTCGCTGCAGACTTTTACCAAAGAGGTGGGAAAGCTGTGAAGGCTGAATGTGGCCCTCCAGTATGTTCTATCTGGCCCTTGGAAATCTCCATAGGTCACTCCCCCTCTCCACAGGCCACACCCCCTCACTGGCTCCTCTATGCACTCCAAGCATTTTTGTCTGGAGAGATTTTGCCCTTGAACCCTGATAGCACCTCTTCCTTGTCTGATTGAGGAAAGAAGTGTGTGTGTGTGTAGAAACTAGCCTACTGTACTTAATATAAAGGTAACTTCTGCAATAAATACTCCACCAATTTTTGCCAATGGAAAGGTGTGTAGCCTTCAGACTGAGAAAGGTTTCCGAACTCTGTCTTCCTGAAATAGGTAAAGGTAAAGGGACCCCTGACCATTAGGTCCAGTCGTGACCAACTCTGGGGTTGCGGCGCTCATCTCGCTTTATTGGCTGAGGGAGCTGGCGTAGAGCTTCCGGGTCATGTGGCCAGCATGACTAAGCTGCTTCTGGCGAGCAGAGCAGCGCACGGAAACGCCGTTTACCTTCCCTCCGGAGCGGTACCTATTTATGTACTTGCACCTTGATGTGCTTTCGAACTGCTAGGTTTTCAGGAGCTGGGACCGAGCAACGGGAGCTCACCGCGTCGTGGGGATTCGAACTGCTGACCTTCTGATAGGCAAGTCCTAGGCTCTGTGGTTTAACCCACAGCGCCACCTGTGTCCCTTCCTGAAATAGAGATCTCTAAATCGGAGCCTTTGGGGTGGGGACTTAAAGCAAGATGGTAAACTTTAGTCTAACACTACTCACATTTTAGATCAGAAGTCGCCAGCCTTTGTTGATCAGGGTGGATTACTCCAGCCCCCTGCAATTCGGGAATTGCAGCTAAAGAATCCCAGACAGGCGGCTGTTCAACCTCTATTTAATAACTTCCAAGGAAGAAGGGTCCACCACCTTTTCACATGTATCGCTGTCAAGCCAAGCTGTGCAGCTGGTTCTTCCTGCCTAAGTGCAGAATCTGACATTTGTCCCTTTGAAAGTCATTTTGTTAGTTTGGGCCCAGTTCTCCGAGCCGTTAAGGTCATACTCTACCCCAATTCTGTTTTCAGCGGCCTTGACTTACCCCTCTTGGTTTGGTGTCATCTGCAAATTTGATGAGCATCCCCTGAATTCCTTCATCCAAGTTGTTTATAAAGACATTGAACAACAACGGGCCTAGGACAAAACCATGTGGCACCCCACTTTTCACTTTTATCCAGGATGGTAAAGAACCATTAGTATGTACTCTCTGAGTTCAGCCAGCTACAAATCCACCTAACAGGAATATCATCTAGCCCACATTTTACCAGCTTATCATGGGGGATGTTGTCAAAAGCCTTACCGAAGTCAAGATACTCTGCATCCACAATATTCTCCTTCTCCACCCACAACATTCTCCTCTGTGTAAAAATTCACCCTGCACAATGTACACAAGTGTAGGCACACAGTCTTCAGCTGTAACCATGCGCAAAATGAAGTGCTCCTCAGAAGCCAGTGACTGAGTTTTATGAAAGCTATGAGCTGAAGAACTTCCCATTTAACAGAAGTGGCAAAATGGAAAAATACAATTC
Source organism: Podarcis raffonei (assembly GCF_027172205.1). Classification (NCBI taxonomy): domain Eukaryota; kingdom Metazoa; phylum Chordata; class Lepidosauria; order Squamata; family Lacertidae; genus Podarcis; species Podarcis raffonei. Next base: position 110,157,986 of record NC_070604.1, on the reverse strand, counting down.
TTTAATCTGGTGGTGTTATTATTCTTGCGCTCAGTGAATCATACATGTTTATTCTTGAGAGGCACAATCTTTTTTTTATATTTTCAAAGTCGATGCAAACCAATTCATCAGAGACACACAGACGGTTATGTAAGGGATGCATTTGTGGAGCCCTTCACTCCCCAAAAGGAATTATTCGAAGAAAAATATATATTACCATGTCTTACTCACAGGACCATATTTATTAATTTAGGAATATATCCAAGAAAGTCACCCTGGCTGTACACAGCAGTCTACTTGTACAATGAACCTTCCCTTCCTCTTAATCTCCCCCCACCCCCAATGTGCCCCCTAGGGATGCGGGTGCCGCTGTGGTCTAAACTACTGAGCCTCTTGGACTTGCCAATTGAAAAGTTGGAGGTTCGAATCCCTGCAACAGAGTGAACTCCCCTTGCTCTGTCCCAGCTCCTGCCAACCTAGCAGTTCAAAAGCACACCAGTGCGAGTAGATAAATAGGTACCGCTCTGGCAGGAAGGTAAACGGCGTTTCCGTGCACTGCTCTGGTTTTGGTGTTCCGTTGTGCCAAAAGCGGCTTAGTCATGCTGGCCACATGACCCGGAAAAACTGTCTGTGGACAAACGCTGGCTTCCTCAGCCTGTAAAGTGAGATGAGCACCACAACCCCAGAGTCATCTGTGACTGGACTTAACTGTCAGGGAACCTTTACCTTTTTTTAATATGCCCCCTAAATCTGTTCTGGGTTTTTTTTCCCCCAACCCCTCTCCTCTCCGAGCAGATATTTTTGAGCAGAGCAGAGATGGAAGCCACATTCCATTGGGCAAGCAGAAGTCTGTGGCACACAGTACATCATCATCATCATCATCATTCTGTTTAGAGCTGCTGCTTATCTGACTGGGTTGCCCCAGGCACTCTGGGCTGCTCCCAACAGAATATTAAAAACACAATAAAATGTCAAACATTTGAAACTTCCCAAAACAGGGCTGCCTTCAGATGTCTTCTATAAGTCAGATAGTTGTTTATTTCCTTGACATCCGAAGGGGGGGTGTTCCACAGGGCGGGCGCCACTACCGAGAAGGCCCTCTGCCTGCTTCCCTGTAACCTCACTTTTCACAGAAGGCCCTTGGTGTCTGGGCTGAATGATGCTGGTGGAGATGCTCCTTCAGGTATACATGGCCAAAGCTGTTTAGGGCTTTAAAGGTCGGCACCAACACTTTGAATTGTGCTCTGAAATGCACTGGGAGCATTCTTTAAGATCAGTGTTAGTGGATGGGACAGTTAATAATTAGTAGATGCAATTTCTAATCTATCACTTCTCAAGAACTCAGGCCAGATGACTTATCTGGCCCTTAGCCATGGCAGAAAGCCCATGTACTGTGCGTAATAATAATAATTTTATTATTTATACCCTGCCCATCTGGCTGGGTTTCCCCAGCCACTCTGGGCAGCTCCCAGCAGAATATTAAAAACACGATAAAGCATCAAAAATTCAAAACTTCCCTAAACAGGGAATGGTTGGATGCTTCCTTGCACATGGTTGGACTAGATGACCCTGAGGGTCCCTTCCAACTCTATAATTCTAGGATTCTAGGATTCTGTGGTCAAGATGGTGTGTGTGTGTGTGTTTGTGTGTGTGTGGCTATATATATATTGAGGCTCAAAAGAGAATGAAGCAAGTTAAAGGCATTACTAAATAAGAGATGAAGTATCTGACATTTTTACCCCAGAATGGAACCGACAGAGAGGATGGTGGGAATCGAGTTCAAAATGAGCTTGGGCTCTCTGAGCTTTTGTTAGAATAATTGCTAAGTTAATTTTGTCTTTCCTGTGCTGAAGATCACTTGTCTTCTTCCTTACTGTAGACATTCATTATCCTAAGTAGTTTTGAGTGATTCTCAAAAGGCCCTCAGGGAGCTGGAGAGGAGGACTTGATAACGTTAACCCTTGGAGCTGTCATGACTCATTGGTTCTTAGCAAAAAGAGAGAGAGAGAAGAAGAAAAACTTGCACAAAGTATAATGCCTTATAACCTATTGGGTGTTGGGCCAAAGGCAACATGCTCACAGTTCTTCCACGGGTGCCTCTCAGTGTATAAATTGCTGGTCCTTATTTGTCATTTAAAAATCATAAAATTAAGAACATACTTTGCTAGAAAAATCTCCAACGTTCAATCCCCAGCATCTGCAGGCATTCCCTGAAATCCTGGAGAGCTGGTGTCAGTCAGAGATGGTAATAATAATAATAATAATAATAATAATAATAATAATAATAATAATTTATTTATACCCCACCCATCTGGCTGAGCTTCCCCAGCCACTCTGGGCAGCTCCCAATCAAGTATTAAAAACAATACAGCGTTAAATGTTAAAAACTTCCCTGAACAGGGCTGCCTTCAGATGTCTTTTAAAGATAGGATAGCTACTTATTTCCTTCACATCTGATGGGAGGGCGTTCCACAGGGCGGGTGCCACTACTGAGAAGGCCCTCTGTCTGGTTCCCTGTAACCTCACTTCTCGCAATGAGGGAACCGCCAGAAGGCCCTCAGTGCTGGATCTCAGTGTCCGGGCTGAACGATGGGGGTGGAGATGCTCAATGGTCTGATTTGATACAAGGCAGATTCCTGGGTTCGTAGTGTAGCCACAGCAAACATGTTCCAATATTATAGGGTTGTAGCTGAGGGGTAAAGTACCGGTATCTTCTGTGGATTCATAAGATCCCACGTTCAATTCCTGAAAGTTCGAGGTAGGGCTGGGAATTCCCCCCACCTGAAACCCCGAGAGCTTCTGCCAGCCAGTGTAGACAGCATTGAATCAGAGGCACCAATGGTCTGATTCAGTGTAAGACAAAATCCAGTGTTCCTGTGTATTCCCATAGGAGCCGAGGGTGGCAAACAACCAAACGGAAAGCCAGCATGATTAAAAATAAAATGAGGGAAAACACTGGAAAATATTAATCTTGTCTAAAATCACTGAAAAACAATGGCATAACCTCACATGTAATAATTGCCAGGAACAGTCTCTTTCGTCCATCAAGCACCTGGGCAAACAGGAATATTTTTAAATTCCTCCTGAATGTGCATAATGAGGGAGGCAGATTGAGGAGGGTGAGAAACTTGATTCGTTTAGAGATGAATCTACCTAATTCACAATTCCCAAAATGATACACAAACTAAAACACAGTCGTACTTCAGAATTCACAATTGATTTGCAAGCAGTGTATCATTTGACGCCTCCCAGAGAATCTTGGGAATTGTAGTTTGTTATAATTATTTTATTATTATCTATTCAATTTCTGTACTGCCCATCATCCAAGGATGATGGAGCAGTTTACAGTATAAACACAAAAATACACAACACAGTAACAAACAGAAACAGTTAAGAGTGCTGAACTGCAATTCCCAAAGTGGTTTAACAATCAATCTCTCTTCTCAGGGAATTCTGGGAACTGTAGCTCTCAGAGGGAAATAGAGATTTCCTAACAGCAATCAGCACCCTTAACAAACTTCAGTTTCCCATATTCTTTGGGGGGGGGAGCCATGAAAATGAAAGTGGTATAATATCACTCTAAATGTATGCTGAAAGTGTGACCTGGCCTTATTTAAACATATGCTGTGAATGCTATTTCTGTGGTATTCTATGCATGATGGACCATTTGCACATGCAAATGATAAGAGAATGTTGCAATCACACGATGATAAACATACATGTGTGAATCAATTTCAGCTGAGTTCAGGTATGTGTGTTATGTGTGTGCTTATAGCCTCTCCCCAATGTACAGTTTTTGGCTATTGGTTATTGAAGGTGGTGTTGTTAGTTTGTTTTTGTTCCTTCTACACCTTCCTTGCATCTGTAGTTAGAAATTAGGTATCTGGGGTATGTAAACAGCCATTCCTCCAGTTGCCTGCAATGACTAAGAATGATCTCCAAGTAAAGGTGTCTGTGTCTTTTATGGATTTTGATGAAAGGCTCTCATGCTTTTTTGTACATGCATGCTTTGCTAATGGTCACACTGCATCATGGGTTTTGTATTCTTTGGGTTATTTAAACAGATAGGTTGTGCACATGTTCAGCTTGCAACTGTGGAAATGTCTTGCTGTGAAAGATTGAAGTATGATTTTGCCATCAGGCTACAGTTGGTTTGGAGTGAAAGGGTTAACATGTCACAAAATTACAACTTGATGTAAAGGTGAAAATATTGAGAGAACCCCAGGGGCTTGGCGCAGCCTGGTTGAAACATAACAGGAACGCCAATATTTTTGACATGGCATAATGTGTGTTAATGGGATTTGCAAGCAGATCTATTGGAAATGTATTGGATTTTCATATGGGCAGCAGGATATCCAGATTAGGACATAAAAGTGGATTATTATTCTTATTAACCAGCTCAAATTCTTTTGTGGGTTTTGTTTGATTGCTTGTGTCTTGTTTGTGTGCATTTTGGAGGCATTTTGGTGTTCTTGTTTTTCTGTCGCTTCTTCCTTTTTGTCTTTAACTTGATCAAAGCTGATCCTGTAACATAATTTACCTTGAAGAACCATGCAATATATCTGCTTATTGCTGACTGATGAGTGATAGCAGATGTGCTTTGGGAAAAAAAGGTTTCCCATATGGCATCCCAGATGTTTCCTTACTCCTTTGTGGATGAATTATTGTAACTTTCGCAGTGAGGGCAGTGTTAACAGTAAATAATTATATCTTTCAAATGCCAAAAGGAACAGCTCGTTCTGCTAAGGCAGCCAATAGTGAATGTGGCAGGATCTGTTACCTGAACCCCCAGATCTCTTGGTTTGTTGAGTCCTCCTGTATGCACTCCATTTCATGCAAAAGCTTTATTAATCTGGTAATAGCCAACATTGGTTATACTCAGAGTAGACCCATTCACTTCAGTGGATTTACTCTGAGTAGGGCTAATGTTGTTTATCTGATGAGCTGATTCCCTAAATTTATACAGGACTCTGAAGCTGAATAGATCATTCCGTTCTGTCTTGTCTGCTGACCTACTTATGCGCAAGAAGCGCTGAAGGAATCGCCAGAGCTTCTCCCCCTTTTGTTACCTTAGAGAAGCAAACGCCTGCCTCTCACAGATGGGTTTGCCTCTCTTAAAAAACGTGCCGCTCTCAATGGCACCGTGGCATCTCCATAACACATCTCTCAATATCGCCTAATTGTCATCATGGAATCATCGTGCAGAAAACATTCATTATAAAACATAACACAGGCAAAATGCCATTCATTAGCCGGGGCATAAAAATGATAATTACAGTCAGAAGGTTGTGTGTGTGTGTGTGTGTGTGTGTGTGTGTGTGTGTTTTCTGAGGCAGCCCTGGATTGAGGGCTGCGTGCTAATTGCACTGTTTAAGCTTGCAAATTAATGGGAAGCAAAAACACAGTAATCAGCCAAAGGGAAATAGATCAAAATAGTTTAAGTAGGATTTACGGCGGTGGGGTTCATTTCTCTCCTCCATCGCTCCCAACGTGTCGTCTTCTTCTTAGTTTCTGGCTTAATTACATTCAGTTGGAGTTGCAGAAAACCTGAAACTGAGCGGAGGTGATTGTATAATATACGAGCGCGTAATGTATTCCTTGCATCTGCAAGCCGGAGAGGCGGGTAGGAGGGGAAACAGGCTGCCTTTAGAGTGGTACCCAATGGTGAGGCACAGCACTCCTCATCCGCAGGAGAAACTGCAGCATCCTCTCTTGCAGCAGAAGTCCAGCCATTGGCTTCCCTGCGCCCACGTGACCAGCAGAGCTCTGTTTCTACCCCCCCACCCTCTCGTCTTCCATCTGTGTGCGGAGCACTGATAGGCCGGGCTGATGCGCAGGCAATTTATCATCTCGATCTCCCACTGAGTCAGGAAGCTCTCCTGTCACCAGTATTGATTTCAGAGGATGGACTAAATTTCCTAGGATTTCCATTAAGAATTAAGAAAAAAGCTATAAGCACGCAGGGTAGCCAGGCAGACATGGATATGAGATGGCACTGTGAATCCTCTCAGGTAGCTTCTTCTCTCACGGCCGATGCAGACCAGAGGCTAAGCACTGCAGCATGCAGGGTTTAAGAGACTTAGTCGAAAAAACAAAAAAAATAATATGATTATGATGATAATAAAGGAGGAGGAGGAGGGGGGCAAGCATTTGCACCAATTACTTTTTCTTCTTTTTTCTTTTTACCAAAAAAGAAATGTTTTTATTTAAATTAGAAATTGTCTTCTTGGAGATTGCATGCCGTTAAGATACGGAGCTCAAATTTCTGCATGCGATCTGGCTTTTTAAATTTCAGGATCTTCTTCTTTTACGCTCAAGAAACTAGCACTTTAAACCCTGGTGCATTCTGTTCTCTTTAACTGCTGCTTTTCTAAGCCACAGCTTGTGTGTGTGTTTGTGTTCACGCGTGTGTGTGTCTCTTAATTTTTGCTTGTTTGGAAAGGAGGAAGCGAGGAAGCCAACGCGAGCATGAAGAACAGATGCTTTCAATAATTGCTAGGTGGCTTTGCTTTTAATGACCTAGTAATTATTTTGGCTAAAAAAAACCCAGATGCTTAAACCCTGAGTATGCATGCTTTGGGGCACAATTTTGCATGTGTGTGTGTGTGTTTGCTTCTGTTTCTTTACCACTGTTAGCAGAGCATGGATGTCTCTGAATCTGTGTGCATGCCTTGTTTTTCTGCGTACGGAAGAATGACCGTGTTTGACTATTTAATATTTCATGGAACATAATGCAAAAGAGCATTATTTCTTTTTTAAAAAAACAAAAAAACTAATGCTGATATATAAATATATATATATTAAAGGTTAGTGGGATTTGCATGTTCATAACAACAAATGTGTTTTCTTTCCTGTATTTGAGTGGAGGGGGTGACTAACTCTCTGTTTGTTTCTAACATGGAAATGTCAGTAACAAATCTCCAAGGCATCTAATTTAAAGTCTTTCCATTTTTTTCAGGATTATTCATTTCTATGATTTTATTTTGTGTGTGTGTGTGAAATACAGGCATCAGTTGTGTGCATAAATCGTATTTGTGTGTGAACGTACGTGTGTGTGGACCCCCTGTAGAACTAGAGACACCCCTTCACAGTCCTTATTCACAACAACAAGAGTGAAAGGGTCTTCACATTATCTACAGCTTGTGTGTTACCACAGGAGTGATGGGAGTCCCATTAGCCAAGGAGACAGGCATACAACAGGGTGTAAGACAATAGATTTATTGGGAGGGAAGGGGAGCGAAACAAAGGCTTAACATAAAGAGAGTAATTGGCAGGTTTTCTTCTAAAATCTCTTGTTATTAGAGTCCAGGGCAGAGGGATTTATAATTACCCTACCCCCCCCCCCAAAAAAAAAAAACCATAATAACAATACACTTCATTAACAAGTATTATTCTGTATTTGCCCAGATTCATATATCAGCAGTTGTTAATCTGCCAGCATGCTGGCAGATTTGTGTTGTTTGATTTTTATTTGTTTGTTTTGATTTCTTTCTATTTTTCTGGGTCGGAGGGAGAGTTTACTTTAGATATCAAAGTTTGTGCAAAGTGTTTTTTTTTCTTTCTGGAATTGCATCTGAGCTCTGTTCATCTTTGTGACTTGAGCAGTCAGAAAGCAGAGGTGTTTCCTGTCTCGGATCAGTTAATTGTGAGGTTGTGTTTTCCGAGGGCAGTCTTGATGGGGTCGGGGTTTTTGGGAGGACAGGGCATGGTGTGCTGCGGAAACTGCGAAACATTATCAACATTTCTGTTATTACTGTTGCTGTTGTATTATATAGGGTCTGTTAACAAATCTGATTCAAGGGGTGGGCTCTAGCGATTATCAGCAGAGATAAATGCTAGACGAGGTTGAATGAAATAGCTCTTACCTTGGAAAACCTCAGCCTCTGCTTGGTTTCAGCCTGAGAATGCTACACCAGAAATTTTAACATTCCCAGCTCAGTCTTCCCAACAGCTGTTCACACTCATCTCTTGGGAACCATAGATAATTTGGCATGGCTAACAGCCTTTGCCAGAAGAGGCTAAGGGGTTGAGGTTCCATGGAAATCGAATTGCCTTCCTTCCCCACAACCCTTGCTGGTGTAACATGCAGTTAATTGGCAGGGCACTCTGAAGAACTGTACAAAATTCTCCCCCACATTTGCAAGCGCGATGGCAGCAGAAGACACCCAGATGGCTCCCAATTCAGCTTGAACACTCTCTTAATTGTTATCTCCCAAGATGTTTGGGAGCTTTTGTGAGTTCTCTGGGCCTGTTTTTGTACAGGTCACCAAAATCAAGTGGCAACACTTTTTGTGCAGAAGAAGCGACAGGTTTAAGGGGCCCTGGGCAGGATAGCCCCTGGAGAGCAGGGACTGCACCACTCTGATCCCTTCTCCTCCCCCCTCCACTCAACTTATTTTAAATTTTTATATATTTACATCTGGGGTGGCGTACACTGCTCAGATACTGCAGAGGTTGTTCTCTCAGATGTGTCAGAAGCTTTAAAGCATACCGCCAGACAGTGGGCCAGTTTTATTGATTGCCAGTCCATTCTACTCAGAAGTAATCCCTCCTTGAATTCAGGGTGGCTTACTCTCAAGAAAGTGGGCACAGGACAGCTCTCAACAAATCTGGCCTTCACACATTATGCAGCGCCAAATCTAGGTTTGCTGCCAGGCTGCGCAACAGAGAACTGTAGCCGATCAGTGATCCGGCAACACTCTGTGGGATGCTCTCCTCAGAGATGCCCGCTGGGCCCTTGCCTTGTATATTAGTTAAGATGCTTGGCAAGGAATTTTGTTTTCTCAAGAAAGCCTTCCGTTGGCATGGTGCTGTTCTTTGCGACTTCGATATTTAACAGTGGTGCATCTGTTCTTCAACCGTCAGTGTCTTTTAATCCAATTGTCTTTGCTGCTTTTCATTTTGTATTATTATTATTATTATTATTATTATTATTATTATTATTATTATTAAAAAGGGATCCATGCTTTTATTGGCTTTGTGCCATAGGTCTCTTTCGGTTTGTTTTGATAAAGAAAAGTGGGCTTTGAGTTATTTAGATAACTAAATGGAGATTCAGCTGGCACCTTTATTGTACACCTTTAGGCGTCAGGCAGAAATGTTCCTGTTCCACCAGGCCTTTGGCTGATTAACAACTGAAACCTTTAAAATGTGTTTGTGGGAGGGGTGGGGGGGAAGTTACTGCTTTGTTTTTGTTTTTAATATGTATGTTTTGATTTTATCTTGCATTTTTATGTTGTGAACCGCCCTGAGATCTACGGATGAAGTGCGGTATACAAATTTAATAAATAATAATAATAATAATAATAATAATAATAATAATAAATGAATGCACTTCTTTGCCACCTGTACTCTTTTTTGTTCTTAGGTGTATGCTTGAGTGCTCAGTTACAATTTAAAAGATGTGAGGTAGCTCATCTCCAGATGAGTAAGAGTCAAAGAATGCCTTATTTTAATGAGGGATCACATTTAAGGTATCTATCTGCTCCAAGTAGCAATTGGAGAGGATCAGGATTGGGGCCACAGCTACTGGGTTCAACCCTCCACTGCCAACACTGTTCCACAGAAGCAGTCATGATCTACTTTGTTGTTGTTGTTTAGTCGTCTTAGTCATGTTCGACTCTCAGTGACCCCATGAACCAGAGCAGGCCTTGGAAACTCTCACTTTCTTCTCAAAGCTTCTCCTTTTTGATGTCTCTCGGCTATGACCTGTCCGTCTTGGGTGGCCCTGCACAGCATAGCTCATGGCTTCTTGGAGTTAGTCAAGCCCCTTCACCATGACAAGGCAGTGATCCATGAAGGGGCATGATCTACTAAACCCCCCAAAAGCTTCTCTCCTGGAGCAAATAGCTGCTTCCAGAGAGATGATTGTCATCAGGACCACAGTGAAGAAGGATGAATGCCCCACTCCCATATTCCTGATCCAGATCCTGCCCCTCCCTTGACTTTTATTTTATTTTTTTTTAAAAAAGGAAGGCAAGAAACAGGCATGCTAAAATGTGACTGCATTGTAATGTGTAGTTTAGCTCTGAGAAGTTTATAGCCCATATTTGTCCCTTATTGGTCCATTGCATGAGATCAAAGTGAGTGATATCATCTGCTGTGGGGCTGCATTGTACAAGTGTGAAATTTAGTGCTGGGATGTGACGTCCAACATCCTACGTTTACAAGTTTCTAGTCCTTTTGACTGCAAAGGGTGTGGCCAGTCTCAGAAGCCAGGGGCTCAGAAGTAGGGGCTGAACAGCGATTGCTTATACTTCCCTCTCATTATTGTACAATATGGCATTTAATAGATGTTTTATATGAGGATACTCTGCTGTGAGTGTGCCTTGATTTCATCCCATTATACTAATAATAAAATAATAGATTTCCGGGCACTTCATGGTGTGCTTTGAAATAAGATTATGGGCCTCTGTTGTATTGACTTTGCTGCACTTCCTCTGCTTTTTAATTTCCCAGACAAATGAGTAAGGATTGTGTCTTTTCTTGGATCATGGTCTACTGTTTTCTAAGCACTTGGTTAGTTTCATGTGGTTGATGTGTAGAGTACGTAGGGTCTTGGTAGACCTGGCCTCTTCCAAGGCTCCTTGTGTTTCCAGAGTATTATCAAACTCATTTTGATCCTGAGGATCTGTTGCAGCCATGGTAGATATACTCCTTTGTCTTGCCTCTTTCTGAAGCTGATGCAGAGTTTGTGCAAAGTTCTCCATTTTCTGGAATAGTACAACTCTAAATGACTTCTTACATTTTAGGGCAGTGAGGATGTCTATAAATTTTTGGTAAAGGTAAAGGGACCCCTGACCATTAGGTCCAGTTGTGGACGACTCTGGGGTTGCGGCACTCATCTCGCTTTATTGGCCGAGGGAGCTGGCGTACAGCTTCCGGGTCATGTGGCCAGCATGACTAAGCCACTTCTGGCAAACCAGAGCAGTGCACGGAAACGCCATTTATCTTCCTGCCAGAGCAGTACCTATTTATCTACTTGCACTTTGACGTGCTTTCGAACTGCTAGATTGGCAGGAGCAGGGACCGAGCAACGGGAGCTCACCCCATTGCGGGGATTCGAACCGCCGACCTTCTGATCGGCAAGCCCTAGGCTCTGTGGTTTAACCCACAGTGCCACCCGTGTACCCAATTGTTGGTAAACTCAACCAAATTTCCCGTTCCCCACCCACCTACCTGTCATGGTCTCCCATTGGCCTGATTCATGTCCTTAAAAAAAAGTTGTTGAAGTGGTTGTAGCAGAAAATAACTTATCAGTGGCTTATCTGTGTTTCCCCCATAATGAGTGTAGCTTGAGGTAACGAGTGGATTGGTCTTTTTATAAGAAAATCTCCATGCCTCCCCCACTACCTTCCTAGGTGTTGGTGTTGTTGCTGCTGTTGAATCCTTCTGTATGACTGATACGTTGGTTAAGCCATTTAACTTCAATGCATTTTCCATGGAAAGACTCAGTTCCATGGACCCCATTTCTGGCAGCAACATGTTGCTCATGCAACACATGAGATATGCATTGCCTATGTGTGATCAAGCATTCTGCTTTTCCAAGGTGTCCAGTCACACAGACTAAATCTGTGCACGTCCAAGAACCAGAGTCAGGATGGCACAGCCTTTCTGTGATTTCTGAAAGGGAGAAAGTACACCGTTTTCTGCTGCCACACACACACAAGGAGCCAGGACTGGCGCAGCCATTGGGTGAGGTGAGGCCACCACCTCAGGTGAAGGAAGCCCCTGAGACGGTGTCCCCATGGGTGCTGCCTCTGCTGCCAGCATAGAAGCAGTGCCAATATTGGGCGAGTTCTCGCTGATTTTTGGCAAGATCTCACCAAAAGCCATGTGAGATCTTGCAGAGCGTTTGAGATCTTGCTGGAAATTGGCTCGATCTCACCCACAATTGAGGCCAGTTCCACTTCTCCACCAGCATTGGGTTGGTAGGACTGGCAGAGGTAGCAGAATGGTAAGGTAAAGGTAAAGGGACCCCTGACCATTAGGTTCAGTCGTGGCCGACACTGGGGTTGTGGCGCTCATCTCGCTTTATTGGCCAAGGGAGCCGGCGTACAACTTCCGGGTCATGTGGCCAGCATGACTAAGCCACTTCTGGTGAACCAGAGCAGCGCACGGAAACGCTGTTTACCTTCCCGCCGGAGCGGTACCTATTTATCTGCTTGAACTTTGACGTGCTTTCGAACTGCTAGGTGGACAGGAGCATGGGCCGAGCAACGGGAGCTCACCCCGTTGCGGGGATTCTAACCGCCGACCTTCTGATCGGCAAGCCCTAGGCTCTGTGGTTAAACCCACAGCGCCATCCGCATTCCAAGCCAGCAGAATGGTAGGGCAGCACATTTCACTTCAAACAGTGAAACAGGGCATGCTGCCCTTGCAAGGAGCTCAGGTAAATCTGATGTATTGTATGAGAAGGAGACCTAATTCACAGCTGTTGACCTTAATCTTAACCCAATTCACCAGGTCTTAATGGTCAAGTGGATCAGGTTGAAGTTACACTAAGTAGCTATTATTATTTTCTGACATGATGTTCCTTCTTCTGAATGCTCCAGCATATGGCTACATCGTTGTTCTGCATTTCCTGGCTCAGCCCACATTTTTTAAAAAGAGACTGTGCTTTTAAACTATTTTCATATTTGTTGTCTCTTTTTCTGAAGTGCCGTGTATGTCTAGGCCAAGAATTGCCTTTCAAAGGAAACCAAACAGTAAATCAAATACAACCAATTTGGTTAGAATGCACCCTGTAAGGAACCACCTTTAGCTGTCTTCTCTTAATGGGTCTGCAAAATCTTATAATGATCCATTGAGATTTGGATCTGAAATGTACTATTGACATAGTCCTACCAAGGGATAATTTTTTTTAAAATAAACCGTTTAAAATCCATCTGCACTTCTTATAAGTGCTTGTATTAATATATATATTTAAAAACCTTAAAACCTGCTGACCAGTTCATTGGGGGCACCGCCTTAATCACTCAAAATGTTTTAGATTGATTATTCTGACATTAATCAAATAGTCGCTGAACCACGTACTAAATCTTCTCTCTCTCTCTGAGCTTCGAGTAGTGCGTATGGATGTGCATACTGTAAAAGCAGGCTCCATGGAAACAAAAGAAAATGGAGCGTTGCCTGCATGCGTGAGTTAAAACAGGTCAGAAGTGCATGTGCTTATTGTTATAATCACACTTTTTCCATACCTGTTTTAGCACATAGATAATATTCCAATCCCATTATTTTCAGTGGGGTTCATGTGCACCCAGCTAAGAAAGCAAATAGCTTTTTTTTTTTTTTTTGAGTGAGAGAGAGAAAATTGTTCTTGAAGAAAGGCCATTTTTAATTAAAACTGCCCCCCAACCAGTGTCCATTTCAGAAAAGAAATAGGTGTTTGCAGTTAACTAAGATATTTGGTAGGCAGGGAATGACCTGAACAAGATTGGATTGTTTCAGGGTGAGCACCCTCAGTGTGCATGAGAAATTCCAGCTTGCTGATTCCACCTGTTGGAAGGTCGGCTTCCTACTTTCTTACCCAAGCACTTTGGAATCTAATCCTCTTCCTTCTGGCTGAAAAGAGCTACCAAGTATTTTGTTTCTCCTCAACCTGTAGGGTGGTCATGTGTCCTACTTTACAGAGGACGGTCATCCATTTGAAGGGAGGATAAAGCTATCCATGGCAGCTGTAGCTCCAGTGATCCTCCTAATTCTAGTGTGAAAGGCAGTACAGTGGTAGCTTGGGTTAAGTACTTAATTCATTCCGGAGGTCCGTTCTTAACCTGAAACTGTTCTTAACCTGAAGCACCACTTTAGCTAATGGGGCCTCCTGCTGCCGCCGGAGCACGATTTCTGTTCTCATCCTGAAGCAAAGTTCTTAACCCGGGGTACTATTTCTGGGTTAGCGGAGTCTGTAACCTGAAGCTTTTGTAACCTGAAGCATATGTTACCCGAGGTACCATTGTATGGGAATTGTAAGTGGAAAGAGTGCTTCTGCTCTCAGGTCCTGCTTCTTAGCTCCTCATAGGTTGGCCATTCTGAGGATGTCGGCTTAGATGGGCCTTTGGTTTGATCCAGAAAGGTTCTTCTTAGGTTCTTCATGGAGTCGTCTGTTTGAAGGCCTGCCCTGTCCAAGCCCAGTTTAAAGATTTGTTGTTGTTGTTTAGTCGTTTAGTCGTGTCCGACTCTTCGTGACCCCATGGACCAGAGCACGCCAGGAACTCCTGTCTTCCACTGCCTCCCGCAGTTTGGTCAGGCTCATGTTTGTAGCTTCAAGAACACTGTCCAACCATCTCGTCCTCTGGCGCCCCCTTCTCCTTGTGCCCTCCATCTTTCCCAACATCAGGGTCTTTTCCAGGGAGTCTTCTCTTCTCATGAGGTGGCCAAAGTATTGGAGCCTCAACTTCACGTTTAAAGATAAAGACCGCTAAGAAGGGAGAGCAGCAAGGAGCCTTGATGTTGCCCATCAACAGTTAGGCTCTGAACAGAGCAGGCACACCGGGTGCAAGGCTGAGATATATCCTCTTTCTGCTACAGTCATTGTTTCTGAAGTGTTAGCATATGCAACATTTCATGCAGATCTGTGTCCTTTGGTGACGTTGCCTCCTTTTTGACAGTGCATAATTGGCTACTCTATATCCCCAACCCAACCCTTTCAGTGGTGTCCAAACTTTTTTCAAAGAGGGCCAGATCTGATGAAGTGAAGGGCTGTGCGGGCTGACCAAAGAGCCGACCAAAATTGTTGAACTTTTTTTAGGATTGAAGTTCTTGAGGTTTTTTTAGGATTTTACCCCAGGAAATAAACTGCAGCCCAAATTAGGCCCCCGGAACGGACTTTGGACATGCCTGCCTTATGTAGCTTTGTGCAGAGAAAGGAGCTTGGAGTCTGGATTTAGAGAGAGGCTGGCTGAAATTCCTTACCTGCATAGGAAACTACCTAATGCCAAGTCAGACCATTGGTCCATCTAGTTCAGTATTGTCTACACTGATGCACAGTGGCTCTCAGAAAGGGTTCCATCCCAGTCTGGTGCTAGTGGCTCAGTGGTAGAGCATCTGCTTTGCATTCAGAAGGTCCCAAGTTCAATCCCTGGCATTTCCAGGTAGAGTTGCAAATGTCCCAGGTCTGTAAGCAAGGAGAACCCCTACTTGGAGACACAGTGGTACCTTGGTTTACAAACTTAATCTGTTCCAGAAGTCCATTCTTAAATCAAAGCGTTCTTAAACCAAGGTGTGCTTTCCCATAGCAGCAGGGGACTCAATTTACAAATGGAACACACTCAACAGGAAGCAGAACATGTTCTGCTTCCAAGGCAAAGTTCACAAACCAAAACACCTACTTCCGGGTTTGCAGCGTTCTATTTCCAAGGTGTTCATAAACTATGCTGTTCTTAAACCAAGGTACCACTGTACTGGAGATTGGACCTTCTGCCTGCAATGCATGTAGCCAAGCATGAACCAAGGCTAAGATTGGGTAAATACCGTATTTTTCTGTGTATAAGACTAGGTTTTTAAACCAGAAAATTAGGTTTGAAATTGGGGCTCGTCTTATACACGGGTAGTGTTGAGGGGTGTTTTCTTAATTTGGAGTCCCCCAAAATAGGGGGCATCTTATACATGGGGGCGTCTTATACACGGAAAAATATGGTATATCAATTTCTTTCTCATTTTCTCCAACCTTCAGTTCTCCATATTAGTTCACAATTTTAAAAAAGGTCACCCTGAGATTTCCCCCCACATTTTCAATCACCTTTTTTGTATACAATTCAGCCCAATATATGCATATTATTGTAATGTAATAGACTTTTTGTTTTTTATTTTCACTACTTACATTTTTGTGGACACTTTCCTCTAATATAGGCATTTTTGCATATTTTTGGATAACTGCATCACAAAATTTGGCGAAGTGCACATTTGCAAGGATGGCTGTTTCCAAGGGTAGCGGTTTCTGGGAGTGCAAGTTATGTATTTTCACACTGAAATGCACAGAACTGAATTATCCTCCATCCCTAGCCAAGGCTGCCCTTCATTAGGACCTTTGACCTACCATTGACTCCCATACCATCCTCAGACTGCTCTGCCTATATCAACTCATGCCTGCTCCCCCTCCCATCACACGATTCAAGTCCTGAATAGCAACATGGGTAGCAGCTTGCTCTTCCAAGTCGAACATACAGCTTCTAATTGAACAGAAGATGTCCATCTGCCCTGAAGCACCTGGGGCACTCAGTCGCAACTGCGTCTGTTGAGCTCTTAAATGCTAGCCCTGATATATTTGTGTGCATTTCTGTGCCTACTGATGCAGTCACTGGGCTCCAAGAATAACTTAATGCGTAGCACAAGGTCAGAATTTTGCCTTTAGGATCTCTCTCTATCTCTCCGTGTTGTCTGAGCATCATTGGGATCTAAGGGGTAGTTATTTCAGAGTCGTTCTGCTGATATAAGAAGGGGACTGTGTAGTGTCCTGGCCTTGCAGTGTGTTCAGTTTCTGTCCATAAATAACAACCTAGTCAACTCCTTGTCTCATTTTTTCATCCCTTCCTAAGCTGGAAGGCTAAGTTCTGAAATATGGGGCCTCCTGTACTTTGGGGAGGAGGGTGGCTCCCAGGGCAGTTTAGGAGAAGAATCTGAAGTTGCATGAAGAGAGGAGGCTCCCATCTTCAGAACTTTGCTCTCCAAGTCCTGGAGGGCTGGAAGAAGAGGAAGATAGCCTTGTGTAGAGGGGTGCTGGATTAGCAAAATGCCTCCACTTTCCTCGCATCAAGCTCTGGGGCCAGGACGGCCTCTGTTCAAATTTGGGATGCTTGAGGAATCCAATCTGTGTACATTTCGAAAGGAAAATGACCTGACCAGTGGCTAATGGGCAGATCCAAATGGGGTCACCCATTAAATTGGATTTGCCACCTCTTCAGTTATTGCCACGCAGTTCTTGGCTCACACAATGCATCAGAATGCATTTGACGTGCGCATTTGGAGAGAAAACGAGCACAGAAATGCATATGTCGTGAGAAAATGTTGGACACAAAATTTGCGTGGAATTCGTTTCTCTTTTTAATTGTAGACAAATGCAGAAACAGGAAGTAACAGGTTTGTGAGTGAACATGTGCAAAAGTAAGACTGATTCATTCATTCATAGTACAAATCTTTGCTCAGCCACAAAGTTAATCAAGGGTAGAGACATGGGTTTTATTTTTAAGAAGAATTGAAGGTGGTAGGAAAGGGGGATTGTGTATTCAGTTGAGAATTTAGCTCCCTCTTCTTTTATAATATCCATTTCTGAGTCTTTTAAAGTGATATACACTGCATATGTATTGCCTGTAGATTTATTGAGAGGCATGTGATTTTTGTATCAATGACTGAGCATGACCCGTTTAGGCAAGGCAATGAACCTGTGGCCCTCCTAAAGTTGCTGGGCTACAGATCCCATCATCCCTTACCACTGTCCATGATGGGTAGGGATGATGGGCATTATAGTCCAACAACAGCATCTACAAAACCCACAAGTAGCTCACTCCTGCTGTACAGGTTGTGCTCAGATATAGATGCCCAGCTACAAAATTTGCACACCTCTCACCAAGACAGCACACGTGTATGATGCGGTGCATGTCAATTTCAGATACTGAGAAGTGGGTGTGACCTGAAAGAGGGTCAACCCTTGATTCTCCTTTATTCGTATGCCTTTTATCCCAGGAAAAGAGATTTTCATTCTCATTTATTTTGAGCGGAAACAGTGATTTCATTGGGGGAAATAATTTTAGAGCACAATAAGAGCATAGGACTTGCCGATCAGAAGGTTCGAATTCCCATGACGGGGTGAGCTCCCATTGCTCGGTCCCTGCTCCTGCCCACCTAGCAGTTCAAAAGTATGTCAAAGTGCAAGTAGATAAATAGGCACTGCTCCGGTGAGAAGGTAAACGGCATTTCCGTGCGCTGCGCTGGTTCGCCAGAAGCGGCTTACTCATGCTGGCCACATGACCTGGAAGCTGTACACCGTCTCCCTCAGCCAATAAAGCAAGATGAGCGCCACAACCCCAGAGTCAGCCACAACTGGACCTAATGGTCAGGGATCCCTTTACCTTTTAAGGTCTTGCTGGATCAGACCAAAGCCCTGTCTGGTCCAACATTCTGTTTCTCAGAGTGGCTAGCCAGATGTCTGTGGGAAGACCACAAACAGGGCATGAAACAGCAACTCTCTGCTGTTGGTAGTTCCATAGCAACTGGTGTTCGAGACCCTGTCCCAGCTGGAAGGTTACAGGCTCTGCCAAACAGTTCCCTTCCAGTGTGCTTTCAAACAGTGCCCACACTGGCAAAATGATTCCAGTGGAAATGGCAGACAAACACATTCCAAAGCTTGTGGGATTTTCTTAGAGAAGATGTTCCCACACAATTTCCAAATTACAGCAGAGAGGAGTTGATCAGAAGAAATAAAATGAATGGTGCTTGGTAGCCATCTAACAGAGTCCAGAATTGGCTGACAATTCAGAGTAAAGTTTTGTTGAAATTCTAGTTCAAAGCCAGGAAAGCTAAAATAACATGCCTCATTAGAAAGGGTGAACAAAGATGTGATCCTGCTATTTAAGTCCATCATTTCGCCTCTCAAGGGGAGTTAAATAAATTTTAGAAGAGGGAGGGATTTGGGCGGGGCGGTCATTTGCTCAGTTTTCCAAATGGGCTGTGAGACTCTTTTGCTAAGTGTGGACATGAAATGAGAGACAGTGTCAGACCCTTTCTTACAGAAGATATTCTTTTATTTGTGTGATTATACACTCTGTCACTTGAGAAATGGAACCCGGGAGGTAACCAAAGCATTTCAGGTTTTCTCTCTGGAACAAAACAAAACAAAATTCCCATCCAGTATATTTGAATGACTTTATGTCCTTGTTTTCGAGGTTACCAGCATGAGTTTGACCAAACTGCGGAAGGCAGTGGAGGACAGAGGTGCCTGGCATTCTCTGGTCCATGGGGTCACGAAGAGTCGGACACGACTAAACGACTAAACAACAACAACATGTCCTTGTAAGATGATTCCATTTTACAAGGCCACAAATATGGGCTGTTCCACCCTGAAGACTCTTCCTATATTCCTTGGTGATTCATGAGGCATAAATGCTTTGACTTGTATTACCCTTTCATACTCCCCTCCCCCCCAAAAAAAACCAAACTGAGCCAAGCCATAAAAGGTTGATCTACTTGGTGTGTGAATGTGCTTCTGCCTCTCTTATCTGTTGATTCCACCCTCCATTTGTTGAGTTACTCTGGCCATAGTTTGATATGATATCCAAACTGGGCGAGGTGTGGTCAATGCTAGCCTCCAAACCATGGTTTAAAACCATAGTTTAAAGTTGAGTTGCAAACCACAGTTTAGAAGTTAGTGCTAACCATAGGTGCCTCATTTGAGCATCATGATAAACTATGGTTAGACGAACCAGGGAATACAGTAAGAAACCAATGTTTGGCAAGATGAGCAAGCCTATTTCTGGTCCTCTGGGTGGTTTGGAGGATTCTCCTAATTGAGCTGTGGAATCATACAAGTGGAGAAGAGCAGTGTGTTCAAAACCTGCATCTTTGGAATTGCAGTATATTTCTCTGATGATCTGGAAAGCTCAGTTGAGTGGTCTTGTCACTATGAAGAACTGGACTCTCTCCAAGGTTAGGCAAGAATCCATGTAAGCCTTTTTTCTTCCCTTTGTCAGAAACTGATAAAGTGTTCATGAGTGTAGGCAGCTCAGTAAAACGAAAGAAGCAATGGGTTTGATCCTGTGACACATGTGTAGATTTTATCCAGTGGAATCAATGTGACTTAAGGTAGTCAAGGCTCTGCTTTAACTATGGCTTTAACTATGCAATTGTAACCCCAACTTGTCTGCAAGTAAGCCTCAATGAATTCAGTAGGACTTACTTCTGAATTAGATATGATTGGGATTCCAAGGTTATTCCTACTCAGAGTTGACACACTGAAATTCTTATTATTTTTTATTATATATATCTATATTGGTCATTTTGGGTGTGTTTTTTTAAAAAACCCTCAACGCAACTTACATTAAAAACAAAGATGAAAACAGCCTAAGATACACAAGTAATAGAAAACTAGATCCAACTCTGTCCTGGCCCACTAAAAAGTAAGAAGAGAATAATAATAATAATAATTATTATTATTATTATTATTATTATTATTATTATTTATTATTTGTACCCCGCCCATCTGGCTGGGTTTCCCCAGCCACTCTGGGCGGCTTCCAAAGAGAACAAAAATACACTAGAATATCACACATTAAAAACTTCCCTGAACAGGACTGCCTTAAGATGTCTTCTGAATGTCAGGTAGTTGTTTATCGCTTTGACATCTGATGGGAGGGCGTTCCACAGGGTGTGCGCCACTACCGAGAAGGCCCTCTGCCTGGTTCCCTGTAGCTTTGCTTCTTGCAATGAGGGAACCACCAGAAGGCCCTCGGCGCTGGACCTCAGCGTCCGGGCAGAACAATGGGGGTGGAGACGCTCCTTCAGGTATACTGGGCCGAGGTCGTTTAGGTCCAAAGGCCTGGAGGAATGAACATGTTTTTACCTGATGGGTGAAAACAGATAGCAATAGCATCAGGTGTGCCTCCTGGGGGAGAGTACCCCATAGCTGGTTGTGGCATCCCTGAGAAAGCCCCTTTTTGTGTCATCATCCTCCATGCCTCCCTCAGAAAGGTCACACAGAGAAGGGCCTCAGATCAATAATGCAGGGTCTGGGTTGGTTCGTGTGGGAGAGGCATGACTAACATTGGTTCATTAATTTCAGCAGGTCTCCTCTAAGTTAAACTGAGTTGGTTGCAACACTGTGGAGCTAACCCACCTCATCAGCCTCTGGAGCGCCACTGCTAGTCAATGAGAACCATGTTGTGCTAGATGAGCTGTTGGTCTGCCTCTGTGTAAGGCAGCTTCCTAGGAATGGTCTTTCTCCGCATTGCTACTTGTTGTTGTTTAGTCGTTTAGTCGTGTCCGACTCTTCGTGACCCCATGGACCAGAGCACGCCAGGCACTCCTGTCTTCCACTGCCACCCGCAGTTTGGTCAAACTCATGCTGGCAGCTTCGAGAACACTGTCCAACCATCTCGTCCTCTGTCGTCCCCTTCTTCTTGTGCCCTCCATCTTTCCCAACATCAGGGTCTTTTCCAGGGAGTCTTCTCTTCTCATGAGGTAGCCAAAGTATTGGAGCCTCAGCTTCACGATCTGTCCTTCCAGTGACCACTCAGGGCTGATTTCCTTAAGAATGGATGCGTTTGATCTTCTTGCAGTCCATGGGACTCCTCCAGCACCATAATTCAAAAGCATCAATTCTTCGGTGATCAGCCTTCTTTATGGTCCAGCTCTCACTTCCATACATCACTACTGGGAAAACCATAGTTTTAACTATACGGACCTTTGTTGGCAAGGTGATGTCTCTGCTTTTTAAGATTCTGTCTAGGTTTGCCATCACCTTTCTCCCAAGAGCAGGCGTCTTTTAATTTTGTGACTGTTGTCACCATCTGCAGTGATCGCATTGCTACTACATAGGTTTAAACAATTCTTCAAATTGAAGATAAAGCAGTCATTATGGAAGATCCCTCTAAAATTTTCAAGATTCTGCCAAAGCAGTACTCATGACTCTTTGTGTGATTGGGTCATTTGACTGTAAAATGGCATTAGGGATGCTCTCTGTACTGGTTTGTTTCTTGGATTTTAGTTGCATATGGATTTTATATCTTAGTTTGTTTTAAACTGATTAATTGTACAATTGCCCGGATAACTTACACTATGGGGTGACTAATAGAGAAATTAGGAATGCTCTGAAACTGGGGTGTGGGGAGTGGGGAGATGAGCAACCTTCTTGTAACACCATTACGTCTTTATCTTCTGTCTGGTAATGTAATCAACACAATAACCCTTACCTTGAATATTACATGGGCATCAGTGTTAATATCCTTGTGCACCCCTTTCACTTTTCACACCACAACAGGTCAGAAAAACGCATGAGTTGCCAAAGGTCATCTAGATTCCATGGCTATTTTTTTTTTTTTGTCCTTTTCTGCTGTGAACTGCCCTGTGATTTCTGGACGAAGGGTGGTGTTCAAATAAAATAAATATACTTGCTAACTGGTGAATTCCTCAGACTTGTCCTGAGCTGGCTTGGTTTTTTCACTTCTTCTTTAATTCAGAGCCTTCAGACTGAACTCCAAAACATTGCGCCCTTTGTATGTGGACATTAGTTTATCCGTACCAGTGAATTAATAATTCACTTCTCTCGAGTCGTGAATTTGTAATTTATTGATCGTAACTTCTCAAACCGTAGCCTAGCTAATGAGGTTTCCTCGTGTCACAGCTTTTGTTTGTAAATGTGCAGCTGGCTTAACTGGGTGCCGGGAAGTGTGTCATTTCAAAAGAGGTTTTACAAATTAGGGAAGTGTGCTCTGAAAAATGGATGAGCCTGTAATATTTTTGGTGACCTTAAAAAAGTGTCCTTTGGGCAGCTACACTCAAAGAGGTGTGAAATGGAGAGAGACATGCTTTCATGCTGCAGACGATGGTGTTGTGCATCTTATTCTTCTTTAGATTGTGTTTTTACAATACCCCGTGGGATAGGTGAAGTGGAAAGAGTGGCTATCCCAAAGTCACCTAGTGAGGTTCATGACTGAGTGGGCATTTGAACCCTGATCTCCCAAGTCCTAGTCTAACACTCTAATCACTACATCAAACTAACCCATAGAAGCACTTCATGCATATGTAGAACTTCTGCCAGTTCCATGCAATGTCCGTTCTGCCTTCGTAAGGAGTCAGTCTTCAGTGTGGCACCAAGTCTACTCTGGACTTCCCTGCCAAGCACCAGAGTAGACCTGTTTAAATTAATGGACTTGCATTTTTCAGTTGGAGCTCAGCTCTAGCACCTCTCAGGTAGGCACCATTGTCATTCTAAGAGAACAAGGGAGAAGTTCATGGTGAGCTCCGGCACCTCTTCTTCTAGAAAAATAGCACTGGTCACATCCATTCATTTTTATGGGTCTACACTGAGTAGAACCTAGTTGCCTGCAACCCACTGGATGCAGAAGCGGAGTTAGATTTACAAAAAGATGCCCCCTTTTGTTTTTAAAGCTGTTTCTGCTCTGCAAAAGGTAGGATTAAGGAAACTAGCTGGTTGACGTTGGAAACTTTGGGAGGTTCTGATGTTGTTGTTTTTCCATCCGCTCCCAGAAGTGGTGCAAGAGATGATTATGAAATACGGTTCGCTTTCCCCCATAGCAGCAGCACATAAGGGAATACAAGCAGGTGCGGGTGTGCAGTTATTTGTACTGGTTAGTGGAGAAATGACAGGCGGTCTCTAGGAGGTATTCAATAGCTGGGTCTGTTGCTAGCAACTGCCAAGCTCCGCAAGAGAATGAAGGGAGAATACTAGGCAACTGGCTCTAGCTAACGCTTGTTTTGCACCGAACATCTGCCACCTTCTGTCGGTCCATTA
Source organism: Podarcis raffonei (assembly GCF_027172205.1). NCBI lineage: Eukaryota > Metazoa > Chordata > Lepidosauria > Squamata > Lacertidae > Podarcis > Podarcis raffonei. Next base: position 110,134,549 of record NC_070604.1, on the reverse strand, counting down.
AGAGAACCCATCTAGAAACCCAGTGTGTTTTATTGTCAGGAAACATGCAGAACCTGACATGGGGAGGGAGGCTGCAGTAGCGGCTGGTGTGGTGAGAAAGAGCTGCAGAGCCACCGCCCATTGCTGATGTCATCGCATCTTACCTGGGCAGGATTGAGGCAGGGCGGTTGCAAGTTCAGGGCTGCATGGATGCACTGGCAGAGCCAATCCATTTCTTCTGTTGCTGCTCCTTTTCTTACCACCACCAATCCTATCCAGGCAAGCTGCAGCAACACCAGTGATGGAAAGGTGGCTTCACAGCTCTTCTGTCCTGGACTAGCTGCTTGTTGTTGTTTAGTCATGTCCGACTCTTCGTGACCCCATGGACCAGAGCACGCCAGGCACTCCTGTCTTCCACTGCCTCCCGCAGTTTGGTCAAACTCTTGCTGGTAGCTTCGAGAACACTGTCCAACCATCTCGTCCTCTGTCGTCCCTTTCTCCTTGTGCCCTCCATCTTTCCCAACATCAGGGTGTTTTCCAGGGAGTCTTCTCTTCTCATGTGGTGGCCAAAGTATTGGAGTCTCAGCTTCATGATCTGTCCTACCAGTGAGCACTCAGGGCTGATTTCCTTCAGAATGGATAGGTTTGATCTTCTTGTGGTCCATGGGACTCTCAAGAGTCTCCTCCAACATCATAATTCAAAAGCATCAATTCTTCGGAGATCAGCCTTCTTTATGGTCCTTTATGGTTACTGATACTCCACCCCTTTTTGGTATATGACCCCTGGTATTCTGACCCTCAGAGAATTTGATGGCAGGAACTACCAGAGTTTACTATTTCAATCTGAGCTATCCACTTGACCGGCCCAGGCAGGTAAAACCTTGCCGACCCCTCCTGTAGAGAGTCACAAAGTGGGAAATGTGCTGGCTTTTTTAAAGCCTTTTGTGTCACAGTGTCACAAAGAATGAGCCCACAGCTGTTGTGGGATGGTCGTCACAGAAGGGATGTCCCATAGAAGTGCCCCAGTCCCTCCATTCATTAGGGATGGTAAACCCATGGATCACCAGGTGTCAGTGGACTCCCGTTCCCATCAGACACAGCTGGAATGGCCTGTTGTCAGTGATGATGGCAGTTGTAATCCGGCAACTTTTGGAGGGCCACAGGTGGTTTTCCCAGCCATACCGGGTGCAACACTTGAGTTAGGATTTGCAAACTGTATCCAAACACTCACAGCATTGTGGAAGCTTCATGATGTCTCTTTAGATCCAGATATTTGGAAACCCTGTCATACTCCTGATGAAGAGGGCAGTGGGCTTTCCAGGCACAGAACTGGTCTTGCAGTTATATTACTTTCTCCCCTTTCTTCTTCAGAAAAGGCACTTGGATTTACTGAGCCCAATCCCAAATTAAGCCTAGAGAGGTTAGCCTATAACCACGTGTTCTTTCATTTTTTTAAGTGGGAAAGTTTTTCACTCATTTCTGTACCTGGGAGCTTGAAACCTAGTGTAAAAAAGATGGAAGAAATCTCTTATCTGTAGGACTGTGATGATAATCCATGAAAGTCACAAATTTTCCTGAGAGACTAGTAGCAGATCATATTGCTTACCCTTCATCACACAGTACTGTGCCATTCTTTCATTTTTGGAGCAAGTGTGGGAAACCAAAGAAAGCCCAACTTTGTAGTAGTAGTAGTAGTAGTAGTAATAATAATAATAATAATAATAATAATAATAATAATAATAATAATAGTAATAATTTATTTGTACCCCGCCCATCTGGCTGGGTTTCCCCATCCACTCTGGGCGGCTTCCACAGAGACCAAAAACACACTAAAATGTCACACATTAAAAACTTCCCTGAACAGGGCTGCCTTAAGATGTCTTCTGAATGTCAGGTAGTTGTTTATCGCTTTGACATCTGACGGGAGGGCATTCCACAGGGCAGGCACCACTACCGACAAGGCCCTCTGCCTGGTTCCCTGTAGCTTTGCTTCTCGCAATGAGGGAACCGCCAGAAGGCCCTCGGCGCTGGACTTCAGCGTCCGGGCAGAACAATGGGGGTGGAGACGCTCCTTCAGGTATACTGGGCCGAGGCCGTAACTAAATATCATAACCCAGCAAACAGGGAAATGGTTGAAATGTGGGAACTTCTTCTAGTTCTGCCTTTTCATTCCGAGTTCATGTTCCCTGTCTTGGAGACATAATCCTTAGGTGCTTTTGGAATGTACTGCGTAAACATAGCCAGAGACTGTAATCTACAAGCAGCTGATTTTCAACAGGCACCTACAGCGCTGCCAAACACATATTAGTCATCCCCTGGAAATCTGTGCAGCAAATAGCCGATCTGTGGTCTGTTCCATAATCATGTCGAACCACTCTGCGGAGGAAACATTTGGAGGATTCTGACAATAAGGTAACTGTGGCAGCCTGCCACTCCAGAGCAGCTGTCGAGCACGGAGGTAGGAGGGAGCTGTGTGTTTGTGCAACCACCTGCCGCAAAACTAGAATAGGGATTAGGTAGGGAGGCTGCCAGAGGAGTTGACTGTGGTCACAGTCCACCAGGAACATGCATTTTTCACCAGCCCTATTCAAGTCAGGATTGCCAAAAGTCTGATTTGAATGGAGCACGTGCATTAGACCTTTCAAGGGGCTTATTCCTCCAGAGCCTATATGGCAGATTGGAGAGAAACTGCTGATTCACACACATACATGCATTTCTTTGATGGCTCATCATAAGAGCATAAGTAGGACCTCTGCTGGATCAGACTAAAGGCCCATCCAGTCCAGCATCCTGTAATGAACACTAGCCAACGTGATGTCTATGGGAAACCTGCAGACAGCCCATATGCACAACCGTACACAGCCATCACGGCTGGTCACCAATGATGGGCTTATTCTCAGTACTGGACAGGGTGTTGGACACACCAGGCCAGCATCGAGCTGAATTGATGCAACACACTGGGATAGAGAGCAGGGAGGAGTGTGGTGGTGGTGAGGTTGGGGTGGTACAAACACACAGGATTGTTCCTGCCATCACATTTGCACCACACCAGCTTTGCCACAACTGTGTTTCTCCCCTTCTCCATCCTGCTGACATATAGATAGATAAACTTTATTCGCATTAGCCAATGGCTATAGCAACATAAAACAAGCAATATATACAATTAAAGGTAAAGGTAAAGGGACCCCTGACCATTAGGTCCAGTCGTGGCCGACTCTGGGGTTGCGGCGCTCATCTCACTTTACTGGCTGAGGGAGCCGGCGTACAGCTTCTGGGTCATGTGGCCAGCATGACTAAGCCGCTTCTGGTGAACCAGAGCAGCGCACGGAAACGCCGTTTACCTTCCCGCTGGAGCGGTACCTATTTATCTACTTGCACTTTGACATGCTTTCAAACTGCTAGGTTGGCTGGAGCTGGGACCGAGCAACGGGAGCTCACCCCGTTGCGGGGATTCGAACTGCCGACCTTCTGATTGGCAAGCCCTAGGCTCTGTGGTTTAACCCACAGCACCACCCACGTCCCTAATATATACAATATATATATTGTATATATATTATTGTATATTAATATATACAATTAAAAGACAACAATGGGTAAAAAGGGCAATCAAATGCCCAAGACTATCGTTCAGATAGTGGCCCTTAATCCCGTTGCACCCTCGATAAACCTAGCAACCTTTGCTGCTGTCTGATCATTTTGATCTGATAAAAGAAAGAACAATGTGGCCACAGATGGGCGGCCTGGGATGGTAAGTAAGAGTGGGGTGATGATCTCATTCCTCAGATCTTTATAAAGGGGACAGGACAGGAGAACATGAGCCACTGTTTCCAGATTGACCATCCTGCTGAGCTGGCTAGATGTTGGGTGAGTGGCACAGCCCTGCCACACTATCCCCGGCAGCTTAAAGTCATCCGTTGGCGGCCATTCCCAGAACTTGTGCTTGCGAATTCCATAGTTCCAACAATGTGCTTTTCTCCACAATCCCTCCATGTGCGATCAGGGCTCTGGTTTGCCTCAGATAAATGACGGTCGCATCTCTAGGATCCACAGCCAGTTGTGAACATCTGCTTCATAACTGGCTTTGAGTCAGTCTCCCGACTTAATCTCGGGCAGCATAATCATAAATCTTGGGCAAGCAGCTGTGAAAGGCTGAGGACAGCTCTCCACCCAGCGCTCCAGGAACTAACATTAAAGAAGCCAGCCTTCTTTTATAGCACGCTGAGCGTGGAACAAAAAGGTTTGAATATCAAGCCATTATCCTGTTCGGCAGGTACGGTTGCTTCTTAGAGCAAATTAATTTTTTAATTGGTGTCATGGGATAGTACAGAACAACAGGTTTATCTGTGAAACCAAGCAAAGCTTTGTGGGAGAATTCATGCTGATAGGTCCATGACAGGTTATTGTTTCCAACACCTAAATGTTAACCGTTTTTAATTAGCTTTGGAACTTTTCTTCCTGCTTCTCAGCCACATTCCCCCCCCCACTCTCTGCTGAACTGAAGCAAACATATGTAAAATCTCAATTAAGATTGCCTCATTGCATAAAGAAAATCTTGAGCAATGTAGGCTGAACCAAATATTCACCCTCCTTACACTTCCAGATGCATTTAAATTGAATTATTGGCTCTCCTTCTTTCTTTTTCTGTCATGCTGCCTGTTCAGCGGGCAGATGGGACGTTTGTCAGAGATGGTAATTTGTGGGCTGTTAATACTGAGTCTGGGTGGTACACAGCCTGTCTATTGTAGATTACAATGTATATTATTCTATTTTAGTATGCTGACTTCATTGGAGTTGCGTTTGTTTTGCATAGTGTTGTTGTGAACTATCCTGGTATTGCTAATGAAGAATAGGGCCGGCCCTACTGTTAGGTGAAGTGAGTCAGCTCCTTCAGACAGCAGATGCTGGGAGGTGGGGAATGGCAAAGCTGTCTTTGCCGCATGGCCTGCCCTACACTCCCTTAGCTAGCCAGTTGTCCTCAGGTATGGTGGAGAATCCTCTCCTATTGCTTGTGCTAAAGCAATATGTTTTGGGTTAGGAACACATTGAGCAGCCTAATTTCTCTTCTTTTCTGGTGATTTTTCTCTTTTTTTCCCTTTTTTGAAAAGGTATGAAAGTCTAAAATTAAATTTAATGCATTTCGCATGCAGTAAAATGTACATTTTCCAATGCTTTCGATTCATTTGATGGAAACAGTAAAAAAAGAAAATGCATTTTCCAATGCTTTCCAATGCATTGTCCTATAAATATGCATTTTTCTAATATGTATTTTTTTATAAAATATGCATTTTGTATGCATTTTTATATTATATATGTGTGTGTGATATATATATGTGTGTGTGCACAATGTAAATGTGCAGGTGTGCATTTTTTGCACACAGAGAGTTTCCTTCTGATTCACATGCATGTTTGGGAGAATCGGATGGGGTGCAAAAAGCACGCTGAATGACATTTCCCTCCATTTTGGACTGTACCTCCTTAAACTTTCCTGCCGTTCGAAGCAGAAGGGACACGTTTTGCAAGGTGCGCTTCAAGATTCAAAAGCAGGGTGTCATATAGCAGGGTGGGGAACATTTGTGCCTCTAGACGCTGCTGAGCTACAGCTCCCATAAGCCCTCGCAAACATGGTCGAGGGGTGTGGGGAGTTGCAGTTCATCAAAATCTGGAGGGGCAGAGATTCCCCCTGCCTGCTGTTTAGCCACTGATCAAAAGAATAGACTTGATCCAGCCAAAGTTCAGCACTTTTAAGTCTCATTGATTTCAGAAAGGCAGTTGAGCAACTGCTAAACCTTCTTGTGTTCAAATGATGTGGGATTTAAATGGGCTTTATCTCTGGCTGAGAGATGCAGGTCGTAAGTTAAGAATAATATTTGGATTCTTCAACGTAAACTCTGAGCCAACCAAATCCATTGCCGCTCATGTACTGACGTCAGGTGTTCCAGGCTGTTATGACTAAGGTCAGATTTATGGTAAGTAAAATGCAGGGAAATTATCCTTATTGCTACTTACGGTACACACTTAATAAAGGGGCATAAGCCACAAGTGCTTCACGTAATTGGAAGTGATTTGGGGAGAAGCCTACGCTTGCCACTCCAGCATGCGCAAATCGTAATCGTATCTTTGAGGCTCCCTCCGCAGCTTTTCAGATTTGGGATGTGCAAAGAGACACGGCGCTTTTGCCCGGCTTCCCTATTTGCATTCAAGATCCTCGGCGCTTTGACGGATGCGCACGGTGGCCGCCTTTCTAAAGTACCAAATCGATACATTCGGCGGAAGGTTTAATTATTAGCATAATCTTATAAAAGCTTCCCAAGCTGATCCACTTGGAATGCATCTTTTGCAAAGCATTTGCTACGCTGCTTGATGCCTATAATGGGGCAGCTGTTGTCTTTTGGTCAGAGGCAGCAATGCCTCTGAATAACAGCCACTGGGAACCACAGGAAAAGAGAGTATTCTGGTCCTTCTCGGAGGGTTTCCCACAGGAATCTGGGCAGCCACTGGGAGAACAGACTGGCTGGACTAGAGGGGAGAGTGCTCTTTTGCTTGAATCCTGCTTGCTGGTTTCCCGTAGTCTTCTGGTTGACCACTGTGAGAGCAGGATGTTGGAAGAAGTGGGCCATTGGCCTGATCCAGCAGACTCTTCTTATGTTCTTGTAATGCCCTCACATTGCTTGCCTGATCTTCTTCTTTAGTGATCACTCGTGGCCAAGTAAGATGGTCTTCCATAAACACAGTTTTAACAGTGAGTCTATAAGTGACTGTGGAGGCCAATTCTGGATCCACACGTCCTTCCACGGTGGGGACATAGGTTTCCAGGTGGGAGGTGATCACAGCAAGGGTTTGCCAAGCGTGCCTTCCTCTTAGCACGTTTCTCCCTTTCGTCCTGAGTTTGAGCGTCTTCAAAGCCCATGACACCTTTGGTAAAGGCTGTTCTCCAATTGGAGCACTCGCAGGCCAGTGTTTCCCAGTTGTCGGTGTTTATGCTACATTTTTTTAAGATTTGCCTTGAGAGAGTCTTTAAACCTATTTTGCTGACCACCCGCATTACACTTTCCATTTTTAAGTTTGGAATAGAGTAGTTGCTTTGGAAGACAATAATCAGGCATCTGCACAACATGACCAGTCCCATGAAGTTGATGTTGAAGAACAATTGCTAGTGATCTTTGCTTCTTCCAGTACACTGGCATTAGTTCACCTGATAGTGAACTATGGGCATTAAGTGACTGGACATTGCTGGATCTGCAGGTATTTAGTGATCGTCTCCATCCCTGTGAAAGTTCCCTTAATTTATCTAAATGGTGATCCAAAGCATGCAAGACACACCCTCCAATATTTTAGAGGGGGAAAATACATTGGTGTGTATTTTACATTCTACCTCCCCGGTCAGGGGCATCATGCCTCTGGATACCAGTTGATGGGCATCACAAGTGGGCAGAGATGCCCTCATGTGCAGCTTGCAGGCTTCCTGCAAGCATCTGGTTGGCCAAAGTGAAAACAGGATGCTGGACTAGATGGGCCACCGGCCTGATCCTGCAGGCTTTTCATGGGTTCTTACATGCTTGGGTAAAACCAGCCCTCTCACAGATAGCACCACCCTTCTTTTGGATCAGGGCATCCCAAACTTTGGTCTCCAGCTTTTTTGGACTACAATTCCCATCATCCCTGACCACTGTCCCTGCCAGCTAGGGATGATGGGAGCTGTAGTTCAAACACAGCCGGAGGTCTGAGTTTGGGAAACCCTGTTAGATGTTGTAGAGGAAGGTTGCAATGATATCACGAAAGCTAACATGAAATGCATCGGGGATGTTCAACAGCTGTACTTTGGGGTTTTTACTCAAAGGCTGCCAAAGGATAGCTGCTCCCCATCTAGGATGGATTAACTCTGATTAGCCCAGTAATCCACTCAAAATATGCTATTCCATTCCACCTAGAAACACAGTGCAAATTGGTTAGCATATTTGAAGACCGCCAGTTTGTGTGTGCTAATAAGCCATTCTGCTCCGCTCATACACATTTAATGAAATAGGTTTTGAAATCTCTGAAAGGCAATTTGCATGAATAATTATGTTGCACCCCGTGCAATTACTTCAAGCATTGCCACTGAAGAAGCTTTGAAAGGCACAAAGAAAAGAACGGCAACATTTCCATTGTTGGCATGGAGGCTGTTGGGGCATGCCACAAATACACAGAGGCTGTCAGGTGGAGAAGCCATTGATGCAGCGAAGTGAATGTTAAAGTGCTACTTTTTGGTGTATCAGTAAGCCAATGCAGGGCCGGTTTGGCTCTCCTGTGGCTTCATCTGGGATGCTTTGTCACTCCAATGGATCCTTCTGCAGCAAACTTCTTTGCTGCTGTCCTCAGCACTGGCAAAAGCCATGCCTGTTCTTGTGGAGTAAGAAGATTCAGGACAGGCAAAAGGAAATACTTAACATGCATAGTTACACTATGAAATTTGCTCCCAGAAGATGTAGTGATGGCCACCAACTTGGATGGCTTTAGAAGAAGATCAGACAAAATCGTGGAGGCTATCAATGGTAACTAAGTCATGATGGTTGTGTTTTGCCTCCACTATTGGAGACAATATGCCTCTGAATACCAGTTACTGGGGAGCACAAGTGGACATCATTTTCCTCCCCTGTTTCCCATTCTGTCGGAATTCCTTGACATCCCTACTCAAGAACCCCTAAGTATCAAGGATCTCGGTTACCTTCCAGAATGCTTCTTTATGCTTCTCAATGCCTGTTGCTGGAATCTGCAGGTAGTGAGATTGCTGATGTGCTCATGTCCAGCTTGGGACGTGGGTGGCGCTGTGGTCTAAACCACTGAGCCTCTTGGGCTTGCCGATCGGAAGGTCAGCAGTTCGAATCCCCACAACGAGGTGAGTTCCTGTTGCTCTGTCCCAGCTCCTACCAACCTAGCTGTTCGAAAGCAGGACAGTGCAAGTAGATAAATAGGTACCACTGTGACAGGAAGGTAAATGGCATTCCCGTGTGCTCTGGTTTCCGTCACGGTGTCCCGTTGCACCAGAAGTGGTTTAGTCATGCTGGCCACATGACCCGGAAAGCTGTCTGTGGACAAACGCCGGCTCCCTCGGCCTGAAAGCAAGATGAGCGCTGAAACCCCATAGTCACCTTTGACTGGACTTAACCGTCCAGGGGTCCTTTACCATGTCCATCCCAAGTGCATGTGGTTGGCCAACAGGATGCCGGTCAAGATGGTCATTGTCCTGGTCCAGCAGGTTCTTCTTGTGTTCTTATGCCCTCTATTTCAGTGGTGCCCCTGTGTTGGGGCAGAGCTGTCCTCCCAGCATTGATGCATCGTATCTGGATGGCACTAGGGTGGAGCCAGTTGGGTGGCAAGCTTGGAGCTGCCTTGGACACACTGGCAGAGCCAGTCCAGCTCCCCTGCTCCCCAGTCCCTTCCTTACTGCCTCATTCCAGTGCCACCCAGATAAGCTACATAAATGCCAATATCAGAAGGGTGGCACTGCTCCACCACAACAGGAGCTACTGGTGTGTTTTCTATTTTTGCTTTGACGTTCCTATCGGTTTCAGCAGAGGTAGCATTTTCCATGCCATTTGTTAGCTATGCATAATAAAGCCAAGAAGAATAAAAATAATAATGGTTTGCTTGCTCTTTAAGCAGCCCCCCTTTCCTTTTAATGCAGCAATAAATGGGGTCATCGAAAGCCCTGGTCTAAAAAAAAAAGCAGCGTAGCGTTAAGGAATTTCAGCAAAATAAATTGAATTTTTTTATTATTATTTTTGTTCCGTCACCAGTTATTCGAAGCCTTAAGTTATAGCAGCAGTAATTTGCAAGCCTTATCTCCGTGTAGTAAGCTGCAGACATTGTGTAGCCAGTGATAGGGCACCTCCATGCTTGTACTCAGCTGCATACTCGAGAGCTACAATGAAGATCAGAGATATTTTCCTAAGCTATTGCTATAGCAACATTGTAAGAATTTCCAAGGTCTTTTCCCCTCAGGTTCACACCTGCAGTTCCTTTCAATTATTGAAACAAGATGCATACCCATGTTGAAATCCGGTGTAGTGATACGGTTAGAAGCCAAAGAATTGGTTTTTGTCTTTGTTCACGTGTGTGTGTGTGAGAGAGAGAGAGAGTGAGAGAGAGAGAGAGAGAGGGAGGGAAGGAGGGAAGGAGGGAGAGAACAACAACAACAACAAAACAAAAACAAAAACAGATTCACATAAATTTTTGTTCAAATTGAATTTTCTTTTATGGAGAATCTGATTCCAATTGGCCAAAGACAGTTTGCACAACAATGAGCACATCCAAACTCAAGTGCCGAATCCCTCTTCCCTGGGAACTCTGGGAGTTGTAGTCCTGCAAGGGTGATAGCAGGAGTCTCCTAACAATTCTCAATGTAGAACCATAGAATTATAGCGCTGGAAGGGACCCAAGGGTCATCTAGTCCAACCCCCTGCAATGCAGGAATCTCAACTAAAGCACCCATGACAGGTGGCCATCTAACCTCTACTTTTAAACCTACAACAAAGGAGAGCCCACGAGCTCTCAAGAGAATCCATTCCACTGTCTAACAGCTCTGTGGCAAGCAATGGTTTCCAGAATACTTTGGGGGAACCAGAGCCAAATTGCGTCATTCATTAGGAGCACAGTTGCCCTGTTGCAAGAGTGAGAGAAAGGAAAAAGAAAAAGCAATACTTTGTGGGTGGCTTCCACAAAGACCAAAGATGCACTAAGATGTCACACATTAAAAACTTCCCTAGACTGGGCTGCCTTAAGATGTCTTCTGAATGTCAGGTAGTTGTTTATCTCTTTGACATCTGATGGGAGGGCGTTCCACAGGGCGGGCGCCACTACTGAGAAGGCCCTCTGCCTGGTTCCCTGTAGCTTTGCTTCTTGCAATGAGGGAATTGCCAGAAGAACCCCAGAGTCGGTCACGACTGGACCTAATGGTCAGGGGTCCCTTTACCTTTACCTCCTGTATGCCAGTCCAGCACTCCAACCATTAACACCATACTGACTCTCAGATGTTGGACTCCCATCACAGGGCTGGCCAATACATTTTGCCGCCTGAGGCGAACCACAAAATGGTGCCACCCTCCCCACCAGGGAAGAAGGGGTGAGTGGAGATCTTCAACAAGAACAAGGGGGAATAAAGATCTACATAAGGATCCCCTGTGAATCCTGCCACCCAAGGCAGTCGCCTCACCTTGCCTCATTTATGGGCCGGCCCTGATCAACTATATTGCCTAGAGCTGATTGGAGATGGATTGACACAAAGTTATTTCCCCCACCAAGGAGGCTTAGAACCTATTATCTGTTGAAGAAGAAGAAAAGTAATATTGGATGCAAACTGGTCTTGTAGCATGCTTCTAAGGGCAAAACTGTTTCACTGCAAAGGTCATATGGAACAGATTTTAGCTAAGTAGGACCTCAAATTAGCTTTCCAAATAACCAATTTGAAATGCAGCTTAATTCTTTGTTGTTGTTGTTGTTTTTAAAAAAAGGATTGAATGAGGAGAGCTGTTCGGATGAAATAAAATCCTGATTACACTACACCTGGATGAAAACTTTCCAGCAGCAGAAGCTGTTTCATCAAATATGTGTTTTACCAAAGCAGTAGGCCTAATGAAGCTTGTGCTTCTAATTGGGAAGCAATTAAAGGCAGCCTCCATTTCAGTGCATGTGTGCCTAACTCCCATTAACTTTAATGGGAATTGCGCATACCAAATGAATGGCCACCAAACACTCCCTGTGTACAAATGTTTCTAAGTATATGGCTCAATATGTACAGCAGACCGGCCATCGATCAGTTTTTATTAAATAGGCACCGTTCAGAGCTATCAAAATCAATGGGGAAATTGCTAGCAAGTGTCAGAATGATATGCGAATTACACCCTTCGCAAAGTGGGTGTTTGGGAAATTGTAGATGCAATGTCGTGAAGTTCTTGACTTCATCCTCACCTTTCCTTTTTCTTTCCTCATTCCTTTCTCCCACACTTCCAAACAAAGGAAAGAGGAAACCGTGGGTGTATTGATGAAAATAACTGTTGTGGAGCTTTGGCAATGCTAGAGGTGCTACTTTGGAGGTGCCCATTATCATGTAATAAGAAACACAGGGAGATGTTGTATACACAATCAGACCAGTGTTCCATCTAACTCAGTATTGTCTATCATTTCTATGTGTAAAGTGGAAAGAACCTGGTAGACATTAGTAAAGTTGTCGTGGAGTGATAAACCATGGTTTAGTGTTACAAGGAAGAGCTGCAGTGGGCCTCAGGCTTGCACACTTTCTCCTTTTCCCTCCCTGGATTCAATCACAAGGAAGAGATCTGAAGCTTTTCCTTTAGATTAACCACAGTCTTCCATTACATCCAAACCCTAACATGTGGTTAATGCTAAGCATGGTTTGTTGAAACAAGCCAGCTTCTTAAACTATAGTTTGGAGTTTGCTCTACTTCAGCAAACCACAGTTTAGATTAAGCAAAAGCAGTTGGGTTCAGATGACACAGTTTTGTTTGTTTAGTCGTTTAGTCGTATCCGACTCTTCATGACCCCATGGACCAGAGCACGCCAGGCACTCCTATCTTCCACTGCCTCCCACAGTTTGGTCAAATTCTTGCTGGTAGCTTCGAGAACACTGTCCAACCATCTCGTCCTCTGTCGTCCCCTTCTCCTTGTGCCCTCCATCTTTCCCAACATCAGGGTCTTTTCCAGGGAGTCTTCTCATGAGGTGGCCAAAGTATTGGAGCCTCAGCTTCACAATCTGTCCTTCCAGTGAGCACTCAGGGCTGATTTCCTTAAGAATGGAGAGGTTTGATCTTCTTGCAGTCCATGGGACTCTCAAGAGTCTCCTCCAACACCATAATTCAAAAGCATCAATTCTTCGGCGATCAGCCTTTTTTATGGTCCAGCTTTCACTTCCATAACTCACTACTGGGAAAACATTAGCTTTAACTATACGGACCTTTGTTGGCAAGGTGATGTCTCTGCTTTTTAAGATGCTGTCTATATGATGACACAGTAAGGCTTGGTTAATCTAGGCTGGAAGCAGAAGCTTCCTCATGTCCATACCCAGAGCTTTTTTTTCCAGTGGGAACTTGCTGGAACTAAGTTCCGGCAACTCTCAAGTGGGTGCCAGTGCCCTTATAAGAGAACTAGGGAGATGTTCACGGTGAGTTCTGGCACCTCTTTTTCTAGAAAAATAGCACTGTTCATACCAGAGCATGGCAGGGGAGGGAAGAACATACAAGCCTTAGGCCAGGCATAGGCAAACTTGGCCCTCCAGATGTTTTGGGACTACACCTCCCATCATCCCTGACCACTGGTCCTGTTAGCTAGGGGTGATGGGAGTTGTAGTCCCAAAACATCTGGAGGGCCGAATTTGCCTATGCCTGCCTTAGGCTCAACTTGGATCATTCCTGTAATGCTAAACTATGATTTAGCATCACATCCAAACCATTCCATGCTCTCTCTTAAATAATGCTATTATTTTCACCCTTCTGACATAATTCCAAGGCTCATTTTCATTTGGAGTAAAAACAAGCGCTTTGGTTTTAAATTCCCATTTAGGTTTCCTTAGTTTGAACACATTAATCACTGCAACGTGCGCATTTTAAATAACTCGAGGTGTAGGGCCAATTCCAAGGAAAAACAAATGAGCGCTCAGATTTCTGAAGGGGATTTCTGAGATGAAGAGAAAGCTGCTTTGCACATTAATCAGCCTAACACGGTTTCCTTCTGCTGCCGCCGAAGAAATGGAACATGGCCCAGATTCATAAGCAAGGCATCTTTAATGAGCAGCAAGGGCCACATCGAAAAAACCATTGCTACTGGATATTAGAAAATATCAAGGGGCTTCACCATAAAATAAGAATCTCTGAGGAAGGTCCAGTCCAATGCATGTTTTCCATTTTTGATTGATGAGGACAAAGGCCCTCTTCTGATGAAATTCTCTCCAATTACACCCAGCTGGATGACTTTCTCCCAGTGTGTAAGAAAAAAAACTTTATAAACAAAACCTTTTATTCCAAATGACTTGAGGAATGGGGAGGAGGTAGAGGTTAGTTGATGTCAAGGAGATGCCAGGCAAGTGCAGGTCATCCACAGGGAAGGAAAGAGCTTGAGACGCGAAATGCAATTAGCTTTTATTCACAGAAAGTAGCAGCACAGAAGAGTTCCTCCAGCTCGAATTATTCAGCTTGAGACATTGCTGAAACTCACCACTTCCCCCTCTTGACTCAACTCTGGATCCTTCCCCAGCAGACGAAGACTGGGGCGAGGTGGTGGGCTCCTCTTCTGGGCCTGTCTGGCTGGTTGCTCAGCAGTATGCAGAGCTCTCCTTGAGTTGGGTATTAGAGAGGAAAGAGACTGTCCTGCTTCTGGGTAGCAGGGGCCACCGCTGACTCCTCTCTGAGTCTGTGGTCACACTGTGACTCTCAGCCCCTAGCCCTGTCCTGGAAGGTTCTTCTTCTTCTGACATCCCTTACAGTTGATGTTTTACAGCCAAGTGTGTGTGTGCATATGTGTATGTGTGTGTGTGTGTGTGTTTGCTTGCTCTGGATCTTTTGTTTTGCCCCAGGTTTTAAGACTGCAATTATAACGCATTTATTGCAATTTCTGATGGAGATTGCTGTTCAACCATGGAACAGACTCCCTTGGAAGGTGGTGGACTCCCCTTCCTTGGAGGTTTCTAAGCAGAGGTTGGATGGCCACCTGTCACGGATGCTTTAGTTGAGAGTCCTGTGTTGATTGGGGTTGGACTAGATGACTCTTGGGATCCCTCCCGTGATACCCTTCCATGTGCTACAGTTCCGTGATACCATGAGATTATGGTTTCCGTTTCTGCCCCAAGGACACTTGCCACGCCATGTGCTGGGTTCTCTGCTTTAACATGTGGCACAACCAATGTGTCACAAGGATCTCTGTGTGGTCACCTGTTTGGATAACCCTTATAGCACTTTAGCAGTCAGGGCTCCTCACCCCTCAAGAATCGCGGGAACTGTAGTTTGTTAAGGGTGTGGAATTTCATGGCTCATTGGCGGTGGCAAATTATTATTTATTTATTTATTTGTTTGTTTGTTTGTTTGTTTATACATACATACCCTGCTTATCTGACTGGGTTTCCCCAGCCACTCTGGGCTGTTCCCAACAGAGGACTAAAAATAGAATAAAATTTCAAACATTAAAAATGTCTCTAAACAGAGCTGCCTTCAGGTGTTTTCTAAAAGTCAGATCATTGTTTATTTCCTTGACATCTGATGGGAGGGCGTTTCACAGGGCGGGCACCACTACTGAGAAGGCCCTCTGTGTGGTTCCCTGTAACCTCACTTCTTGTGAGGAGGGAACTGCCAGAAGGCCCTTGGAGCTGGACCTCCGTGTTCATGCAGAATGATGGGGTGGAAAGAGAGAGCAAGAGACAGAGAAAGTTGCATTAATTTCCACTTGTGGCCTAATGTGTTAAGTGGCCAGGGAGTGAGAAGGCAGTCTTGGCTGGTTTTCTAGGCAGGAGGCCCTCTCAAATTCCTGCACTTAAGGAAGAAATATAATACTGATAATTTTCTTATTATGGTAATGTTCCTTCCAGAGAATGAAATACCTTTCATATGTTAAAAGACCTCAGCTATGGTGCTCTAGGTCAGGGGTGGGAAACCCTTTTCAGCTGAAGGGTCAAGTTCCCTTCTAAGCTAATATCTTGGGGTGGGGAAACCTGCCAGTGATGGTTGGAGTCAGAAGCAAAGGTGGGTGGAGCCATGAATGTCAATATAACCTTTTCCTCCTTCCAGCCAAGCAGGAGTCATTATCAGGGACCTGTTCCAGGGTGGCTGGAATAGTCAAAGACAGTGTGAAGCCAGATGTGGGGAGGAGAACAAGGATGCAGGGATTTGCCCTCTCCTTCCCCACCCCACCACTGCCCTCACCCCACAGCCTGAGGCTGGTAGATTGATGCATGGCATTAATAATAATAATAATAATAATAATAATAATAATAATAATATATTTATTTATTTATACCCCGCGCATTTGGCTGAGTTTCCCCAGCCACTCTGGGTGGCTCACAATCGAGTATTAAAAATAATGCAGCATTGAATATTAAAAACTTCCCTGAACAGGGCTGCCTTCAGATGTCTTTTAAAAATAGGATAGTTGCTTATTTCCTTGACATCTGATGGGAGGGCATTCCACAGGGCGGGCGCCACTACTGAGAAGGCCCTCTATCTGGTTCCCTGTAACCTCACTTCTCGCAGTGAGGGAACTGCCAGAAGGCCCTCGGGGCTGGACCTCAGTGCCTGGGGCTGAACGATGGGGGTGGAGACGCTCCTTCAGGTATACTGGGCTGAAGCCGTTTAGAACTTTGAAGGTCAACACCAGCACTTTGAATTGTGCTCAGAAACGTACTGGGAGCCAATGCAGATCTCCCAGTCACCAGTCTAGCTGCTACATTCTGGATTAATTGCAGTTTCTGGGTCCCCTTCAAAGGTAGCCCCACGTAGAGCGCATTTTAGTAGTCCAAGCGGGAATTAAGTAGAGCATGCACCACTCCAGTGAGACAGTGCGTGGGCAGATAGGGTCTCAGCCTGCGTACCAGATGGAGCTGGTAGATAGCCGCCCTAGACACAGAATTAACCTACACTTCCATGGACAGCTGTGAGTTCAAAATGACTCCCAGGCTGCGCACCTGGTCCTTCAGGGGGGCACAGTTGCCCCATTCAGGACCAGGGCATCCCCCTACACACCCGCCCCCTGTCTCCCCAAAACAGTACTTCCGTCTTGTCAGCATTCAACCTCAATCTGTTAGCTGCCATCTATCCTCCAACCGCCTCCAGGTACTCACACAGGACCTTCCCCACCTTCACTGGTTCTGATTTAAAAGAGAGGTAGAGCTGGGTGTCATCTGCATACTGATGAACACCCAGCCAAAAACCCCTGAAGATCTCTCCCAGCAGCTTCATATAGATATTAAAGAGCATGGGGGAGAGGATGGAACCCTGACCCACCCCACCAATGAGAGCCCACCACAATGAGCTTTGCCCAAAGCGGCTTACAGCAAACATTGGAAACACCGAAATAACCCAATTATACAAAATATGGAGCATGGAGCATGTCAGTAAATCCAAAAATGACAAAACAGCAGTGATTCTAACATACATAGAATAAATTACCAAAAAAAACAAAAGCACCAATCTATTTTACTTTCATTCGTTTATTTATTCAATTTGCACCTAAATGCAAAGCAAAGCAGGTGTTATCTGAGCAGGAAGTTTCAGTTGCTGGTCTTTCTGCACTCCCAGTTCAATGCAGTTCAGAGGGAAGGGGTCCTCTCTTGACAGGCTGGCTCCCATATCCTTACTATGGAGGAGGCTGGCAGTAGCAAAAGGCAAGCTTTAGGGAAGGCAATGATGGCCAGTCTCTTCTCCAGCATCCTAGAAGTACCAGCTTCCAGTTCAGGTCTTGTTGCACTTCTCCACCTCTACCCTAGGAAATAATTTCAGACTTAACTAACGCTATGCCTTGGATTGAGCTCTATTTTCCCAAAACCTTTCTTCCCCTATTAAGGTGACCCATCTCTTTCTCGAATTGCTTCAGAATTTTTTGAGGGGGGACGTGGGTGATGCTGTGGTCTAAACCACTGATCAGAAGGGCTTGCTGATCAGAAGGTCAGTGGTTCGAATCCCTGTGGTGGGGTGAGCTCCCGTTGCTCGGTCCCTGCTCCTGCCAACCTAGCAGTTTGAAAGCATACCAGTGCAAGTAGATAAATAGAAACTGCTCCGGCGGGAAGGTAAATGGCACTTCCGTGCGCTACTCTGGTTCGCTATAAGTGGCTCAGTCATGCTGGCCACATGACCCGGAAGCTGTACGCCGGCTCCCTTGGCCAATAAAGCGAGATGAGCGCCGCAACCCCAGAGTCGTCCGCGACTGGACTTAATGGTCAGGGGTCCCTTTACCTTTACTTTATGGGGTTGGGCTGGTTTTCTTGGGAGAGAAGCTGTGGATGTTGCACACATATTTATTTCCATTCAATGGGACTCCAGTGCCTCAACTTGGAATGGGAGAGGAATTGGGGAGTGCTGGCATATAGTGCCACAAGTTAAGGCCTGTTTCTTTAACCCCCTCCCCCAATCTTGTTGGGGAATGGGCAGGTGGTTTATTGCTCGGAAGAAGCTTATAAGCTCCAGGGAGAGGGATGCCGAAGAATAGGATTGATTAATGTGACATATTTGAGTTTTCTTTCTACTACTGTCTCAACAGACAGTCAGAGAGATCAGCTTCACACACAGTAAATTAAATTTAAATTACACAGTCTTGGCGAGAAAATTGCTCAGTTAATCTAGCCTCCTGAAATGAAATTTTAGGGTTTTGCTTCCCCCCCGCTCCCCACATGAACTCCATCCTAATTTTTCACACCCTGTTGCTTTCTTCTAGAAATCCCATCAGTTTGGGTTATTTTCTTTTATTCTCCCTCTACCTCTCTCTCTCTCTCTCTCTCTCTCTCTCTCTCTCTCTCTCTCTCTCTCAAGCCAGGTATTCATTTTCAGCAAGTTTATCTTACGGCTCAGGAATGTAATATGCCTGGCCTCCAACAGGAAGAGGTAGGCAAAAAGATTTAAGCTGCTTCTCTCATTTTAAATATTTATTTTTGATGGAGAAGAAACATGTGGGGGTGGGGGGAGGGGAGGAACCAGCAAAGAGAGGCCAGAAGCCTGCAATATATATAACATATATAACATCAAAGTGGGGTTAATATTTTTTTTAAGCAATTGGCAGGTCGTAGGCACCACAAAATGCCCATTTAACAGAAGAACAACTGGTAATACCGAGGACCTTTCGGCCAGTCATAATCTCTCAGCCTGACCTATCTCACAAGGCCGTTGTGAGGATAACACACAGTGCAGGAGGTTGCCATGTGTTGGAAAGGCAGCATATTAAATGTAATAAAATAAGTATTTTATTTATTTATTACATTTAATATCCCGCTTTTCTCCCAAGGTACTTCTCCTCTTCCTCTCCTCCATTTCACCCTCACAACAGCCCTGTGAGGTAGGTTCGTCTAAGAGTGAGAGACTGTCCCAAGGTCACCCAGTGTGCTTCCATGGCTGAGTGGGTGTTTGGTCTCCCAGGTCCTAGTCCAAAACACGGCACCACAGTGGCTCTCAGCGTGGCGTAGTAAATGAATAATCATAAATAGTAAACAATAAGCCGTCAATAAGATAAGTAGATAAATTGTTGTTGGCAACTGTTGGTCTCGAGAGGCAATAGAAGAGTACAATATACTATGATGCTGCATGTTTTAGTTGGATCAGAGACTGGATTACATTAGATAATAATGATTTTTTAGACTTAGAGGAATGGAACAACAGATATGGCTGGCATGCCTATCTAATTTACAGCACAAAGAAGAGTGCAACCTTTGGTGTTTGCCATTGTCGTGTCCAGGGATAAGTCTTGAAACTCTTACATTTGAGTAATGGCCAGATTCCAAGTATGGAGTTCTGTGTTGTCCTCCAGCCTTTATTAAACTTAATGTTCAAGAAAGCCAGAGAAGTTTTGTCACTGAGAACTTCCTTGTTCCCTTCTCTATGTTCCACTGTTCGGCAGTGGAATGGTGGTGGACTCTCCTTCTTTGGAGGTTTTTAAGCAGAGGTCGGATGGCCATCTGTCATGGATTTTAGTTGAGATCCCTGCACTGCAGGGAGTTGGACCAGATGACCCTTGGAGTCCCTTGGGACTCTACGATTATATTATTCTATGTCTCTGTGTTACAAATATGTGTTGTGCCTTATTCACACATATATTACGTACCAAAAAAAAAAGTCAGAATGCTTTAAATGTCCCTGTGCAGAAAGCAAGGAGACTGCAGTGAATGGAAATCAGCTTGGCACACAAGCCTTTCTTATTTAACTCTTTAAAAGAAAAATCCAAGAGGGTTTGATGCTAATGTGAAGATGGATTTGCCCAGTCACCCAAAAGGCACTCTAATCCAAGCATGTGTTGTTACGATTATTTCGCTCTGTATGTCATCACATTACAAGCTGCTGGCAAAGACAGAGGTTCTCCTTTGCCTTTTAAATCCCCCTTTAATGAAAACTCAGAACAGCTGCCCAGCAAATTATGGGTGTTTATCATGGGTGCTACTAACAGCAACCAAAATTCATTTTTTTTGCCAAGCAGATTTTCCTTCCATCTTTCATCTATCAGTTTTGGGGGGGTTTTAAAAGGAGGGTGGAGTGGAATTGAAGCATGGGGGAATGACTGCTGTCAGCAACATTGACATTGCCGGCTGGAACATATTTTCTTCTTACTTAAAGTTGAGGAAGTGTCAGATTCATCCTTGACTTCTTTTGAATGCCATGCATGGATTAGAATGAGCAAAAAGACCAGGGTGGCAGAACATTAGGAGGAACATCCTAATGGTGAGGGCTGTATGGGTGGCACTGTGGTCTAAACCACTGAGCCACTTGGGCTTGTTGATCAGAAGGTTGGCGGTTCGGATCCTTGTGACGGGGTGAGCTTCCGTTGCTCTGTCCCAGCTCCTGCCAACCTAGCAGTTCAAAAGCACACCAGTGCAAGTAGATAAATCAGTACTGCTGTGGTGGGAAGGTAAACATAGTTTCCGTGCGCTCTGCTTCCATCATGGCATCCCGTTATGCCAGAAGTGGTTTAGACATGTTGGCCACATGACCCGGAAAACTGTCTGTGGACAAACGCTGGCTCCCTTGGCCAGAAAAGCGAGATGAGTGGAGCACTCCATAGTCACCTTTGACTGGACTTAACCGTCCAGGACGCCTTTACCTTTACCTTTACCTTTACCTAGTGGAGCAGCCTGCCTCAAGAGGTGGCAGGGTCTTTTTTGCCCAACAACCAGGTACAAACTCTTGTCTCTTGCTTCCCTCCCTAGCCTGCCTTCCCTTTATTGCCTCTCCACTATCAAAATGTAAATTACAAGATCTTAGGGGGCAAGGATCCAATCTCTTCCCCACCTTCTTCTTCTTCTTTGCTGGTTCCTCTGTAAAGTACCGCGTACATTGAAGATGTGATGTAAACCACTATTCTCATCAAGATAATGTGTTTCTAGAGTTGGCAGCCTGGTCTGCAGTTGCTCAGCACTGTTTCCACACACCACCAAGCTGAGCTCTGGCTGCGAAAATGCATTAAGTCTGGATTCCCCGCTTCTGTGCGTGCGCAATTGCACCTGCTTTTCTAATTGTTTGTCTTGGCTCGGAACCGAAGTGCCCTGCTAGGTTGTGAACTCTGAAGACCCCTTTCCAATGGTAGTTTTCCGTCGCCACTTGAGAATTTGCTTTCAGGATCCAGGAGGCAGCGCTGGTGACTTGGGCAGAAGGGAGCCCAAGCAGTAGGTGGAGCCAGAGCTGATGTTGTGTCAGAGCCAAGTATTCTACTCTTGTCTCCATCTGTCTGCTGAGTTCTGCAACACAGGGCCACGCAGAGACAAAGGAGCAGGGAGCTGGGGGCCAGGGTCACCCTACCTGGTTGCGCATAAGATACTAGGCAGTTAGAAGCTGCCTGAGGTCAGTGGGGCTCCATTTGACCTAACCGATTAGCCACCACTGCCAGGGAGAGATCCTGCAGCGATGGTCATCTCTGATTCGTCTCTGATGGTCATCTCCACCCCCATCGTTCTGCCCGGACACTGAGGTCCAGCACCGAGGGCCTTCTGGCGGTTCCCTCACTGTGAGAAGCCAAGTTACAGGGAACCAGGCAGAGGAGCTTCTTGGTAGTGGCACCCGCCCTGTGGAACGCCCTCCCACCAGATGTCAAAGAGAACAACAACTACCAGACTTTTAGAAGACATCTGAAGGCAGCCCTGTTTAGGGAAGCTTTTAAAGTTTGATGCATTACTGTATTTTAATACCGGTATTTTGCTGAAAGCCACCCAGAGTGGCTGGGGAAGCCCAGCCAGATAGGTGGGGTATAAATAGTAAATTATTATTATTATTATTATTATTATTATTATTATTATTATTATTCAGTGCAAGCAGCTGTAAGCAGGACAAAAGGGGATCAGAAAAATCCTGGTCAATACCTCAAGTTCTTGGGAGCTTTGAGCCTTTGAGCCATTGAGCTTGTGGGTTGGCCACGAAGAAATCAAAGCCCCCTGAGTCACTGAGGTAGGAAGGCAAGCAGTTCCTTCCCCCAGCATCTTCCAGGTTGGGGGCTGATAGAATCAGGTGAGAGAGGAAGTACAGGTGAGATGTTTTGAGAACTGAATCTTTTCCCCCCCCCAAGGGGTGGAAAGGAGGAGGAAGAAACAGGTTTGTTAAATGCAGAGGGGTGGGTTGTCCAATCATTGGGAGAGGGGTGTGGGAAGAAGAGGGATGAAGTAGTGAAATGATGCTGAGGAGGAGCACCAAAATTGGAATACAAAGGATGTTGCAGATGGAGAGGTAAGAGAGCAGGACCTGTTGTCCCACTGGACCGCTGACATAATCCTTTGTTAACTCTCCAGTAAAAAAAGAAACTGACATCACCATCTAAAAACAACAGCCAAAAGCTTACAGAGTGTTGTGAGTCTCCTACGGTTGTGGATGCCTGCCTGTGCCTGCCAACCTGGGCAGTTTGACAGAGGTGAGCACCTAGTTGGACCGGTTGGATTAATTGAAATGGGCTCTTTCTTTCCTTTGCAGACCACGGATGACATCCTGGTGGCCTCAGCCGAATGTCCCAGCGACGATGAGGACATTGATCCCTGTGAGCCGAGCTCAGGTGGGTTAGGTTAGTCAACTTTTTTTATTCCTTTCCTTTTGGTTTTGATTCTTTGCATGCAGCAGGGAGCAAAAGGTGCAACCTCTTTGCAGGAATGACAGAAGAGCAATCTCTCTTTCAACCTGCAGCGTTCTGATGGTGGTAGAGACAGAACTCAAGTCTCTTTCTAGCTCCAGAAGATACTGGATTTGAACCACCAGCATAGTCACATTCCTAGTTTAGAAGACAGAGGATATTTAAGGCTTCATCTCCACCTTTCCTTTTGGCACTGCAGTAGGCCATGTGGAGAGACCTGAACACGTCTCTGTGCCAGCGCATTTTTAATGTGGACTAGAAACCTTATCATGGTTCCCTGAAGCACTCGCTAAAAAGTGCTACTTAATTGCATTTGAAAATTGATTCCAGAAAAACACATCTTTAGGATTACATTTTATTTTTTTGCTCCAAGCACCATGTTTATTAGGGGTTCTGTGGATGAGGGACCTTCATATATAAAAACAGAGATTTGGTAGGCCAGGAACTTTGGGTAACTCCCAAACCACCTGCATTCAACTGAACATACAGCAGCCTGACAAATTGCCAGTGAAATCTTCAAGGATGAAACAGTTAAAAAAATATTGTGGCTGGTGTGGCTACATTCTAAAAGTCTAATAAGGAACACAGTGCTCCTCTGTAGACACTAAGAGTTGCAGATTTCTTTGTATAGATGTCTGCATCTATGTTTGTGACTGTTTCAGCCCAAATTCAACTATCAACTCAAACTCTTGGTAATTATTCTTTTTTCCACCATCTTTGAAATGCATCTGTTCACCCAACTCATGTCAGAAGCTATTGCATTTGTTACAGAGATGAATCAGCGAAAAATCCACACCATTCTTGTCATCAGGTTGTGGGAAATAAGGCAGAGCAGCAGGACTTGTAGGGCAAGAGAACTGTGACCCAAGTTGAGGGATTTGGATATGATTCTCTGTGACCTTAACAGGAAAATGAGATATTTTTTCATGTTTTCTCATAACAGTGAAGACTATAAACTTTATTGAGACTCCAGGGTCCTTTGGACACTACACATGGTAACACGTGATTTATGCTTTATACTGAGTCAGGTCATTGCTTTTACAACCCAAAATGAAGACATCAGTCAACAGATGTGGTTTAAGGGTCGTAACATTATCTCTAGAAGGGGGCTGTCAGTGGCCACTAGTCACGATGGCTATACTCTGTCGGAATCTACACACACATTTTTTAAAAGCTATGAGAATGCTTTTTAATTTTTTTTAAAAAAAGTTTTGAAAAAACACATTGAATTTGGCATAGCTCGCTTTCGCCACCTAGTGTCACATTTGTATATTGCACTTTACAACGCATTTAAAACGTCTTGTTTGCAGCTGTATAGCTGAGTCCTCTGACTCCATGCTCAAAGGTAGTATGCCTCTGCCGGAAACGGCAGGAGGGGAGAGTGCTGTTGTGCTCAGGTCCCGCGTGCTAGTTTCTCAAAGACATCTGCTTGGCCACTGAGAGAGCAGGTTGCTGGGCTGGATGTGCCATTAGCCGGATCCATCAGGCTCTCCTGATGTTCTTACGTGATTCGTGCCCAAAAACAGGCTGCATCGCGATTGATTGAGGGAAGGCCTATCGATGTGCTTTGGCCATGATAGTGGAATGGAATCTCCCGGCTGAATGGTGGCCTCCTTCTGAATGCTATTGCTATTGGGAGGTGCGGAGGGCAACAGCTATGGGGTGATATTGTCCTCATGCCCTGCTTCCCAACAGCATCTGACTGTAGGAACGGGATGCTGGTCCAGGAGAGCTCCTCCTTATATTCTTACCTTCCAAAGTGTAGTTCGGCAGGGCTTCTTTTCCACCCTGATTGAAACGCAACATCCAAAACACTGCTTCTTAGCTGCGATATCACATTCTTCGGCAAACCTACCAAAAACGCATGCATGTTTGTAAATGTCTGTGATTGGCTATCAATATGATATGATGGCGACATTCCCTGCTAAGGGTGAATCTAATGATTCATGGCTTCAAACTCTAGGATTCAAAAGTAGAAGCCCTGGTGGCAGTAAGATAAATGCTGTGAGTTTGGGGTTCCACAGAACTCTTCCTCAGGCAAGAATTCAGCCAGAACAGGTCTGTGGAACCTGAAAACCAGTTGCCCTGCTCCACTGACACAACTGACATAATAAAAGGAAAAATTTGGCTTCTTGTTTGACCTTCTTTTGGAGTGACCAGGTAACCTATCTATCTTCCTTCCTTCCTTCCTTCCTTCCCTTACTAAGGGACATTTGAATCCATGAAATTTACTCTAAAACCATGAGAGCTGGCAACATGTAATGGGTTTTTTAATCCTTGTCCTTTGGCTCTTCTGCTACGTTTGTAATATTTGGCTCTCCCTCAGCTTTGCACTGGCCACAACATCTATTTGTGACCAGACCTTTCTGCATCTGTTGCAGATGAATTGCCATTTCTTGAACAATAATTCTGAAGTTCTGACAATGCAAAAATTATTGATTTGGTTTTGTGTGTTGTTGTTTTTTAAAAAGGAAGGTTCTATAACAAATCAATGTGGGCCAGATGTAAAACATACCAAATATTTAAGACTCTCACAAAAATAAGATGTAAACAAATAGCACCACCAATATTCTCCAATTCATACCCTTGACTAGCAAGGAATCCCAGGGTGAATCTTCTGCCCCTTTCTCAGCATACTGTGGCAGACCAGTCTATTATTTACCCATTTTGGAATTAGCGCCTTAATTGTCAGTTGTAGATGTGAGAACTCTTCTATTTGTGGGCTCATGCAGAAAAGAAGCAGTGCTCATTTCTCATCGATACTCAACCATTTCCTCAAGTACTGACAGTTTCCTCCCCAGAGTTAAAAGCCATCCTGAATCTTCCAGAAATACTGGCTTCGTCTTTTTTTGGTAGCTTTAATGAGCTCAGGTTTTCTGCACAACTGACCCTCAATGGTGTCTCGTAGGAGAGCAGGCTTAACAATGGATGAAGCAGATATTTCTGGTGTATACTCCCCAGAGCACCTGAAAAGAACTTTAGCTCTGTTATTTCTCCACGAAGGGAATTCTAGAGCTGGTACAAAGCAAATCGCTCCTGTCTGTAGGCCCATGATTATGAGGAAATGGTTAGTGACTCACAAGATAATGTAGCCCAATTTTATGAGCCAGTGTCCTGGAAAGTCTATAGGGCCCATTCTGCTGACATGGGAAGATACCTAGGACTCAGTGTAGGAGAAAGCAGACCTTACATTTCTGAGACTCAGGGCAAAGGTGGGGAACCCTCACCAGAGCACAACCCTCACCAGCCTTGCATCACAGCCACCACAAGTGCTTTTGCCAGGCTGAAATGTGCCCTTTGAACTCTGTTAAGGCACCTTGCTTCCCTGATTGGAGGATACTGGGTGGGTGGGTGGGTGGAAACTATCCTACTGTACAAAGGTAGGATTTGCATTGAATGCACAGTGAACTTCACTGCTGCCTGCCTGTCTGTGCTGGCCGGGAAGCCATGTTGTATCGCCAGCTCAGATTGCCTTGGTTAGCTGGGAGGCAGGCAGTTTAAGGAAGCCTGCTTCTCAGCCGATCAAGACCCCCACCTCTGGATCACGTGAGCCAAAGGCAGAGCAACGGCTTCTTTAAACTGCTCCGCTGCCTGCCGTTCAGTTGACCAAGCTCCCATACAGCCCCTGCTCATGGGGGCCAGAGTGGTCTGGGTGCTTAGCTCAGCTCTGTGAACTGGGCAAACCCACATACCACTCTGGCTCGTGTGTGCAGGAACGGTTGGGGGTAGGGCTGGGCAATTTCAGACATTGCGATATTTAGCTGCAGATATATCACGATGCTGAAAACGGGATGTCGCCCAGTCCTGTTCCCTTTGGGGACTTTAAAAAGGCAAACATCCACACATTGAATCATGCCAGGAACAGACTGTCAGGCAGAGGTTGACTTCATTTTATTATTGGCCTTTGTTCAATTCATTGCTAGGTGCACTGGATGTGTTTTGGTTAATTTCCTGACTTTGTCGCATCTTCCTAATCATTAATTATCAGTGGGCAGGTGTTGTCCTGACAATAATTCAAGGCATAACCAATGAAGGTTGTGCCTTTGTCCACATGCACTTGGGCCAGTGCACAACTCAGAGATGTGTGGCCTTAAGGCTGCATTCAGACGTGGGGTTTATTGTGGAAGCTGGTTTTAATGCTAGCACTTCCAACCCAGGTGCTAATGTTCCAACGCAGAACACAGTGCATTACAGAATGGTGGCATTTTGGTTGGTATACCTCCACAACACGCTAAGCTTTAAACAGTGGGAAAGAACTGCCCCAGATTTTGTCGTGTGAAATTGCAACAGAGCTCCAGTGGTTTCCGAAGCTAGTGGGTTTTGTTTTGTTTTTTCTGGAAACAAAATGGAAATAAGCACCAAACTTCCATTAGATACCATTAGTTTTCCAAAAGTCATGGGAAAGATCACCTGAAATGCAAAAATTAACAAGTAAGGAAACATGTTGAAGACAGAGTAAAGTGCTGTCTGAATACACCATCTGTGTGCCATTGTCTCCACAGGAGACACACACACCCGCACCAGATTCTGCCTGTGGTCAGAGGTACGAAGTATAGTGCAAAAATATACACTCAGGGCCGGTCCTTTCATTAGGCAAAGTGAGACAACCGCTGCAGTCCACAGATGATTGGCAACAACTCCTGGATGTTCCTTCTAAGCCCCCTGACTAGTCCTCTCCATATTCCTACATAGCCAGTCTTGGCTGCTCTACAAACCTTCTGCCTCAGGTGCACTGGAGCATAATATCCTTTTCTCAGTCTAGAATTAGGATTCCACTGCAAGTTCAAATGGCTTCCGTATATGGAACGGGGAAGAGCGCAATCTTGTTCTCTGCCTCGGGCAACAAAATGTCTTGGGCTGGCCCTACTTCCCCATGGTCCTACAGTAGCAAAATTGTGGGGAAGCTGTAAGTCAGACTTCACCAAACCGGTGCCCAGCAGATCTTGCTGGCTGGGGCTAATGGGAGTCATAGTTCAGTAATGGCTGAAGAACACCAGCTTGGCAAAGCCTGGCGTGAGTCACATCCCCAAAGTCAATAAGGGCACAATCGGTACATACGAGTCCTGCGTTGTAGCGAGGGCTCGACTAGATGGCTTTTGGGGTCCCCTCCAGCTCTTCAGTTCATGCTGGCGATTCCCCCCTTGGTTAGGGTGAGTGCTTATAGGATCAGTGATTTCAGTGCTGCAGCCAAAACTGACAGTCAGCTAAAAGGTGTGCCTTGACCGCTCTGAAATTGCTGATTTCTAGCTTCTCTATTGATTGTGCTGAATTATTAATTCGGGGCATTGATTTTGAAAAGTGGGGCGGCGGCGGCAGCAGCAGCAGCAGCCGCCTTCCTTGGGAGGAAACTTCTGCCGGAATTGTCGCTGCCAGCAAGCCCTTGTCTGTCACCTCTGGATTTGCTTGCTGTGCACCTGCCTTCTGGTAAATAATGAATGGGGAGATGCGACTTGTGACAAACGCAGGAAATAAATGAAAAGCACGCCCGTGATGCGCACAAGAGCCCACCAATAAAGCAGCCAGCCTATAAAACACATCTGGAAGATAAAATGCCCCCCCCCCAAGTATAAAATGCAGATTGTGAAACAGGGTATGCACACTGGTAATCAAAGGTTGTCTACCAAACATGGAGAGAGGAATTTTGTGGGTGTAGTTCTGAGGATGTTTGAGGGATTCATTCTCTGCAATTTCTATGCATTTTCATGCACATTTCCCCCTATATGTGCATTTTTGCTCCATATAAATATTTTTTTGCAACCAGTTTCCCATAGCATTAATTCATTCTGGACATTTTTTCTCTCCATTTTTTCTAGCCCCACGCCCCGTTTGTTTGTTTTTTCTCTTGAGAATTGCATGGCAGAATTCAGACTCTTGCGTATTCTGAGGACTAGCTGTGTTTTAGTTCCCTTATTACTGGGCAAAAAACTGCAAATTAGAGAAGTTCATGGTAAAATGCAAAGTGAATAAATCCCCCATCACACCAGTGTTGTTGTTTTTTCTTAAAAAATGTTTAGGGGCACTCTCATTTTCCTATTCATATTAAAATACTGTCCCTCAATGACGCCAAACTTCACAAAATGTGAAGTCTGGGGGGATGCATACCCCTGCATCCCCCCAGAAAAAAGCACTGCATCACACACACACACACACACACACACACACACACACACACAAGCATCTTGCTGCCATAAAATCATGATGCTGAAATACATTTCCCTCTGCTTTGGAAGTGAAAAGAAACAAGGAGTAACAGAAAATACTCACAGCCAAATACAAAGAAACTGCACATACATTTGCAGTTCTTTAAAGGATGTAACCAGGGCTGTCATATGCCTTGTGGGTCCCATCCGAGAGGGGTCCTGTTGACCCATCCTCATACCTATGGGACCGCCTCTCCTGGTATGCCCCGCGGAGGACCTTAAGGTCCATAAATAGCAACACACTAGAGGTCCCAGGCCCTAAGGAAGTCAGATTAGCCTCAACCAGAGCCAGGGCCTTTTCAACACTGGCTCCAGCTCTGCCTCATGAGACCAGGGCCCTGCAGGATCTGATTTCTTTCCGCAGGGCCTGTAAGACAGAGTTGTTCTGCATGGCTTGGAATCAACTTGACCCCTTCCCCCTCTTTCCTTTTCCTTTCTCCTTCTGTGATGGAACTCCTATTTGGGGAGTTCCCTGGCTTTTCTGGCCCATGTAGGGCCAGTCTGGATAGTTGGCCTTGGTGAAGATTTGACCTTTTCACCCCAAAAAAGTTTTTGATTTGAGTTTCTACTGAAATGAGGCTGCATTTTAATGTTGTATTTTAATCTTGTTTTTAAGTTATATTTTAATCAATTGTTTTTATACCTGGTGTTAGCCGCCCTGAGCCCGGTTTTGGCTGGGGAGGGCGGGGTATAAATTAAAATTTATTATTTATTATTATTATTATTACATCAACAGACCAGTTCCCAAATAAATTAACAGAGACCAGAAGTGCCTCCCCCTCACCCAGTTTTATTTTATTCATTCATTCATTTATTAAATTTGTACACCACCCTTCATCTGAAGATCTTGACAGTTCACCACATAAAAACACAAGGTGAAAACAAAACAAAAACCCCACAACCCTCCAACAGACACATTTAAAAGGATATAGGATGTTAGTCAGCAGCTCAACTGCTCAGCTGAGGTGTTGACCCTCTCCTTTCCTTGCAAAGGAGCACCCTGCTGCAGGCAGGATTGGCACGCAGAGGCACCAATCCTGCCTGGTCCATAGTGTTCCTTTGCAAGCAACTCCTCTCAGGAAGGAGAATTGGGAGGCAGACTTCTTCCTTCTCTTGGCAGCCAGGGCAGGTCTGGGTTCTTTTTCTTGGGGTTCTCCTGCCTGAGGCCTGCCTCTCCTTCCTGCCTGATGCCCACAAACTGATAGCCATGCACTGCTCTGGGCCATCCAACCTGAGCTGGCTGCCTGCACCCGATTCTTCTAACACCCAAGTCCCTCCAAATATGCCAGATTTGGCTCAGGGGCTCAGCTGAATCCATTGCACAAGCCCTAATGTAAACACAAAATCTTGCAATTCAGATTTTATAGCCCTAGTGGGACTTCCTTCTCCATTACTCAGGCAATGAGCAAACCATCCATTTCAGCTCAGTTTGCTGCACTGTGAGATTTATTGGGTTGGTTATTGCATTTCATCAGATTTATAGCCCACCTGTGCCAAGGGCTCAGGGTGCATTGCATAAATATTTACAGGGCTCACAATCTAATTTAACATTAGTGGCAGGAAGGGGGGTGTACACTGATGAGGTGACAGTTCCCTATAATTTTATTAGCTCCCGTTCAGAAGATTTAGGTTTCGTAGGAGCCTGATTGGGTTCCAGGGAGACCCTCCCTGTCTTGCTGCTGTGGGCTTAGCATGCCTTGTCAAAACCATATCATGCTATAATAAATAGCAAAGCTAGAACTCCTGTAGCTTGGTGGTTGAGCACCTGCTGTTCATGCAGAAGGTATCAGGTTCAATCTCCAGGAAGGAGATTGTCCCCTGCATGAAAACCTGGGATGCCACAGCCAGTCAATGTAGACATTATGGAACTTGGTGGACCAATGGTCTATCTCAGGCAGCTTCCTGCATTCTTATTCTCTGAGGGTTCATCCTTATACAAGTACTCCTACACTTAAGACTGAGGAAGGAGGAGGCTTGGAGAAACCCTAAGATTTAGAGGAGGAGCTTGTAGGAGGCAACAGCAGAAGAGGTGTGGACCACAAAACAGAATGATGAAGACCGAACCTATTCAGTGGGCATGGAACTCTGGCTGGCTGATGGAGGACAAACTGGAGAATTGGTTTGTGGAGGAAAAGATGGGAGAAAACTGTGTCTTCTTCCTCTTCTTTGATGATCACTCGTAGCTGAGTAAGATTGTCTTCCATAAACACAGTTTTAACAATGAGTCCGTAAGTGACTGTGGAGACCAATTCTGGACCCACACGTCCTTCCACAGTGGGGACAGTGGTTTCCAGGTGGGAGTTGATCACAGTGTGGATTTGCCAAGCATGCCTTCCTCCTAGCACGTTTCTCCCTTGCGTCCTGAGTTTGAGCATCTTCAAAGCCCATGACACCTTTGGTAAAGGCTGTTCTCCAATTGAAGCACTCGCAGGACAGTGTTTCCCAGTTGTCAGTGTTTATACTACATTTTTTTTAGATTTGCCTTGAGACAGAAAACTGTGTATGTATTAGGAGAAGTAGGCTCAAAAATGTGCACACATTTTGATGCATTTGTCTTTTTAAAAAAATAGATGCACAGTGATTCAGAGAGGAATTTAAGATGAGGGAAATGAGAAACAGAAACCCACAGTTTCTTCTGTCCTTAAGAACCACACGTATGAACTGTCTTGTGCCGTTTTTAGTGTTAGATGTTAAATGAAGTACGGAGAAAATAAAGTATTTATCCACACAGTGCATAGTCAAACTATGGAACCCGCTCCTCCATGAGGTTGTGATCACCACCAACTTGGATGGCTTTAATAATAATAATAATAATAATAATAATAATAATAATAATAATTTATACCCTGCCCTTCCTGGTTCAAAAAGTGGGCTCAGGGCGGCTAACAAGAAATTTAAAACACTTTAAAAACAAAAATTATTAAGTACAAATTAGAAAACATCCATATTTACAACAAAAGAAAATACAAAGGAAAAAGAAAATACATATAACTAAGGAAAAAAATTAGAGAATACCGTATTTTTTGCACCATAACACTCACTTTTTTCCTCCTAGAAAGTAAGGGGAAATGTCTGTGCGTGTTATGGAGGGAATGCCTACGGGTGGCATGCCTACAGATATTCCTCCTCTAAAAACTACGTGCGTGTTATGGTCGGGTGCGTGTTATAGAGTGAAAAATACGGTACTTACCTGGCAGGGGAGACACCATGTTCATGGAATTTAAAACACTTAATTGTAAAAAGAGGATTGGACAAAATCATGGAGGAGAAGTCATATCTATAGCTACTTGCCATGTTGGATACGCTCTGTCTCCCCGGCTGGAGGCAGTAATCCTTCTGAAAACCAGTTGCTGGAAACCAGAGGAGGGGAAAAGGCTCTTGTGCTCATGCCCTGTTCCCTGGTTTCCCACGAGCATCTGGTTGGCCACTATGAAAACAGGATGCTGGACTAGATGGGCCATTAGCCTCATCCAGGGGCTATTCTTAGGTTCTTATCTGTATTCTAAATGTAGTGGGTACCAGCTACTCCTATGGTGTCATTTAAATTCTCATTTTTTAAAATAAATAAATAAACCCAAATGCTGCACCACAGATGGCTGCAAATGAAACTCGTTAATATATCACAGGGCAGAGGTGATATGAATCGTGGATGTCACATTCATGGCACTTTTCACGCTTGAAATCATTCCCTCCACTGAAATGCACGTTACAGTTTCCTCCTAAGTTTGCATGGGGCTTAATGGTTTATATAAGATCTGTCTGCCAATATCCCTTCCCTGGCATACTGTATTGGTGGCTTTTAAGTGCAAACGTGCTGGTGACCGACACTTCATTGGGAAAAGCAGGGCTTGGGTGCTTTGGAAAGAAAATTTGGGTTTAATGTACAATACTCCCAAAGAGAAATATTTCTCCTGCAAGAAGCAGCTTGCATAGGATGAGTTTCCATGACAGTGTTTGATGCGGGAGAGTCAACCCAAAGAGATTCCACTATCTGACCCCTAGATTCTTGTAGTCAAATGTTCTCATAGAAGACCTCTCATGCCACATCTCAGTGTGATAGTTGCAAGTTACAACTTTTTCCCAGTGTTCCTCTGGACCAAACTAGCATTTACATGCAAGTCCACATAACAATCAGTACTTCAACTGGGGTTTTTTGGGGGGTGGGGGGCAGCTGGGAGGGAAGATGCAAGTGTGTTCGACAACGCTATTTTCCTAGAAACAGAGGTGCTGGAACTCACCATGAACACGTCCCTGGTTCTCTTAGAATGGCAATGGCGCCATTGAGTTCCGCCATGTTCTGGCTGAAAAAAAGCCCTGGTGTTCGATTCCTTTCCCCAACCCAAAGAAAACTGATCACAATGAAAGGAAAGAAACTTAGGTTAGTCATGACTAACTCATCCTAAAATTATACACTGCTGACCTGTGTGTAGTTCTGTAAACAAACAAGCAGCCTTGAAAAAGCATTACTTTTTGTGTTTCGCTGGTCCACAACAGACATTTCACCAGAAACCATGTTGGGAGGAAGGAAGGGAGTGGGAGAGTTGGGACAAATAAGAGAGCTTTTTTTCCCCCTTCCTTGCTTCGCTTTTGCAAAGTTTCACAGGGGTTTCCTGAGGGTTGGGGGTTGTTTTTGTCATTTTGGGGTCAAAATTCTGCAGTCGGGAACACATTTGATTTAGTATAAGGCAGCTTCCTATGTTTCTAAAATCGTCATTATCATCTGTGTTCCTAAAATTGTAGAGAGAATTTATGAGAAATTTAATAAAAATAAAAATAAAAAACTAAGAGAAATGTCAGAATGCTGTCAGCTGCTCCCGGCTGGTTGCCCAGGAAAGTATAAAGACAAGAAAAATTTCTTACTGTCCTTTTTTTATTTCAATCTTTACAAAGAGAGGCTATAGAACCCAGCCTCTTAGATAATGGCGTTGCCCCGAGTGAATCTCCACCCTCCGTCTCTCCCACTTCCTCATTCGTCATCATCATCACCTCCTCTACGGGTGCCACTAAGCGTCCTTTGTCTTTGAGCTTTTTGCTCTCCTATTTTTAAGGCTCTCCGGGTTCTGGGAGATGGAGGGTCTGGGATGCTTTCTAGTGACAACGTGTCAGCCAGTTGTTGCTCTGGTTCTCCCATGATTTCCCATCTTTCCCCCTCATCTGCCTCTGAGCTGTGACTGCCCTCAAACCCCTGTTGTAAATCTATACTGTCTTCTTCCACCTCCCTGGAAGGGTCAGGATGAGGAGGCAGTCTCCACCATTCCTCCTCTACCCAGTCCCTGACATTCCTCCTCTACCCAGACCCTTCACATATTTCTGCAGCAGAGCCAGCCCTATCATTAGGTAAGGCAACACGACCACTTTAGGCAGCAGATGTTGGCAGCATCAACACTCCTGTTGGAAGACGGGTGATGCAGCCACCTTGCAAAAACTGAGCAAGCCTTGGTCTGGCCAGTACCTGGGGGTAAGATCAGGTGACCCCCATAAGCAGAGCTTCCTTGAGTTCCATGGCAGAGGGAGTAAATAGAAAACCAATATCAATCCACATAAATGTTGCTTTGAGGCAGGGTGGAGACAAGCGAGAGGTTTGTAATGACTGCAATCTGTAAAGAAGATTAAAAACAAACGCAGAACACTCAGCTCACCTTTATAAAAAAAACACTGAGTAGATTTTGTTTGATGTAACATGTGCCTAGGAGCTGCAGGGCAATGTGTGTGTGTACACTTAAAAGGCAGAAATCCTGCAAGCTGCATGTTTGGTTCCCTCCCCAAGTCCAGACTTCACCTTTCTGGACCATACGACTTCAGACAGGTGTAAGGGTTGCATTTTTAAATGTTCCCCTCCTTTAAAGGGAGAGGGAAATCCCCACACATGATAAACTAGTGTCTTTTTTTTATAAAAAAGGCTTTTCTTCCTGATCTATATAGGAAAAGCTAAGGTAAAGGACCCCTGGATTGTTAAGTCCAGTCAAATGGTGAGAAGGTGGGTGACATTGCCCCTCAATAAGACCCCCAATTACAAACTTAACTAACATAGAATTGGGGGGGGGGATGCTGCCTAATGATTTTGCTGATGATAAAGCTTCTGTCTAAAACAAAGGAGAGAAGGCAGGGGCAATAGCCGGTGGATATTGATTTAGTGATCAGGGGAACAAGGAATTGAAACCACACCCAGATAAGCCATTCCACCCAAGAGAGGTCTTTGCTTTCTGGCTGCTCCCAGATTGAAAGCCCACCAAGTGTACACTACAAAATAATCACATTCATACCTTGTTGCAGATGCAGTACTTTATTCTATTTTTTTAAAGAATCTTGTCTTGTGGATCATTTTCTAGCTTCCACCTCTGCTTGGTTTATGCAAAATCGTGAATATGAACCAAGCAAGTCTTTCTACATATTGGTGTGATTTTGGAGGGGTTTTTTTTGTAAAGGGAGAAAAAGTCGTTTTGCTAATTTCAATTCTCGAACACGGCAGGAGTCTGCGATTCCAATTTTCTTTTCACAGTCTTAATGAAGACTGGACATTGGCAATAGTCACGTGTGTGTCCCCCACCCCACCCCCTTTCGCTTGGAATTTAAAAAACCATGTTGACAGGCTGCCAAGAATTATAATAACTCTCTAATGAGCACAGGAGAACTGTAGCCAATTGTGATTGTTCCGGACAAGTTATTTCATAGCGGCAATAACAAAAGGAATATAAAAATCAATCCTATCTACTGTGGTATAGGATACAATTCAGGAAGGTGTTAAAAGGAGGGGGTATCTCTTAATGAAGGCAAGCACAGTATATACCCACCTTATGGATCGTTTCAAAAGGGGCCAGTGGAAGACAGGATGACTAGTTGACTCCTGACAATGGGATGAAAAATACCATTTTATGGTCCTCTCCTTTCTCTCTGCCAAGCCATCCATGCAGCCATAAAGGCAGCTTCAATATTTTCAGGTGGTTCTCTCTGTCTTAAGAATTTCCAGCCTCTCCACTTTATGGCCTTCAATCTAGAGAACCCAAATGGTTCTCAGCACTTCATCGGTTGTTTCCTGGGCAATGAAATAGGCTCCTAGCATTGTGTGAGTTGCTTTCCAGCATGCAGGAGTACAGTAATGGAGTGCAGTGTGTTTTCTGGAGTAGTAAAGAGACGTTCACAGACACAGTTCAATATCTGTTGGGCTGCTGTGGGGAAGCTTGGCAGGCAATAAGTATTTTGATGGCAGGAAGTGCACTTTTCATGGCCTGTGTCTGCAGCATAAAAAAAAACCCAGTTTAAATGTCAGAAAGCTTCCCTCCTCCAAGGAAACCAAGGAACTGCCGGAAACATTTTTGCAGGTATTTATTGGCATTCTTGCTAAAGCATAAATCCTAATACTCCTCAGGCAAAATGGTGAGAGAGAAACCACACGCAAAAAGAAATTCAGGTCTGTAAAATGAATCTGAGCACCCTATGAGCTGTTTTAACCACAAGCTAGGTTTGCACATCCTTGACGACTTGACGACTTGATGGCTACAGTGTGTGTGTGTGTGTGTGTGTGTGTGTGTGTGTGTGTTTTAAGGTTGTACACAGCCTCCCCACATCCACCCTGTAGCCTCAATCTGTGGCCCCCAGATCAGGTTAATTCGACCTGCGCCACCCTGTGAATCACCTGCCCCATCCCAGATCTGTTCCCAAAGCAATATAGGGCAGCTGGGTTAAGAGTTTTAAAGCAATTTTTTTTAAAAAAAATCTTCTTTTGTCACGCAGTTAAAATAGAGTTTAAAAATAAACTTTGTTGGTGGGTGCCCAGCACTGCAGAGCTAGTAAATATAGGAATACAAGCTAGTAAATATAGGAATACAGTCCTGTTTGGTGGTGCTTCAGGGGGCAGGAAGGAGGGGAGGACTGGCAGGAAAGGTTGACCGCCAACTCACCCCACAGCCACCTAGTATATCCCTCCTTTTTGCAGTTCCTTTTCCTCACTCAAGCTTGGCACTCACACCTTGCCCCCTGACAGCCACAGATTGATCTGGGCATCTCAACCCAACCTGTAGTGATCTGGGTCTATCTCAACCGGAGTCAACCAAAGTTCAGATTCCTCCAAATAGGCCCGATTTGGCTCGAGTTTTGGGCCTTGGCCAAATCTGGTGCACAGCCATAGTGTATATCTGAAGTGTCGATCGTGCCATCAACCTGATTTGTGTTTGCACAGAGGCTGCCTGAAGTCTCCATAAAGCACTTGTTCTTGTGGTTGTTATCCTGCAGTTGTGGTTTGCCATCACTTTTGGTTGATCTGGTTGTTAATAGCGCTCTCGCCACTTGCCATTCCTAGAACTATCATTCAGGAATACTACCGGTGACAGCAGAGGTAGAACATAGGTTTGGCGAGGGAATGGTTTCCCTCAGAAGGTGGACTCTCTCTTCTTGGAGGTTTTTAAGCCTACGTTGGATGTCCATCCATCGTGGATGTTTTAGCTGAGATTCCTGCATTGCAGGGGGTTAGACTAGATGATGCTTGGGGTCCCTTCCAACTCTCCAATTCTATGATTCTCTGATTGTGTGCCAAGGCACCAGAGCCACAAAGTTCCCAGAAGAACAATAAAACACACTGACACTGAATATTTTGGTTTATGGGTTCAAATAGGCCACAACTTTATTGGTTACAGATGTGAGCAGTTTGGCTTAGGCATTGGGGTGAAGCCAGGCTATACATTGACTCCTGCCCATCTGCAGGGAGTCCACTGAAGGGTAAAACACCGATAGGGGGTGCCCTATGACTTACATCAAATAGGGGCACTCTGAAGGGTCCCCATAGGAGCTGTGGAATGGCCCTAGTCCACGCCCAGGCTTCAGACAGTAGGTCACACCCCGGACCCCTTTAACAGGATACCCTTAATGAGGAGGGGCAGGCGAAGGCAAAAACAAAGGCTTATCCAATGTGCCGGCTGGCCATGGCAGGATTAAATTGCCCATGGGACGCCCACTCTGCCAGCTAACTGGCTGGCGCGGTCCCACAGCACTGCTGACATGTTTGGCTATGACACAGGAGAGAGGTGGCATCCCTCCTTCCGCTTGTCCAGGAAACCATTGAGTCCAGGCTGCCTGTCCGCAATGCCACCCACCAGATAAAAGGTGAGCAGACTTCTATGATCATGGCAACTGGCCATTGGTAGTGTCACCCTCCTTAAGAGGTAGGCATAGAGACAGTCATGTGGCAAAAGCAGCCCCTGGAACTACTGGCAAATGCAGCCAGTACCGATATAATATCAGTGAATATAGTTTGTGAAAAGGCATTTAATGAAACAAAACATCACAATTTTTGCCTCAGCCCCCGCACAGCTCAAATTACAAACAGCTACTCTGTGGACGCCAGGAAAACTTGCAGTTAATTAAGTGATTCTGTCTTGTTTAGACAGATGGAGTGAGATAATTGTGAGAAGATGCTTAAAATGAAATAATGTCAGCAGGTTTAATAATGGGACTGGGGTGGGGGAACTACTTGGGCTCGAAATAAGATTGTTCAGTTTCATGCCTGAGACCTCAGTAAACAAAGCAACACTTCCCTGCAAAAGGAAGCTGGAAGGTGTCATTTAGCTAGGGATGAGCTGGGCTGCTGGTTCCATTCACATTTCAGCCTGTTGCTCAGTCATAAGAACGTTAAGAAGAGCCTAGCTAGAACAGACCTGTGGCCCATCTAGTCCAGTATCCTGTTCTCACAGGCCTGTGGGAAACCTTTTTATGTTAAATACATTCTGTTTACACACTTTAAAACTCAGGCTCTATATGTCTCTTTTATATAAAGTACATTTTTGGTGCGTACTTTTGGCACACTAAAATTTTATTGCGAAGCCCAAAGAGCATAATGCAACGGGGAGTTCTTTTCGTATCCAGAAGCAAATTTGGGAGCATTGGATTGGGTCAGTCCACTGCGAAAAGGGGAAACTAGATCAATGCACACACACCCAATCTCTACTTCTAGCAGACCTTAATAGCAAACTCGCTGGACAAGCATTTGCCTAATTTGCTTGCATTCAGCATGTTCCATTCTTTCTTGGGCAGAAATTAATTTCCAAAATGACATTCAGCTTGATAAGTCTCCCTCACTTTCACCCGCTACAGATATTCTCAAGAGCCTTTATTCGGTTACACTGAATTGTCTCTTGTAAAACACATCCAGCTCAGACGAATTTTCACGTAACACTGTGAATACAATGGGAGGAAGAGAAGAGGGATGGTGCTTATTGTTATTTCTAAGTGCTTAGAGATGGACTCTGAGTACACGCTTGGGAAGAACCTGAAACAAAGCATATGCTCCGTGGGGAGGGGGCAAGATCCACTTCTACTTCTGCAGATATAAGAAGACATCAGTTTCCATTCTGATCCATGTTCATCATGTGCAATGCTGCTTCCATTCTGCTGCAGTTTGGCTCTCAATTGTTGCTTTCCTCATTGTCCACTGTGGCACAGTTTTGCATTACTGATTACATTATAATAATCATAATTGATTATTTATACCCCGCCCATCTGGCTGGGTCTCCCCAGCCACTCTGGGCACCTTCCAACAAAATATAAGAATACAGTAATCTGTCAAACATTAAAAGCTTCCCTAAACAGGGCTGCCTTCAGATGTCTTCTAAAAGTCAGATAGTAGTTTATTTCTTTGACATCTGATGGGGGGACGTTCCACAGGGCGGGTGCCACTGCCAAGAAGGCCCTCTGCCTGGTTCCCTGTAACTTGACTTCTCACAGTGAGGGAACCGCCAGAAGGCCTTCGGCGCTGGACCTCATTGTCCAGGCAGAATGATGGGGGTGGAGATGCTCCTTCAGGTATACTGGACCGAGGCCGTTTAGGGCTTTAAAGGTCAGCACCAACACTTTGAATTGTGCTCGGAAACGTACTGGGAGCCAGTGTAGGTCTTTCAAGACCGGTGTTATGTGGACTCGGCAGCTGCTCCCCATCACCAGTCTGGCTGCTGCATTCTGGATTAGTTGTAGTTTCCGGGTCACCTTCAAAGGTAGCCCCACATAGAGTGCATTGCAGTAGTCCAAGCAAGAGATAACCAGAGCATGCACCACTCTGGCGAGACAGTCTACTGGTAGGTAGGGTCTCAGCCTGCATACCAGATGGAGCTGGTAAACAGCTGCCCTGGACACAGAATTGACCTGCACCTCCATGGACAGCTGTGAGTCCAAAATGACTCCCAGGCTGCACACATGGTCCTTCCAGCACAGTTGCTCCATTCAGGACCAGGGAGTCCCCCACACCTGCTTGCCTCC
Source organism: Podarcis raffonei (assembly GCF_027172205.1). Lineage (NCBI taxonomy): Eukaryota > Metazoa > Chordata > Lepidosauria > Squamata > Lacertidae > Podarcis > Podarcis raffonei. The sequence goes on along the minus strand of NC_070604.1, from coordinate 110,094,350 downwards.
TGTTAATTACATAATGGTTATGCTATTCTACACCATTCCTTTCAATGCAGATGCTGAATTGTTGCTTCTTTCAAATAAAGTATTATCTTCCCTCACTGGCATCTCTCCCAAGCAGGCACTCAGGACCCTCAGTTTTTGTGTCTGGGAGAAGCACGGGTCTCTAAAACAAAACAAAACAAAACAAAACACAAAACACGGTTTTCTTGAATATGTGAGAGCCCTCTTCCTTCGTCTTTATGGTGCCAGCACATCTGCACCGGGGGAATGATTATAGCCAGCAAAAGAAAAGGAAACGAGAGTGTCAAAAGATAGATGAGAGGAGGAGGGAGGAGGAATGGTTTGAGAGACTATGTTCATAGTAAATGAGAGAATTACAAGGAAGGCAGTAAAACTGTGGAAATGGAGAATATAATGATCAGAAGAGTGGGTGGAAAGAGCAAAACTCCAGAACAAGAAACGCAGGTCTGGAAGTGATAAAGAGAACAATAGACTGGAAGCAAAATAATATTACTTGGGTAGATGAAGTATCAACAATTTGGGGTAACCCTATAGATCTCAGGCCTAAATCTCGCCAATAGTCCTTCAGACTAGCATTTGCAGGAATTCTCTGGACGTGCTGGATCAGGCCAGAGTTAGTCCAGCATCCTGTTCTCTCAGTGGCCAGCCAGATGCCCGTGGGAAGCCCAAAAGCGGGACTTGAGTGTTAACATCTGCAAAGGATGGGCAGAATTTTCACTCTTGCGTAAATACCGAAAGCACCGCCTTTACGAGCTCGGCTCCTTGTTTTTACGATACGCTCCTTGCTGCTCGGTGGGCCTTTTATTTCTTTCGGTAGCTCTTCTTTCGCCCCGTAAAAACAATAGATGTTCCCATTCTCTCACATTTGAGAAAAGCAACCTGGGGTCGTAATAGGTGAGAAAAAATTCTAAGAGGCAGAATGTTTGCAAGAGGTGCCATAGTCAATATTATAGCAGGCAGCAGAGCACAAAGCAGATAGCCTAAATAATATATTGTAACTTAAAAGGCCAGGTGCAGGTTTCCACCTGAACATGCAATTGCTGAAAGTAAGTAGGTAGGGGGCAGTGGCACACAGGCAACCCTGCCCATAGCATCCTTGTGTGTTGACCCTCTTTCCAGTTCCTGACATTGCCTGTGTTGTATGGGGAAGGACTGCAGGAGCCTTCCACTCACGTTGGCTTGAATGTGAGTAGACTCTTCTGCACATCGGCGGGTAGCCTCCCCCATCTGAAGCCCTCCAGATGTTCTGGGCTGCATCTCCCATCAGCCCCAGCTAGCACAGCTGCATTGGTAGTGGCTGGTGGGAGCTGCAGTCTGAAGCATCCATTTGGGGGGAACCGATACAGAGACGGGGCATGGAAATTCAACTGAAATTGGCTGAAAGCTAAAATTAAACAGTGACATTGGTCCAAGAAATGAGTTTTGGTTTGGCTAATAAAATTTCCCAGGGTTTTTTTGCACTTCTTAATGACATTTAAGCCAAATTTGGCATGTTCAGCTCACCTTAAATATCTATTCTAAGGAAAGGCAAAGGCATTCCCATAGATTTAGTGGAGGCTTAAACAAAAAACCAAACATCTAGGACAGGCATAGGCAAACTCTGCCCCTCCAGATGTTTGGGACTACAGTTCCCATCATCCCTGACCACTGGTCCTGTTAGCTAGGGATGATGGGAATTGTAGTCACAAATATTTGGAGGGCCAGAGTTTGTCTATGCCTGATCCAGGATCAACTTTGTGGCTGTAAGAACATGTAGAAAGGGCTATCTTGTAATCTGACTCATGCTGGTAAGTCATGATGGTAGATCTGAGTGTTTTAACTTTCTGTGAGTTGTTGTACCTGATAATTCCTGCTATTTTCGTTCTGACGACAAACGGGTTAATTAAAGGCACGGAACCAAAAAAGTATTTGAGCTTTTTTGTCGAAATCTAAGTATCAGGGGTTATGGTTTTGAGAACAATGGCTGCTGTCCTGTACCCACTTACCTGAGCGTAAACCGCATTGAACTCAAAGGGTCTTGCTACTGAGTAGATAGACATGTCTGAATTAAAAAGCAAATCTTCTCTGATGAAGGGCATGGGCTGAAGTTTGCTCCAGTGAATGGACACAGTGACAAAGTCAATGTGATCCCTTCAGTCTCTAGAGTTCAGGCAAACTGTAGGATAGAGTCATAGATTTGTAGGCCAGGAAGGGACCAGAAGGGCCTTCTGCAATGCAGATGACCTCAACCCCTTCTATCCTTCCAAGGAGACATTGCTCCCCCCCCCATCTGTTAAATGTAGTTCTGGCAATACACAGCTGTAAAATTTAATTTTGCCCTAAAGACGTTAAAGCAAAGATTATGGGATAATGCGCACAGTGACTTGCGATCTCGATCACACACAGTCTGTAGTCCGCTGGCAGTAGGAGTACAATATGGGCATGCCTTTAAGTTAACATCCTACATTAAAAACCTGACAGTACCAAATTACCGAAGGCTTTTCACCAAAGCCAGACTAAACGTCTTTCCTTCTGCAGTGTTGGATGGCAGGTTGAGAGGAGTTCCCTACCAGGACAGACTTTGCTCGTGTGCTCAAGACATCGATTCCATAAAACATATTTTGTTGCACTGTGCAAAATATGAGCAAGCCAGGGCTGAACTGATATTACCCTTGCTGGTACCTTTCACGGGAAAATCAGAGGCTCACTATGTCAGGTTCCTATTGGAAGACCGGACAAACGCTAGAACATTAGCAGTGGCAACGTTTTTATCGGTGGTTGCAAGAACCAATGATCCCTATATTCTGAACAAAATGCTTGCTTAACCTGGAGGTAGCCTGTATGAATTGTGTATTGCTTTGTAATGATTTGTTGGGTCTCTGGACCATAATAAAGATTGGATTTACGAGTTCCTGCTTTACCCTGTATAAATGTTTCTTTCATCATCTACCTACAGCGAGTCCCACCAAGCCTGGGCGAGGAGGATACCCGAGTACAGACGAAGTGGTCCGGGAATCCAGCAGCACTACTGGCATGGTGGTTGGGATTGTGGCGGCAGCTGCTCTGTGCATCCTCATCCTCCTCTATGCCATGTACAAGTACAGGAACCGGGATGAGGGCTCCTATCATGTCGACGAGAGTCGAAACTACATCAGTAACTCAGCACAGTCCAATGGGGCTGTGATTAAAGAGAAGCAGCCCAACAGCTCCAAGAGCTCCAACAAAAATAAGAAGAACAAGGATAAGGAGTACTACGTCTGATCCCGACAGCTGAGGAGAAAGAACAATTGTATAGGAATAGTCTTCATTTTATCTGAGACATAAAAACAAACAAAAACCCGAAAACTTATTTACTTTACTTTTTATGAAGCACATACAAAGTTTAAAAAAAAGAAAAAACGGGAAAAAAGAACACAGGGAATGCAATCAGAAAGGAAAGACTTTTTTAAAAAAAATATAAAAAAGAACCAAGGGAAGGAAACAAAATGAAATAAGCGTTTCATAACTCTTGTTTCGCTGAAACAGGAGTCAATAAATCCCCTTACATTCACAGTGTTTTCATTTACTCTGCCGTCTTTTCGTTGCTGGAATGTTTCTGAAGATGATGTTGGTACCACCACACACTCATAAGGCAAGGAGTATTACTGCAAAAACATCACCCAGCACACCACAAAATATAATGAACTGAAACAAACAAACAAACAAAAGTTGAAATCTCTCTCTCACACACACACACACACATACACATACACATACACACACACAACACACAAAAAGAAGCTACCTATCAGTCTGGATTTAGCCAAAGTGCTAGCGCTTTTCTGAGGAGTAAGTTAGTCTTATTGCCTGAGAAGACTTTTGCGGTTCTACACGAGTGCTCGATGAGCAAAACGAAACCTCGAAACTGAATTTTGCCACCCAGAGCAATGAAGCAACGACTGGAGCTTTGGTTTGAAGCGAAGCGCTGGCTTTTCTGAATAAACCACATTTTAAAAAAAGAAGAAAACACTTTAAAGAGGAAAAAAAAGCCCCTTTCTGGTTGTGAGGAAAACAGTATAGCGGCCTTATTTTCGAAAAAAACAATAAACAAACAAAAGAAGTGAAATATAAGGCTTATTTTCACACACCACTAACAAACAAACCTGAGGGCATAGATGCAATCATTGGGGGGAAATTCATGCACGCTTAATATGTTATTACATATGTTTATATTTAAAAAAACACATCTATATGTGCTTTCTGGACTGTGATAAGTGATGTTTTCTAGCCTGTTGTATAGAAAATGCAAACTATATCTGCTCTTCAACCATTTTTGGTAAACTCAATGTTCTAAGTGTTGCTAGGTATAGAACGTTTTAAGACATCTGGAGCAACCAACATTTCTGTTTACTTTTGCAGCCATGAGAAACTGCCACGATTTTTCTTAGCCCTCCTGATTCTTTCTTTCTTTCTTTCTTTCTTTCTTTCTTTCTTTCTTTCTTTCTTTCTTTCTTTCTTTCGGTTTGCTTTTGGTTTCACCTACAGTGTAGTGAATATACTACGAGGGAAAGTGTATGAATGTATATAAGAGTCAGCTAATTTTCTTCTTAACCTGTACAGTCTTTCTCTCTCTCTCTCTCTCTCTTTTTCTGTTGCAGTTCAGTTTTTCGTAGTTTGTATGAAAGAAGTGGATTTAGAAAGCAAATATATATAGATATAAACATTTTCTTCTCCAATTGCCTATCCACTCCCAGGATACATCAGCAAAACCAATCAGAAATTATGTGAATTTGCCCCGCCCCAAATTATGCACCACACAAGTCCTGGCGATTGAAGTGACCTTTGCACTCCAGTTCACATGACATCATTGGCCAGTATGTTTGGCTGTTCCCACAGGTAGTGAAGGTTGAATTCTGCGGAATACTTGGTCCAAAACTCTTTTCCCATTATATGGCGTTTGCCCGGCTTTTGGTATATAACCACTACAGTGTTGGATGGTCAGAGAATTCAGAAGTCTGCCTTTAAATTAGCTCCTCTCACTCAGACTTCCCTCAGTTATGGAAAGCAAAAATGGTTAAAAACTGCATGCATAACAAGATTCCAAGTTGCATATTTTTTGTCAAACGAAGGAGTTGTTCTTTTATTTTACCACTTCTGTTTTGTTACCGTAAAACCTTTATCCCCGTCTTTCATCTGAGCTGGATCGTAAAACGAAATTTCCTTTTCTACTAAGCTCAGCCGGTTCATTGGTTTGGTAATAAACATACTTTCAGTTTCTTTCAGTTGATATGCGTGGAAACATTTAATGCCTTTTGGTTAAAGATCTATGCCATAGATCTGCATTCCCCCAACCACCCTTGGTTTCATTTCATTAAAACGACTGCTCTGTTGGGTTCCCAACAATAAGTCATTGTGTAACATCTCACTTAGTGAGAGAGATACAAGAGGAATATATTAGGCCGAAAGACATGAGCTCAGTAGAGAATCAGCTGTATCTTGGAAGGCCTCCTGTGATGAGTACGATTGTTCGCACTTTACAGACAGGAAGAAGGAATTTAAAATTAGCTTTAACCAGCAAGGCACCTTATCTTCTTGTACGCTGCTCACTGCCACTGGGGAGAAACACTGGGAAATGGAGGAGCTTTCAGTCTTCAACACAGCAATACTGTCAGAAAATAAAAAAAAGTCACGGTATTGCCGCTCTTAAAAGTTGCCAAATGATTTGATTCATGCTGTATATGTCAAGGACTTTTCTTTTCATTTTTTTGGGTGATGCTTGTAAATTTCTGAAGGCTACACATAGCATTCAAGTTAACATAAGAAAAAAATAGTTGGTCCAATCACCCCCCTCATGTGCCACCATTGTGAAATACCTTTGCTGAGGGCAGGGCAAGGAATGAGGACAGCCACGAACCGTTGGGGAAATCTGGTGTTGGTATCCAAAGTTAAACATGCCAAAAATAAGTGAATAAATGAGTGTTGGATTTCCGTGGTAGTAAGGCCACGTGGAAGGGGATAGAGATTCTAAGCTTGGGCTTTTCCACCAGTGCTGAATGGCGAGGTGCTTTTGTGACTTCATGTATTGACTCTGTTAACTCACCTAACTTTGTCAGATTGTTGGTCCCTCACCCCCAAGCAATTAACACAGTTACTTTAAGTAATAAGTGATAGGGGATTGCTATTTCTAGCAAAGGTGATTTGAAGCTGTTTTCTGGGGAGTTACTCCTGTTCTTCCTTGTTGATTTTGTGATTTTTTTAAATAACGAACAAAAGAAGTGTTTGCATTTATCAAATGTTGCAGTAGCTATATTAAAACAATTTTCTCTTTTCAAAATGCATAACAAATACATTAATCCCATCTCTATAATAATCTAATTTGTTTGACTAAGGCTGCAGTCTTATGCACACTTAACGGGGAGTGAAGTCCCATTGATATTGATGGACCTTCTCCTGAGTAAAGATGCCTAGGATTGTGCTGTGATGAGATGGCTTCGGGTTGTTTTTTTTATTACTGTATTGTGTTGCCTTTTTTTAACAATACACTAAAATAATGTGTGAAATTATTCATTCCCAAGATATCAAAAAGAGGTCAGAAGCCCTTAACCTTATAGTGCTTTCTGTGATAGATATTTACAATTTTTTTTATTTGTTGCAAGGCCAATTTATCCATTATTGGAAATGCTAAGCAAGTGGAATTTACCGTTTTGTTAATAAAATGTTTCTTAATACAGTTGCTGGCTCATTATTTCCTCACCCCTTTCTGTGGTTTGTATACAATTGCTGCCACCATTCAGCATGTCTTTGACTCTGATTAGATGCTAGGCCCCATCTCCCATAGGTTCCGCCCTTCAACTTAACATGGGGATCCAGAGCCACAACTTTATGTCATCTCTGACTGCTCAAAATGAAGCTCATGAATCAGTGTCAATTGTGGCTGGATCCCATTGTTCCTGGTAGGGCAGAAGGCAGGGAGGCCAACAGTAGGTGGCGCCAGAGCCAATGATGGGCAGAGCTGACCAGTTCTAGTTTTCTCCCCCATCCTGCTCCCTGCTGAGTTCTACAATGGCAACATCTGAGACTTAGGAGGAAAAAGCAGTGCCACCCCCTGAACAGGTTGTAAGTAAGAAAACAGGTATGGGTGGGGGCTGACAGAGGTTGGTGCTTTATTTGCCCTCCACTGCTTTGTAGGCATCCAAGTAGTGCACATAAATATCTGGATCAGTGCAACAGTCAAATCAGCAGTACTTCTAGGGTTTGTGCATGGGATATATTCCCTGTTCAATATTTTGAACTCAGTCATGGGTCGGCAAACTAAGGCCGGCAGGCCAGATCAGGCCCAATTGCCTTCTGAATCCTGCCCTCCGATGGTCCAGAAATCGCCGCGTGGATCGCCAGCGCGTGCGTTCTTTCCCTCACCCTCCCTCTCCCTCACGTGGTGGCGGCGCTAGCGCCTCCTCCCTCCCTCCTCCTGGCTTCTCCTTGCCCTGCCTAGAGGAGGAAGGGGGCTGGGCTTTGTTGGTGCCAGCAGCAGCAGCAGTGCTCGAGCAGCCGCCATTTTAAGCAGCCCCTCTCCAGAGCCCTTTCGCATGCCACTCATTGTCCCTCTGCCGTCACCGCAGCCCCTGCCGCTCGCAAGACACAGGTAAGCAGCCACCAGGGCTCATGGTCCTCTTGCATCATTTTTTCCCTTCAAAATATAGTCCAGCCTCCCACAAGGTCTGAGGGACAGTGGACCGACCCCCTGCTGAAAAAGTTTGCTGACCCCTGAACTAAATGGTCTGTTATTCCAACCAGAGCTGGCCCTACCATTAGGCAGAGTGAAGCAGTCACTTCAGGCCACATTCTGGGGGATGCGGGTAGGTAGGATCCCCTCAGCCACGTGGTACCACATGGCTTGTGATGTGCTCTCTAACCCCACCTGCTGCCCTCCGGGATTGTGGAGGATAATGTCCCGTTGCCCATGTTGCAGTAAGATTCACCTGCTTCTCCACATGGCTTCTGTACATGGGATGGGAGACTGCCATCTTGTCCTTTGCCTCAGGCAGCAAAACATCTTCAGCCAGCCCTGATTCCAACGCTTACCAGGGTAGCCCTAAAAATAATATTCCCCTCAGGGTCACTATTCTGTTTGAGTTGTATGCATTGTGTTCCAACCAATGACGTAGGAGGGTGCTTGAATGTGCTCCCAATTGAAACCCAGCTGTTTCCTTTGCCCTCGCTGGTCATAAACTTGGGTGCACGAAGGCTTACTTTGATGTTTCCATTGCAGCAGCTTTCACTGGTGAGTGGGTGTTTTAACTGAAAAGTGGATTGCCTCTTCAGGAGAGCTGCTTTCACACGTGAGTAGCTTTGTGATGGAAGGAGGCAACAAATGCATAGATGAGTGGATGGAAAGAGCCATGGTAAGCTATCAGTTCTGGTTGATTTGTTCTTTGAGGGCTGTCCTTGTTATTAGCCCACAGCAACTACATGAGAGGATGCTTGAAAGAAATTCCTAATGAAAATTCAACTGGGACATCACACGGTCATCATGACACCTTAAGTGTTTCTAATAAAAAAAATAGTCTTAGGTATTGAAAGCATTCAAATTAACTCCTAGAGATCATATTGGTGCACATGAAAGGATGTGGTCTGACATTTGCGGGGGAAGGGCTGTAGTTCAGCAGTAGAGCGCCTGCTCTCCATGTAGATGCTCCTGGGTTCAATTCATGGCATCTCCAGGCAGGGCTTGGAGAGGTACCCCTTCTGAATAAATGGAGAGCCATGACCAGTCAGTGGGAGCGCCACTGGAGCAGATGGACCAATGGCTTGGCTCAATGCAAGGCAGCTGCCTTGCCAAATGCAAGGTGGTTCTTTTAAAATGAGATTCAGAAGCAATACAAAACACAAGGGAGTGAGAAGATTAAAGATTATATTATAAAACAGCAAGCAATATATACATACCAAGCATGCACTGCAATCTGCCACTTGGAAGCCCTCCAGAAGTGGCGAAGTGACTCCCCCAGGTTGCACGGCCCCCGCGGCTGATCAGTCCGCTCATGAGCTTCTCCAAAACCCTGCCCCAAACCATCTGATTTATAGCTAGCGAGCTAGCCCATGTGGCTTGCCTGATTGGCTACGTGCAGACATACCTTACTGGCTACATGCAGATTATTCATTAGCCATCCTGTCCCAATGCCTTACTTTCTCCAGACAATGTTCAACATCAAAGAAGGTACCCCAGTACTATTGCTTCCTTCCAACAGATTAGGACATTAAAGGTTGTTCTCAGCCATCAAAGAGCTTAACAAGAGATAGGGAAATGGAAGGAACAGGGGGCAGGAAGCATTACCATGTCCAGATCACTTACTGCTCGAAATATAAATATCTTCCAGATAGACTGCCCATACAGCAGCTTGATGATGATGTTGATAATTTGTACCCCGTCCATCTGACTGGGTGGCCCAGCCACAATGGGCGGCTTTCAATATATATAAAAACATAACAAAACCTTAAACCTTAAAAAGCTTCCCTATACAGGACTGCCTTCAGATGGTTATATAATTACTCATCTCCTTGATATCTGAAGGGAGGGCGTTCCACAGGGTGGGTGCCATTACCGAGAAGGCCCTCTGCCTTGTTCCCTGTAGCTTCACTTCTTGCAGTGAGGGAACCACCAGAAGTCTCTCGGTGCTGGATCTCAGTGTCCAGGCTGAAAGATGGGGATGGAGATGTTCCTTCAGGTATGCTCCTGGGTTCTTACATACACAGTTATGTTTGGCCTAAGCTGTGGAAGGTTTTATAGGTTATAACCAACACCTTGAACCAGTAGAGAACATGGTATCAGTTCAGAAGCTGGAGCACTATTGTATTCCCTTTGACCACCCTCCATCAGGATAGCTGTTTGCTTCAGCATGCCCACCTATTAACATAAATTCAGATCTATTCATTTTAAACCCATCTTGGCCTGCATAGGCAAAGAAACCAGCTGCTTTCCCCCACTACACATTCAGCTGTGAAGCCTGTATGTATCTTGTTGACCAGGACTTATTCTGTGGTTTGTGTGTGTGCAGAGCTTATTTCTTAACAATGTCACCAGACTAGAATACACTTAGGATCAGCAACCCTTTTATTCGCTGCAGAGATATTATCCACAGCACTGTTCAGCCCACATTTTCTAGGCATGCTATGTGTAGGATGTAGTTTGGCTTCTCGAGTGGAATTGACTTGGTGGAAATCAGGAATGGAGGACCTTTCTACCATTCTCAGCTCAAGGGCCACGTTCTCTTCTGGACAACCTTCAGGAGAGCGGGAACGTGAGCATGGCGGGCAGGGCAGGAAGCAAAAATGGGCAGAGCAAGGAATATAAATGAATATAAATTTTTGCCTTGGTGTGGTAAGCTGGTTTCTACACTCACATGTCTCCATCCAGATAAGTAAGAGGTGCTTTCGGCCTTCCAGTACACATTCCAGCCAGGCAAAAGCATCCCAGGAAGGTGAAAGGTATGGAGAGAGGATATGGCTTGAGTAAAGTCCTGAGGTCCACTCAGAGAGACCTGGAGGGCCACACTTGCCTGCCCCCAAGGGCTGAGGCCAAATGTGGATTCTGGGCACAGAGCCTTGGGGGCACTGCAGGGGGCACCGCAACTATGATGTAGAATGGCTTAGTTCATGCCTTGGCTAAAAATGGTTTGCATTGGCTTGCGTATGCTAACCACCGTAAAGCCATTTTGAGGAAAGAACTATTCAGCTGTGGTTTTTTTCTTCAACCCCCCTGAATTTACACAGATCAAAATCACAGCAGTGGAAACACAGTGAGCGCACATATCCTAAGTGTGTGTGAACATATACTAAGCTTAACTCAGCTCAGACCTGTAGAAATTAATGAACAATGATTAGGCCTAACCATTTCGATTGGTGTTTTCTGACTAAAATGCAGCAGAAAACCACCACCACCTTATTGTGTACACATGTACACATTTTTGCATGGAACTCTACCCAATGTAACTTTTTTGTTTCCTTTGAAAAGCAATTTGCCCTAATATAATGCATTTGTGTAGGGACGTGGGTGACACTGTGGTCTAAACCACAGAGCCTAGGACTTGCCGATCAGAAGCTTGGCGGTTCGAATCCCCACGACAGGGTGAGCTCCCGTTGTTCGGTCCCAGCTCCTGAAAACCTAGCAGTTCGAAAGCACATAACGTGCAAGTAGATAAATAGGTACTGCTCTGGCGGGAAGGTAAATGGCGTTTCCGTGCGCTGCTCTGGTTCACCAGAAGCGGCTTAGTCATGCTGGCCACATGACTTGGAAGCTGTACGCCGGCTCCCTCGGCCAGTAAAGCGAGATGAGCACCGCAACCCCAGAGTCGTCCATGACTGGACCTAACGGTCAGGGGTCCCTTTACCTTAACCTTTAATGCATTTGTATGTAATGTACACAGCACATTTTTTTCTGGGGGGCCGCATACCCCTAAACATTTTGTGAATCTAAGTTTGGCCTCATTGCGAGACAGTATTTCAATATGAGTAGGAAAATGAGAGTAACCCTAAACATTTTTTGGGGGGGGCGGAGCACTGAATGTATATATGTATTCTTGTGCACATTACTTGACATTACATTGCAAAATTTGAGGAAGTGCATTTTTTTTGAAGGAATAGCTATGCTTCAATTCACATCTTATTTTGGAACTAATTATTTGGGAAATAGGTAGGTTCACCCTTTAAGTGTGAACTGAATTGTATTTCTCCCCCATCACTACAATGGAGTGCATCATCATGTGTGTAGAAACCCTCCCAACACTCTCCTAGGAAATTAGAGAAGGGCATGGAGAATCCCTCTCTTTTCATGCTGCATGGTGTTATTTGTTAAACTGAAATATAACTTGGGAGAAACTATCTCCTTTCTTCAAGAGCCTCAAAAAAGGCATCTACTTTGATGTTTCGCCACTCGTAAGTAAACTAATGAATTGGTTAAAAGCCAGGTAATAATCAATTAGAATGTTTTAATTAACAGCCTAGCTGCTGCTGGCGGTACCTAGACACACGATCAAAATCTACCAAATAGCAACGTTTAATCTTACCGTCATCCCATCACCCCTTCAAAATGGAAAGCAGTTCTCTCCAGTGGTGGGCGGTGGGAGGAAGAATAAGAAAATTAACTGATTTCATTACACACACACACACACCATCCCAGGGTAGACAATAGTTTCTTTTCTCAGAAAAGATATTGAGCAGGTATCCCACCCCCCGAATGATGTGGCTTGGTGTTTGATCTCGTGTCACAAGGAAAGAACTTGAAGCAATTAAGGAACATTGCAGTAATATATCTGGCTCATTAAAATTCAACCTGGAGCAAGTTTAGAATTCTAGAGAGCTAAAAGAGTCCCTGCGGGATTGGCCAAACACTTCAGGTTTGCACCGTTTGATTCTGCTGAAAGATTAATATTGCGATCACCATTTAAATGAAATGATTCCACGGAATAAGAGTTAGAACTAGCAAGGAAAGGAGGAGGAGGAGCAGAACGTACAGCCGCATCGTAAATAAGACTCCCAAGAAAACAAGTTGTTGGGGTTTTCGGAGGCATTCCTTTTAGGTTTAATTACAAATGATATCCCTGAAAATCAAAGGAAAGTATTCCTTTATGCAACAACAGCTGCCAGGATGCTTATAGCTAAAAACTGGAAAGGCAGAAAAATTCCATCAGTGAAAGTTTTGCAAATTAAATTTTGTGAATACATAAATCTGGCAAGACTCACAGCTTACATAAGGGGACAATCGGACCAGAAATTATTAAAAGAATGGGGTTGTGCTAAAGACTATATGAAAAAACATTGTTCTGGAGTTAGTATATTGGTATGTAATGAATGATGCTTTACAGGGTTAAAGAATAAGAAAAATGGTGTAAAAAAGCACAAAGATGGAAGTAATCTAATTAGACACAACAATACAGTAAGAGTAAATTTTTTTGAGGTCTTAGAACAAAGGAAGGAAGTCAATTTGTGTTTATGTACGTAATGATATGGTTTTGTTCTGTAGATGTGTGCTTTTTTGTTTTTGTTTAGTTTAGTTTCGTTTCCTTTGCTTTTTTTTCCTTTTCCTTTTCTGTTTTTTTTTTCTATATGTTCCCGGGATTTTTGTCTGGATAGTATTATTTTGGATTCAATGTTTGCAATTTTTGTTATGATTCTGCATTGAAAATAAAAAAAACTTAAAAAAAAGAAAAGAAAACAAGTTGTTGGGTTTTTTTTTCAGAGTTGCAATTTCAGATTCCAATTTGGGTTACGGGTGCGCCCAGAGAGTGCAACTGGGTCAAAGGCCAACACTTGGATATATCCCAGGTTAAACGAGTGGGAGGCAGGCAGTGTATTATAAGGACATTTGCTGTGATCTTTTTAATACCTTCCAAGAATTGAAGGAGCAAAAATGCAATCTTCCCACCTGCATGTAGCACGGGATTTCATTTACGGTATTTATTGCTTGGTTTATTTATTGCATTTATATTCCACCCTTTTCTTACAGGAGCTCAAGGTCCACAACAGTCCTGTGAGGTAGGTTAGGCTGAGAGGCAATGACTCAAGGTCGCCCTTTGAGCTTAATGACCAAGTGGTGATTTGAACCCTGGTCCCCCAAGTCCTAATCCGACAATCTAAACACTGCATTTCACATGCATTCAACATCCCTCCTGAATGTGCCCATTCCTTAATGGGCTGGTGTGCTTTCATCATCACAGAAAACTTGGTTAGGACCAAATTACACATCATCTGACTTGAGGGCAGTTCAAAAAAGCAATTGCTGTGGGTCCCATAATCTGAATTGGGAGTGTGTGGTAAGAGGGGGGTAAACTGCCCCACTCACCAAAATCACACACACACAACTTCTCTCCAGAGGCAAATCACGTCCTCCCTAAAAGAGGGCATGTGTTGCGGTGAGACCTGGAGACTGACCTCCTGTGTTGTGGGTGGGTAAAATTGGTCAGCCACAACACCCAATTGGTAGGTCCCTCGATGTTGGGTACAATCTGGCCAATGGGGCGCAGTCCAAATGGATCAAGGGACCTATATATACCCATGCATGTGACCCAGAGCTTCCTCTTTCGGCTCGTGCATTTGGAACACCCGCCCACCTCTCCCTACTTTTAGGGCTTTTGCACTTGACCTTGCTATGCTGTCGTGTGTCGTCTGTTGTTGGGACAGGGGCATGGCAGAAATTGGCTGATTGGCTGTTGTCATTTGGGTTTCGCCTGCCGCGTAGCAAATCGTCACAACTTGTAAGGTTGTGGATAGGCTCTGGTTCAGGTGATGGGGTGGGAGAATGCTCTTGCCATCCCTATGTGAAGGGTATTCCGTTAAAGGAATCCAGGGCCTCAAATGGTTTGGTCAACCCCTGAGAGGGGGTTGTGCCCGTGCCTGAGTCCAGGGGGACAACTGGGTGGCGGACATAGTCTGTTCCTGGCTTTCTGCCTATCCAGGTGTTCACCCTTGGCTGACTTATGCTGGTGCCCTGGGTCAGCGCCACCTGCAAGGGTGCAGGGAGCTAGTCAAACCAGAGCCTATGCAACCACTCACTTTCTGTAATCAATAAAGTTGTGGACTCAATTCTGCCAAAAACCAAACCAAAATTTGAGTCAAGTGTGGATTTATTTAGGGGGGAGGTCTCTGGGTCTGAACACGCAAATGCAGCCATGGGGAGGAGGGTGGTTTTTGTTGGGATCATGGCAGGACAAGGAGAAGCTAACCTGCTCCACCGTCTGGACATGCTGTGGTCCTAGTCTGGATTGGTGGAGGCCATAGCATTAGCAGTTTAAAGCTACACTTAATGTCAAGTGCCAAAACACATTTAACGTAATGTACATTTTGGCTTCCAGCTGCCCCTGTGGAGAAAGCCGATACATCAAAAAGGGTACAAAAGTTCAGAGCATTCTTGAGTGTGTGTGTAACACTAAAGTTGGAGAAGACCTCAACTAAGAGGCCCACCTACCTATTTGGCTGCTTCCTGTTCTCCACAAGCAGTAAATATGTTGCTTCTGTAATGGGCTTCCTTGTGACCCTTCCCTCTCAGAAGAAGCCATCTCCCCTTCCCCAACTTTCCCACCCCAAGCTTCTGTGTGGAAGGACTGCATCTCAGTGACAGAACATCTACTTTGCTTCCAAATGGGCCGAAATGTGTAGACAATACTGCTCTAGATGCACCAATGGTCTCTGTCTCCTGCACACCTTTCACCAGCTTGTAGGGAGTTGTGGCACTGGCATTAGTCCAGCCAGAAGGCCAGTATGTGGATGGAAGACCACCTAGATTCATATATAATATCACGTGCAGAACAGGTGGGGGTTGCTTGGGGGAAAAGACATTATAAGCCAAATTGGGACCCCTGCCAAGCAGGGTCCTCTGTGCCAGGAGCTCCGTACTGCTCACCTGGAGAAAACCTCATATCCTGCCTGGGGTTCTTCAAGGAAACCACAGTCTGAAAGGAAGGAGAACATTGTGTCTTCCTGTGGTCACCTCTCATGAAGGCTGTCAGGGCCGTCTTACCCATAGAGGCTAGTGGCGCGGGGTGCCAGGGCGCCAAGTTCTGGAGGGCACCAGGGAAGAGACGTAGGCTGGACGTGGTGCCTCCCAACATCAGCTCGCCACCCTCACTCGCCTCTGCCATGCCACGCTGAAGCAGCACCGCGCCCGGAGCCTCCATCTGCTGTGGCCACCGTGGCACGAAGCAGCCAGCTGAGCCAGGAGGCACCATGTCCAGCCTCTGCTTCTTCCCTGCCGAAGGAGCCACCCTCCAGCCACTTCCCATCTCCTCCAGCCCCATCGGCAGCACCGTCCTCCCTAAAAAAAGGTGGACAAACCTGGCAAACAGAGGGGGGGCGCCGGAGGGAGTTTTGCACCATGGCGCCAGATATGCTTAAGACGGCCCTGAAGGCTGTTTTGGCTTCTTTGCATGATCCTAAGCAAGTCACTATCTGTTAACCTCAGTTCTCCTATCTGTAGAATGGGTGCAGGAGTGACCTACAAGGCATGACTGCTGTGACATGTATGTAAAAACCCATTTTTTGAATGCTGTTGAGATAGTGGTAGCACAGAATGGCACAAAGGGTTTTCAGAGAGTAGTTCAAAATGAATTTCAGCGCCCTCGTCACTCTGCATCCCAATGCTATGTATGCCTGCAAATTATTATTATTTTCAAAAAAAGAAAAGAAAAACTGAAGTGGCTCGCAGAGCATTATAGAAACTGACTCCATACTTTTCGAATCATTGGTATAATGAGACGTTTCCTTGCTCCCCCTTCAGGTGTGTGTGAGAGAGAAAGAGTGACTTGTTCATGCATTATAATGATTTCTCTCCTTCGCCTTAATTTCCAGAAGGCATAACAAAAGTAAAGACTTAAAACACTCCCCTGTTTAACTGGATTATTATGTGCAAGAGAGTAAAAATGGCATCTCAACGAGACCATTGCAGCCTGCTGGGTGAAGGAAGGGCTTTCAACCCTTGAAACCGGAGCGTCTCAAACGAGCCAAGAGATTCCTAACGAAGGAGCTGAGCTGAAATATGTATATGCATGAATTCATGTATAATTTAGCCTGTTCTGATCGGGAGAAGCATCCTGAACATAAATATAGAGAGTCTCTGATAGTCGAGAGCTGAAGAGCCCCTTCCCATAATAAAAGGATAATAATTCCCTCATCTATTTTTTATAACCCTGTAGCATTAGCGGGTAGAAAACCGGCTCGCTGGAAACAGGATCATATATAAATCTGAGAATTTCTTAGCCTTCCTAGACCCACCAAGAAATATTGCTGTCCGCCGCTGTGGAACGCATTATATGTGAGCAAGACAAAAGGATAGTAACTTTGCACAAACAGCAGATGAAGTGGTAAAACTGTTTCTGCAGTGGGGATACATAGATATGATTTAGCACTCCTCTACGTAAAAAGCCAAGCAGAAAAACTGTGGTTATAAGATGAACACACACCATTGGGGAGAATGTGAAAGGATGTTGGGGCAGGCCATGGCTTAGCCCACAGATTTTTTTGTGCAGGCCTGGCTCAACCATTAGGTGGAAGGATGCAGCTTCCTCAGCTGTCACACATAGAATCGTAGAGTTTGAAGGGACCCCGAGGGTCATCTAGTCCAACCCGCTGCAATGCAAGAATCTCAGCTAAAGCACCCATGGCAGATGACCATCCAACCTCTGCTTAAAAACCTCCAAGGAAGGAGAGCCCACCACGTCTCGTGGGGGTCTGTTCCACTGCCGAACAGCTTTTACTGCCAGAAAGTTCTTCCTGATGTTTAGTCGGAATCTCCTTTCTTATAACTTGAAGCCACGGGTTCGAGTCTTACCCTCCAGAGCAAGAGAGTTTGGACTTGATATCTCGCCTTTCACTCCCCTTAAGGAGTCTCAAAGCGGCTAACAATCTCCTTTCCCTTCCTCCCCCACAATAAACACTCTGTGAGGTGAGTGGGGCTGAGAGACTTCAGAGAAGTGTGACTGGCCCAAGGTCACCCAGCAGCTGCATGTGGAGGAGCAGGGAAGCGAACCCGGTTCCCCAGATTATGAGACTACTGCTCTTAACCACTACACCATGCTGGCTCTCAAGAGAAAACAAGCATGTTCCCTCTTCCATGTGACAGCCCTTGAGATATTTGAAGATGGCTATCATTGGAAGCAATTTCTTATTACCCAAGATAGGGAGGGGCATTGGTGGGATTTGCTGCCTCAGGTGTAGGGACTGGGGGAGAAATTATATTCAGCTCACATTTAAAGGAGAACCTACCAGATCCATGCCTTCCAAAACAATATGGGAACTGTAATGCACCCATCCCCTGAAATCCAAATTCCTCTGAATTTTGCGACACATTTGTCCGGTCAGCTAACGTGGACAAAAATGAATATGCTGAGGTAAAGGGCGCAGAAGAATGTATATATGAATGAAAACAGCATGCAAAAAAATGCATTGTGTCAGGAGAAAATTACTTTGCAAACGTGAACATTAGGCAAAATCTCCTAATAAACTTGTGTTTGTTGGGAGAAAGGCACAAAAATGCTGGTGAATATTCATGAGGCCTTTAGCAAAATTTACAAACTCATGCGGAAATGTAGAGAATTGAAACGGAGACCGGGAAATGGAGAAACAGAGAAAACTAAGTGGACAGATTCACCCATCCCAAAGGGACCCCTTAGTTAGTTATTTCATTTCATTTCTGAATTGCTTCCTGCGAAACATCTTGAAGGTTGTTTCATGGCTCTTAGTAATGATGGCTATATATATATCTCAGAGGTGGTCTGCCTCTTAATATCAGATGCTGGGGAACATGTGGGGGGTTGGAGTGCTGTTGCATTAGGGTCCTGCTTGTAGGCTCCCTATTGGGACATCTGGTTTGTCCCTGTGGGAACAAGATGCCAGACCAAATGTGCCTTTGCTTTCATCTAACAGGGCTCTTCTTATGTCTTCCCAGCTTTCCCTTCACTGTTGATTCTCCAATAGCAAAGAGTGTCATGGGCCAGTTTCGCCTACTGAACAGCAGTAGATTGACTCCACCTGCAACTGATCAGCCTTCACAGAGGAAAATGTGCCTTTGCTTTCATCTATCAGGGCTCTTCTTATGTCTTCCCAGCTTTCCCTTCATTGTTGGTTCTCCAATAGCAGAGAGTGTCATGGACCAGTTTCACCTACTGAACAGCAGTAGATTGACTCCACCTGCAACTGATCAGCCTTCACAGGGATTGACTCCACCTGCAACTGATCAGCCTTCACAGAGGAGAAGACACTAATGAGAGCCAGCTGGCTCTGGGAATCCTAAACAGAGCATTCAGCAGCAGTCCGATGCTGGAAACAATGCCTGTACGTAGTTCCTAGTCCTACCTTGCTGCTTACCATCTGGATTCCCTGACCTCTGGACTTCATAAGTGGATTCTGCTTGCAGGCAAGAGTTCCTCAGAGACTCCTAGCCCCTGATTTCTCGGCAACGGAACGCTTCTGTCTACGACAGAAATGGAGGGCAGAGGCAATAATGTGTCTGAACATTACTTTGCCAGAAGATGCCAGAGACTGTAGGGAGAGTGCTCTGGTGCTCAGGTTCTGCTTGTGGCCTTCCTATGAACCTCTGGTTGGCCACTGAGAGAGCAGCATGCTGGATTACATGGGCCATACACCTGATCCAGAAGGGCCCATCTTACGCTCTTACGAGATCTTCTGGGAGCATGTTGGGAATGGATGTTTTGGATTATCTGGATCCAGAGCACTTCCATTTCACACCAATGAGATGGTGGATGTATGCCAATCCTGGAATTGGCGTAATTCTTTTTGTTCCCATTGGGATCTTTAGGAGAGAAAGTCTGAGCTGATGGATAATGCAGAAATGTGCTCCCTCCCATTTTCTGCCCAGCCAGTATGAGCCCAATAGGACTCAGGATTTTATTTTATTTTTAAAGTTCTTATTAACTTGTCTACATTTTATTGTTTGTCTCGCTTGCCCTCGCCCTCCCAAATATTTGTGTAAAAGGATAAGTACCGGTGAAACCTTCTGAACGAATTCCTCTAATGCATTGATGGGGAGACGAAGGGTCTCCCACTTTATCACTGGGTGTGTCAACCCTCACTTGACTCTCATTCCCAGAATCGAGGGGTAATGAAGGAAGTGCATCAACAGCCTCAGAGTCCTCGCACGGTCCTTTCTGCTGAAGAGAAGAAAATATGACACTATTTATCAGTACTGCTCTCTCAATAGCAATAAAACGAAATTAGATCTCAGCGTACGTGGGCATTATTTGAGCTATAGACAGAACTGTTGACCTTCACTCAAACGATAAGCATGCCCAACCAAGAGACTTCCTTTCATTTGCAAAGGCCGTCTCTCATATCAAAGGTGAGAACGGAAGAGATTTTGCTTCCTCTGCTTAAGAGGAGAGGATATTATTGTTCTTTGTTTCCTGATTTTTCTTCAAAAACATAATAATAAAATAATCAGCCGGTGCTGAGGTTGGCCTATGGCCTAACAGAATTAATGAGATCAAAAAGTAAGTCCCTACACCACACTAGTTCACTTTTACTTATCCCATTTGTGTTAATAGTGCAGCATGATAGCATCCGAAGGAATCTTGCCTTTAACAAGGCAAAGTAGTGAATCCCGTATTGAATGGACACACCAGAATATTTCCCTGAGGATATATAGAATGAGCTGTCTTATACAGAGCAAGTGTTGCTACTGAGCTTTGATCCATGGTGTAATGGGTGTGTTTTCATGTTTGGAGTGTAAGATCTGAGAAACGTTAGGATGAGGAACGAACAAAGCTGCCTTCTGCAGAGGCAGAACGATTGGTCCAGAAAGCTCAGTATTGTTCAACACTGACTGGGCAGTGATTCTCCAGGGTTTCAAACAGAGGACATTCCCAGCCCAGTCTGAAGATGCCACATTATCACGGGGTGCGTCAATTCTACTAGGTGTGCATGCGCAACCTTAGAGAGTTTTTGGAAGGCTAAAGCAATTTCTTCAGAGGATCCCACTTCCTCACAGGATTATCCCTCCCTGCCTACTTCTTCAGATGTTCTTCAAGAAAGTGTGGCCAGGAGCCATGAACCAGTGGTGGATGTGACTACCCCACACTCCAATACACAGAGGCGTAGAGCAGCCCTTCCAGAGTTGATCGGTGAAGATCACCGGAGGTGGGTGATTATTGTACTCTTGCCACTTGTCAAACCATCAAAATGGTGAGTTGGCAGGGGGCCATTTGCATCTCCTTCAGGGCACTAGGCTCCGCCCACCCCAGCGCTGAATCTGCTCTAAGCTTTTTCTTTCTTTTTGCCAACTTGTGCTGGTGGCACACAAATGTGCTTAGCTCATCAAAGTGGAGGTTAGTCACCTTCTGTCTGAAATCATTTGCAATCGATGCAAGGAGCAAGATTGTGTTTGTTGAGTCTCCTCTGAACCTAATGGTTGAGTGAGAGTAGAGCCAGATTTTGCTTTTATAAGGCTTGAGTAGGGGACATGATTTGGCTCAAAACTGGTGAGGGTGTTAGGAATTGGTGCTTATGAATCCCCCCAACATTTATGCACTTTCTCTCTCTCCATGTTTTGGTTGGCTGTTTTGAACAGAACCTCGCACATTTTGCTTCTCCATGAGCTCTCCAAGAGGTATTCTGCAAAAAAGTAGGGTCCCTTTACAGCATGGCGAGAGAGCCTATGCACAGATATGTCCAACATGACTTCCCTATGCTCAGAAGAGCTGCTCAACATAATCAAGAAATAAGACAGGAAGTAGATGTTTTCTACTGCTTCGGAGAGGAGGATGAAATCCAATTGGCTGGACTATTACGGGAGTGTACGTTTTGGTGATACAGCAGGAGAAATGTTATGATGACAAGAGCCGTTCGACGATGGAACCCATTCATTCGTCCATTTTAATAACTTACATAGCACTTAATGTAACAATCTCTAAGTACTTCGCACAAATTGCAATCATAAAAAGCACAAGCAAAAAGTCAGTATGTAATATCAGAATGCAATAAAAATCCAGTAGAACATTAAGCAAAACATTAAAACTGAAATACAGAAATTATGCATGTGGGCTATTAAAGAAGGAAAGACACAGTGACCTGAAATTCTGAAGAGTCACTAACGGCAGATGCAACAGTGGGCTAGGTGGATAAAATGTCTTTGATCAAGGTGACATCATGCGTTCCTTTCATGACATTATTAAAGGCATTGATTTGATATCTACAAGCTCAAGGAGTGTTCCCCCTCTACTTCATTAAACAGCAAACCTTTCCCATTAAATACTGGGCAGCAAAAATAGTTCAGTTCTTAGATCCCAGCATCTAGTATTGTTTTAAGAGATAACTGTTGCAGTCAATCAGCTGCTAGTGCACTAGTGTTTTGCTTGCTGAATCTCACGCTTGAGGGACATCTTGTTGGCCAGCATCTCATGCTCTGGTTGAGAGCTGCAGGATGAGAGATCTTTGATTGTATCCTTCAGCTGGCATGGGGTTTAAGTACAATACCTAGGGAGGGGTGTGTGTGTGTGTGTGTGTGTGTGTGTGTGTGTGTGTGTGTGTGATGTACTGAGTTGAATAGGATCCAAAATGCAGCAGTCTGATTGGTCCTAGAACAAAAGGATTCAGAATGCAGCAATCTGAGTGGTCCTAGAACAATGCAGCAGTATGATTGGTCCACAGGAGCCACCCAATCCAGCTCCAGATGGAAGTGAATCCACAATCTGATTGGCCTACAGGAGAATCCTGGAATTAGCCAATCACATGCAGCCTATTGTGTAAATAATGTATATAAAGCAGATACTTTGGGGAAACTTTCATTCCTCCTCACCACTATGAGCTGAATAAAGAGCATGAAGTCCACTCTCGACTCCAAGTATATTTCAGTGTGTGTGTGTGAGAGAGAGAGTGAGAGTGAGAGAGATTATCTAGATAGGTGGTGGGATCTCTCTTACCTAAGGTTTCCAGGCAAAGGCTTAACAGCCATTTCTTGTAGATACTTCAGCATTGGGGTTGCCTGTATCATACAGGGGCTTGTAGGACTAAGAAGATAGGAAGCTGTCTGATACAGAGCCAGGCTATTAGTCTATTTAGCCCAGTATCATCTACATTGAAAGCCCTTCCAGATGTACCATACCATTTTTCTACATGCTTCCACATGTGATCATCATTCGATTGCTATCCCAGAATATTGCAGTCATCAAACCACTTTTTTCTTCTATTGCAATAAAATCTGACATTGGTGAAAGATCCAGAATACTTCCACAACATTTTCATTGTGTGGAAGTTGTTGTATGCAATTTCCCACTTTTTTGTAGCTGGGGAGAATTGAGTGACTTTTTTCTTTTTTCACAAGAGATCTGTCCCCGAAACAGTGGATAGCTCAGACTGAAATAGTAAACTCAGGGAGTTCCTGCCATCAAATCCTCTGCAGGGTCAGAATACCAGGTGTCATATACAAAAAAGGGGTGGAGTATCAGTAACCTGCCTGCTCATAATGCCAGCATAACCTTTCTCAATCTGAATGCATTCCATCATCAGTTTAGACAGAAAAAAGCACAATGAGCCTAAAACAAACAAACAAACAAACAAACAAACAAACAAACAACCAGCAATGATCCACTACAATTTCACTCAAAAAAAAATGGAAAAGGTTTCCTCCCTCTCTCTTAATACTAGAACTTAAGGAGAATGGGATCACATTCACCCAGTGCTTTACCAACTGCACTAGCTCCCAGTGGAGTACAGGGTCAGCTTTAAGGTGCTGGTTTTGACCTTTAAAGCCCTATGCGGCCTAGGACCCACGTACCTACAGGACCGCCTCTCCTGGTATGCCCCGCGGAAGACCTTAAGGTCCACAAATGACAACATTTTGGAGGTCCCAGGTCGCAAGGTGGTTAGATTGGTCGCAACTAGGGCCAGGGCCTTTTCAGCACTGGCCCCGATTTGGTGGAACGCTCTGTCACAAGAGACCAGGGCCCTGAGGGATTTGACATCTTTCTGCAGGGCCTGTAAGACAGAGCGGTTCCGCTTGGCCTTTGGTTTGGACTCAGTCTGGCCCTTATGTTTCCCTTCCCTTATGGTCTTGATTTATTAGCTATTTTAAAATGAGGTTGCATTTTAAATTGCATTTTAACCTGTATTTGGGGTTTTTTTGTTTTGTTTTTTTATCTTTTCCCCCTATTATGTTTTTACTGTGATTTTATTGGTGTTAGCCGCCCTGAGCCCAGCTCTGGGCGGGGAGGGCAGGATATAAATAACAAAATTGTTGTTGTTGTTGTTGTTGTTGAGATCTAATGAAGCTGAGGGATGCGGGTGGCGCTGTGGGTAAAACCTCAGTGCCTAGGACTTGCCGATTGCATGGTCGGCGGTTCGAATCCCCACGGCGGGGTGAGCTCCCGTCTTTTGGTCCCAGCTCCTGCCCACCTAGCAGTTCGAAAGCACCCCGAAGTGCAAGTAGATAAATAGGTACCGCTTTATAGCGAGAAGGTAAACGGCGTTTCCGTGTGCTGTGCTGGTGCTGGCTCACCAGAGCAGCTTCATCACGCTGGCCACGTGACCCGGAAGTGTCTCTGGACAGCGCTGGCCCCCGGCCTCTTAAGTGAGATGGGCGCACAACCCTAGAGTCGGACACGACTGGCCCATACGGGCAGGGGTACCTTTACCTTTAATGAAGCTGAGACAGCATCTTAAAAAGTAGAGACATCACCTTGCCAACAAAGGTCCGTATAGTTAAAGCTATGGTTTTCCCAGTAGTGATGTATGGAAGTGAGAGCTGGACCATAAAGAAGGCTGATCGCCGAAGAATTGATGCTTTTGAATTCTGGTGCTGGAGGAGACTCTTGAGAGTCCCATGGACTGCAAGAAAATCAAACCTATCCATTCTTCAGGAAATCAGCCCTGAGTGCTCACTGGAAGGACAGATCCTGAAGCTGAGGCTCCAATACTTTGGCCACCTCATGAGAAGAGAAGACTCCCTGGAAAAGACCCTGATGTTGGGAAAGATGGAGGGCACAAGGAGAAGGGGACGACAGAGGAGGAGATGGTTGGATAGTGTTCTCGAAGCTACCAGCGTGAGTTTGACCAAACTGCGGGAGGCAGTGGAAGACAGGAGGGCCTGGCGTGCTCTGGTCCATGGGGTCATGAAGAGTCGGAAACGACTAAAGAACAACAACAACAACAACACGAAGAGTTGGACATGACCAAACGACTAAACAACAAATGAAGCTGAATGTTGGAAGATCCAGGGCAGGCGAAAGGAAGCACTTGTTCACACAATGCATAGTTCAGCTGTGGAACTCACCCCAGCAGGAGGCCGTGATGGCTGCAAACTGTCAGAGGCACCATACCTCTCCATGCCAGCTGCTGATCAAGTTCTGCTTGGGATTTGTCATAGGCATCTGGTTGGCCACTGTGAGAACAGAACTCTGGGCTAGATGTGCCATTGCCCTGATTCCACAAGGCCCTTCTTATGTTCTTAGTAGAACAAACAGCAGCTATAGTTAAATAAATGACATATCTGGAAGGGCCTCGACTGTCTGAGGCTCTCCGGGCTTTGAGATTTCAAAAATTCCCTGCAGGCAGAAAATTGGAAGTCAGAGAGAAGGGTTATAGCACAGTCTTCTGCAACAGACCCTAGAGGAAATTGGTTGGCCTGTGCTCAACTAGCTTGAAGCAAGGAAAAATGTAGCCATATTCATTCTAACAAGGCCTAAGGGAAGTTAGCTAAAAGAGCTCTCTCTGTGGTGTTTTGATTCTTGCTGGGAAGCTGTAGAGATAACCTTGGGACCTGGTTTTCTATGCTGCTTCCCCAAGAAGTGCAGGTAAAGGAGGCCCCTCCAATAAAGTGTTTTTTGGGGATAAGTTGGCACAGAATGCCTGCTTGCTATGATAAGAAGGAAGGAGTTTGGAGAGCCACTCTAAACATCCATTTTATGGTGCATTTATGATTATTTGAACCTGAATAGGTGTTGGGGTGAGCACGCAGCTTGCTCCCGATCCATGCATATCCCATAACTTCCTAATATAATTCTGTAACTTTTCATGCCAAATATCTTCCAGGGTAGTTGCTGTTGTTGTCATCCCACTTTTACTGTGCTGCAGAGCAGGCCTCTCCAGACAGCCATCACACACTAACAAGCATCACTAAACAACTAGACGGCCCAGTACAAATCCAGCACTAATGAACTATTATGTCTATGACATGCTGCAGAATACCTTCGCAAAAGATACCAGTCAGGAGGGGGCCCAAGACTGTGTGATTCTGAGAGAGAGGGAAGGGAGTTTTGTAATAGCTGGCTATTGATCCATTATTCATCCTGGCTTTTTTATGGATCCTGGTTTTTTTTATTTATGAAATAACAAAAAGTGTAAAACTTGAAAGACCACCAACTTTATTTTGTCCAGGCAACATATGCCCATCAACTTAGGAGTGCGGCCCCTCAAATATTTTATTGGGCGGTGGCGACATTGGCCCAAGGAGTTGGCTCCTGTGCTATAGAGCCTCCTTCATCAGTGACTGTAGCATTTAGGGCCTGGTGGGCAAGGCTGGCAGCAAAAATGAGCAGGGCAATGATTGTACATTTTGCCATCTTACAAGTAGGGCAGTTTCTATAGGCACTCATACACCCCTCTCTATTCTCCATCTAAGCAAACAAGAGGCATTAGTAGAGCCACACACAAAAAGAGGTTTTTTGCCAAATATTTTCTGGCATATGCTTGTGGTGGCCCCCAATCCCCTTCCCATAAAGCCCCAGAATGACACTATGGTCACGTTCACATAATAAATCTAAACCACTAAGATGCCAATTTAAACAGCCATGGCTTCCCCCAAAGCATTCTGGGAGCTGCAGTTTGTTAAGGGTTCTGAATTTTTAAGAGATTCCCCCTATAGCCCTCACCGAACATTCAGCGTTCTCTGTGAAGAGGGCCTGATTGTTAAAACCACTCTGGAGATCCTAGCTTTGGGAGGATTCCCTATCAACTCTCAGCACTCTTGACAAATTGCACTTGCCCAAAAATTTTTGGGGGAAGCCATGACTCTTTAAAGTGGATTAATATGGCTTTAAAAGTATAGTGTGAATGAGACCTATGTCAGGGTGAAGGACCTTCTTTCCTTCCTCTTATTGGGTCCTCGGAGCACAGAGTTACACAAAGAGGCAAACGACCTTGCAGGGTTCAACAGGTTTTATTTGAATTGCATATGCAAGACAAAGGTACAGGGCAATAAGCTCGCAGTCTGCACGCACGGTCCTAAGTGCGCCAGCCTTTTATACATTTGATCCAACAATACCACCTGATTTCTTGTAAAACACCTGATTTCTGGGAAATCATAAGTTTCTGTTCCCAGTAAGTTTCTTGTTATGTTGTGGGTGAACATATCAGACGACACAGCGATTCTTCAAACAGCTCTTGTTCATTCAGAGGCCAGAACAGAACTGAACTGAAGGGTTCAGTCAGCCTGCTTATATAGAGCTCCAGTACAACGTTACTGTAACAATTTTCTAAAACTATCCAATCACTGAACGTCACTTTCGATCCCTTATTTGCATAACTATCTACAGTATCCCCCTGCTGGCCCAGGGTGAGAACTTCAGTACATAACATCTCTGTTTCCTTATATGGGCATATCCTGATTATACTCAAGCATGTATTGCCCCTTACCATAGCAACAGAGGGCTCTGACCTTCCTTTGGGTGTTTTCTTATCTTTACCATGCATACTTGGCCTCTCCCTTTCTTGGAGAGGCCTCCTGATCCCTGTTATCCTTCTGGACCTTCCCTTGCTCGAAAAAGCCTTTGGGGTGGGGTATCCTTAAGGCCCTTCAAGGGAGATTGCGGGGAATACAAAATGGCCGCCAAGCTGCCAACCTATGAGCCGGAGCTATTGCCACTACTGTTTGAAATGACTTGCATTGGCAACTAGAAGGAAAATAATCTTGCAGGGTTCAGAATGAAGCCATACCCTTGCTGCTGGTGTTGAGCCTCCCCTTTCAAGAAATCATCTGAAAATTTTACTCGTGCTGGAAAATATTTGAGGAGTTCCTCCCTGTTAAGTATAGGGATTTCATTCACAGAATTTGTAAATGCTTGTGTTTAAATTTGATTGATTGGTAACTGAATTCTAGGGCATTGTCTAGTATTTCTCCTGCGTGATTCGCTACCGTTGGTCACATGGGAGGTATCTAGTGAAGGAGTGACTCCATCTTACGTGACACAAGATGACTCTGTTTTAGGATCCACTGTGAACACTGCTAAGTTGAACAGAGTGTTGGAGTGCTTCTTCTCTGCTTGAAGAAAGAGATCTAAGCTGCAGGAGAAGATAAAAGTGGAGATCTCTCATAGGAACTGCAAGGCATGTCCTGAGATACAGAAGGTTGAGTGCTGAGCTCTGGAAAGAGTGGGAAATGCAATTGTTTGGAAGTTAGAAGAGACTGTGAGCCCATGATTGGAGAAGATGTGACTGTAAATACAGTGGTACCTCTGGATACGAACGGGATCCGTTCCAGAGCCCCGTTTGTATCCAGAAGCAAACATAACTAGCAATGGCATGTCTGCGCACGCACACGTCGCTTTTCGCTGCTTCTGCGCATGCGCATGCGCATGACATCATTTTGAGCATCTGCGCATGTGTGAGCGGCGAAACCCGGAAGTAACGCACTCCGTTACTTCCGGGTTGCCGCGGAGCGCAACTCGAATGCACTCAACATGAAGCATATTCAACCCAAGGTATGACTGTATTAAGTTTTAATTCATGTATAAGTTTTTGCAAGTAAAGTTTTTGAATGTTAAAGTCTGGACATGGATTTAATTTCAAAAGAAGAGTGTCAGTAGGTCCCATATATGATTTAAGCTTCTTAACTGTGTTTTCACTACTCTTACTTCAACACTCCCCCCTCAATTTCACTGCTAAAAGTAGGGTGGAGAATTCTGAGAGGTCATTTCCACTCAGCCCAGGAAGTAGAAATTACTTGGTACAATCAAAAATGCTTTTGGGGGGGGGGGCTTCTTTTGGTTGCATAATGGAGAATTTGACTCTATCGCTGAGAATTTACCCAGTGCTGCCAACTCACAAAACCCTTCTGGGTGTAACTCGCTGATGCTTATATGCTGAAAGTCATAACGCAATCAGTACCAAACCAACACATCTGAATGGTCTTGGTTTTGCAGCAAAGGCAATAAACTGTCTTGAAAGCTGCTCAAGTAAAAAAAATAACCCAGATTGTTTATAAAAACAAACCACAGATGCCGAGTCCTGCCTGCCCAGATTCTTTTCCCTCAGCAATTAGTGGCCAATTATTCCGGCCGTTTTAGAGAAAGCAATAGTGCTTCCTTGGTTTATCAGCTTTTGGCTTTTCTAAGTGGCAGTAACTAGGTTGTTTGGTTTCTTTTTCACAGGGAACATGTAGATCTCTTCTTGTAATGTGAAATCTCATTCTCCGAATGAGCTTCAGGCAACATTTGTTTGTTAGGTTTTTTTTAATGAAAAATGCTTTTCAGCCTGGCTTGCTAATTAGCATTTTTACTGATATGTAGTCAAACCATTAAATCCCCATTACACTCACTCCGTGTACATGAATCTGCATGTTGGAACGACCTGCCTGCCCAGCTGAGCATCTGCTCATCCTATCAGCCTCAATGTGGTATGACCTCTGTGCTCCTTTGCTGAAGGTATAGTAGAATGGCTGGGCCAAGAAGCTTTCTAATATTGAAGAAGGTATTACAGATCTCTGCATCTCTGGGCCGGTACAGTCACATTGGGGATATATCTCATAATGTTGCCTTGTTTCTGCAATGAAAGGACTTGTGGGATGGAGGAGATTTTTCTAATTTGTACCCCACTGGAGCAGTATATGGAGTAGATCTTAATTGTTCTTTGAATTTGAGATTTTACGACAGTTCTTAGCTGGCACAAGTACCAAAATGCAACCCCAAAAAGGATTTTTAGAATAAAATACATTCAGAAATGTGTACATTAAGGTAAAATATAAATTTAATATGTGTTCAAATTGGCATGTATTAACATACACATTTTTGAATGGATTTTTTTAAAAAATAAAGGTTGATGCAAAAAGAGGACGAAACAGATTTATGAATGCACACATGCAAAATTAGTATGGGCCACTGATATGGAGCAATCGCTCCCTAATCCTCATCACTGGTGCCATTTAAGGAGGCCCAGCTGCTGGCATGTCCCAGATCCCAAATTCCTAAGTGAATTGGGCCAATGCAGGTGGAATCAGATTTCAGGCACGTCAGGCTGAGATGCCCTTGGATCAGCCTGGGTTAAGTTGGAACTACCAGAAACTGGGACGATTAAACAGCAGTAGGAAGAAAGAGAGGCAGGCAGCTCTACTCTGCTGTGTTAACCACTCATTCATCACCAGTTGCCACACTTTGTAGACCTGGCCACATTTAGAGAAACCAGATTTGTATCTCCAGGGATGATGAGCTGCCGCCTGGAGAAACAAAGTTATTTACAAAGTGAGTTGTTCTTTTCAATCGCAGAGATCAACAACAATTCAGGGGATGGCTTGGGGCTCGGGGCTTACAAACCGAGTCACAATTCTGAGCATTTGGTTCACTTCCAATGCTACAATTCTATGATTCTATGAAGTCTCCCACAAGAAAGTGAAGACATGGAAGCAACTCTAGCATATATGGAAGAAGGTGTTGCCTTTTCTGTGATGTCACCCAAACTATTGAACTTTCTCCTCTGCCGTGTCTGCAATGTGCCACCATGGCTTTCATTTAGATGCCAGCAAAGATCTAGACAAGAAGAAGAAGAAGAAGAAGAAGAAGAAGAAGAAGAAGAAGAAGAAGAAGAGTAGTAGTAGTAGTAGTAGTAGTAGTAGTAGTTTGGATTTGATATCCCACTTTATCACTACCCTAAGGAGTCTCAAAGCGGCTAACATTCTCCTTTCCCTTCCTCCCCAACAACAAACACTCTGTGAGGTGAGTGAGGATGAGAGACTTCAGAGAAGTGTGACTAGCCCAAGGTCACCCAGCAGCTGCATGTGGAGGAGCAGGGAAGCGAACCTAGTTCACCAGATTACGAGTCTACCGCTCTTAACCACTACACCACAGATGGCTGGCATGGGCCTATTGACACCTTATCTGCACAAACAGTTGACTGCACACTGATGACATTAGCAGGGCGCTGCAGACATGAGCGTGGAGGGAGAAAACAGAGAACATACTCTCTGTGGAAATGGAACAAGATGATGCATAAGACCTAGCTAATGGTTGCCATTAAACAACACATGGCTTAGTTTTGGTGAACTTGCTGCTTTGTATACATGCATTCTTCTGCTGAGCTTACCAAAATTGCTTTTCCAGTGTCACTGCGATGATTTGGATGGCCGCAGCATCACAGAATAGCATAGGGAGTGGCTTGCATTTCTGAATACTGGCTTTGCTGAAAATAGTATAAAAGGAACAGAGAGCAGAAGGATACTTCTAGGGGAGAACATTCTAAAAGAATTCAGCTCCAGCTGGGTTCAATTTAAGACCACGTAGGCTTGCAACAAAGGGCTTCCTGGTCAGTTGATTCCAAGATCATCTGCTTGTTCCATCGCTAATGCTGTTAACTAGCTAGAAAAGGTCTAAGTCCCACTTCTCAGAACTGGAGGGATGACAGATTCATCTTCACTCCACCCCAAGCCCTCACCACAGATGTCAGGAGGGTGCAGTAAGCTATCATTGCTCAGTAATTATCTGCTGTTGTTTCTGGAGCTTTGTGGACAGATTTATTGCAGCTGGGACCTTGCGGGTGATTTAATCAAACTGAGTTGTATCTTTTGTGGTCTGGATTCCTGCTCCTGATTACATAGTCTGGTTAACCTGTCAATATTGATGCAGAAACAGTCCTCTGCTCTTATACCATCAGTGGCACTTGAGACCCTTTAAAATGGCCTATCCGTTGTTTTTAATCTGCTGATGGTCTGCATTTTTTATTGCCGTAGTTTTACTGTTGTTTCGACACACATTTTAAAAATTGATTTGGATCATCTAATTATTCCAATTGGCCAGCTTGAGACTGGTCAGGGTGAAAGGTAGGAGACGAGGCCCATAAAAATGAATGAATGTGTACATAAACAAACAAATAAATACAGATATCCCTGGCCAAAAAAAAGGGGGGGCACCTTGCAACACCAATTACTAGCAGCCTCATACCTGGCATTGCTCAGAAAATCTAAGAAACCCCCCAAAACATTGTGGCTTTGAAATCAGCAGTTAAAATCATTGCTGTTTCAAAAGACTCATTTTGCCAGTTTGGTTCAAAATGGTTCCTGGCTATATCCAACCATGGACAAAAGGCTGCTCCTCAGGAACCCTAACACCACATTTTGTTGCGTTATATTAAGAGAGATGGACGCGGGTGGCGCTGTGGGTTAAAGCCTCAGCGCCTAGGGCTTGCCGATCGAAAGGTCGGCGGTTCGAATCCCCGCGGCGGGGTGCGCTCCTGTCACTCGATCCCAGCGCCTGCCAACCTAGCATTTCGAAAGCACCCCCGGGTGCAAGTAGATAAATAGGGACCGCTTACTAGCGGGAAGGTAAACGGCGTTCCGTGTGCTGCGCTGGCTCGCCAGATGCAGCTTGTCACGCTGGCCACGTGACCCGGAAGTGTCTGCGGACAGCGCTGGCCCCCGGCCTATAGAGTGAGATGGGCGCACAACCCTAGAGTCTGTCAAGACTGGCCCGTATGGGCAGGGGTACCTTTACCTTTACCTTTATTAAGAGAGATCCAGAAGCATAGCAGGCAGATAGCCAAACAAAATATATAGCATAACTATAATTATTTTCATTGGGTTGACTTCAATGCTAGCCCTATTCAGAGCAAATACATTTAATAAGGTAAAGGTAAAGGGACCCCCGACCATTAGGTCCAGTCATGACCGACTCTGGGGTTGCGGCGCTCATCTCGCTTTATTGGACGAGGGAGCCGGCGTACAGCTTCTGGGTCATGTGGCCAGCATGACTAAGCCGCTTCTGGTGAACCAGAGCAGCACATGGAAACGCCATTTACCTTCCCACCAGAGCGGTACCTATTTATCTACTTGCACTTTGACGTGCTTTCGAACTGCTATAGTCATGGCTAACTGATATTTTAATTCAGTGGGTCTACTCTGGAATAAAACTTAGTAGAAGACAATCTATGATAATCCTGTTACGAAAAAGAAGCAATGCAGAAGCGAGCCCCAGGTGGCTGGAATGGTAAACAGGAAACTGATGTTATTGGTTTGTACCGTGGGAACCAGGGACGGTCTATTCAATGCACTGAGCACCGGATGTTAGCTCAGAGTGGCACATGACCCTGTACTGGAAGTACATGGGTGGAGTTTATTCTCTCTCTGCAGTTGGAATCAGAGTGTACAGACATGTTTTCTCTGTACTGCTGAAAGACAGGAATAAAGACATGTAAATATATTTCTGTCTGACTCTTTCCCCCTCCCTGGGAGAGGAGGGGGAGGAATGGTGTGTTCTTCTTTCACGTTGGGAAGAATCGCCGAGGGAGACCTCCCTTGATCCTGCCGGGAGTCGCTGGCAGGGGAGGTCAATAAGGATTCAAGCCGGGCACCTGGAGGGTGGCCAAATTCCTCTGGACTAAGAGCTGGGACTGGCTCTGGTGGCTTGAAATCCTACATCTGGTAGCAGACCGATGGTTATCTGATCTATGAGAATCTGCATGAGAGGTGAGAGGTCGATGAATCGTTGCCATCCTCTGCACCTAAGGAAATGAAAGAAAGCGTCTGCCTGCAGCCAAAAGCTGAACAGACAGCTGGACACCGAAAGGCAACAGAGCTAAAAAGGTAGGCTGCATTTTGGGCAAAAGAGAGTGAACACAGAAAGGATTATTCTCTGTTCACGAAAGAGCTGCATTTTAAGAAAAACAGCTCTGAAAGAGCAAGCTGGCATACCAGGAATTCCTGTGGTTAGATAAGGAATCCCGTCCTGAGCAGGTTGCTAGGCAACGTCCGCCAGCACTTGTAAAGTTACTGAATGGCTCAAAAGAGCCTGGGAAGTCGAAAGTGTTTTGATATCTGCGCAGAATGTGCAAGGATTCTGAAAACAGCCCAAAGGTTTGCCTGCCAGTGAAACAGTAAACACCCAGAAAAGAACTTTTGGTTTTTACTGACTAGAAAGTGAAAGCAGGCTTGAGAGAGAAAGCACAGACTTGAATTCAAAATGGATTCCAAGAAGGCGGGAGGGTTGCCCTATCCCCCTCCCCTGACAAATGACAATTATTCATCTTGGTCTATAAAGATGAAGGCCCTGCTGCAGAATCAGAGGGTCTTTGACGTGATTGAGAACCCCATCCCAGCAGCACCAACCCGAGGTTGGGAGTCACAGAATCTGAAAGCCAGAACGGCCATAATTCTCTGTGTGTGAGATGACCAATTGGTGCATATTCAGGGTTTGGAATATGCACGGGAAATTTGGGAAATGCTGCGAAGAACACATCAGAGGGATGCTGGTTCTTCAGCGTTGCTGTATTTTGAGAAGCTGACCAATCTGAGGCTTGTGCCTGATGGAGATGTTCAAGCGCACCTGACGGAGATGAAATATCTGCGCCAGCAGATGGTGGAACGCAATTTCCGTCTGCAGGAGGAAGTGTTTTGCTTCATGATGATCAACAGCCTAAATCGGACTTACAAAACGGTTGCCAGTCAGCTTGGTTCCCTCCCGGCTCAGGATTTGACTGCGGAAAGGGTGACTGCCGTCGTGTTGAATGAACATGACAGACTTGCTGCACTGGAAGAAAAGGACAGGGGGAGGGAGGAACGAAGTTCTAATTCCTCCGCAGATGAAGCTACTGGAGAGAAAGCTCTAGCTTTGAACGCTGTCCGATGTTACAATTGTGGACAGGCTGGGCATCTTCAGCGGAACTGCAAGAAGCCACGTCAGCCAAAAGGAGCGAAGGGCCGCTCAGCAAAGCCTGAGGCGTCAGGCAAAGGTCACACCAAGACTTCGGTGAAACCTGGAAAAGCTTTGATGGCGAAAGGAACCACGCCAGATGTTGGGAACTCGTTTGTTATTGACACGGGAGCGACAGTTCATATGTCTCCACACAAAGAACTCTTTTCATCGTTTAAGAAGCAAAGCTTCGCTGTGAAACAGGCCAACGGTCAGGAACTGGAAGCGACCGGCGTGGGGACTGTCTATCTTAAGAGTCTGGACTTGACTATAAACAATGTTTACTTGGTTCCTGAATTGAAGTTCAATCTGCTGAGTGTTTCGCAGATTGCAAAGAGAGGACTGAGACTGTCCTACGATGCTGAGAGCTGCAAGATCTACAAAGATGGAGAGTTATTTCTTTCGGCCAGAGAGAAGGATGGACTATATTTGTTGACTTTTGAACAAAGTGATTACATGGAATGTAATTCATCTGTGTCTAACCTAGTTTCTCTTGCAGGTGTGAGCAAGAAGAAGACCGGAGTCAACAGAGCATTTCAGCGGGTGTATGCTGATGTGATTGGTCCTCTAGAACCATCTAGAGGCAATGCAAGATATTATCTTGTGTGTGTGGATCATTTCTCTAACTATGTCTGGGTTTATGTGTTGAGAAAGCCACAGGAAGCCTTGGAGAGGTTTCAGGAGTTTTGTGACAAAGTTAAGAGTATGCATGATGCTAACATTGATTGTCTATTTACAGATGAGAAGCAGATTTTTCTTTTACAGGATTTCCAGAGGTTCCTGCAGAAGAAGGGAATAAGACACAAGGTTTCTGTTTCAGCGGAA
Organism: Podarcis raffonei; assembly: GCF_027172205.1. Taxonomy (NCBI): domain Eukaryota; kingdom Metazoa; phylum Chordata; class Lepidosauria; order Squamata; family Lacertidae; genus Podarcis; species Podarcis raffonei. The sequence goes on along the minus strand of NC_070604.1, from coordinate 110,059,170 downwards.
GCGTGGAACAGGGGTGTCTGTGTACGGGTGAACAGAGAATTGCAAAAGGGGATGGAAGCGCAATTGCTAAGTTCACATCTGCCACATGAGTACTGGGCCGAGTCTCTGATGTTGTACTGTTATACGAAAGTGAGAAAGGTTTCAAAAGAGTTGGGAAGTTCTCCTTTTGAGAAACTGTTCCACAGAAAACCTTCTTGTCAGGGAATCAGGAGCAGGAGCACTGGGGAGAGAGGATTGGGAGAGCGAAGGGGAAGAATCTGAGGGCAGCGTAGGGGAGTATGACAGTGGCCCGAGAGATTCCATGAGCTTCTCCAGCGAATCAGAAGATTCCCAGAAGGGGGCGCCGATGGTCAGGGCAAGGGGGGTCCCAGGGGGGACGCACCAGAAACAAGGAGCCAGAGGGGAACCCCAAAGCAGCAGTGGAGGATCGGGACCAGTTTCCCCACCAGAGCATAGTGGGGGGGAGGAGTCACATGTGTCAGGGCCAGCGTCTCCTCCAGAGAGGGAGTCAGGGCTGACCACGCCTCCATCGGAGAGTGGGGGAACGGAAGGGAGGTCAGTTGCAGCTAGCCCCCCCGAAGGGGGAAGCAGTGGCAGCAGCAGTGAAACGGTCAGGAGGAAAGCTGCTGGCTGGGCGCGCGCGCCAAGTTCAAATGTGCAGGCGCGCGGAACAGCAGGAGACCCGGATGGGGAACCAGCTCCTAAAGCCCGCCGGAGGGAGGGAGAAGGCTCAGGGGAATCAGCGGGAGAAGAGGCTAGAAAGGGCGGAACCTCGGCGGGCAGGCGGACCCAGAGGAGGAAGGAGCAGCGGAGAAGGTGGAGCAAGGCTAGGATCTTAAATTGGTGTCAGGGGGGAGGAGACTCAGACGGAGCATCAGTGGTCTGACACTTTAGACGTGGGGCTGCGCGCTGCGGCTCTGGAAGTGAAACTGAACTTCAATAAAGACTTTTATACTTAACAACGAAGCAGCGTTGGTCCTTTGTGAGCTGGGACCTAGGGCAGCCCTGACAGTATGCTCCGTCTCCAATAAAAACCTCGCAGCGTGAGTTGGTGCAGCAAGGGGCAAGACTTGGTGTTTTGCGAGCTCACGAAGATAGGCAAAGATGACTACAGAGAGCCAGGTGAAAGAACTGCAAGAAGCAGTCACGACGCTTTACGCAGAAGTAGCTGCATCCAGGAAAAGAGAAGAAGAAGCAGTAGCGCTCTGCCGGGATCTGCAGGCCAGGTGGGACCGTTGGGGCAAAGAGGGGCTGCCAGGACCCAAACCGGAGGGAGTTGGCCTCGGGAAGAGGGGGGGCAGCCTAGTAGCCCACTTTGATGGGAACCTGCAGCAATACCCTAACTTCAGAGCTGACGTGGTTTACGCGCTCAATTTGCTTCGGAAAGACTTTAGAGATGAGGAAGAGAAGGTGGGCTTCATAATCACTCATTTGCATGGGGAAGCAAAAGCGTGGCTGCGGAATTTGTGGCGCGAAAAAGACCCCGCCCTCAAAGATTCCGATGCATTTATCAAAGCTATGGACGCTTGCTTTAAATCTACGGTAGATGTAGATATTGCTCGGAGGGAAATGCATGGACTACAGCAAGGGAAAGCGACGGTGAGGCAATATCACTCGCGCTTTTTTGCCTTACTGAACGTGCTGGGCTGGGAGAAGGACTCTATTGCTGTCAGAGACCTGTTCTGGGAGGGGCTAAGTGGAGAGGTGAAAGATGAGCTGGCAAGAGGGGAACGACCCCAAAGTACCCAAGAAGTTGCCCAAAGAGCGTTGGCAATTGGTGTGCGCCTGGAAGGACGCCCTTGGAGCAGGGAGGAAGGATGTAAGGCAAGCACCCCAGCCAGGACAACCCCTTTCTTTCCCAGAGAGGCGGGGCGGGCGCTGTCCATGCCTCCTTTGGGAAGGGGAGAAGAGCCGATGGAGATTGGTGGGGCCAGGGCTCAGACTGCCAGCAGAGCCCAAACACCGGGAGCAGTCAAGGGGAAGGCTCCTAGAGGGACCAGGAAGTGTTACATCTGCGACAGTGCACAGCACATGGCCAAAGAGTGTCCCCAGAGGCTCCAGAAGCACACTGCAGCCTCAGCAACAGTAAAGGGAACAGGTGAGCAGCCGAAACAGCTGCAGGGGGAAGAAGAAGCCTGGTTGGAAACAGAGCCACTGGGGCCCAACCAGGCAAGTCAGTGAAGCAGTCCCCAGAGATTTTACAGCCCACAGACCCCCTCCCACCCAAACCAGTGGTGCAACTCACCGCATCGCTCCAGTTGCCCAATGGGCACACCATGCAAGTACCAATAACCATTGACTCTGGGAGCAACGCAGACTTTATTGGAGTGGACTTTATCAAGCAACATCGCATAGCACTCATGCCAGCCACGATGCCCCTAAACGTCGTCACGGTCGATGGCAGGAAGCTACTGGGAGGAGAGGTGGTACAGCAAACACCACCGATGGTGATGCAAATTGGAAACCACCGCGAAGTCATCAGCTTCAACGTCACCCACCTGTCGGACACGCCCATAGTGTTGGGTATGAGTTGGCTGGATAGGCACAGCCCGGCATTGGCATGGTACCAGCGGCAGTTGACCTTCTGCTCCTCCTACTGCGCAGAACACTGCATCCAGACCCGCCAGGAGGAGGAGGGGCAAGAGGATGAACCGCAGCTACACCTAGGCATGGTGCAAGCGGTACCCAACAAGTACAAGGAGTTTTTGGAGGTTTTCTGCGAGAGGGAAGCGGATAAGCTGCCTCCCCACAGGCCTTACGACTGCAAGATTGACCTCCTGCCGGGAGCGACGCTGCCGACTGGGAAACTGTATTCCATGTCTGAAGATGAACTGCAGGAACTCAGGGAGTTCATAGATCACAACTTGCAGCGGGGGTTCATCCAAGAATCTAAAGCAGTGGGGGGCAGTCCCGTGTTTTTCGTGAAGAAGAAGGACACGCCCCAACGGAGACTCATAGTTGATTATAGGACCATAAATTCCAAAACAAAGCCCGCAGCATTCCCCATGCCCAAGATCGACGACCTGCTCGCGACGGTGAGGAAGGGACGGATCTTCACCAAGTTGGATCTACGAGGGGTGTACAACCTTATACGCATGCGGGAGGGCGATGAGTGGAAGACAGACATGTTTACACCTTTAGGCACCTATGAATATCGCGTAATGCCTTTTGGTCTGCAAAATGGCTCCCATACCTTCCAAGCTTTCATGCATCACGTGTTAGCGGGACTCCTTTACAAGAAGTGCGTCTGCTTCCTGGACAACATCCTGATCTTCTCGGAATCGCAGGAGGCTCACGAGAGGGACGTCAAGGAGGTCCTGCAGAGGCTACGGGAGCACAGACTTTACGCCAAATTAGAGAAGTGCCAGTTCGACATGACGGAGGTGGATTTTCTGGGCTACAAGCTGTCCGACAAGGGACTCGCCATGGACAGCGCCAAGGTCCGCGCGGTGTTGGACTGGAAGAGCCCGCGCAATCGGAAGGAGGTCCAGAAGTTCGTCGGCTTCGCCAACTTTTATCGCAAGTTCATCAAAGGGTTCGCGAAGGAGACGGCGGCCATCACGGACACCCTCAGCTCCAAGAAGAAGAAGTTCACCTGGACGGACCAGGCGGAGCAGTCCTTTCGGAGACTCAAGCGTCTCTTCGCGTCCGAAGAACAGCTGCTACATGTAAACCCCAGCAGACCAATGAGGGTTGAGACGGACGCCTCAGACAGAGCGGTGGGGGCCGTCCTGTTGCAGCCAGATCCGCAAGGGGAATGGAGGCCGTGCGCATTCTACTCCAGGAAACTCAGCAAGGCGGAACAGAACTACACCATCTGGGACAGGGAGTTGCTGGCCATTCATGCAGCTTTCAAGGCGTGGCGGCACTTCCTCGTTGGAGCCAGACACACAGTGCAAGTCCGCACGGACCATAAGAACCTGGAGTACTGGCGCACGGCGCGGTTCCTGAACCAGAGACACATCCGCTGGGCGGAGTTCTTTGCGGATTTCGATTTCCGGATAGAATACATCCCGGGAGACAACAACGTCATGGCGGATGCACTATCCAGGAAGCCGCAGTATCTCGAGGAAGCGGCGCCGGTGGCGGCCAAGCACATTTTTGCACCGAAAGCGTGGGCGTGCGCTTCAGCTGCCGTGGACCTGGACGCGGTGCGTCGAGCGCTGCAGACGGATTCGTTCGCACAATCCAAGATGGAGGAGGTGCGAAAAGGCACAGCGAAGGACGACGAGTTCCAGATACGAGACGGACTGCTCATCCGCAAAGGGGCTCTCTACGTGACCGGAGACGACCTCCGCGCGAAAGTCTTGCAGCAGCTACACGACGCGCCCAGCGCTGGGCACTTCGGCAAGGACAAAACGGCGGAATTAGTAACCAGAGACTTTTGGTGGCCCAAGGTGAGGGGAGAAGTCGCGGATTACGTCTCCAGGTGTGACACCTGCCAAAGGGCCAAGCCAGTACACAGGAAGCCGGCGGGTCTACTAGAACCCCTACAGACGCCGCTCGAACCGTGGGAGAGAGTGGCCCTGGACTTTGTCACAGATCTGCCCAGCTCGCGAGGCAAAACAGCGGTGCTCGTGGTCGTAGACATGTTCACCAAGATGGCGCACTTTATTCCGTGCGCGAAGGTGGCCACAGCGGAACAGACCGCCAAGCTGTTCATAGACCACGTGTTCAAAGCTCACGGCTTGCCGCGGTCCATCCTGTCCGACCGGGGTCACCAATTCGTCTCGAGCTTCTGGCAGAAGCTGCTGGGCATCCTGAACGTCAAGATCAACTTAGCGTCGGCACGACACCCGCAGACCAACGGACAAGCGGAGAGGGTCAACGCCATCATGCAGCAGTACCTGCGATGCTACGCCAATCAACAACCCTCGACCTGGGTGGACTACCTACCGCTGGCCGAGTTTGCCTACAACAACACGAAGCACGGGTCTACGGGAGTGACACCGTTCTTCGCCAATAATGGGCGGCATCCCAGAACTTTCCCGGGCTTAGAGACGAAGGGGGAGGGGGAGCCAAGGGGAGCAGAGCACTTAGCAGCAGAGTTACAGGAGGTCCACGAGCAACTCCGAAGGCAATTGGAACTGGCGAAACACGCCTACAAAATGCAGGCAGACAAGCACAGGAGGGTCGGGGAGGACATCCAGGTGGGGGACTGGGTCTGGTTAGCAGCCCAGGCAGTGCCGGCCAGGACGCTAGCTAAGAGGAAGCTCAAGCACAAGCAGCTGGGACCTTACCAGGTCGCGGCACAAATCAATCCAGTGGCCTTCCGGTTGACACTCCCGGAGGGCTCCAGAATGCACCCAGTCTTTCATAGGTCAGTGCTCACACCCTACAGGGAACCCCACAGGTTTCAGGCGACAGGGAACGCGCCAGACACACTTAGTGAATCTCCGAAGAGGGAGGGGTCACGGAGGGCGACGCCACTCAACGAGGTCACAGAGATTTTGGACTCGAGGTGGGGGGAAGAGGGGGTGGAATACCTCCTCGCCAGGGAAGGTACCCCAGCCAGTGCCAACAGGTGGGTACCGTGCTATGCCGTGGAGGAGCACTATCTTAAAGACGAGTTCCATGCACTCTTCCCACACAGACCTATGCCGGCAGAGTTTTTCGACGACTGGCTCTTCACACCCACACTGTCAGCCAGTACGTTCCAGGGTTTTTCATCAGCTGAAGAGATGACGCCGGACACTAGCTCCTCGGAGGGGTCTCTCTCGGGGTTTGCCACTGACCGCTCCTATTGGTGGGACACTCAACCGGAGGTGGGGTGGCGCAGGGAGCTGCTGCGGGGACCTTTGCAAGCAGTCTCACCAGAGGTACCCGGGGGAGGGGAGGACATGGACGTGTTGGGGGAGGATCCTGGATTCGAGCACATCAGCAGAGAGATGGAAGCAGAGGAAATCGACGTCGACGAGCCCGTTGCGGTTGGGCCGGATCCAGTGGACCGGCTACACACCAGGGGGGAAGAATGGTATCCCGCACTCACACCCACAGGACTGGAGCACCCGGAACCCACACCCGAAGAGGGGGAGGGGGGAAGGGGGGCTTCGAGGGGGGGATGGATGTCAGGGAATCAGGAGCAGGAGCACTGGGGAGAGAGGATTGGGAGAGCGAAGGGGAAGAATCTGAGGGCAGCGTAGGGGAGTATGACAGTGGCCCGAGAGATTCCATGAGCTTCTCCAGCGAATCAGAAGATTCCCAGAAGGGGGCGCCGATGGTCAGGGCAAGGGGGGTCCCAGGGGGGACGCACCAGAAACAAGGAGCCAGAGGGGAACCCCAAAGCAGCAGTGGAGGATCGGGACCAGTTTCCCCACCAGAGCATAGTGGGGGGGAGGAGTCACATGTGTCAGGGCCAGCGTCTCCTCCAGAGAGGGAGTCAGGGCTGACCACGCCTCCATCGGAGAGTGGGGGAACGGAAGGGAGGTCAGTTGCAGCTAGCCCCCCCGAAGGGGGAAGCAGTGGCAGCAGCAGTGAAACGGTCAGGAGGAAAGCTGCTGGCTGGGCGCGCGCGCCAAGTTCAAATGTGCAGGCGCGCGGAACAGCAGGAGACCCGGATGGGGAACCAGCTCCTAAAGCCCGCCGGAGGGAGGGAGAAGGCTCAGGGGAATCAGCGGGAGAAGAGGCTAGAAAGGGCGGAACCTCGGCGGGCAGGCGGACCCAGAGGAGGAAGGAGCAGCGGAGAAGGTGGAGCAAGGCTAGGATCTTAAATTGGTGTCAGGGGGGAGGAGACTCAGACGGAGCATCAGTGGTCTGACACTTTAGACGTGGGGCTGCGCGCTGCGGCTCTGGAAGTGAAACTGAACTTCAATAAAGACTTTTATACTTAACAACGAAGCAGCGTTGGTCCTTTGTGAGCTGGGACCTAGGGCAGCCCTGACACTTCTGTTGCCCATTTCAAGGTTTTTGGGTCTCATGTGAGAACAGAAGCTCCAGGTGGAGTAAAGAATGCCAGAGGCATTTTTGTGGGGTATGAAAAGGGTCTCTACAGAGTAATTTTGTCTGAATCTGGTCAGGTGATTCTCACAAAATTTCTAGAGAGTGCTCCTGAACAGGAGAGAGTGATAGTACACACATTTCCCACTGAGGACGATTCAGATGATGATGATTTTACTGATTACAGCTGTACTGAAAGTGATGACACTGATAGCTCGGAGAGCTCAGTTGTCACAGTCATTGAGAGTAAGTCTCACACAATGGATAGGCCTTCACAACTGAAGGATGAACCACTGTTTACCATTGGAACTGGTTCTCCAAAGAGTCCTGAGACTGGACCAGTGAGCAGAGAGGATCAGCACCTCATACGTAGGTCTGAGAGAGTTACAAAGGGTCAACCACCCAAGAGGTACTCAAAAGAGTTTGCTAACTTAGCTGTTGCATGTGTTGCTGTTGTAAACAACCGAGGACAGGTTGGAGCTGTGTCTAAGTCAGAGACAAAGACACAACAGAGAGTTGCTAGCCAAGGTAATGCAGATGCACTCATTCCTTGGAAACCAGACGACCAGAGAGGTACACTGGGGAAACCAGTGGCGGGGAGTTCCAAGGGTGGAACTGAAACAACAGGGGAGTGTTATGTGTATAACAACTGTTTGTTTTCTTCTCTGGATCACGCTTTGCTTGCTGCAACACGCATTGATTCTTTTGGGGGAGGATGTTACGAAAAAGAAGCAATGCAGAAGCGAGCCCCAGGTGGCTGGAATGGTAAACAGGAAACTGATGTTATTGGTTTGTACCGTGGGAACCAGGGACGGTCTATTCAATGCACTGAGCACCGGATGTTAGCTCAGAGTGGCACATGACCCTGTACTGGAAGTACATGGGTGGAGTTTATTCTCTCTCTGCAGTTGGAATCAGAGTGTACAGACATGTTTTCTCTGTACTGCTGAAAGACAGGAATAAAGACATGTAAATATATTTCTGTCTGTCTCTTTCCCCCTCCCTGGGAGAGGAGGGGGAGGAATTGTGTGTTCTTCTTTCACGTTGGGAAGAATCGCCGAGGGAGACCTCCCTTGATCCTGCCGGGAGTCGCTGGCAGGGGAGGTCAATAAGGATTCAAGCCGGGCACCTGGAGGGTGGCCAAATTCCTCTGGACTAAGAGCTGGGACTGGCTCTGGTGGCTTGAAATCCGACATCTCCTGCTGCTGGAATGTGTGAAATGGTCTTCAGAGATGTTAGAAAAGCTTCTGTTCCCAGTCATTTTTTCCAGCCATGCCTGTGCATGTGTTTTTTAAGAATGTGAGACTCCTAGCTCTGGCAACTTCCTAGGCTTGGTAACTCTGAAAATCCGAAGAGCCTATTCACCCTTCAGCCACTCTGGCATAAACCTGTCCATTCAAAGCAAGAGTTGCTTTCAGCCCAGCTTTGTAGTTCTGACACAAACATGCCAGCCAAGCTGATAAAAAGCTTCTCCACTGAACACAAAGCCAGCTCACTGACCCAGAGGAAAGCAACCTTCAAATCCAATCCGGGCTGCAGAGAAACTTGAACATAGGCATTGTTTTACAGAAAGGGAATCAAAGGAGTGACCAGGTCAGGTCGGCTGCAGTGGATTCCAAGGCCTTTGTTAACACTCAAGCTCGGAGGAAGAATGCTCAGTGACTGGGATGCTCCTCTATGTTAAATAAAGGGAGCAAGGCAACAGTGCAGAGGAAAGGGGCAAAGCAGTGCCAAGGGAGAAAGCAGGTGGGAGGGAAACTCTTACTGAATGAAAGAAAGAGAAGGACCATTGCTCAGTTGCGTTGTTTCTGCTCTGCATGCCCCCGTCATCTCCAGGTAAGACAAGGAGAGACCCCATTTTGAAATCCTGGGCATGCACTACTAGTCAGTATAGACTAGGGGTGGGGGAACTCTGGTCCATGGGTCTGGTAGGAGTCTTAATTTGACCCACAAGACAAGTTCCCCAAACTATGTGGGACACTATTACAGTCAAACCACCAATTCATGCTTTGCCAGAGGGGCACATGAAAGGGGCTGAGGCTCACAGAGCTTCCCATAAAATTTGCTAGAAAGGACTGTGAGGTCACTTCCTTTGCCTTGGAAGGAAGCTGCAACACTACATACTTCCTGCCCGCCTGGGCATCTCTCTCATTCTTCATCATGCTTCCAAGCTGACCACACATGCAGCTCCGACACCATTTTTGTACTTACATTTTGTACTTTTGTAGCTTGTTGTTGTTGTTGTTTAGCCGTTTAGTCGTGTCTGACTCTTCGTGACCCCATGGACCAGAGTACGCCAGGCACTTCTGTCTTCCACTGCCTCCCGCAGTTTGGTCAAACTCATGCTGGTAGCTTCGAGAACACTGTCCAACCATCTCGTCCTCCGTCGTCCCCTTCTCCTTGTGCCCTCCATCTTTCCCAACATCAGGGTCTTTTCCAGGGAGTCTTCTCTTCTCATGAGGTGGCCAAAGTATTGGAGCCTCAGCTTCACGATCTGTCCTTCCAGTGAGCACTCAGGGCTGATTTCCTTAAGAATGGATACATTTGATCTTCTTGCATAAAAAGGTCCCATGGACCTTTAAGGACCTTTAAAAGGTCCATGGGAGTCCATGGGATTCTCAAGAGTCTCCTCCAGCACCATAATTCAAAAGCATCAATTCTTCGGTGATCAGCCTTCTTTATAGTCCAGCTTTCACTTCCATATATAACATAACTTAGCTATTAGCTAACATAACTTAGCTATTATAAACCTGCCTTCATTTTGCTGCTGTAATTGCTGCTTTGAGACCTAGATTATTCTTTCAACCAGTGGTCTTATCAGATACTGTCATACCTTGGTTCTCAAATGCCTTGGTACTCAGACGTTTTGGCTCCCAAATGCCACAAACCCGGAAGTGAGTGTTCCGGTTTGTGAATGCTTTTTGGAAGCCGAATGTCCAACGTGGCTTCCGCAGCTTCCAGTTGAGAGCAGGAAGCTCCTGCAGCCAATCGGAAGCCACGTCTTGGTTTTTGAACTGTTTCAGGAGTCGAACGGACTCCCGGAACAGATTAAGTTTGACAACCAAGGTACGACTGTATGTTATTCTATGCTGTGCAGTTAAATATGCCCAACTCCAACAGATGGGAGGCAGGTAAAAACATGATTTAGGTAGACAATGCTGAACTCGATGGACCAGTGGTCTGACATTCTTTCTGTGTTAACAATTGGCTGTCACTCAGGATCTCTGAACAAATGCATTTCCCCAAAGAGCAAAGAATATTTGGGTGTTTTTCACAAGTGTTTGCCCAATTCTTTTTTCTTTTCTTTTCTTTTTAAAATTTAGCATAAGAAATGTGAGAATTCTCGTGCCAGTTCCCTTGTATTTGATGTTGATTCCACAACTCCCAACAGAAAGCTAAATATATCTCTTTAATTTGCACTTGAGAAGCATACTGCTGCATGTATAAATAGTCAAAAAAAGTTCTTATTAGCCCGACTATTTTAAACTTCTGTAGAGAAATTTGTATTAATTCTGGAGTTTTCCTCTTTAGAGACTCTGTAAAAGGCAATGCAGGACGCGGGTAGCACTGTGGGTTAAACCACAGAGCCTAGGGCTTGCTGATCAGAAGGTCGGCGGTTCGAATCCCCATGACGGGATGAGCTCCCGTTGCTCGGTCCCTGCTCCTGCCAACCTAGCAGTTCGAAATCATGTCAAAGTGCAAGTAGATAAATAGGTCCCGCTCCAGCGGGAAGGTAAAAGGCGTTTCCGTGCACTGCTCTGCTTCGCCAGAAGTGGTTTGTCATGCTGGCCACATGACCCAGAAGCTGTATGCCGGCTGACCCTCGGCCAGTAAAGTGACATGAACGCCGCAACCCCAGAGTCATCCGCGACTGAACCTAATGGTCAGGGGTCCCTTTACCTTTAAGAGGCAATGCACACTGATGGAGCCAGGGTGTAGCAGTTAAGACACTGGACTAAGTCGGGGGAGACCCGAGTTCAAATCACCATTCAGCCCCATGTCGGTCTTGGGGTGCATTCAGACATGGGTTTTATTGCATTAATTTTCCTGATAATGTTCTGTCTTGGCTTCTAACGTTCCTTCGGCTCTATATTACCAGTTGAGTTATGGAACAGTGGCTTTCTGGTTGCTATGCCACCATGCAAATTTCATTTGCACCCATCAAATGTCATCACCCTATATACACGTGTACACTTCAGTTTCCCCCTGATTCCCCATGAAAACTACAGGAAAGAATTATATGCTGGAATACTTCCACAAATTTCATTACACCAGAGGGCGGTGGCATGATTCATGGAAACAGTAAGAAATCGGGTCCTGGAGGGCACGTGTTGTGGTGAGATCACCAGAAACTGCCTCTCTGTTGTGGGGCGGCACTGTTCGGATGGCCACAACACCCCATTGGTTGCCCCACTGTCGCTGGGATTCAGGTAGCCTGGAACCAATGCCTAAGCAACCACTCACATGCCATAATCAATAAAGTTGTGGCCAAAATTAATGCCAAAAACCTTAAACTAAAATCTGTGTCAATAGTGTCTTCATTTGGGAGTGGTTTTGGGGGTCTTCACACGCAAAAATACGATGCAAGACTCCCATGATTTTTCGGGTTAACGGGGTTGAAAATGGGTTTTTTTTAAAAAAAAGCAATTAACATGGAAATGAGAGCTAAACTTCCACTAGATTCTGTGAGATTTCCTGAAGAGGCTTTTACATCCTATGAAAGATCACATAAAAAGTGGAAATTATCTGGTAAGGAAATGCGGAGAAAATAGACAGAATAAAGTGCTGTCTGAATGTGCTGTCTCGCCATCTCTCTCAGCCTTAACTACAACATGCGGCTGCTTGATGGGGGGGGGGGACGGGTCTGGAGAGATACATTCATTCTGCCCTGAGCTACTTGCTGCAAAGATGGGATAAAATAGCATATACAAATAATGAACTCATTACTCATTCTCTGAGTGTGGATCACTGTGAGACCAAAGCAGCCCCATCTGTGCACAAAGGCAAGGGATTAGCAGGGATGTGGAAATCCCACAATTAGCTGAAGGGCAAACAATAAGGGGGGGGGAACTCTATGCGGGAAAGAGTCCCAAATAGGTCAGTTGAGGACAGAGTAGAGCCGGCAGCTGCCTTAGGCAGCAGAAACCACCAAGGTTTTTGCCCTACCACCACCAGAAGTGATACAGGTATTGGCATCAATTCCAGCCGAAATCATGCGAGGCCTTTCGGAGCCCGCAAGATCTCGCACAATTTTGGTGGGATCTTGCCTCAAACTGGCACCGATGCTGCCCCAGCTTCTCCACCAGTGGTTCGAGGTGGCGGGGCAGCACCGACGGTGGTGGGTATGGCAGCAGTGACGGCGGCAGGGCAGGGGCGCTTCCTGAAGAGATACCAAGAGAAGATAAAAGACTGCTTATGTATGCAACAACCAGTGCCAGGGCCTTTTCGGCTTTGGCCCCAGCCTGGTGGAACACTCTATCGCAGGAGAGTAGGGCCCTGCAAGACTTGGTATCCTTCCGTAGTGCCTGCAAGATGGAGTTGTTCTGCCTGGCCTTCGGTACAGGCCCAGTTTGACCCCCCCTCTGTGGGACCCTGTAAGTTCCATCTTTGGCCCTTTTATCGGCTCACATGGAACCAACATGGATAGGTGGCCCTGATGAATACTTGAGGTTCCCGACCCCTATGGTTGTAATTTCGTGGGCAGTCATTTAATTTTATCCTGATTCTAATTTTTAAGCTGTATTTTAATCAATTGTTTGATTGTGTTTTAATGTATTTGACATTTGATGTTAGCCGCCCTGAGCCCTTGGCCAGGGAGGGCAGAGTATAAATAAAAATTTACTTACTTACTGTTTCACCTCAAGCGTTGAAATGGGTTTTGATACAGTAGGATCTAGGTTCAAGATAGAACTATTGGATGATAAGAGGAAAATGTTATCGAAAATGTATAAATTGTTACTGGAATGGCATACTAAGGATGAAGAAGTCAAAGGGGTGATGATACAATGGGCTAAAGATTTTGGATCTGATATTCAGTTAGAATCCTGGGAAAGGTTGTGGAATGAAGAAGAGGAGGAGGAGGAGGAGGAGGAGGAGGAGGAGTTTGGATTTGATATCCCGCTTTATCACTACCCGAAGGAGTCTCAAAGCGGCTAACATTCTCCTTTTCCTTCCTCCCCCACAACAAACACTCTGTGAGGTGAGTGAGGCTGAGAGACTTCAAAGAAGTGTGACTAGCCCAAGGTCACCCAGCAGCTGCATGTGGAGGAGCGGAGACATGAACCCAGTTCACCAGATTACAAGTCTGCCGCTCTTAACCACTACACCACTGGTATTAACTTCACTGCATGCAGTGGACTTAAAGAAAATGTGATGAAAATGATGTACAGGTGGTATTTAACACCAGCTAAATTCTCCAGAAGCGGCTTAGTCATGCTGGCCACATGACCCAGAAGCTGTACGCTGGCTCCCTCGGCCAATAAAGTGAGATGAGCGCCGCAACCCGAGAGTCGGTCACGACTGGACCTAATGGTCAGGGGTCCTTCTACCTTTACTAAATTGACTAAAATGTACAATACAAGAACTAATGAGTGTTAGGGATGTAAGGAAAGGGAAGGTATCTTCTACCACATGCGTTGGACTTGTAAAGAGGTAAAGGCTTTCTGGCAAATGGTATATAATGAGATAAAGAAAAAAAAGTTTAAAAATACTTTTGTCAAAAAACCAGAAGCCTTTTTACTGGGTATAGTGGGTGAAGAGATACCAAGAGAGGATAAAAGACTGTTTATGTATGCAACAACTGCAGCACGAATTCTTTGAGCCCCAAAATGTAAACAACAAAGAAGTACCAACGAAATAAGAGTGGCAGATGAAGATGATGGACTTTGCAGAACTGGCGAAGCTGAGAGGAAAAATCCGAAACCAGCATGATCAAGTATTCCAAAAGGATTGGAGTAAATTTATGCAATATGTGAAAGATTATTGTAAGCCATTAACATCACTAGCAGGGTTGTCTGAGGACTTGTAATGAGAAATTTTCTACCTTTCTATATTTACTTAAATTTTGAGATATTCTGTAATGAGCGTAATTGGAAAACGTATAAATTGCAATTATATAAAGGTTACTTTTGAAAGCCATGAGGCGGGAGGGAAGGAAGTCCATAGGCTTTAGAGCCAGGGTAGTATTATGGATAAGGATGATGTGAATGTATAATATTAAATGGAAAAAAAGTTTAAAAAAATTGAGAGAGAGAGAAATGGGATGCACCACCTCTGCTCATGAGCAGAGAATACTGACTGACTGGAGGGAAGAAACTGGGGAGAGGAAGGAGAATGAAATGCAGTATCCTGGGAAACGTCCCGGGGGCCACATGCTGGGGTGGCTGGGGCCAGAGTCAATGGAGAAATGGGCATGGCCCTCACCTTTGTACCATAAGCTACATTCCAGCCACACAAAAGGGTTGCCATTTTTTGAAGAGCAAAAAGGAGGACAGATTTGCAAGCACAGGACTGGGTGGTACCTAAGGTATTTTTATGCCCTGTTCAAATTTTTGTCACTCTGTGGATTTTGCATTTGTGCCAGAATCTGACCAGAAGACCATCATGATTTGCAAAATGTAATTCCTCCTCCGTTTCCACCAACCTTTCCATGGGCCTTAACCCAGTGTGTTGATATTTCTAGCTTAACAAGACTCCCTTTGCACTTGTGGATAGAGGGCACAATATTACTTACACAACAAGCACAGAGACTGCAGTCCTGCCCCACTAAAACCAGTGGGAGTTTTGCTCTTGACTTCAAAAGGCACCGGGATTGCAGTGAGAAAATATGGGTGAGATTCCAAAGCTCTTTGGAAACTGATTAACCTGCGATGGTTAATAGGCTAACAAAGAGGCGATCTGTGATTCCCTTTTGTCGAAGTGTCTTGCAGTTATTAATTTCAGGCATATCCGTGGCCTGAGTGCCTGGGAAAATGCAGGTAGGAAGGGAAAGAAGTAGGTCACTCACGACTGCGCTGCAAACGGCGGCTTTCCAAGCTGCAGAATTAGAGCAATTTGTGGCAGAGAAAAACATTGACCGTGTTGTGTGCCCAAAGGTGACATCAACGGGAATGATTGTAGTGACAAAATGGCCTCCTGAGAATGTGGGGTACAAGCCAGTCAGCATTAAGCTCTTTTAACACCCATTAATTTCATTGTGTGTTTGTAGTGGTGGACTGTAAGGTTTTTCCGGAAAGCATCAGTGGGCAACTGCTAGTCTAGGGGCAACACAAGACCCTCAAGGCATCTTTGTGTGGCCATCAGATAACTGGAGTTCATGTCGGGCCATGTCCCCTCTCCCGAGGTCTTACACCACTCTGACCCCTGCTGGAACATTGCCCTTGAATTGGTATTAGGCCTCTTGTTTGCCTGGACGGAGGCTTTTTGATGGAGGGAATGAGCACAGAAGAGAGTGGCTTCTGTTGTTCCTCCCATATGGCCACTGAGACCATATAATATCGGTCCTGAAAATTCTACATTGGCTCCCAGTACGTTTCCGAGCACAATTCAAAGTGTTGGTGCTGACCTTTAAAGCCCTAAATGGCCTCAGCCCAGTATACCTGAAAGAGCATCTCCAGCCGCATGGTTCAGCCCCGGACACTGAGGTCCAGCGCCAAGGGCCTTCTGGCGGTTCCCTCCCTGTGAGAAGTGAGGTTACAGGGAACCAGGCAGAGGGCCTTCTGGGTGGTAGCACCCGCCCTGTGGAACACCCTCCCATCAGATGTCAAGGAAATAAACAACTATCTGAGGTTTAGAAGACAACTGAAGGCAGCCCTGTTTGGGGAAGTTTTTAATGTTTGATGTTTTATCGTGTTTTTTTGTAGCCTGAATATATTCACGTATCTATATCAGGGGTTAGATTCTGGATCAGTGGGCCACATACTGAACTTCCCAACGCTCTGCAGGGCATTTTGACAGACGGGAACAGTTGTCCACCTGTCAGCCACAGGTCCAGGCAATAACTTCAAAGCTTTTCAAGGAACAACTAGAAGTGCAGTTTTATGGTGTGAGGTGTGGGGCAGGTGGGTGTGGTTTAGGGGGGGAAACCTCATGGGCCACTTTAGGATGCTTGCAGGATCTAATTAGGGCCGTGGGCCAGAAGTCTATATTGTAAGTAATGCTGTAAAACAAATTTCCTCTGGTTGCTGAGTTTCAATTTAAGACCTGTCATTTTGCAAGCATAGACTTGCTTGCAAAAATCCAATCTACTACTCCAGTCTGCGTTTATGAATTCATAAGCCAGCACTGTGGCTTCACTTAGCCAGGCTGATCCTGAACCACAGCTAGTGGCTCAGGACAAACAGTGATTCCATGACATCCCCAATAACTGATTTACATATGCACGCTCATAGCAATGCCTGTGTTGTCTAGTGGCAACTTTCGTGTGTGAAAAAGCCTTTCCAAATCAAGCAAAGCAAGCCGAACTTTCATCAAATGCAGTCATTGCAAGGGGTAGCATTTCACACTTTGTCAGGAAACATATGAAGACCCCTGCTGGATTAGACCAATGCCATAGCTGGTCCAGTGTCCTGTTTCCCATGACAGCCCAGCATCTCCAATAAGGGGTTGGTTGTTGTTGTTGTTTAGTTGTTTAGTCGTGTCCGTCTCTTTGTGACCCCATGGACCAGAGCACGCCAGGCACTCCTGTCTTCCACTGCCTCCCGCAGTTTGGTCAAACTCATGCTGGTAGCTTCGAGAACACTGTCCAACCATTGCGTCCTCTGTCGTCTCCTTCTCCTTGTGCCCTCCATCTTTCCCAACATCAGGGTCTTTTCCAGGGAGTCTTCTCTTCTCATGAGGTAGCCAAAGTATTGGAGCCTCAGCTTCAGGATCTGTCCTTCCAGTGAGCACTCAGGGCTGATTTCCTTAAGAGTGGATAGGTTTGATCTTCTTGCAAGATCTCCTCCAGCACCATAATTCAAAAGCATCAATTCTTCGGCGATCAGCCTTCTTTATGGTCCAGCTCTCCCTTCCATACATCACTACTGGGAAAACCATAGCTTTAACTATACGGTTGTTGCTACTGGTCCCAAATTCCCATAAATATGCTAGGCTTCACCTTCACTATTTGCCTCTGGGAAGCATCCAGCCAGGTGTCCAAATATTCTCTCTCTGGTCATCTTTTCTGCAAGAAACTCTGCACATGCTCTGAAACTCAACGCTCTGCCCGAGTAAATTAAAGCAGAACTACATGAGATTGACTTTTGTTTTTAACATCTCCCTAAAACGTTGACATTTTGCCACACAGATGTTGTCTTAGAATCATAGAGCCACAAGGCTGGAACAGTGCCAGAGTTTGGGCTCTGGTGCCCCCTGCAGCTCAGCTCCCAGTGCAGCTGTACTGGTCATGCTACCCTAAAACTGCCTCTGGTTGGAAGGAGCCCAAGAGCCATTTGCTCAATCCACCTTGAGACTCTTTGACTGTGTACAAACCATACTACAGTATACATGTAGCTTCCTGCAAAGAATTCTGGGAACTGTAGTTTGTTATGGCTGCTGGGAAATGTAGTTCTGTGAGGGATTAGCTACAGTTCCTTGGATTCTTGGGAGGAAGCCAAGGGCCTCAAAGGCATGTGCTTTAAATGCATGATGTTTATGCACCCCTTGTTGGCCAAACCCAGCTCCTGTTGGCTGCTGTTCCACACAATCTTCTCCGCCACCGAGGAGAGTTCTAGTATATTGCTTGTGCTTGTTATAGTTTGTTGTCCTCTCTTTTTCTTAAGGAGCTCAGAAGCTTGCGAACTATAAATTATCATTCATTCTAATTACTACACAACCCCCTGAGGAAATTAAAGCACAAAATCTAGAGCCAAATCACAGCTGCAGACCTGGTTTCAGGAAACGGAGAAATCCAAGCCGATAAAAAACACGGGGACAATGTAATCTTGTGCCTCCCCTGGCAACTGTTTATGCCTCCCCAGAGAGGACTGCCTCTCTCTTGGAGAATTATTGGGTCAGGGCTGGATTAATCATTCAGCTAAGTACAACACATAGCAGAGCCCCAGCAAAGTCGGTTTCTTTCGTCCTCCTATTCGAATATTTCCAAAGTATCCTATTTGTATCCTATTTGTTTCTGGAGATTCAGAAGAGAACAACAGAGAACCGGTTACACACATTTCTTATCTAGACGGATGGAGTCTCTTTGCAAATATAATCACAAGGTGTTACCATTAGTACATTTATATATTTTATCTCATGAATCTAAAATACTGAGGCGTTTTTAAAAAGCAAAAGCACCTTGTTTTTTCAAGGAAAAAACTCACAGTGCATTAAAACATACAATAAGTTAAAATACTAAAACAGATTAAAGTTCACACCAGCATTTCTAAGCATCTGGGAGGGCTTGGCTATGCACGAATTTTCAGCAGGCACAGAAAAGAACACAGTGAAGGGACCTGCTTGATATCAATAGGCAGGAAGTTCCAAAGTGTAAGTACTGCCATACTAAAGGGCCGAGTTCTTACAAATACGAACAGGTGTTATCTGTAGCAGTGCCAATCCTGCTGATCAAAGCCATTGCATGGGCACATGTGGTTTGAGTGGGTACATGTGGGGCAAAGTGATCTTATAGCTAAACAGGTCCCAAGTTATTAAGGGCTTTGTATACTAATATCCAGGACTGGCAGCAGATGGGCAGCCAGGGCAAATCTCTAAGCTCAGGTGTGACAGGCTGACAAGGCCGCATTCCTGTGCTGTGGCATTCTGCACTACCTGCAGCCTCCAGATCAAGTGCAAGGGAAGCCCCACAAAAAGCGCATTGCAGTAATCAAGTCTTGAAGTCTAGAAACTAAGCCTTATGAGGAGTGCGGAACAGCTCTGTCTTGCAGACCCTGCAGAAAGATTTCAAGTGCCTCAGGGCCCTAGTCTCTTGTGACAGAGCATTCCACCAAGTCGGGGCCAGGACTGAAAAGGCCCTGGCCCTAGTTGAGACCAATCTAACCACTTTGCGACTTGGGACCTCCAAAGTGTTGTCATTTGTGGACCTTAAGGTCCTCCACAGGGCATACCAGGAGAGACAGTCCCGTAGGTACGTGGGTCCTAGGCCGCATAGGGCTTTAAAGGTCAAAACCAGCACCTTAAACCTGACCCTGTACTCCACCGGGAGCCAGTGCAGCTGGTAAAGCACTGGATGAATGTGATCCCGCGGCAAGGACCCCGTAAGGAGTCTCGCCGTGGCATTCTGCACAAGCTGGAGTTTCTGGGTCAGCTTTAAGGGCAGCCCCGCGTTGAGTGAGTTACAATAATCAAGCCTGGTAAAAGGTACTTCTAGCCGCTGAGGCTACCTGAGCCTCCAGAGGCAGAACAGGATCCAGAAGCAGGTGTGCCAGCTTGCATAAAATACTGGGAAGGCCAGGTACGCCCCGCCCTGCATAATCAATCACATGACATGTTGCGCATTCACCAGCTGAATAGCGATGCCCATCAACTTTGTGGGAGTGGTCTCCTCAAATATTTTATTGAGCTTACCTGGTCCCTAGGAGTTGGCTCCTATGCCAAAGACTATGAACGAGATCCTTT
This sequence comes from Podarcis raffonei, assembly GCF_027172205.1. Lineage (NCBI taxonomy): Eukaryota > Metazoa > Chordata > Lepidosauria > Squamata > Lacertidae > Podarcis > Podarcis raffonei. The sequence goes on along the minus strand of NC_070604.1, from coordinate 110,039,679 downwards.
GAGGGGAGGGCAACCTCATCCAGGGCAGGCAGTTGGCCAGTTTCTCAGACACAGAAACTAGTACGGTGGTACCTCAGATTAAGAACTTAATTCGTTCCGGACGTCCGTTCTTAACCTGAAGCTGTTCTTAACCTGAAGCACCACTTTAGGTAATGGGGCCTCCTGCGCCGCCGGAGCACGATTTCTGTTCTCATCCTGAAGCAAAGTTCTTAACCCGAGGTACTATTTCTGGGTTAGCGGAGTCTGTAACCTGAAGCGTCTGTAATCTGAAGTGTCTGTAACCCGAGGTACCACTGTATATGAAACACTTAACTAGGAACCATTTTACCTGAGAGATACGTATATGCCCACTCAATCACTTCGACCTACAGATCTGGTAATCCTACAGGCACAACACAATACCCATTCCATAGTTGTAAGAAATCAGTGGGGTTTTTTTAGTAAGTTATTGGTTTATCATTATCATCATCCTGTATTTTGTATTCCCATTTTGTATTTTGTATGATGTGAACCGACCTGTGATCTTTGGATAAAGGGCGGTATGCAAATTCAATTAATAATAATAACCATAAATTGCAAAACTGTGTATATCTGGCAAAATTGCATGGGGGTGAGCAGGATGTGTCTATTAAGAGAAAATAACCAATGGATTTTCTTGAGGACTTCCTTTTTAAAGAATTGCAAGCTGACATGGAAATGTGGGGAACTGAATTTAAGACTGGGAAATGAGAAACTGAGAGAAACTGAAATTGACAGATTGGCTCATCGCTGCCCATCAGCCTGCCATCTCTAATTGATGGGCTGGAAATCAGGGCCTCAGAGGCTGATCTCAAAGTCCAGGCATGGTTATATGAATGCAAGCAGTCCTTTGTTTTGGAATGCATGAAAAATTGAACTGAACAAGGCCCTTTGGGTTAGATTTTAATGCTTTCCAAAATGAATACAAAGCACAAATCAGAATGAATGGGATTCCAGTTTGGAACCACAGTTCATACTGTTATGAATAGGGGAAGTTTGGGAAGCTGCAGGAGTATTACCTACACACTCACACAAAAGTCCTGAATGATGCATCGTTTTGAGGCATTGTGGGTAAAAATTGGCAGCCACCTCCAAAAAGAAAAGTCTATGGTGATGGGGGGGGGAGTGTTCAACAAACACATTGAACCTGAGAATACTGCAAGTAACGAAACATATGTGCCCTTAAGGAACAAGCTGAATGCAGTTTTAACAAATGAGCCAATGAACAAATGAAGCCTTTAATTATGAAAAATTAATGTCATTACAAGACGAACAAAATTTCCTTACACACTCCCCTACAGACCATGGAAATGGCATCTTTAAAAGAAAAACAGACTTCCCCCACCCCTCAGTGATTGTCCTCACCATTAAGGAAGAAAATACAGAGATTTGCAAGCCATTCAGTTTGTTTCACACTAGTTGGCCTCCAAGTGGAGACCCTGAAGAAAAGGGAGTGTGTGAGGATGTCTCTCCCAATTGTTGCCTCAATATGTCTTTTGTTTCCCATAAAGACATCCATTAGCTCCTGAGAAGCTGCATTGTTGTGGCGCTGCAGCATGCGACACAATTAAATGTTGGGCGAAAGAATAGTCTGCTCAAAGCAAATGGCTGAAAGAGGAAGAAGCCTGCCAAGGACAGCAGCCATTGTGAAGAGCAAGAAAGACTGCAGATGGCACAGGAGGCATTTAAGGAGGCTGTCCAGGTTATCTCCTGGCCCATTGACAGGTTTGGACTGGGAGCGATCAAGCCCATGAGCAGCACAGCAAACCTGAATCTGGAAGGTCATGAGGAATCTTTGGAAAGAGAGAGAGAGAGAGAGAGAGCAATTGGTTGGTACCAATCTTGTACAGTGGTACCTCGGGTTACATACGCTTCAGGTTACAGACTCCGCTAGCCCAGAAATATTACCTCGGGTTAAGAACTTTGCTTCAGGATAAGAACAGAAATCGTGCTCCAGCGGCGCAGCGGCAGCAGGAGGCCCCATTAGCTAAAGTGGTGCTTCAGGTTAAGAACAGTTTCAGATTAAGAACGGACCTCCAGAACGAATTAAGTACTTAACCCGAGGTACCACTGTAATACCTTTCCTACAAACCTGTGGCAAGACCCCACTTTCCCAACACATACGCTGTTAGAATTCCTGATTTATGGTTGCAGTCATGGAATTTTTGTCTTTCACATGATGGTATATGTTTTGACTCCACAGAGTGGGAAGTGACGAAGACAGGATGTTTGTGTTACTGTGTTCCGTGAAGTGGGACTATTGTCCTTTGTTCTTTGCTAGAGAGAGAGGGAGCCATGTTGCAGTGCTCCGTGTGTGTTTATATGTAAATAATGTGGATTAGCTAAAATGCTGAGTTGCTGGGGTTCTGTCACGCACACTCTGCGGATCCTTAAGTGTGCTGGTGTCAGCTGGCATCGGTCACTGTGATGTTTGGGCTGAAGAAAGCTTTTGAAGCTCCCGAACGATCGACCAGGAGGGAGAGAAGGCATGTGTCTCTGCCAGGGTCCTACTCGAGTGTAGGCTGAACTCCTGACAGACACCCACCGCACACTAGCTCCCATAGGTGCCAACTCCCTGGGGCCCCGAGCACCCACAAAATTCCCCATGAAGAGGCCGGGCACCCACACATTTTGGTGCCGGGGCCATGCACTCTGCATGGCACCCACAGCCCCGGCACCCATGGTCGCGGGGCCAAGCTGGCACTCCTGCTAGCTCCTGTCAGTGGGAGGGAGAGCACGAACTGAAGAGATGTTTGAAACCACCTTCATTTTCACTGCCACCACAGATACAAACATACCTGAATGATGACAATCTCCGACGCAGCCAGTTGAGGAGCATGTGGGTACAATACAGCAGTTTTGTAGATAACAGAAGTAATAAAATGTTTTACAATACTTCAAGGCACAGAAGCATATCTGGTTTCAGTTATGCTACTTTGGTTCATATACAGACTTCTGCCTACTTTGTTCTGTGAACCGCCCTGAGACCACTGGGTATAGGGTGGTATATAAATTCAATAAATAAATAAAATACTCACCCACATCCAAATCCCACCTTGCAATTTATCCTAAAGGAAAAACCAGTAATGATGCTGACCTTACGTCTGAGCCAGTCACTGCCTCTTGGCCTAACCTGTTGATTTGATCTATTTATTTATTTATAGATTTGTATGCTGCTTTTCATTCAGATGAATCTCACAGTGGCCTACAAATGATAAATAAGAATGACACGATAGAACATCGCAAATAATTAACAAATCATCAGTAAGACGATCTATAAAGTACTGCTAACAAAGCAGCGATTTAAAGATAAGCTCAACATCACAATTAAAGCAAAAGTCATATGAGTAACAAATGAAGACAGCATTTATAATCTATGAAACAATACTAAGATTAATGAAACAGCAACCAAAAACCCCCTCAAACTAAGCACTGTTAAGTTCATGCATCAACACTCCTATGACTCTTAATCTTTTACTCTATTCCAGGCTTCCTCAACCTTGGCCCTCCAGATGTTTTGGCCTACAACTCCCATGATCCCTAGCTAGCAGGACCAGTGGTCAGGGATGATGGGAATTGTAGTCTCAAAACATCTGGAGGGCCGAGGTTGAGGAAGCCTGTTCGATTCAGCTCATTACAACACCTATCTCACAGGGTTGTTGTAGGGATTGGTGAGGAGGGGGAAGATGATGTGTACCGCCCTGAACTTCTTGGAGAAAGAGATGGGATATAAATGCAATGAACAAAAGAAAGAATGTAGGGTTGGTTGTCCTCTATATCTTAGAGCATTCTAAAGACTGTCGGACTTGCGTTCAACTGAGCGACTCCTCCGGTCGAGTCCTCTGGAGTCGCCTCCGACCTGATTAACGACCTGAGCCTCTGATAAGGCTCCAAGCACGTTCCCCCATTATGCAGAGTATCCAGCACAGGGAAGGATGAGATTGTATGAGCTACTTTGCAAAGAGTTTTATTCCTAACTACACAGACAGGAAAGAAATAAACATGCTCTCTCTGTGAAAGCAGAGAGCAACTGAAAAACAAAGGAACAGGAAACCAGTAACACCACATCTGTCTCCTGTCTTCTGTGAGACTTCCAACAGTCTGGAATCCCAGGAATGTAAACAGAGTCCTATGACTCCAAGAGCACTGCACAGTGGCAACACACAGAAACCAACAGGCATGGAGGGGCTGTGACGACCCAGACGTTGCTAGACTACAACTTCCATCTTCCTTGCAGCGGATCAGATTCGGAGTATTAACAACACCTGCAGCCCCTCGTTCCCTAATCAAAGTCACAAGCCCTAGTCATGCCTTTGGGATAAATGCACGTGGGCTGAAAGTGCAGAGGGAGCATAGGGAACACACCAGCTCTGCCAACCCAGGGCACAACAGCTCCACTCCACTCCTTCACCTGTCCAGCGTGAAGGGGATTCTGACTATGTTTGGTGGAATGCTCAGCATGCAAAGTTCAGAAGTCATTGCATGCTGGGGTATTTGGGTGGGACTTGCATCCCTTCCAAGTGCCCCGAGAAAAATGGGGCGTCCCGTTTTCTAACATGAGATCTCGGCGGCAATTTTGGGTGCTACAATCTTGCTTTTTCAGGGTGAGAGAGAGGTACAGATCACGTGATTCACCCAGGAGCGCATCCTGGAAGACCGCGTGTCCAGGTTTGCGGTCAGAAAAAGTTGGATGGTATGGACTTGCATGCACCCACCTCCCCAATTTTAGACAGCATGCGTTCACCCAAATGTATGAACAGGGCTACAAGGTTACACATTTCTGGAAGTGTGGAGTGATGGAAGCTGTAAATCTAACTGAAGTATCCTTAATACAAGATTTGTGGGTGGGGATGAGAAAATGGGTCTTTTCTGCAGTAGCTTGTGCTCTGTGAGATGCTCTCCACATGGAGGCCCACCTGGTACCAGCCTTGCCATCCTTTCAGTCTCAGGCAAAGCCCTTGGGAAGTGCCAACAATCGGGTGTTTTTACTCCGGCCATGATTTTATTTTATTTTATTTTCACAAAAAAATATTCATTTTATAACACAAATAAAAAATACAATCAGAAAAGACAAACAATACGAACAAATTCTTGTCATATCCTTATTTTTCTAAACATTGTTAACTGGGCTTCCCCAAGTCCCACCTATCTGATTTTCATTTTACTTCATCTTTAGCAGTTTACATATATCATCATTTCTAACGATCTTTTTTTTAAAATCACACTTAAAATAACTTCACATTTTATCACTTACAAATAATACTATTTTAAAAATACCCTATCTTCTACTTCTAACCCTACAGCCTATATCCACTTCCAAAGCTATCCTAAGGTTTAAATATTAACATATTTTTCAAATATTCCTTAAATTTCTTCCAGTCTTCTTCCACCGTCTCTTCTCTCTGGTCTCGGAGTCTCCTGGTCAGTTCGGCAAGTTCCATATCATCTTCATCTGCCATTCTTCGATAGTTGGTAAATCTTGTTTCTTCCAATTCTTCGCTAACAATATTCTCGCAGCTGTTGTGGCATACTGTACTCCGGCCATGATTTTAAGGTATTTGTGTTTCTTCATTCCTGTTGTAAATTGGCCATGGGGATTTGGGGTTGTTATGGGAAGTGATTCCTAAACGAAATTAACCTAACCTAACACCAGCTTGGTGGGTGCTCATTCCACAAAAGAGAAGCAAAAGGCAAGTACAAAGGAAATTTCATTTCAAAAGGATGGGACTGCCCACTGCTTAAACCGCAGAGGTTTCCTTCAGTACAAAGCAGAAAAGGTGAAAGGCCGAGAAACCTTTAGTGTATTTTGGATCAATCTTTTACAAAAACAGAACATCAAGAGGAAGATGCCTGTGAACAACAAGAGGAGGGCTGAATGCCCAAAAGACAAATAGCCGTGACCTCAAGCAGGTTATAATTAACTCCACAGAGCTACCCGATCATCCATATCAACAACTTTTTGGAAGAACTGTGCAATCTTCAGGAGCAAATCTTTCTCAGACACTGAGATCTGAGTGTTCGAACTGTAACTATAGTTATAATTCAAATGGTTTGTATCTGTAGGGGAGCCCTGATTGTTCTCTACAGTTAGAAGGGTGTTCAAAGAATATGATATTGTAAGTATGAAATGATACCGTTACATATGCATATACTATATTGATAAGGTTTTGTAGGTATTATCCCAGTGGAGAAAAGGGCTGAAACCTTATATTCCTTTGGGGTGGGAGAAGTCTTCACTAGGGTAGTGTTTCTGAGTGTTCGTAATGGCATGTAGAACAGACGCCATGGCTCCCTCAAAACAAATATCTGGACACAGATATTAGGGCTTGCTCAAGCCCCGGGGGAGGAAATTAATGGGGATAACATCCCCCCCTCAGTTTTATGCTTGTCTCTGAGAGTCCGGAAGGTCATGGTACATGCAACTGATTTTATCTGTTTATTTCTAGGGAAGTGTGTGTATCATGCAATGCTTGTATTGCAAAATTGTAATGGGAGTTGTTGAAGTTTAGAGGAGTATGGTGACAGTGGAAAGGAGTACTGCTTTAATATCACTGACACTACCTCTATGGATAATGTTACATCCCTGGATCCCCTACTCTTGCTTTTGAATTTCCACACGAAGCGAAATTTGGAGGTCAATGTGCAGGCTCCTGTTCAGGCAGAACTTCGAAGAGATTTGGGGGGAAGCCAGCAGAGAAATTTCTCAGGACGGATTCACGCATCCATCGTTCACACTTCTTCTGGGATATCTCTTCCTGAAGTTCTTTTCTGCTGTTTTCAAGGGGATATTCTTTCGTCATGAATATTCTTGAAGCTGTTATAACAGCATAAAGAATATTCGTGACAATTGAATCCCCTTTTTAGATGCGTAGTCTAGCCTGAGGATGGGGAATGCAGGAGCTGGGTTTGTTCACCTGTTGCTTTCAGTCCATGACATAGAATGAGCTGGATGAGGTATCAGCAGTGCTTTTTTCCTTTTTAAACAAAAAGGTCTAGGGGTACTCTCATTTTGACTCAAGAAAATCACCATTTTAGAGTTCAAATCAGGGAAAATACGATACATCCACATTCCACACTGCTTCACACATTAAACATCCGCTTCCGTCTGAGACTCAGGAAAAGAAATGAAGCCGCCCTTGGAGGTGGTAACAACGAAACCAACCAATCACGCTCACTTCTGTCTGAGACTCAGGAAACACCACGACAAGAAATGAGGCCGCCATCGGGGGTAGCAACAGAACTGATGATTCACCATGCTAGAGAAGAAAAAAATTTTAAAATAATTTTTAGTTTCTTCTCCCGTTAGATTCACAAAATTTTTAGGGGGATGCGTACCCCTGCGTACCCCCAGGGAAAAAAAGGACTGGGTATCAAAATCATAGAATCGTGGAGTTGGAAGGGACCCAAGGGTCATCTAGTCCAGAAAATGTGACTACTTTGTGATTTCAAAGACGGGGGAGTGACCTTGACTGAAGGATTGTTCCCTTGCCCAGACCTAGCTTTCAGTTTAGCACTTCTGTACGATAGGACCTGGGACACGGGTGGCGCTGTGGGTTAAACCACAGAGCCTAGGGCTTGTCGATCAGAAGGTCAGCGGTTCGAATCCCTGCGACGGGGTGAGCTCCCGTTGCTCGGTCCCTGCTCCTGCCAACCTAGCACTTCGAAAGCACATCAAAGTGCAAGTAGATAAAGAGGTATCGCTCTGGCGGGAAGGTAAATGGCGTTTCTGTGCACTGCTCTGGTTCGCCAGAAGCGGCTTAGTCATGCTGGCCACATGACCCGGAAGCTATACGCCGGCTCCCTCGGCCAATAAAGCGAGATGAGCGCCGCAACCCCAGAGTCGGTCATGACTGGACCCAATGGTCAGGGGTCCCTTTACCTTTACCTTTACCTTTACCATAGGACCCAGAAGCATAGAAAGGAATGTTATACAAATCTACTTGTTGGTTCATCTAACTCAGTATTGTCTATAACTGGTAGCAGCTCTCTGGGGTGTCAGCCAAGAGCTTTGACCATCTGGAGACACCAAAGATTGAACACGGGTCTTCTGCATGCAAGGCAGATGCTCTAAACACTGAGCTAAGGCCCTTACCTTCAATTTGTTCACCATTTAGCCCATGCCCATCTCCTTGGATGCCTAAGGTTCCTACTGCCACTGTCTGAGGGACGAGATACTACGGCTTGCAGCTGTAGGGTTTTTGTAGTTGTTGAAAGCTGGTTTTTTGAGACAGTGCTATTATCTCCCCAGGTAGCTCCTCGCCTGCTTCTTCCACCCAAAGCACAAATCCAGAGCACCAGTCACAGAGGCAGCCTCTTAAATGGCTAATAAATGAGAGTAGGTCTAAGAGGTACCTGCATGGTTGACCTTGCAAGACTCCAAACCAGACCAATTGTCTTCAGTGCTGCTGCCCCTTTCTTAGCCAAGATGGATGTCTGTTTAAATGTACATTGTGGCGGTTATACTGATTTTTATTTTTCAACTATCTGGCTTATATGCACACACACAAAAAAACACACACGTTGATTTGTGCAAAAGCTAGTGGGAAAATGTATTTACCAATGAAATTATGCCAGGCAAATAGGGATTTAACCCTGGCATTCTGGCTAAATTCCAGAGGCGGTAATTACATTCCAGCTACCTGTATTTCCCCTTGGAGTTTCTATCAAATATGTTAGGGCTTGGTTGCTATTTTAGGCAGGTATACGATTTGTCAGGCTTCCGGAGAGTCACTTCCAGCAAAAATGCAGCAATTCCCTGGGAATTAAGGATGGAGACAGTGTGCATGGATGGCATGAGAAGCAAAGTGGAAAGGAGCAGTGGCCAAGGGTAGCCATTTTATGTAAGAATGTGCGTGTGCATGTAAGATTCTTGGCGACTGCTAAAGGCACACCCTCAAATCTTTGCAAGGTAGATTAAAATATATTGTGTTGTTTTTTTATTATATACTCACAATGACGTAGCCCTGGAACCCAGTCAAACAGGGCTCAAGGTGAACCACATTCTATAGCTGGCTAACTTGTATGGCATGAGAATGCAGCCTGGATCCAGTCCCTTTGCACTTTGGTAATTGTATTTATCAATTCAAATGTGTTTTTCATTCCACCTTTTGACCGTAGCGAAAACCCCCAAGGCAGTTTAGAATCAAAGAAAATGTTTAAAGAGGAACAACATGGAAAACAAAATATAAGAAGCCAAGGAGAGCAAAGAACTTCAGAGTTGACTGAGAAACCATTGAAAGCCAAGTGGAATTAGATGTGTTTGCCGCTTATTTGTATAGAAAGGAATTACATGGGATTGGGGGAGAGGCCTTCCGAGAGGGGCCAGCCCTTCCATTAGGCAAAGGGGAGAGGCTGCCTCAGGTGCCAGGAGTTGGGGGACAATGGCAACAGTCCTCCCAGCTATGCTTCCCAGCCATTCTCATCTGTTGAAGGCCAGGATTTATTGTAGATATTAATATTGTGCAGCTTAAAGCAGTAGGATGCATAAAAAACTGATTCCTCTTGGAATAAAAATTGTCCAGGCTGCCCACTTGTCAATCACCTGACATCACAACCAGGTCTTGCACAGAGGTCCTTCGCTTTGCAGGGCTTTGCAGGCACCTCTGGTCAGCTGACTGGCAGGGCCTGCAAATCCCTTTTGGCTGAGCCAGATGAGCTTAAGGAGACCTAGAGGGCCAGACCCTTTGTGCATGCTCAGAGGGAACCCATTGGAGTCTGCCCCTTCCTTCATTGTCCAAAGAACTCTTCAAGGCCTGAATACATTAGTAGAGGATCAGCAGGAAAAAGTGGTGAGATCATAAGATGGCTCCCACCAATGAAATGGGGCATAATCTTTCTTTCTTACGTTTTTATTTATTAGTATTAATTATTTAAATAGTGCCATCTGCCACATGTCGCCCTTAATGGGCAGAAAAGCTTGAATCAATGTACGACACTAATTGGTTAATTAAAATACTGCAGCCCTGGATATTTGGAGTCTTTCAAATGTGACTTTAGGACCTGTCAGAGTTCTTTCAAGGGTTTTGTCTCCATTTAGCATTTCGGGTTTTTGTTTTGTTTTTAAAAGAGGGGGGATGGTGTCATGAATCCCCAAAGATCTCCCTATTGAAATTTGTGTGCGTCACATTGTTTCGAAAGATTTCACCCTCACCCTCCCTTTCGATTAACTTGATCATCAAAGCTACAGGAACGCTTTCTAGCAGGGCAAATTGGGAACAAAACTATCCGTATTATGCCCTTCTTAACAGATGACATTTGTTTTTAATGCAATTATTTCAAACATTGCTCTTTGAACTTGGGTGATATTTCACTCCAAGAGACCTCATTTGAATGTGCATGATAGATAGACTTGCCCAGAAGAGTCCAATTTCTCTCTCCCTGCTCTAACCCTTGATCTTAATTAACTCCTCTGTGCCTGTTTCCATAGAAACCAGCAATACAATCAATATGAAAAATGCACTAAAATTGATGAGGTGTCTTTTTTATCCCTCTCAGTTGTTTGTGTCAAGAAGGTGACATATCCTCAGAACCTCAATGAGTCACAGAGGTTGTCGAGACCCCTGCTTAGGGGAGAAGAAACACAGGCACCCAGAGACAGGTAAATGTGGGTGAATTTTCTTCAGAGGGCTTCGTTTTCAAAGGCCGTCCTATGTTTCTGACTACAGTGCAGCTCAGACCATTTCTTTAGTTTAGGATTCAGGGGCAGTGAGAGGTAGAGTCCAAAACATCTGGAGAACATCAGCTTTAGGAAAGTTAATCCTGGATAGTAAAATTGACAGAAAGCAGGGGTTGCCTACCTTTGGGGACCAGTTGCCACATTTGGAATTTTGAGATGGTGTCATGGCTGCCAGTTACAAAATGGCTGCTGTGGTGCTGTGGCATAACACAAAATGGCTGGCTTGTACTTAAGTAGACAATACATGCTTAAATCACTCTTCATCAAAAGTGGGCACCTGTGTTTTTGTCAAAACTTCCATCCTTGAAGGAAATTGTGGGATGGGGGTGGCACATTTGTGTGTGGGTGGTGGTGGTGGGGCGAGCAAAGCCAGAGGGGGGGTAAAACCAGAACCAAAAGTGTGCCACTTCCCCCCCCGGGACCCCTTTTCTTTTTTCCTGGTGCCTCCCCTTTCACTCTCTTTCTGACACCCCCTTCTCCCAACACATCCTTTTCCTCCCCACCCAGCAGGCTGCCAAGTGAGGGGCAGATGGATCTTGCCAGAGGACCAGACTGAGGACCACATGAAATCAGCCCAAGGCCCTCACAGGTTACACACCGCTGCATTTGACCCATATTTGGCCTAGCCTGTTAACAAAGCAGGTCTGTTTTCCTTGTCCGACTGGTCAAATGACCACCCTAAAATTGCTTGGTTTGTGCTGCACACCAGCAACTCTCATCTTCCTTGACTATCATCTATGCTGGCTGGGAGTTGAAGTTCAACATCTGGAGGGTCACAGATGCCCCATCCCTGCTGTGAGTTTCCTGTAACTGCTCCTCGTGAATTTCCGCAGTGCATTAATCTTTCCTGTGTGAGATATTCTCCCGCCCTTAACCCCATGTCCCCACACAGATTTGTTACTGCTACGAATTTAAATACAGTTGGAGCCTACCTGAAGGCATGGAAATTGCCAGTTTTCGGAGTAAAGGATTTCTCCCCGTGCCCCTTTAACAAATTGCTGCATGTTTATAAATAAACGTGGAGTTAAAACAAAATGGCTCCTCTTGGCACCCTCTCTCGCTCCTGCAGGCGCCGGCGCGATTTAACATTCTGATCCCTGGGTGTGTGCGCCAGGATTCTTGAAATCGTGGCACAGAGTATGTACCACGCACTCTAATTAAAGCCCACAGCCATTTATCTCTCTAATTGCAACAATGCCCTCCAGGATAATTCGCTTCCCCAATGAGCCATTCTTCTTTTTCGCCTGAGCAAGTGACTTTAAAACCGCTTGGAGCCGGGCCAAGTCCTGAAGTGACAAATTTACCGACTGTGAGATCACACCAGAAACAACACTGGAGGATGAAAAATTGGCGGGGTCGGGGAGAGTGAGATTTCTCTATCGGGCTCTGGGAGACATTGGGTTTCATGCTGCAACATTAGCTGGAGCCCTTATCTAGCTCTCCCCCTACAAATTAGTGGGTGTCATCGGTTAATAAGTAAAGATTGTTCTCCCCCCACTTCCAAAAAAAAAGCTCACTAACCTCCTTAGCTGGAAAGCAAGCAAACAGCGATGGCTTGGGAAAACTGCACACAGTAGGAAGATCCACAAGCATCAAGAGCTAATCGAACAGACTTGTCTTCCGATGCAGCGCTGAGACCGACCAGCCTGCAAGGCAAATGAAACGTTTGTCCTGGGCGCAGGACCTCTTGAAGCGTGCGGCATCCCACTGCTAGGGGGGAAACCTGACAATCGATTCTTTCTGCTCCAGATAATGTCATTGGCTTCCACCAGCTCCTAGAGGCCTCTAGACGGGCTGCAGCTTGCGCTGTGCACGGGGTCTATGGTTCCCAGGATACGGTGGAATTCTGGGTGTGCTGCACATAGAATCGTAGTCGTGAAGTTGGAAGGGACCTGCTGAAGGTCATCCTAGCCCAGCCCTCTGCAATGCATGGATCACACCTCAAGAATCTCAAGTGAAGGAGAGTCCATCACCTACCGATGTAGTTCAGTCTAATGTCAAGCACTTCTTACCATGAAAAAAGTTCCTCCTAATGTTCATTCCTAATATTATGCAGACCCTGGTTCAGTGGTAGAGCATCTGCTTTGCATGCAGAAGGTCCCAGGTTTAATCCCCAACATCTCCAGGTAGGGCTGGGAGGGTCCTCTGGCTGTAGAAATCCCAGATATCTTCTGCCAGTCAGGGCTGACAATAGAGAACTGGATGGACCAGTGGTCTGACTCGGATGATGATGGTGGTGGTGGTTATGATGATGATTATATCCTACTTTTCCTCCCAAAGGAGCCCAGATATATATGTTCCTCTGGAATGCCAGGTCTGGTATCTGCATGCTACCACTCGCTGAAGTTTCATGGCTGAGTATGATTTGAACCCTGGTCTCCCAGGTCCTAGTGCCTGGAGAACTGGGCCTAAACTAACAGAACAAATTTCAGTAGGGGGGAAATGTAAGGTTGTATACCTAGGCAGCTGCACAAATAGAAGATGAGGGACACTTGACTTGCCAGTAGTGCATGTGAAAAGCATCTAGGGGTCTTAGTAGACCACAAGCTTAGCATAAGTCAACAGTATGATGCAGCAGCTAAAAAGCTAATGCTGTATCAAATAGTGTCCAGATCCAGGGAAGTATTAGTACCACTCTATTCTGTCTTGGTTAGACCACACCTGGAATACTGTGTCCAATTCTGGGCACCACAGTTTAAGAAGGATGTTGAGAAGCTAGAATGGGTGCAGAGCAGGACAACCAGGATTATCAAGGACCTGGAAACCAAGGTTTATGAGTTACAGCTGAGGGAGTTGGATATGTTTAGCCTGGAGAAGAGGAGACTGAGAGGAGACATGATATCCATCTTCAGATATCTCAAGGGCTGTCCCATGGAAGATGGAGCAAGCTTGTCTTCTCCTGCTCTGGAGGCCAGGACCCAAACCAATGGCTTCATGTTAGAAGAAAGGAGATTCCGACTGAATGTCAGGAACAACTTTCTGACAGTAAGAGGTATTTGATAATGAAACAGACTACCAGTTTCAACAAGAAGGGAGCCTTTCCCCCATCCAGTTCTGGTAATTATGTTGAGGTGCCACTCTAGCATCCGGATGGTGCCAAGAAGCTCTTGGTATTTTAACTTGTTAACTGAGCAGCAGCTGTTGCTGCTGATAGGGCAAGAGATTTATACCTCCTTTGCCTGCATCACTATCTGTCTGTCTTTCAGATGAGGGACTCCAAGGGCAAGGGTTTCTGTGCTTCCGATGCATCTGTAACTTACCAAATGGTTCTGTATGGAGGATCTCTATCAGAGATGTGTAGCCTGTCTCCCAACCTGGGCAAGTGCCTTTTCTGTGCACTTAAGTTCAAAGCAAACACTTTAATCTTAATGTTTTTGACCCAGATTCAAGGACCCACGTGCGAAACACATGAGCTATTTAGGAGCATGGATAGGTGTTCTGAACTTGAACTGAATTTTCCAGTGCAATTTTCTAGCTCAGTAGTGTGGGTGAACTGTGCCTAAAGGTTGCATATATACGTGAAAATAACACATTTTTATATTGAAAATAATGCAAAAAAAGTGTGTTATTATGGGGAACATCACCTTGTACAATGTTTATATTAGGCTATTATATTAGGCACTGGTATATCATATTGGGCAAAGCTGTATACAAAAATGTGCACCTTTTTGAGAAATTTGCTCCAAAATGCTGATGAATTTTCATGAGCATGTTTTTAAATATCACAAATCGATGTGGAAATGTGGAACAATGGTCTTAAGATTGGAAAAATTAGAAACTGAGAGAAACCAAATTGGCAGATCTGCCCATCCTTAGCCTCAGCCCTAGGTGTTGTTTTTAATTAGGGCTGCAGTGTTTAATTAAGTAACCAGTTTGATTAATTGATTTTAAAACGTTTGGACTGATCCATCCATCATTACCTAGGACTATGGGTTGTATCCATCTAAGTTATACTCAAAGTACACAGGTTTAAATTAATGGGCCTAAGTTAGCCAGGCCTATTAATCTGAATGGGTCTCCTCTGAGTTTGACTACTGTGGAATACAATCCAGAGTATCTGTTTGTTTTAAATATGCCACCATTCCATTTCAGCAAAAAGAATGGTAGTTCAGTTTACAATATACCGTAAAAACAATAACAATATGATTATTATAATGACATACATATCTGTAGCAGCACACTTTAAAAAGATCAACAGTATTAAGCTGATATCTAAAGGCTGCCACATGGAAGATGGAGCAAATTTTGTTTCCTGCTGCTCCAGAGGAGCACCAATGGCTTCAAGTTAGAAGAAAGGAGATTCTGACTCAACATCAGGAAGAACTTTCTGCTGGTAAGAGCTGCTCAGCAGCTGAACAGTCTACCTCCAAAGATGGTGGACTCCTCTTCCTTGGAGGTTTTTAAAGAGGGGTTGGATGTTCTGGTGCAATTTGGAAAAGTGGATAAAATTGCGCTAAGTGCTTTGGCCATGTCTTGGTCAACCCATTCCCCCATGTCTAGATTCTGTTTAGAGAAAGACCCAGCTGCAGATGGTAGTTAGAAACAGTCCAAGGCTAAATGCCTAAAGCACGACTTATCCTCCGTCCCTTTCTTTAAGGACTCTGTGTTTGTTCAGAGGAGGGTATAAAGCCAACGTTGGATTCAGTAGCACTGGCACGAGTGAAATATTGGCTCAATGCAAGGTATCAGCTGTGAAGCTGGAGGTTATACACTGTATGGTTCAGTATAGCATGGTGAGCTAGCATGGTAAACTGCTAGTGGATCTCTCTGTATAGTTGTATCTTTACAATATTCACTTCTAAGACCAGAAGAACTGCACTGTAGTAGATAAGTTCATGATGTAGCAGCATCTCTTAAAATTAATGTAGCTTGTTGTGTTTATGCTTTTCTTGTGCCATGAGACAATAAACCTTTTATACTTTGAACTGAACTGTGTGAGAAAGGAGTTTTCTTAACTGGGAGCTCTGCAAAAGACTGACTACTGGAAAGCAAAGGAAGATTCTGATGTTCTGTAGGAAGACTCTGCTAGAGCTGTGCATGTTCTGCTGATCACACTGGTTGAAGCGTGGTGTAGTATCAACAGAAGATGGTGGACCCAGGTCTAACAGGTTATGCGCCTACTGACTTCTACAAGCCTAACAGAATGGCCATCTGTATGTAATTATTTAGCTGTTATTGCTACATTGCAGATGGTTCATCTAGATGACCCCTTTAAATGTATTTGATTGAAGTCTGAAGACATATTAAAAGGCCTGGGCAACTAAAAAGGAGTTTGTCTGGCACTAGAGCAGATCTAGGGAAACAATGGCCCTCCAGATGTTGGAAGACTACAACTTGCCATCATCTCTGACTATTGACCCTGCTGGTTGGGGCTGATGGGAATTGTCATTCAACTACAGTTGGAAGAATAAAGTTTCCCCATCCCTGCCCTAGAGAGACAAGATTTGGTGTCAGGCAAACCCCTGTGCATTTCATGAAAGGCTTTCAGGGACCACTAGTCGGGAAGCTAGACAATGAAGTTATCAGCTCACTTAAATGAAAGCAAAGCATCAACAGGAAACGCCTAATGCAATGAAGACCAGTGCCACCTAGTGACTAAATCATATAATGGCACTATCTACACACAGTGGAGAGAATTCTACTGAAGGAGACACCACCACCAAGAAGGCCCTTTCCTCAGTTGCCTCCTGCTTTGCCTTTGAAGATGGGCGTACCCTGGGGAGGATCCCTGAGGATGACCTCTACATACAGTCAGATTCATGTGCATGTAGGTCAAATGAATATTTACCAGGCCTGCCGAACCAGCCCATGGCACTCTTCCTAGCCTATCCTGCTGCCCAAGGCAACACCCTCCCACCTGTCCTGATCCATGCCCTCTTTTAGTATTTTTGCCTGACTAGAGCGTGGCTTTGAAGAATGAGGGTGCCTCTTGCTTGACTGAATGGAGAGGCTTTCTGTGTGTAGAAATCTTTAGGGTTGGGTTTTGGTTTTTTGTTTTGCAGGACTGGAATGAAGACTACTATACAAAAGCAAAATCCATCACTCCACTGGAAAATAATAATAATAATAATAATAATAATAATAATAATAATAATAATTTTTATTTATACCCCGCCCTCCCCAGCCAAGGCCGGGCTCAGGGCGGCTAACAAGCAATAATAAAAACAAGTTGAATGATTACAACTTAAAAACAATATTAAAATACAACATTAAAATATTGAAACATTAAAATATTAAAATGTAGCCTCATCACAGGAGGAGAAAGGAAAAGAAAAAAGAAAGAGAGGGAGGGAAGGAAGGAATCAAATTGGCTCCAAGCCAAAGGCCAGGTGGAACAACTCTGTCTTACAGGCCCTGCAGAAAGAAATCAGATCCTGCAGGGCCCTGGTCTCATGAGGCAGAGCGTTCCACCAGGCCGGAGCCAGTGTTGAAAAGGCCCTGGCTCTGGTTGAAGCCAATCTAACTTACTTTGGGCCTGGGACCACTAGGGTGTTGTTATTTATGGACCTTGAGGCTCTCCGTGGGGCATACAGGGAGAGGCAGTCCCATAGGTACGAGGGTCCTAGACCGTGAAGGGCTTTAAAGGTCAAAAGCAGCACCTTAAATCTGACCCTGTACTTCACCGGGAGCCAGTGCAGCTGAAAAAGCACTGGGTGAATATGCTCCCATGGCAGAGACCCCGTGAGGAGCCTCGCTGCAGCATTCTGCACCCACTGGAGTTTCTGGGACACCTTTAAGGGCAGCCCCACGTAGAGCGAATTACAGTAGTCAAGCCTGGAGGTGACCGTTGCATGGATCACTGTGGCCAGGTCGGGGCAGGGAAAAATAGGCTACTGTTCAATGGTAAGATCTATTGCCTTTGGCTCCACCCACCAATAGTATGTGCCCCCCCAAAGGTCCTAAAAGAAGGAACATGGTCCTCAAGTGTATTGTTTCCCCACCCCTGCTATACAACTTGGTTGTGCTTTGTTTTGTTATGTTTTAAAAAATCTGGACCAACAATAACTTTCTTGTGTGTGCTTCAAAGTTATATTGAAATGAGAAGGGGATATGTTCATTAAGAATGAAAATTTTTGATACGCAATCTGTCTCCGCCAGTACTCTTACTGGCCTTTTAGCGTCTAGGGAGAAAACTCATTCTGGAAATAGAAATGTGGTATCCATGGTGATGCATGTAGTTCAAATTAGAAAGAAAAACCTTTGCAGCTTAATAATAATATAAAAATGTGTTTGTTTATTCATCCATCAACTTTAAACACACCAGCAGTTATGAGAGGCCTGGGAGGGCGAGGGTTTGGGCACTTGTGTGGAGAAGCAAAGTAACCTGGACCTGCCCCACTGAGGGGACTTATAGCTTAATTACAACTTCCTGTCCATCCAGGGAAAAAGCAGCAGTCAGGAGCAGCTGTGAACCCAGACAGAACATTTCAAAAAGACGCCCTGCGCCTTTCCTGCTCTGCTTTAACAGCTTCTTAACTAACTAACGCAGCCCGTGATGCAGCGGGAACATAATGAACCCCATGACTGGTTTTCCACAGTGACGTTGTCTCCACCACTCCACAGCCATAAAGGCATACGCATAATTTGTCAGAGGTATTAAGACCACAACAGCTCGGCATAAAAATGTCCAGAATATCACACAATGTCACCATGCCTTGTGAGCTGTGTGTGCTGGATATAGGCTCAGCTCATGGAACGAGCTAATTTGGTTTAACATAGTTCACTGAAATGGGTCAAAAACCTTTGAACTGCACCCAAAAGGAGTTCCCATAATTGCCAGGAGAAATGAAAATGAATTAAGTTCATTCTGGGGCAGAACTTTGAAGGGTTTCTAGTTCCTCTTCAAGTTCATTCTCTTACATGTGTTTTTTATGCTTTAGATTTTTGGTGCCTTGAAGCGCAAAGATCACAATTGTTGAGGGAAATAAATTGAACAATTCACATTCTACTCTGTGTGTGTTTTTTAAAGTCTTCCTAGGTATATATTTTTTTACCTCAGCACAGCAGCTTGTAACTTCCTGAATTCTGAACGTGTTTTTTGCTGATTTATTTTCACAGAGGGTCATTTGGATGAACTTGAACTGTGAACTGAACTAGTCTGTTTTGTAAAGGAACATATATGAACTGGAATTTGTTACTCTTGAGAAAAGTTGAAGTAGAACATCTAGTTGCTTTTAAAAATGAACTTTGCAAGATCTGAGTTGGCATGGGCCAATCCATCAAATTCAATGTCACTTTAAAAAAATATATTCAGTCCTTAGTTCAGTTCATGGTATTTCCAGATCAAATTTGGGATTCTGTCATTTAGGCACAGTTTTGTTTGCATTTCCTCCCCACATTTTTGCAAAGCAATGTTCACTAGTATAATGCATTTTTGTGGAATATTCACTAATGTGTGCATTTTTGTGCAAATTACTTGACTGATGAAGTTCATTCCAAAGAAATGTGAATTTTGAAGGTTGGCTGTGTTTCATTCCATGTATTATTTCAGGAAGTGTGAATTAGGTAGGTTCACTTTTAAATATTGATACTTTAATTTTCTTTCCCCCCCTTCAAACCATAGAAACACTGTTAAAAAAAGTAGTGGTATGTAAATGTTCTTAAATATAGGTAGATAAACGTGAACCAGATCACATTTCTCCTCCATCCCTGGCTAAAAGGAAAACTTATAAAGGCCTATTTGGAGTCTGACATTTTATTCCCGCCAAGAGGAAGAGAGAGATATGTGTTCAAAAGGAATGTGTTCAAAAATGTACACAACAGGGCATATTAGACATTTGTACACATAGGCATACCCCAGTGTTCTATGATTAACCTTCCCTCCTCTTTTTGAAAAAATCTATATATATATATTTATCTATATATTTAAAAAGAACAGCAAGTTGCTGTGAATGAAAGTGTGTCTTTAATGAAAAGCTCTCATCACAGCTCAGTATCCATAACCCAGTGCCTAGGAGCCTTGAAAGTGGATTGAATTGTCCAGGTAAATAGTTTCCTATAAATATTTTCCATTGCAGCAAACCATATTAAGGTTCCCTGCCGTGAGGTCCTTTTTTCTCTCCGGCTATGTGAATACGTCCCCCGCTATACCCCAATTTCGCAGAGTTTCCAGCCCAGCTGCATATAAGAACATATAAGTGTGTCATCCCATTTTCCCCCTCGGTAGTTTGCCACGAATTCCCCACGGACATGCTTTCGTTGCATGCTGTTTTCAAAAGGCTATCTGAAAATATTGCACGGCTCTCTTTTGTGAGGCCTTACAACCCGAAAAGGGGCTGGAGGGGGGGGATGGGGCTGGATTCTGGTTCATGCAACACTGGAGCTGCGAACAGCAGTGAAAGCAAAGCGTGAGGATAAATGAGAAGCGGAAGTCTCCGGCAGTCGGTGTTGCATGAGTGATCTCTCTGTATGTGTTCAGCTGAAAAGGATGTCACTTCGCCCACGGTGAACATGACAGAACTTTGACGAGCAATTAAAACACGGGTAACCACACAGATGTGTCTATTATTGTAGTGGCCACGCTAGTTAAGAGTCTCCTAGAGCATTCAGGATAATCTCTCGGGGCTTTCAAGCCTTTATATTTCTACTGCTACAAAAAAAGTAGAAATTGCCTGCAGCTAAAATGTGGTCTACAAGATCAGGCTTAGGAAGAAATTGATATATATATGAGAGAAACTGGTATTTTAGGAATTGGAACACTTAAAAAAAAAAAGGATCTTGTCTCAGCTACAAGATCTCTTCAAGAGTTCCCAATGATAAGTGTTTTGAAAAAGATGCTGGTTGAGGGAAATGGAGTAATCTGGCAATGGTATCTTTATGGGTTAAGAAGACTTTTTAAGCCTAAGGGCCACACTGATTCATGGCTAGCTCTCTGGGGACCACTGTCAGGCTGCTGTCAGTGGTTCCCAACTGGTTGCCCGGGAAAGTATAAAGACAAGGGAAAGTTTATTACCGTCCTTTTTTATTTCAATATTACAGAGAAATGCTATGGAACCCAGACTCTTGGATAATGGCTTTGTCCCAAGTGAATCTCCACCCCTGTCTCTCCCACTTCCTCATTCTTCATTCTCACCATCTCATCTACGGGTGCTGCTATGTGCCCTCTGTCTTTGAGACCAGGGTTCAAATCCTTGCTCCGGCATGAAACTCACCGGGTGACCTAGGCTCACTCGCAGCTTCTCAGCCTGGCCTACCTTAGAGGGTTGTTGTGAGACTCAAATGGGGAGGAACCATCTGGGACACCACTGCGAGGTCTTGGGAAGGAAGGTTGGATATAAACGTAATAATATAAGCACCATGGCTTACCAGCTGCCCTCTTGTGAAACTGGGGTCCTGTCTGACAGGAAGCAGCGGCAAACGTAGTTTGGAAATTCAGCAGGAATTTGTAAGTTAGCGGTTTGACAGAGGTACGGAAAGGAAGTGAAAGTAAGACACCATGAGGTGGGGAGAAGAAATGCTTTGGCGAAGAAAGGGAGTGTGTGAAATGGAGAATCTTAGAATAACTGGATTGTAGTGTTGGAAGGAACCACGAGGCTCCATCTAGTCCACTGCAAAACAGGAATCTTATTGTCCAACGTGGGACTCAAACCCACGACCTTGAGCTTAAGAGTCTCATGCTCTACCGACTGAGCTATCTGTGTGGAAAATGAGTGGTGGGGAGGAGAGGGAAAGCATTATTGGCTTCCTCTACTGCTTTTCAATACAGTGGTAAAAGGTAAAGGGACCCCTGACCATTAGGTCCAGTCATGGCCGACTCTGGGGTTGCGGCGCTCATCTCGCTTTATTGGCCGAGGGAGCCAGTGTACAGCTTCCAGGTCATGTGGCCAGCATGACTAAGCTACTTCTGGCAAACCAGAGCAGCACACGGAAACACCGTTTACCTTCCTGCCGGAGCAGTACCTATTTATCCACTTGCACTTTGACATGCTTTCGAACTGCTAGGTTGGCAGGAGCAGGGACCAAGCAACGGGAGCTCACCCCTTTGTGGGGATTCGAACCACTGACCTTCTGATCGGCAAGTCCTAGGCTCTGTGGTTTAACCCACAGCACCACCCGCATCCCTCCAAAAACAGTTGTACCTCGGGTTAAGAACTTAATTCATTCTGGAGGTCTGTTCTTAACCTGAAACTGTTCTTAACCTGAGATACCACTTTAGCTAATGGGGTCTCCCTCTGCCACCGCGCCACCGGAGCACGATTTCTGTTCTCATCCTGAAGCAAAGTTCTTAACCCGAGGTACTATTTCTGGGTTAGCGGAGTCTGTAACCTGAAGCGTCTGTAACCCGAGGTACCACTGTACATAAAATAAAAAGAGAAGTATACATGTCGGATTCTCAGTCATATTGCTCACTTCAGTAATGCAACTTATTGAAAGTGAGCCGTTGCTACCGCTAACCTTGTCACAGTAAATGTTCTCTAGAGAAATAACCTCAAGGTGCTTTCTTTTCTTCTAGGTGACATAGTTCACCGTGTTCATTGTACTCAGCGTGCCCTCATGACCTCAAGATGATCTGGGGTTGGGAGAGGGAGAGAAAACCCACAATGAATATCAGAATAACACTGTTACAAATTTGGGTCGCCGTTATTACCGAGTATGAATGTCTCTCAACTATGATTTTGCGAGGGTCACCAGATGAGCAGTAACTAGGAACTGAACAAAGGTTGTTAATTTTTCTTAATGACAGTAGATGCTCTCCTGAATGGGTCATTTATATCCCTACCAATCCAACCTGGAAAAGAGCAAGGGCCAAACTACAAATGACATTAATCTCTCGTGGCCTTGAGAGTGTGAGTTCCTTTCTGAAACAGCCTGTTTAGTTCAGAAATATGGGGGGAGGCAGATCTATATTGGGACCCTGGCATGGAGAGGGATTAGCTAGGGGCCTTTAGCCCTTAATCTTTCACTTTGTTCCCATTTCCCATTGCACTTGCAATATACATGGGAGAGGTGAAAACTCCAATGGAAGCCTCCTCACCCACCCACAGTCATGCACATGGCACATGGCACATCTGAGGATCCTGATCCAGATTAGGACTGAAGCAGGGACAGGGGCAAAGCAGACAAATTTCCCTAAATCAGCACCCTGATCCAGATACAGCGGTACCTTGGTTGTTGAGCTTAATCCATCCCAGGAGTCCATCTGACTCCCGGAACTGTTCGAAAACCAAGACGCAGCTTCTGATTGGCTGCAGGAGCTTCCTGCTCTCAAGCAGAAGCTGCAGAAGCTGTGGAAGCTACGTCGGATGTTCGGCTTCCAAAAAACGTTCACAAATCAGAACACTTACTTCTGGGTTTGCGGCGTTCAGGAGCCAATTTGTTTGGGAGCCAAGCCGTTCAACAACCAAGGTACCACTGTACTGCACAGTGGATGTGGCAGTATGGTGCACCAAGAGGATTTTGATGGACATGTGATCTAAGGTTAAACACTCAAGTGAAAGCTAGCAGAGAGCATCAGTAGTTAATTACCAACCTGCTAGAGCTCAGAGAGAGCTTTAGTATGCAACAATGGGATTTTCCAATAATAATAATAATAATAATAATAATAATAATAATAATAATAATAATAATAAATTTTATTTATATCCCGCCCTCCCCAGCCGAAGCCGGGCTCAGGGCAGCTAACAACAATAAAACAATACAAAAGTACAACACAAACAACACTCTAAAATCATTCATTATAAAATTAAATGTTAAATAAACCCTTCAGCAATATTCTTACAAACATTCTCCTTTTCAGTGTGCAATTAAACACTTGGCAGACAGGAGCTGCTGGTGGTCTCCTACTCCTACTGGTGAGAGCCAGTGTGGTGTAGTGGTTAAGAGCGGTGGACTCGTAATCTGGGGAACCGGGTTCGCGTCTCCGCTCCTCCACATGCAGCTGCTGGGTGACCTTGGGCAGTCACACTTCTTTGAAGTCTCTCAGCCCCACTCACCTCACAGAGTGTTTGTTGTGGGGGAGGAAGGGAAAGGAGAATGTTAGCCGCTTTGAGACTCCTGAAGGGGAGTGAAAGGCAGGATATCAAATCCAAACTCTTCTTCTTCCTAGAGAGGAACTGGCATGGGCTGCCCTCTAGGGTCTCCTGGGCTCTGCACCCGCCCATCCTGATTCAGAGTGGGCCTTTTCCCCCCACCCCCACAACAGCCTTTGATTCTCACTTCAGTTGTCAGGTAAGGTTAACTTGATTCCTCCCTCCCCCTCTTCCCGACATAGAGCTCTGCTCCCCTCTTTTTCAAGATGTACGTCATGGACGGGCAGAATTTCAGAGGAGTGGTGAGAGGCATCAGTTGGGGAATCCCGAAGGGAACCTCCAGGGGAAGAAGGCTCAGAGGCAAGGGATTGGTGGTGAGGTGATGATGAGTGGTTAGATCAGTGGTTCTCAACCTGTGGGTCTCCAGATGTTGTTGGACCACAACTCCCATCACCCCTGAGCTCTGGCCTTGCTAGCCTGGGGCTGAGGGAGCTGTAGTTCAACAACATCTGGGGACCCACAGGATGAGAAAGGCTGGGATAGAGGGAGCAGACTGGGAGGAGGAAGTGTTGGAAGATGAAGAGGTAACAGGGTTTAGTGAGCAGGAAGAGTCTGTGGCAGCGAGTGGTCCAGAAACAGAGGGAGCAGAGGGTGGAGATGAGGGTTGACAAGAGGCAGAGATGGGGCAGGCTGGTGAAGAAGCACAGGGTTCTCCCCCTCTTCCTGTGACCAGCTCCCACCCCTTGTTCCCCCAGAACCCACAGAGGTGTGAAGAGGGTGGAGCAGAGACCAACAAGGCAAAGAAATCTCAGGTTGCTTAGGAAAGACAATTGTGGGTAATTGTGGGAAGGCAGGAACCTTTAGTCCCCACAACTGCCTCATAGGGGTAAGATCTACTGGGACAAGTTGCTGTGCTCACCAGGCCTGGCCTCCTGAGCCAACTTTGTTTCCTTGAATAAAGAGTTAAATTCGTTGGCAATGTCTGCTTTTTTGCTGACCTGCTCCTGACAACCATAGGCATCAACTATGCGGGACAGTGGGGGCCCCGCACCCACAAATTTTCAATAAAGGGGCCGGGCCTCCCCTCAGGTTCTACTTGGTGGTGCACACACATACACACATGCCGTGGTGACGTCAGCACGCCACAGGCACCCACTGTTGTGGGGGCAAGGCAGCACACCCGCTGACAACTGCTGCTGACATGGAGATATTTACTCACCCCTTCTTCCCTGGATGGGAGGACACCATTTTGTGGTTCACCTCAGGTGCCAAAATGTCTTGGGCCGACCCTAAGCAAAGGGCTCCCTTCTCTCCCCCCCTCACCCATTCTTCTATAGGATGCTTGGCCTGAAACAGTCCCTCAAAATCTTTGTTTTCTCCATAATAATACTGAAAGCCACTATGTCATGCGTTGAAGTGTCCTTGTTTTTCTTGCACTGCAGAATAAAACCTATTCTTTCCATATAGGCCTCCCCCGCCCCCCTTCTGGAAGTGCAGCCCAGAGATTTGTATGCATTTGTGAGGCATCTGGCTGAAAGCCAAGATTGGTGGGGCAGGGGGGGGAACCCATTTTGAAAAATGTCTTGGGGGTACGTCTTTGCATCTAGCGCTACACCGTCGAGGGACGCCAGGGAAAGGAGCCTGAAAAACTGAAATGCTATTATGCTCGTGACGCAAATAAATAGCAAACACTCACAGATTTTTGTTTTCCTCATTGCTCAAAAGACGTCCTGGAACATAAAAATAATTCAGCGGCAGCAGAAAAGGATGTTAAGTTGCTGGAGAATGGAGACAGAAAAGGGGATTGTAATGCCATTGTGCAAATCTCTGGTTTCAGTGGAACAGAAGCGGATGTGCGTGCAGAATCGGTTAGCCCTTTTTCTTTCTTAAAAAAGAGTAGGAGATTGCTGAATTGGGCAGAGTTCAAAGCGAGACAATAGGGATGATAAAATGCACAAAGTGGATCCAGCATGAAGGAAAACTGAAAAGATGGGAAATTCCTTTTCAAGAAAGAGCAATGGTGATGATAATAATAATAATAAAAATGTACAATGGTGAGTGACAAAAGAAAACTCAGCTGAGAGTTATTGTTCATTCTCCGTGGCTTATATGGGGAAGAGAAAGTCAATAAAACCCAAAGGAGAAAAGGCTAAACCAAGTATGACAGTGGCATTTCTGTGTGTTTAAAGTGGCAGAGGGGGAGCGCAGAGCAGAACAATTCTGGGAGTTTTCCCCTACAGCTGGAGCGATGATGTCATCTGCAGGCATGACAGGCTAACGGACAGGCTTTAGCAGGTGAAGGAGGTAGTAATGAGGCTCTCAGGTTGGTTTGTGACAGATTGGCAGAGGGGAACTCAAGGAATGGTGGAAATAATCAAACAGAGGTTGAATACAGTCATACCTCTTGTTACGTTCGGTTCAAGTTACTTTCTTTCAGGATACGTCTTGTGGCAACCCAGAAGTAACGAAACGGGTTACTTCCGGGTTTCGCCACTTGCTCATGCGCAGATGCTCAAACCGATGACACGCGCATGCGCAGAAGTGGCAAATCACAACCCGTGCACGCACAGACGCACAGATGTGGGTTGTGTTCTGCTTATGTTGCGAACGGGGATCTGGAACGGATCCTGTTCACAATCAGAGGTACCACTGTACTTCTTTTCTTTGATATGGTTCCTCCTTCCTGCTCTCAGCTTTGAAGGGTAACCATCTTCAAATATCTAGAGGGCTGTCATATGGAAGAAGGACCAAGCTTGTTCCTGCTAGCTCCGGAGGGTAGGACCCAAACCAATGGCTTCAAGTTACAAGAAAGGAGATTCCAACTTTTTTTAAGCAGAGATTGGATGACCATCTTTCACGGATGCTTTAGTTGAGTTTCCTGCATTGCAGGGGATTAACCTATATGATCCTCAGGTTCCCTTCCAACTCTACAATTGTATGATTCTATGGTTTCTTAGTTTTCTTGCTCGTACTTTACCATAAGGTCCCAGGGTGTGGTGTCAGGAGCTCGTCCTACACTCGAGGAGGACCCTGGTAGAGACACATGCCCAACTGGCATGTTCAAATTGAGCCTTTGCAGTCAGAAATACCCCCTGAGTCCAGTGGAACTCAGAATCAAAGAACTATAGGGTTGGAAGGGACCCTATTTCTCAACCTGTGGGTCCCCAGATGTTGTTGGACTACAACTCCCATCATCCCTGTGCTGGTCCCGGGGGGAGGTTACCGTGGGGTGAGGTCCAGTACCTGGGTCGAGGGTCTGTAGACTGTCCTTCACAGGCGAGGTGGGGTCCGAAGCGAGGAGCCAGGCAAGGACAGGAACTCTGAAGGAACAGGACTGGGTGCTGGCCGAAACAGCTCTTCAACGACGTTGCTCCCGCAACCTGGGACCGGGCTGACTGGCCTTTATCTTCTCTGAGGCCAGGGGTGGTCCCGGCCCTCAGGTGACCTGCCTCTTCTGGCCTTAAGGCGAGCACTCCTCCTGGGAGAAACCAGTTCCCTCCGCCTCTCTGCCCTGAGCCTCTGCAGCTCAGGAGAGGCTGAAGGGTTACTGGACCCAGGGGGAGACTCGCCTTCCCCTGACAGGGCTGGGAGAGTCGCACCTGTAGGCAATGTGTCCTCAATCCCCTCAGGAGCCAGAGTAGATTCACCTGGTGCCTGCTCCTGAGGATCCGTCACAGGTGCAGGTGCCTCAGAGTCAAGGCCCTGCCCCAGCTCAGCCGGCCCTGGAGTCGGGGACTCCTGTGCAGGCTGGAGTTCCTCCAGTTCGGCCTCTGAATCGGATTCCCAGGCCATCACAATCCCTAACCACTGGTCATGCTGGCTAGGAATGATGGGAGTTGTAGTCCAACAACATCTGGGGACCCACAGGTTGAGAAATATGCAGCTGTTTGAGGACACATTCCAGTCAGGCAAAAGCACACACCAAGTGGGGCTAGTATGGTTTGTGGCCTGGGGAGACAACTGAGGGCCAGATAGAGATGTCTGAAGGCAAAATTCAGACCCTGAGCCTGTGTCTCCCCTACCCCTGTTATATGCTGTTTAAAACCTGAATCCTTGCTGCTGCTTCATCCATCACGGGAGGCAGCCATCCAGCTGCAGGCTGAAGTTAACCTTATTACACCCTGTCTTCTCCCCATTCCCAGGCAGGTGCCATCAGCTTTCCCTCCCTTCGTGAAGAGTTGCTACAGATGACTGGCTCCCCAATATGGATGACGTATCTGCGCTGCAAGCTGACAGTTAATTACTCGTCGTGCCGTGCTGATTGCCCATAATTGTCCTCTGCACCCAAACTGAGATCCTAGCGAATCTGAACCGCCGAGCCATTTTTGCTTGGTCTTTATTGCATTTGCAAAGCCCTCGTTTTCCTCTTTAGAAACTCCCCTTCTGGAAAGGCTTGCGGTCTTCTTTTCTATGGATGTAAGAGTTTTGCACCTGATCTGGAAAGCTGCAAGGGGCATGTCGCTATTAGGGCTGCAATCCAGAACACAGTGGTGTGCACCTATGCCCCTCCCACAAGAAACAGTGATGGCCACCAACTTGAATGGCTTTAAAAGAGGACTGGACACATTCCTGGAGGAGAGGACTATTGATGGCTACTAGCCATGATGACTATATTCTGCCTCGACAGTTGGAGGCAGCAGAGCTTCCAAATGCCAGTTGCTGGAGACCCCAGGATGGGAGAGTGCTCATGTGCTTGGGTCCTGCTGCCAAATTTGCACAGGCTACTGGTAGGCTCCTGCAAGAACAGGATGCTGGATTAGATGGGCCATTAGCCTGATCCAGCAAGCTCTTCTTGATTTATTATGTTCTCAGCTCATGTTTGTTGTTGTTGTTTAGTCGTTTAGTCGTGTCCGACTCTTCATGACCCCATGGACCAGAGCATGCCAGGCACTCCTGTCTTCCACTGCCTCCTGCAGTTTGGTCAAACTCATGCTGGTAGCTTTGAGAACACTATCCAACCATCTCGTCCTCTGCCGTCCCCTTCTGCTTGTGCCCTCCATCTTTCCCAACATCAGGGTCTTTTCCAGGGAGTCTTCTCTTCTCATGAGGTGGCCAAAGTATTGGAGCCTCAGCTTCACGATCTGTCCTTCCAGTGAGCACTCAGGGCTGATTTCCTTCAGAATGGATAGGTTTGATCTTCTTGCAGTCCATGGGACTCTCAAGAGTCTCCTCCAGCACCATAATTCAAAAGCATCAATTCTTTGGCGATCAGCCTTCTTTATGGTCCAGCTCTCACTTCCATACATCACTACTGGGAAAACCAGAGCTTTAACTATACGGACCTTTGTTGGCAACGTGATGTCTCTACTTTTTAAGATGCTGTCTAGGTTTGTCATTGCTTTTCTCCCAAGAAGCAGGCGTCTTTTAATTTTGTGGCTGATGTCACCATCTGCAGTGATCATGGAGCCCAAGAAAGTAAAATCACTCACTGCCTCCATTTCTTCCCCTTCTATTTGCCAGGAGGTGATGGGACCAGTGGCCATGATCTTTGTTTTTTTGATGTTGAGCTTCAGACAATATTTTGCGCTCTCCCCTTTTACCCTCAATAAAAGGTTCGGCTCATGTTTAAGCCAATACAATTTGAGCTGAGGGATGGTCGCTGCTCCCAAGGAAGTATGCATAGAATTGCGGACATAAACTGTCATGATTGCATTCGTGGATTGTGGTCTAAATCCTTCAGAACAATTAAGGAAGCGTGGCTCAGGTAAAAGCCCATCAAATTACTCCCCAGCTACGGGACAGTTGTGTTCTTGAAAGGACGTCCCTTCACGGGGATCACCTTACCTTAGGTTTCATGATGCCAGTGTCAGTTTTAGCATCCCAGT
The DNA here is from genome assembly GCF_027172205.1 of Podarcis raffonei. Taxonomy (NCBI): domain Eukaryota; kingdom Metazoa; phylum Chordata; class Lepidosauria; order Squamata; family Lacertidae; genus Podarcis; species Podarcis raffonei. Next base: position 110,010,193 of record NC_070604.1, on the reverse strand, counting down.
GTGCTGGAACAGCTGGGAAGTTGCATCTAATTAACGTTGTGATCAAGCGGGTCATATAATATTTCACAAACTCCAGCAAGAGCTCTCTAAGCATTAATAGCTTAGGCTTCCTAGGTGCATTCAAAGTCAAAGGAAAGAATATTAATTTGATGAGATGAATGCTATGACAATAGAACACTTGCTGGGAATGGATAAAATCTGCCACTAAGCTGCAGCCCTTCCCAGTACTGCAAGGATGGTTTTCTCAGATCTATAGGATGTTTCTTTTTATATTGAGGGCTAATTGCACAATATTCTTTCTTTCTTTCTTTCTTTCTTTCTTTCTTTCTTTCTTTCTTTCTTTCTTTCAGCACTCCCATCTTCTGGGTATCAGGCATGCTCTGTCCATTTTTTAGTCTGCTCAGGCTCTATGGACTCATATTCTCATTGCTTTCATGACTGAGTACCAGAGCTTCTTCCCATTCTCCTTTACTAAATAATGCACCTGAAGATTGATGAACTGGATAGCAGGTTGCAGAAAGAGAGATGCGGGTGCCTCTGGTTGTCTGGAAGCCTGGGGATGAGAGAGAGAGAGAGAGAGAGAGAGAGAGAGAGAGAGAGAGGTCTTCAAATATCTAAAGGGCTGTCACATGGAAGATGGAGCAAGCTTGTTTTCTCCTGCTCTGGATGGTAGGACCCAAAGCAATGGATTCATGTTACAGGAAGGGAGATTTGAATTCAACATCAGGAAGAACTTTCTGACAGTAAGAGCTTTTCTACAGTGGAACAGACTCCCTCAGGAGGTGGTGAACTCTCCTCCAGGAGGTTTTTGAGCAAAAGTTGGATGGCCATCCGCCATGGATGCTTTTGTTGAGACTTCTGTATTGCAGGGGGTTGGACTAGATTAGATTCTATGTGATTTTGTGTGGGTGTGGGTGTGTGGGTGTGTGTGGGTGTGTGGGTGTGGGTGTGAGAGAGAGAGAGAGAGAGAGATGCGCATCTACCTTTTTGTTTTATTTATTAAAAAATATAAACTGCTATTCATAAAGAGTTTGGATTTGATTTGATATCCTGCTTTAGCACTACCCTAAGGAGTCTCAAAGCTGCTAACATTCTCCTTTCCCTTCCTCCCCCACAACAAACAGTCTGTGAGGTGAGTGGGGCTGAGAGACTTCAGAGAAGTGTGACTGGCCCAAGGTCACCCAGCAGCTGCATGTGGAGGAGTGGGGAATCGAACCCGGTTCACCAGATTACGAGTCCACTGCTCTTGACCACTACACCACACTGGCTCTCTGATAAAGAATACCAAAGCAGATTTTAATAATTATACATAAAACTGTACAATTTAAAAAATCGTATAGAAGAGTTAAAATCAGAATCAGGAAAGAAAGGAAAGATATCTAAAAGGCTGCCATGCAGAAAATGTAACAGAGTTGTTCTATGTGGTTGCAGAGGACAGGAGGCAGTAATGCAGACCAGTCGCTGGGAGTTACAGGAAGGTGCGGCTGCTACTGGAAGTCTCCAATAGGAATCTGGTTGGCCACTGTGGAAACAGGAGGTTGGACTAGATGAGCCATTGGCCTCATCCACCAGGCAATTCTTATGTTGTTATGACTGGGAGAATGGGAAGAATAGAGGGCAGCAATTGCAAAGAGGTGGATGTCAGTTCAGAATCAGGAGAACCATCTCAACAGTGAAAGCTGTTCAGCTGCAGAGCATACTGCCTTATAGATGCCATCTCCAACTCCTCGAAAGGTTCCATCAACGGTGTCTCCAAAAATTTGTACCCATCACTTGGGAAGACAGGTGAACTAATGTCAGTGTACTGGAAGAAGCAAAGATCACCAGTGTCAAAGCAATGATTCTTCAACATCAACTTCGTTGGACTGGCCATGATGTGCGGATGCCTGATGATCGTCTTCCAAAGCAAGTATTCCGAACTCAAAAATGGTAAGCATAATGCTGGTGGTCAACAAAAGAGGTTTAAAGACTCTCTCAAGGCAAATCTTAAAAAAATGTAGTATAAACACCGACAACTGGGAAACACTGGCCTGCGAGGGCTCCAATTGGAGAACAGCCTTTACCAAAGGTGTTGTGGGCTTTGAAATGCTCAAACCCAGGAAGCAAGGGAGAAACGTGCTAAGAGGAAGGCACGCTTGGCAAACCCACACCATGATCAACTCCCACCCGGAAACCAATGTCCCCACTGTGGAAGGATGTGTGGATCCAGAATTGGCCTCCACAGTCAACTCCCTGTTAAGATCGTGTTCATGGAAGACAATCTTACTCAGCTACGGGTGATCTCCAAAGAAGAAGAATATTGCCTTGGGTAGTGTTACCTTTTGCTGAAGGTATTTAGCAGAAAGCAGGTTGCCCCCCCCCCCCTGTTAGGGCTTCTGGAGCTGCATCCTGCATTGCAGCCGCTGCATGGAGAAAGGGGGTTGGAGTAGATGACCGCCAAGGTACCACCTGGCTCTAAAAATCCAGCGACTCTTAACCTTCCCCTCCTTGTGTTCTGAGAGCATGAATCCGTCATGAGCTACACACAGGCACAGGTGGGAAGGGAGGCTCATTAGCCAATCACAGTGCTCAGTCTTAGGTGGCCGTTTTGTAAATGAGATTAATGATTTAATTTGCAGCAAATGCCTCAGCGAGGAGAAACTTATTTTGCTCCACTAATTGTGTCACAGACGTGCCTCAAAGCACCGACTGTGCAAAACCAGATTACCCTGTGGTGCCCAAGATGGCTGGTTCCTATGGCTTCATTAATGTCATTGTTTCCATTTCTTCTCTGCAGCCACTTATTGTGCAAATGTCGTGGCATAAAAAGGCTGCTATGGCTAAAATTATCATGTTAATCTCCATTAAGGGGGACGACGACAAGAGACTCCTCTTAACATGAATGTTCCAATTGAATTTCGTTGGTGGAATGAACCCCCCCCCCCGAAAATAATAATAATAATAATAATACACCCCATTATAATGGCTATTTAGCCAAATAATTAGTTTTTAATTGAGAAAGGAATGATGAATTGCTGCCAGAGCTGTTATTTATTTAAATCCATGCCTTAATTGTCCTTCCTGTTTCACTGTGTTAGATTTAAAAGCAAATACACAGACACACAATGTTGTAGAATTATGGAGCCTTCATATCATTCTGAGTAAGGAACGGACTCGAATATATCCAATCATCCGCAAATAACATTGTAATTTTTCATGTGGTTGTGCCATAAATTTTATTTTAAATATTTTAGGCCACTTTTACTTCTTCATAAAAGTATATCTGTGCCACTGTATCATAAAATACATGCGGGTCCCACTTTCTGAACACAGCGTGTTCCCATGAAGTCCCACTTTCTGAACACAGCGTGTTCCCATGAAATAATTTGTTAGGTAAGTATTTGCGTAACAAGCTGGAGATTTCCATTGATGCCTATGGGAACCTTTCTAATCCATAATTTGTCCAACCTCTCTCCCCCTCCCATCCCTTTGTGGTTTCTTCCTGAAATGGCTCCAGCCAACCAGCAAGGGAGACAAAGGAAAATGTGATTTGTTTGATCTCTCCTGTTCCCTAATTTGTCTGAGCTCCCTCCCTCCTTGCATGGTTCCTGCTCAAACATGGCTGCCACCAACCAGCAAAGCACAAACGAGAAAGGAAGTGGGCGATCAGGCTGTTCAGTTATCTGAATCAGCTGTGTGTTTAGCAAGGTTTGGGTATTAATTCATTGTGTTTGGATAAGCAAATTTCCGCACAGCAAGTGTTCAGAAGGTGGGATCTGTTGGGATTCCATTCCTCTGTTGCTGGATGTGTGATTGTTTTCATCACATGTCTGTGTTGACATTCCATACTGTTGGAGTCATGAGAACGGAAGTTCATTATGTTGTACTATTGCTTTTAGTCTGTTCTCTCTCGGAGAAGGAGGAGGAGAGAGAAGCCATGTTTCCTTTGTTCTGTAACACTTTTATAATAAAGTAGCTTAGATTCCACACCTCAAATGCCTAGCTTCTTCTTGGACTCTGCTACTGGATTGTGTGCATATATCCTCGGATATGTGTCGCAGAAGCGTATCAGGAAAGAAGAGTGATGAATCATCCCAAGGGTCGCTTGTGGGGGCAGCTTGTGTAGCTGCCTTGCATTTTCCAAGTTGGTTCAGAAGCCCAATGCAGCTTATACGTACCAACATTGGATAAGCAAATTTTTGCACAGCAAGTCTTCAGAAGGTGGGACCTGCAGGCATAAAAGCAGTGCACAACATTAAAACACACGGCACCTTTCAGTACCTTGCAGATAATCATAAAAATGATGGGTTATTGACTGCTGCAAGAGTCTGCAAGAGATGCTGGAAAGATAAAAACAAGGATGCCCACCAAAACTCTGTTGGAAGAGGACAAGGTGGCGCTGAATGCCTGACTCCTAGAGGAAACCAGTTTGGCAGATGGGCCAATGTTCATCTAAAGTGGTTTACAATAAAAGCAGCAAAAGCAGAAATGGGTCACCTGGTGGGGTGGAGCTGCAGTGGTAGTTTCCTGGCAGTGGTTTTAGCACCGCTTACTGGGAGGGAGGGGACAAGAGTGAAGAACGGTGAAGTCAGGGCTGTGCAGGTGCACCAGTAGAGCCAATCCAATGCTTTATATTGGTTTTATATTATCTGTGTGTGCATACGCATTATAATGGGCAAACACACCTACATATATAGAGAGAGTGGGGTGGGGGGAAATAAAAGTTTTGACAAAATCAGTGTGGGTTATAGGGTGGGACAATATAGGATGAACTCATAGGAGTGATGCAAGATTCATTCTCATCTAGAGCCCCATGTATGCTCCAGTGTACATATCGACTTTCAACTGGTTTGTTTATTCCATTCATTTCAGAAATACACTAGAGGTTCTCTAGTGACATAAAATCACTGGGATAGATGAACCAGTGCCCAATCTTAGCATCACTGGGGCTGTGGCAAAGCCCATATCCCAATAATGGATCCAGCTCCAGTACTTGGAGCCTTCTGTTCCTCCTCTAGAATGAAGACAATTTGGGATTAGGGGATTAGGGGTGGGAGAGGAATTCGATCAAAGTTCTTGTTTAAAGGAAAGCCTACCTAATTTGCATTTCCCAATACAATACATGAACCAAAGCACAGTGTTCTTCAAAATTCACACTTCTCTGAATTTTGCGATGCAGTTGTGCAGGAAAACAATGTCCACAAAATTTATTTTGCCAGGGCAAAATGTGTGTAAAGATCCCAAGATGCAATATTTTAATGGCAATTGCTGTGCAGAAATGTGCATATTAGGCAAAATTGCATAAACAAAATTGTGCTTATTAGGAAAAAATCACACACAATGAATTTTCATGAGGAGTTTAAGTGGGAAAGCAAAGGGATGTGGAAATGTAGAAGACTGGATTTAAAGCTTGAAAAAGGAGAAAGTGAGAAAAACTGATTTCCCCCCCCTCTGGCAAATATTAGGAAAAGTCAATAAGTCTCTAGTCCTCTGTAAGGCAACCCAGCCCAGGTCGTGCTAGCCCTGAGTCCGCTTTCTGTTCAGGGGAGTCACAGAACCATCTAATACAGCATTTCTCAACCTGTGGGTCCCCAGATGTTGTTGGACTACAACTACCATCATCCCTGAGCTCTGGCCTTGCTGCTAGGGGCAATGGGAGTTGTAGTTCCACAACATCTGGGGACCCACAGGTTGAGGAAGGCTGATCTAATATATGGCTGGGTTCCCCCCTCCTTTGTGCCAGATGAAATCGGAGAAAAACAAATCCATCTTTGCACATATCAAAATATGCCCCGACTTTTGTTTCAGCTCCGCATCTCCCTGAAGCGCTGCAGGTTTCCTTCCCCAAACTGCTTTGTAAGTAAGTAGAAGGCGATTTCTGCAAAGAGCAGGAGTCTGTGTGTAACAATGCCACCTGCTGTTGCCTCCCCTGAACCACATGGTGACGGGAGGCGCGCAGAAAACATATCCATTTTTTATGATGCAACATGCGGAAGACTAATAATTGCTATAGAGGAAGGCCATGATTAATGACATCATCTCGGTGCCTCCGTCTCACCCCTGCCTTTGGGTAATTTTAGTTAAGAGGCTGCTCGATTGCTTTCTCTCTGAAGCTCCCCTCTTTCTCCATCTCTTCTGAGCCGGGATGACCTCTGTGGTTAGCACTCTCTCTCTCTCTCCCTCTCCCATTCCTTATACGTTTCTTAGCTGCTGTTTGGATGCTATTATTATGACACATCGAAGCTTCAGTATAAATCATTTAAGGGGAGAGCTGGGTATGTTGCCTCCTCCTCCATTAAAAATACATGCAGCCATTGCAGCCGAGAGCTTGCAAAGTCCAGCATCACGCCCTGGAAGGGAAGCGCTGAGAGCCAGAAAGGGGTCTTGCACATACGTCATGCTTCTGGAGAAGCAGGGTGAGGAATAGGCAGCACAGAATCCAGCTCTCTGAGAACCAGAATCCGTCTAGGGCTGCTCTATGCATTGGCCTGGGATTAGGGTGGGGTGATTTGATTCTGTTTGCCTTTAAAGGGGAACCTACCTAGTCTGCTCTTTCCAAAGCAACATGCAAACCATTCTTCATCTGAGTAGCGTGTACAAAAATACTCATATGAGGGTAAAATGTGCATTGAAGCAGGGGCGTACGAAGTGGGGGCGGTCCACCCTGGGTGCCACTCAGGGGGTGACAAGATGACCCCTGCCTCCCCCCAGCTGTAGAGCAGCCGAGGGCGTGCGCAGTCAGTATGGGTGCCGCTCGCGCAGCGTCCGTACGGGCTGCCACTCTCACTCACCATCCATATGGACATCCGTACGGGCTGCCACTCTCACTCACCATCCATATGGACATCCGTACGGGCTGCCTCTCACATGGCGACCGTACAGGCTGCCGCTCTCACACACCATCCGTACGGGTGTCCATACAGGCTGCCGTGCATGCACACTCCGTATAGGCTGCCGCGCATGCGCACTCCGTACGGGATGCCATGCATGCACAATCCGTATGGGCTGCCGTGCATGCAGACTCCGTACAGGATGCCGTGCATGCGCACTCCGTATGGACTGCCGCACATGCGCACTCTGCACAGGATGCTGTGCATCCACACTCCGTACGGGATGCCATGCATGTGCAATCTGTATGGGCTGCCGCATATGTGCACTCCGTACAGGATGCCGTGCATGCACAGTCCTTATGGACATTGCACGCACACCACCAGGCGGTTCGCCCTGCCCCTCGGCGTCCTGCCCCGGGTTCCAGAGAGGGTTCCTCCGCCACTGCTTTGAAGCACATGTGTAACTGAAAATAGCACGCAAAATGCGTTCCTTCATAGGAAACTGCTTTGCTGCAATGTGTACATTGGGTAAGATTGCATTTAAAGATGTGTACCTTAAGATAAATTTGCACTAACATCCCGGTGTGTTTGCATGACTTTTTAAATTTGAAACAATCGAACCCATGTGGAAAACTTGAGAGATCTCACAGAAATATTGCTGAAATCTCACAAGATCTTGCAGAATACTTGAGATCTCGTGAGATTTCAGTGAGATCTTGTTGGGACCCACCTTGGCTGCTGCTGCTTTGTGGCCGCACCTCAAAAGGAGCACTGTTCCATTGTTTCCCAAGACAGACCAATGCCAACCACAGTCTGTTTTTATTATCCGATTTTATTGTTTTTATGTTGTATTTTTGTAGAACGCTGTGAGCTTTTTTGGCGGGGAGGAAGAAATTAAGTGGGTTAGAAATACCTTTAAATAAAACCAATGAATGCAGAAGGTTGCTGATTCAGTCCCCAGTTGAAACAGGGTCTCAGTTAAATGAGGCTGAGTCCCTCCCAGGTTGTTTTGCGTCTAACTCAGATAGATATCACATCTTTCACCATGAATTTCCCTCCTAATTTTCACCTTTGTTGAAAGTGTCCCGATTCCCCTTATTGATTCGTTTCCAGAACTGCAGCCTCTTGCAGAATAAAGCATTCCACGTCTTCCCCTGGTGGCAGCGCGCCACGAAGGAAACTTTAGCCAATGCTCTGCTGCCTTATTATTACCCGGAGCCACCTCAAGGAGGAAAGCGCAGTGTAATTAAGAGATTGATCTCCTGGAAACAATGCTTAATAACAGGCACACACACACACAAAGTGAAAGCAATCCCATGTTTTCAAGCACCGTTCTCAAGTTAATTTTCCTGGTGCCATTTGTAAGCAAGGGAGGATCTGAAATCAATGCCTACAGGTTCTCAAGCAAGGGGCCGGATTCTGCCCTCCATGTTTTTGCCAGCTCCAGTTTAGAGTAGTCGCAAGGATTTATAATATGAAACCATTAGACGTGAGAGATGAATTAAGATCCTTCTCGCCCACCCTCAAAGTTTAAGAAGGGTGAAGCACTGACTTGTTCGGAAGCCTGGTTTGTGAGGGAAGCAATTTTTGGCAAGGGAATAACAAAAGAATGGTTACTTTAGACATCCATGGTGTCTAAAGTAACATTAGACATCCCCCTAGTTTTATTTATTACATTTTGATCCCATTTCCCATCCAAAGAGCTGTGTCCTCTTTTGTGGTGTGTGGGGGAATTATCAATTTCTCTCCCCCCTTTTTTTGCAATGCAGACGCAGCCCAGGAGAGGGCGTTCTGATGATGCTCCATCTTACCTTAGTGCAGTGGTTTTAAACCCGTGGCTCCCCAGATGTTGTTGGACTACAACTCCCATCATCCCTGAGCTCTGGCCTTGCTAGCTAGGGATGATGGGAGTTGTAGTTCAACAATATCCAGGGACCCACAGGTTGAGAAAGGCTGCCTTAGTGGCTCCCTGGCTGCACCTGGTACCAGGACTAAAAGATGTCATTTCAAAATCTCCTCCAGTGCCTTAATGTAGGAAGCTGACTTCTCCTAAGTCAGGCTATTATTTTATTAGTATTTCTTACATTTATTGGATGCTTTCTCTTGCCACAGGCCTTTTTACAACTACTTTGTTGTTGTTGTTGTTTAGTCGTTTAGTCGTGTCTGACTCTTCGTGACCCCATGGATCGGAGCACGCCAGGCACCCCTGTCTTCCACTGCCTCCTGCAGTTTGGTCAGACTCATGTTTGTAGCTTCAAGAACACTATCTAACCATCTCGTCCTCTGTCGTCCCCTTCTCCTTGTGCCCTCCATCTTTCCCAACATCAGGGTCTTTTCCAGGGAGTTTTCTCTTCACATGAGGTGGCCAAAGTATTGGAGCCTCAGCTTCATGATCTGTCCTTCCAGGGAGCGCTCAAGGCTGATTTCCTTCAGAATGGATAGGTTTGATGTTCTTGCAGTCCATGGGACTCTCAAGAGTCTCCTCCAGCACCATAATTTAAAAGCATCAATTCTTCAGTGATCAGCCTTCTTTATGGTCTAGCTCTCACTTCCATACATTATGGACTATTAATTCATCATGCTCCATCATTAATTCATTAATTAATTCATCATTGCTTCCACCAGTGGTGAGGAACCTCCACCCCATGAGCTTAATCAGGCTCACCAGGTCCCCAAATTTACCCTTCCAAGCCATTGCAGCCAAACCACACCCATTTGCCCTACAGCTAGAGTAAAAGGGGCTTCACAAGCCCCACCAATCAGCTGATTGGCAGTGCCTGCAAAGCCCCAGCACTTTGCAGGCCCGACTGACCAGCCAATCAGCAGGGCTTGAAAAAGCTTGATTTCATGTGGGCAAAAATGGCTCACATGCTGCCAAACATGTCCGATGCGGCACTTCTTGGTGGGGGTGTCCAAGAGTACCCATCTGGCACTTTCAGACAAGAGACTTTCCCCAACCTTTCCCGGAGAAGCCAAGAAATTGAACCAAGGGCTTTTTCACATTGTACCACTGATGCCACAGGAGCGTGCCAGTCACTAATCATGCAGTTCAACGCCGGAGTAAATTGTTTATTAGCCAAAACATTATCTCCACAGACTTGGTTGCGTGTCAGGCCTAATGAGCAGAACAGCTCATTCCCAGTGGTCTTAATCCAAAAAAATCAGTTGCTGAGACTGAAAGTCCTCTCCTTCCAGGGTTTTTTCTAAGCAATCGGAGACTATGCCTCGGTACAGTCAACCTCTCCTCCACTCTCTTCATGCCTCTCCTGGTTCTGGGAGACAAGCAGGGAGGGGAGCCTGTCACAGCAGGAGGGGGAGACACTTGTGACTCTGTACAAGGCTGACTCATCTCTGCCTCTTGACCTCCCTCGCCTCCTCTCCCTTGCCTGCTTCAGCTTCTGCCTCTGATTCCGGACTTTTCTCTGCCACTGACTCATCCAAGATCACTAAGCCCTGTTACTTCTTCAGCTTCCAACACCTTCTTCTTCCCAGTCTTCTCTCTCTTCTCCTCAGATCAAGATGAGCAGATGACAACAAAGGTTCCAAGGATTTTAACTGGGGCAATAAGAATAAGGTCCACTGTTTGACTGTTGATTCAGGACCCTAAAGTGTGTTTTATATACAGTGGTACCTCAGGTTAAGAACTTAATTCGTTCCGGAGATCCGTTCTTAACCTGAAACTGTTCTTAACCTGAAGCACCACTTTAGCTAATGGGGCCTCCTGCTGCTGCCGCGCCGCCAGAGCACGATTTCTGTTCTCATCCTGAAGCAAAGTTCTTAACCCGAGGTACTATTTCTGGGTTAGCAGAGTCTGTAACCTGAAGCGTATGTAACCTGAAGCATATGTAACCCAAGGCACCACTGTAATTGACTTTTTATTTCTGTCCTTTGTATATCACATTGTTCTTTTGTTGCTATGGCCAATGGCTGACACAAATAAAGATTAATTCATTCATTCTCTTCTCCCTCTAACCACTCATTATCATCCCACCACCAATTCCTGGGCTCTGAGCCTTCTTTCGTTGGGGGTTCCCTAGCTGCTGCCTCCCACCATTCCCTTGCATCCAACCAATCCGTTACATCCGAGCTATATTTCTGACTTCCCACAGTGTCCCAGGCCATCACTCTGCAGGTGCATTGTGGGAAATTAAACATGGAAGCCCACAGTTGTTGATTCCAGGGACTCAGGGCAGATGTTTGCCCTGGTAGTCCCTGCTTGGGTGCAGGAACCCTGTCAGCTGTCAGAGGGTGCCAAGTGGGCAATGCTGGGCCTGTCTTCCTGCCTGCGCATTCTGTTTCTCCCACGTGTGGCATTTAGGTGCCATAAGACAAAATGTTCCCCGGGGCTCTGCAGCTGAATAAAAAATAAAAATAAAAATAAATAAAGCCACCTTAACTGTGTTGGCTGGCATAAGTAAGCTGGAGGTCCAAATGGAAGTGCAGCCTTCGTCAGGCTCCAGAGAGTTCATATAGTCAGATTTGTTGCTTTAGAGAAGACCTTGAGAAATGGCATCCCAGGATATGTGGACCTTTCCAAAAGACAGACTCCCTCATTAATGTCAGCCAAGTGATTTCTAGCGCCATCATTTAACACAAAGCCTTTGCATACGTCTTCTTTCCAGTTTTTATGCGGCCCATAAAGATCTAGCATGCACAGAGGGGGAGGAAAGCAAGGGGGGAGAACTAAGGGGGCTTGATCTGGAGTTTGTGAGGAAGAAAAGAACCGGGAAGTCATTGGATGCCAAACATTCTGTGTCCTGGGCAAGAGAGAAAAACTGTTCAAGCATCAGCCTCATTTTTCTTGTTGTGTGGAGGCTAACAGATGGTCCGGCCTATTTTGCGGCTGTGCTCAGCATAGTGTTTTCTCCCTCTGCTGGCCAGCGAGGACATCAAAGTCTTCACGTAACCCATGGAAACTGCAAAACTCTTCAACTATTCTCGTAGACTTCTGGTTCCTGGGAGGGGTGCTTGGAAGGCGCCGGCAAAGAAATTAGATCATTTTAGGCCAATTAGCTTCGCAAATTGATACAATGTTCCAGTCAGGCTGATGTATTATACAATAAGAGAATGTTTCTTTTAATTTAAGTGGGAATTTAAAGTAGAGCACCCTTCTTCTTTTGAGAGAGTTAGGGGAACACGATGGGACTTCGGGGATATTAATGCCCCATAAAATGTAGCCTACAGATTTGAAGTTGAAACATCAAAAATTCTCTACCCCCAAACAAGTTCGGGGGCTTATCTCTTGAAGGAATAACCAAAGGCTTGGGTCATTTCTGCTGTTGTTGTTTTTTTCTAGATGAATTCTTTCCCACCTTTCTCATACAAACCTGTCTGGTGTCCATTGCCTTTATTATCTTTCCTTTCTAATCCAGTGGTGGACAGACTCGATATTTCTTGGTTTTACTCTGTTGTTTTACTAGAACGGCAAGATCTACCAACCACCTCGGATTCAGGTGGAAAAGACAAAGGCTGTCAGTTAAAAGAACACGGTGCCTCTGAGCATGGATGAGGGAGAAATTTGGTGGCAGTGGTGGGAAATGTTCAGAAAAGGGAAACAAGCATAGTCAAGGAAATCATCCTCTGTGAGGAAAAAGGTGTCACAATTGGGACCTCCAGTTTAGAAAGAAGGAGGGTAATAGAAGTTTCTAAAATTATGCCTGGCATGGAGAAAGTTCTAAAGAGATGTTTTCCTTCTTTTATCATATCCCTGGAACTCATGAGCATTCAATGAAGCTGAATGTTGAAAGATGAAAGTATTTCTTCACATGGCTAAACTATGGAACTCGCTCCAATGGGGCAGTTAAGTCCAGTCAAAGGCGACTATGGGGTGCGGCAATCATCGCGCTTTCAGGCTGAGGGAGCCGGCGTTTGTCTACAGACAGCTTTCCGGGTCATGTGGCCAGCATGACTAATCCGCTTCTGGTGCAATGGAACACCGTGATGGAAACCAGAGCTCACAGAAATGCCGTTTACCTTCCTGCCAGAGCGGTACCTATTTATCTACTTGCACTGGCGTCCTTTCGAACTGCTAGGTTGGCAGGAGCTGGGACAGAGCAATGGGAGCTCACCCTGTTGCGGGGATTTGAACTGCCAACCTTCGGATCGGTAAGCCCAAGAGGATCAGTGGTTTAGACCACAGCGCCACCTGCATCCCATCTCCCATAGGAAGCAGTGATGGCCACCAGCTTGGATGGCTTTAAAAGGAGATTGGACAAGAGCTTGTTAAAGCCTTTATGACACATTGGCCAACAGAAAAAGGACATAATATAGATTTTAATCTATAGGAAAAACTTTGGAAGAGCGATTATCATGCTATTCTTTGAAGGTGAACTACTTGAAAATGATTTACAGATGGTATTTAATGGTAGGCTTGCTAAGATGTATAAGACTGAATCAGAGAAGTGCTGGAGATGCAATGAGGTTGAGGGAACGTTCTATCATATGTGGTGGCATCACACTAACTGCTTCCTCTGCTTCCTCAGTAACACGCCTTGCCCAAGTAACTGTCAGTTTGCATTTCTTAGCGCAGAAAGTATTGAGCTGATGTGTAGAGATCTTTCCTATTCTAATTAATTCAAGAGGGTCCTGGAAGCTTCTCTGTGTGAAAAAAAGAAACAAGCAGAAGGTTCATGATGTTTGGGTTATTCCTTCAGAGAAGCTGAGTACTGCTGGCTTAAACTGGTTCTGTTAACTCTTTCTGTCAAGGTCATGCTGACTATAAAAGTAAGGCCAGAAGGAGGCTGGGTTTCACTTTCTATCTCTCTTCTTTCTGGTATGGTGTTCTGTATATCGTGTTAAACTTTTAGTCTTATTATAAGTTATTGTAAGTTTAAGCTAAGTCTGCTGCAACTGGATTTCTTATGGACGGCGCCATTCCTGAATGTATTGGATTTGTGACCATTATGCTCATCTGCCTTCAGTAGCAGTAAAGCTCTGCTAGATGAAACTCAATTGCCTCTGGTCTATTTTTGGGGAATCCTGCAACATGTTTAATTTGTTACTCTGCTAACTATACACTGGAATCTACTCTGGATCAATACTGAGTAGGATTTCATGACAGTAACTTCCTTTTCCCTTTCTTTCCCATGGTCAACATGGCTGAACTCAATAAAGAGGTGGGCTTAATGCCTCATTACAGCCCAGCTGTATTCATTTAGGGGGCAAGGTGCAGCTTAGCAGTAGAGTTATGTGTTCTTATTTATCACTGTGAACTGCCTTGAGCGCATGGATGGTGACAATGCCCTGGGCACTGCCTGGAGCAGAATAATTGATGGAACGAGATGAGTATTAGTTGAGTTGCAGTGGGCTTCAGCCTAGTTCTGAAAATAACTGGAGGCCTCTGGCATAGCAAGCAGTATTTTCTCTACCGACTTTCCAAACTGGAGGCTAGGAGCACACAAGGGACAGAACTGCCAACTGCTGAAATCTAAAATCCCTCTACTTAAGAATATATGAAGAGTCCTTCTGGATTACACAGGTACCTGGTCTGCCCCTCCTACTGGCTAATTGGGCAAATAAGGATAAGTCATAACTGCCCATCACCAAAGCCTTCTTGAGCCAACCTGGATCCCTAGGATTGCTGGGAGGTAACCAGCGCTGATTGTCTTATTACTGATTCATTGCATGCATATCCTACCTTTTCGTCCCAGAAGCTTAAAGTACATAGTTCTCTCTCTTCCCATTTTATTCCCACAACAACCCTGTGAGGTAGGCCAGGCTCTGAGTCAGTAGAAATCTTCAGAGCCAACTATGGACAATTTAGAAGGGAAAATAGTTGGATAAACATTGATATGCAGTTATAATTATTTTTACTAGGACCATGGAAGGGATGAGGGGAAGTCAGGGGATTCAGAGTAATCTCAGTAAAGTGGTACCTCGGGTTAAGTACTTAATTCGTTCCGGAGGTCCGTTCTGAACCTGAAACTGTTCTGAACCTGAAGCACCACTTTAGCTAATGGGGCCTCCTGCTGCTGCAGCGCCACCAGAGCACAATTTCTGTTCTCATCCTGAAGCAAAGTTCTTAACCCGAGGTAATATTTCTGGGTTAGCGGAGTCTGTAACCTGAAGCGTATGTAACCTGAAGTGTATGTAACCCGAGGTACCACTGTATTTGGATTTTGAATTGATGTTTGTTGTGTGTTTATATTTTTTTAATTAAAAAAATATTAATAAAAATAAAAATCTTCAGAGTCAAGGAACAAAGGTGCTGAATGAATCCCAAGAGGGACCATTGAGACTGTGCTTCCAACCATCTTTTGGATTTCAGGTGCTTTTGATTCCAGAATAGATGGATGCAACCATTTTGTAGCTTTTGAAATGTACAAACAGGCAAATCTTGGTGGAAGAGTGAGATCTAAATGGTTTAAATATTGTTAGTTAAAGACAAAAATCACAATGTTGGTCCAGGACATTTTCCTGTTTCAAGTGGGTCCCAAATGTGGTTCTTTCCATTCTTCTCTGCGTGACACCTGAAATCGCCTTCCTGTACCCGTCAAGTTACTTCACCCTGTTACATAGCAAGGCTGGCAGGTAGACACACGCAGAGAGAGAGAGAGAGAGAGAGAGAGGGAGAGAGAGAGAGAGAGAGAGAGAGAGAGAGAGAGAGAGAGAGAGAGAGAATGAATTAATGTTGTGTGTGTGCAGGCACCTGCTTTCTGTAGCACCTTTTTCATCCAGATTCCTGGTGTTGTGTGTTGCCATGCCCTTGGGCTGCAATAATTCATTTCTCACACACATACAAGTGAGAAGGAGCCTCAAGGGGTCTAGCTGGGCTTGTTGACATTCATTTTGCCGGCGACGTGACATTAATACAAGAATACTCTCTGCCCTCAATGTGAAAGATTGAACATTTGACTCCGGGGCATCTGGTGAACAAGCTCACATAGGGATAAAAGCAGTCCAGAGTGGAGGGTGGGAAAATCATTCCTTACCAAACCTTAAGACAAATGAAGCATCTCTACAGGCTATTGGCATTGTCCCCCTTATGAAGAGTCTAGCACCCCTGCTTTGAAGGGATGCTACAAAGAGGAACTTGCACCAAGTCAGATCACGGTTTCATTTTGCGTAGCAAAGCTACCAGCATGAGTTTGACCAAACTGCGGGAGGCAGTGGAAGACAGGAGTGCCTGGCGTGCTCTGGTCCATGGGGTCATGAAGAGTCGGACATGACTAAACGACTAAACAACAACAACATCTGCTATTTTCTTCATAGAATCCTAGAATCATAGAGTTGGAAGGGACCTCTGTCCAGCAATGGCTACTCTAGGACTGGGATAGCCTGGCCTCACTGATCCATGTTCCAAGAACCTTTCATATACCATGGGTTGGCAAATTAAGGCCTGGGAGCTGGATCTGGCCCAATTGCTTTCTGGATCCAGCCCACAGATGGTCTTGGAATTGCCACGTGGATCGGCATGGGGATTCTGATCATTCGGGCTACGCCATTCCCCCCCCACACACACACACACTGTGGCTGCACCTCCTCCCTCCCTCCCCTCCTGGCTTCTCCCTGCCCTGCCTATGGGAGGAAGGGGGCTGGGGTTTGTTGAGCCATGGTTGGCTGGGCGCCATTTTAAGCAGCTACTCTCTGGAGCCAGCCCTTTTGCACCGCTCATCATCCCTCCACCACCACCGCCACCAGCCTCTGCCGTTCGCAAGGCACAGGTAAGCAGCCATCGGGGTTTGTCTGGTGCTGTGGAGAAGGGAGGGGAGAGTCGGGGCAGGGTTCAAAATATTGTCTGGCCCCCCACAAGGTCTGAGGGACAGTAGAGTGGACCGGCCCCCTGCAGAAAATGTTTGCTGACCCCTGATATAGAATGTACAGTGGTACCTTGGGTTAAGTACTTAATTTGTTCCGGAGGTCCGTTCTTAACCTGAAACTGTTCTTAACCTGAAGCACCACTTTAGCTAATGGGGCCTCCAGCTGCTGCCGCACCGCTAGAGCACGATTTCTGTTCTCATCCTGAAGCAAAGATCTTAACCTGAGGTACTATTTCTGGGTTAGCAGAGTCTGTAACCTGAAGCGTATGTAACCTGAATTGTATGTAACCCGAGGTACCACTGTATGTGGGACTTACCAGTAGCTGAAGCTGGTACAGGATGCTCCTGGCGGAGTCTATTCTCAGAAATACTGCCTAATTTTTTTATATAAACATTTCTATATCGAGAGCAGATCTCTCCGTTCTCTACTCCTCATCCAGTAATTGTAAAGAAGCTAAAAATATGAATCAGGAGTCATCCAAGGAAAGTGGCCATGTGTCCTGGGCTGTCTGGTTCCAAACTGTGTTTAAAAGAAAGAAGGAAAGATATGGGAGATAAGGGTTTGGAAGTTGCCCATCAGTGCTTAGCAGCAGATTGAGCCACCTGGATAGCAGACAGAGCCACCTGTCCATAGTCTTCTCAATGATGGTGAGGTGTGTTGAATTTCTATTTAAATTGCAGTATTCTCTTCCCCCCCCCAAGATTTGCATCTATCTGTCCTAGCACATGCAAACAAAATACTGCAAATCGGTGACCTCTCTGGTCCTCTCCTTTGGCAGTGCTTAAGTGCTCAGGCTAACTGACCCTGTGTCTGGGGCTGATGGAAGTTGTGGTCCAAAACATCTGGAGAAGTTCCATTTTTGCCATGCAAGTTCCAAGAGTGAGTTTTCTGAGCATTCCTTTGTTACGGCCAGCAACAGTATGGTGCGTGGTGGTCCTCACCTGAACTTCCTACAGCTGAGTCACTGTTGCTTAGTGGGAAGGAGAGGGGAAGGCAGGTGGAGGGGAGGCTGTCCCACTCAAATGCACCAGCATGTTTGCACCATGCCAGCCTCCAGGCTGCCTCATCCTTTCCCCTCTCCTCCCGATAAGCTGCAGTGACTCAGCTGTTGGGAGGTCAGGTGAGGGCTACCACCCTATCCTACTGCCTGCAAATGGCTAGGGTTATTCTGGTCCAGACTGTCTTGCAGTAGCATCCCATAGTATGAAGCAATGGTCTTTCCTAACTTCGCAAACTCAGGTTATCCTTTGAACTGCACATGCCTGAACCTGGGGATTTCTGCATGCAATCGCATGCTGTACCACTTAGGTAAGCTTCTCTTGCATTTAGAACACAGTGGTACCTTGGGTTAAGTACTTAATTCGTTCTGGAGGTCCGTACTTAACCTGAAACTGTTCTTAACCTGAAGCACCACTTTAGCTAATGGGGCCTCTTGCTGCTGCCGTGCCACCGAAGCACGATTTCTGTTCTCATCCTGAAGCAAAGTTCTTAACCTGAAGTATTATTTCTGGGTTAGCGGTGTATGTAACCTGAAGCGTATGCAACCCAAGGTACCACTGTAATAGAATAGAGGTGGAAGGAACCCAAAGGGACATCTAGTCTAACCCCCTAACTAAAGTATCCATGACAGATGGCCATCCAACCTCTGCTTTAAAAACCTCCAATGAAAGGGAGTCCACCAGCTCCCGAGGGAGACCTTTCCACTGTCAAACAGCTCTTCCTGTCAGAAAGTCCTTCAGAAAGTCAGAATCTCCCTTCTTGTAACTTGAAGACATTGGTTCAAGTCCTACCCTCCTGAGCAGGAGAAAACAAGCTTGCTCCATCTTCCATGTGACAGCCCTTGAGATATTTGAAGATGGCGATCTTATCTCCTCTCAGTTTCCTCTTCTCCAGGCTAAACATACCCAACTCCCTCAACCATTCCTCATAAGGCTTTGTTTCCAGACCCTTGATCATCTTGGTCACCCTCCTCTGCACATGTTCCAGCTTGTCAACATGCTTATTAAATTGCTTATTAAATTGTGGTGTCCAGAACTGGACACGGTATTCCAAGTGGGGCCTGGCCAAGGCAAAATAGAGTGAGGCCTTGACTTCCCTTGACCTGGATATTATACTTCTGTTGATGCAGTCTAGTATAGAATTAGGCACAGCTTTGGGAAGGGGCAATGAAATAAGTAGACCACAGGCAGGGCACCTGCGGCCCACTAGTTCTTGTTAACTACAACTCCCATCATCCCTAGTCATTGGCTTTGCTCGATGGGGCTGATGGGAGTTGGGAGTCCAAGACCACCTGGAGGACCACAGCCTCCCTATCTCTTGACTAGGCAAGCTTTCTATTTCATTCTTTAACACAGCTAACTGGATTCTAGGACCCTCGTACCTACAGGACCGCCCCTCCTGGTATGTCCCATGGAGGACCTTACAGTCTTCAAATAAAAACATATTGGAGATCCTGGGCCACAGGAAGGTTAGGCCGGCCTCAACCAGAGCTAGGGCTTTTTCTGCCGTGGTCCCGATCTGGTGGAACACTTGTCACAAGAGACTAGGGCCCTGGGGGACTTGACATCTTTCCGCAGGGCCTGCAAAACAGAGCTGTTCCACCAGGTCTTTGGCCAAGGCACTGTCTGACCCCCTCCTTCGGTAATCCTCATAGAACTCTAGCCCAATGGTTGCCATTAATTTGATTCTGAACTGATTTTAGAATGTATTTCAATTAATCGACTGTGTTTTTATGTAAATTGTGCTATTTTTACTGTTGTTAGCCGCTCTGAGCCCGGCTTTGGCTGGGGAGGGCAGGATATAAATTATTATTATTATTATTATTATTATTATTATTATTATTATTATTATACAGAAGAGAGAAACTGACTACAGCTCTTGCAAAGGCTAGTGCTGGAACAAAGCCCTCCTGAGCTTCCACAGACGTTTCTGAGGCGTCGTAGGCCTATTGTGTGCATGGTTTCCAAAACTTTTAGTTGGAAAAGACGACAAAGTTGAGTAGTGCAAGTGGGCAAACAAGCTGGTAATTATAGAGAACATGTTGATCTCCTTGACTTGTTTTGTATCTCGGTAGATTAATAGTACTCTCTTATGAATTATGGCGCAGCATATGCTCCTGCTGACCCAGCAATTCATTTACTGTGCATGCTTGACAGCCCGTCCATAATAGCTTCCAGTACTATTAACACATCATGGCAAGAAGAGAGACACGTTAATGTGTTTTTAATGCGTTGTTACTCTACGGTTCTGTTCGGTACCTAAGACAAGTTGCGGGAGGGGGCAGATAAAGGAAATGTATTTTTATTATAATGAGCATAAAATCATCTTCCTGCTTGAAGAAGTGCCCAGACTCCAGGCACATGTATAATACAACTTGTTTTGTGAAAAATATTACTTGCCTCCCAATTTAGTACATTTTAGTCTCTCAACAGCCCTGTGAGGTGGGTTTGCTCGATTAAAGAGTGCAAATTCACCTTGAACTTTGCTCTGGATAAAGTTCATTGTCTGTTCTTATATCCTTAAAGTCTTCTGGCAGTTCCCTGGATTATTCCCCCATATGGGGCAGATCCACGTGTACCTATTTGTAACTAAGTCTTCCTTCAGGAATCCAACTGTGAAGTGATGTGAGTAAACTTCTTTTATTGATTATGAATAAGATTGTCGCATTCAAAGTGTTGGTGCTGACCTTGAAAGCTTTAAACAGCCTCGGCCGTCTCCACCCCCATCGTTCAGCCCGGACACTGAGATCCAGCGTCGAGGGCCTTCTGGCGGTTCCCTCATTGCGAGAAGTAAGGTTACAGGGAACCAGGCAGAGGGCCTTCTCGGTAGTGGCGCCTGTCCTGTGGAACTCCCTCCCATCAGATGTCAAGGAAATAAGCAAGTATCTTACTTTTAAAAGACATCTGAAGGCAGCCCTACTGAGGGAAGTTTTTAATGTTTAATGCTGTAGTGTGTTTTTGATATTCGGTTGGGAGCCGCTCAGAGTGGCTGCGGAAACCCAGCCAGATGGGTGGGGTATAAATTATTATTATTATTACTACCATTCTCCAGGTATGGTCCAGTCATTCTTTGTCTTGAATGATGGCTTACCTCTATAAATTATGATCAGGGTTGCCAGATGTGCTCTGTCAAAGATGAATCTGCTTTATGGTGATTCTGTGAAGCATTCTTCAAGGAAACCTAGATTATTCTCATTGATTCCTGATCTTTGATGGTAGAGAGTTTATAATGAAGTGACCTTTCTCTTTTGTGAGCGCCGAAACACCCTTGCAATATGTGTAACCTTCAATGAAGAGTCTCCAGACTCGCAAGACTAATTGCACCAACAGCTTTGTACTTTCTTTTTCCAGAAAAAAATCCCCAAATATAAAATAAATGCTGCTGCCATCTATTTGTACGTACAGTCCTGTAGGCAGAGATTGTGCTTCTGACTGCTTCCCTTGAATGTGTACTGCTCAAAAGCTGCTAGTATAAGGGTAGTTCCTGCTCCAGCCCTCACTCTGATTTGGCTTCTTGAAACTACGTAGCCAAATCAGAGTGAGGGCAGGAGCAGGAACTGACGCTTCTTGCCCTCATTCTGGCACCTTCTGTGTAGGGAGCATTCAAGGAAAAATGATGCCCAGAAGCAACTGATAGTATAAATGCCACTGATGATGAGGTCAGTGTGGTATCATGGTTTGAGTGTCAGACTAGGACTTAGGAGACCAGAGTTCAAATCCTCATACAACCACGAAATTCATAAGGTGGCCTTGGACCAGTCAATGTCTCTCGGCCTAACCTACCTCACAGGGTTGTTGTGGGGACTAAATGAGAATGAGATAGCTACTGTACTATTGCAACAGATATTGTACTATAGAGGAACAGGTGCAACCAACATCATGTCATTGTTGTTGGACTATATATCCCATGATCCCTGGCCATTGGCCATGCTAGCTGGGGTTGATGGGAGCTGAAGTCCAGAAACATCTGGAGGGTTCACCGTAGGCTATCCCTAGTTTATCAATTAAAGCAGCACAATTCTAACCATGTCTACTCAGAAATAGTACTGAATTCAACGGGGCTTACTCTCAGTTAAGTAGGGTATGAGTTGCAGCCTTAATAAGTTAAAATTGAAACTTTGATTGCTCTGTTATTTAGCACCTGCCTTCAGAAAGCTATATTTGAAGGATCCCACAATGTTGCATGAAAAATAACTTACATTTCCATAGATTTTTTTAAAATCCTCTCATTATTTCCCCCCCCCCAAAATTATATTTCTCTTTGGATCCTTTTTGCAGCTAGGCTCATCATGTTCTCAACAGATTGCTGAGGCAAGTGGGCTTTTTCCCCCTGCCAAGCAAAGCCGTCTGCTTGTTTCTGATTTTTCAGCTCTTTACATTTCATCTTAAGTTAATATTGGTTTCTGTTGTCCTTTTCCATGTTTAGACTGAAGCAAAATAGATTTCGCTGATAGCCTTTCCAAGTGTTTCTTAAATATTTCTCACTCCTTGCTTCTTCTGGCGTTTGCAGACGGGTTTCAATATGCTGGGTGGGGAGGGGGATCTGTGCTGAGGTTCCTCCAGGCAATTCATTAGTCCTTCGGAGGAGTTAAAGGGCTGTGTTTTGTGGAAGAAGAACTTGGCATCTACACTTCTGGTAGCAAAGCATCTGCTCAGAGTGGGCGTGCTTAAGAACAGGCCACCCACAAACTTCTGCCCTGCCAGACTGTCTAGAGGCAGAGAAGAGACTTCAGAACTGGGGAGGAGCCCTGCAGAGAACATGACATGCTCTCCTAAGCCCACACCAGGGTAGGGATTATGGTACAGCCATTTACCAGATTTGTTTGGGAAGTACCACAGCAGGAACCTAAAGGGTTCATTCTGCCCTCAGTCCAGCAGACAGCAGGCTCTGATTGGCTGTAGGTTCTGGTCAGTTGGGAAAACACAGTCCATGAGATAGTTGGTTGAGATACTCATCATTCTTATTCAGGTTGGAAGAGGGGTTGGTTGTTAACCCCTTGTGGGAATTGTAGAACTGTGAGAAGCAGTCCTTTTTTCTAAAAAAAATGTTTAGGGGTACTCTCATTTTCCTACTCCTATTGAAATATTGCCACTCAATGAGGCCAACCTTAGATTCACAAAATGTTTAGGGGTATGCGTACCCCTGCGCAACCCCAGAAAAAAGCACTGGTGAGAAGAATAGGTGTCTGGTAAAGGTAAAGTAAAGGGACCCCTGACCATTAGGTCAAGTCGTGGCCGACTCTGGGGTTGCAGCGCTCATCTTGCTTTACTGGCTGAGGGAGCCGGCATACAGCTTCTGGGTCATGTGGCCAGCATGACTAAGCTGCTTCTGGCAAAACCAGAGCAGCGCACCGAAACGCCATTTACCTTCCCACCGGAGCGGTACCTATTTATCTACTTGTACTTCATGCTTTCAAACTGCTAGGTTGGCAGGAGCAGGGACCGAGCAATGGGAGCTCACCCCGTCATGGGGATCCGAACCGCCGACCTTCTGATCGGCAAGTCCTAGGCTCTGTGGTTTAACCCACAGTGCCACCTGCGTCCCTAAGCATATCCGGTGCCGTGGTGCAAAAATCCCTCCGGCGCCCCCCCTTTCCCAGAGTTGCCGATGTTTTTTAGGGAGGATGGCGCTGCTTTATGGGGCGGGAGGAGGTGGGCAGTGGCTAGAGGGCAGCTTCTCCGGCGGGTTAGAGGCGGAGGCTGGACGCGGCAGCTCCTGGCTCAGCTGGCCGCTTCATGCCATGGTGGCCATGGCAGGCGGAGACTCCGGGTGCGGCACTGCTTTGGCATGCCATTGCAGAGGTGAGTGAGGGTGGCGAGCTGAGGTGCCCCGTTCAGCCTCTGCCTCTTCCCTGGTGCCCTCCAGAACTTGGCGCCCTGGCGCCCTGCACCACTAGCCTCTATGGGTAAGACGTCCCTGCCTAGCAATGCCCAGCACCCTTAACAGGCCATAGTTCCCAGGTTCTTCTTGGAAAGCCATGACAGTTAAAGTGGTGTGAGAATGCTTTAGATCAGGCTTCCTCAACTTTGGCCCTCCAGATGTTTTGAGACTACAATTCCCATCATCCCTGACCACTGGTCCTGCTAGCTAGGGACCATGGGAGTTGTAGGCCAAAAATATCTGGAGGGCCGAGGTTGAGGAAGCCTGCTTTAGATGTCTGTGGTGCTCCATAAACATTTGAAGTTCTATATAAATGTGTGTGGCATTATATACAGTGTGCTGAGCCACCGTGTTACTCAGAGCAGGGTGTAGCATGAATTTACATGCCTTTGCTTTGCAAAGATAACAGCCACTAAAGGTTTATAGTTTCTCGTGTCTTTGGACCGTTCCGGACGGTAATGTGTTCCTTTTCTCCCCCCTTTGCAACGCCTTCTATTTTCATTAACACTTGAGCACATAAATCAGGCATCAGCATTTTAATACTTGCAAACGGCATTCCATAAATTATAAGAACGCATCAAATAGCTTTGACCTTTTTCGATATTGTGGGATTTGGTTGGCTGAGCATTCTATTTATAGCCACCATGCTGAACAGAATAGGAAGAAGAAAAGAAACGACCACCAAGTAATGAGAATCTGGGATACGGAGGAAGTCCGACAATGGCTTTGTCCTATATTTCACACAGAGCCTACATCATTTGGCATTAGTTTCCTGATAAATCATCCCGATGACAAAAGGTATAATGAGATTAGAGACTTAGAAAAAAAAATTACAATAATCTTTCTTAATGATAAAAATTGTATGTAGCCTGGGAATCCGAGTAACTTCAACTCAATCTCATTATGATCCTAAATTGGTAATCTCATTTTCCGCATGAAAGAAGATGGTTACTTTTTTATATATTGTTGATATAATCTAGATTTGGAAGAGAGAAGAAAATTACTTAGAAACTGAAACGTGTAAAGGCTACAACCCCCGTCCTCAGTAAATGGAGAGAAAATAATATCACACAAAATAAATATATTTAATTTGCTTTGAGATATTTGTATGTGTGAACAGATGCTAATAATAGCAGTAGTACTAGTCAGGGCTTTTTTTCAACCAGAACTCCCCGGAACTCAGTTCCAGCACCTCTCAAGTGGGTGCTGCTTCCATTAAAATAGATCAACGGAGGAGTTTGTGGTGCATTCCAGCACCTCTTTTCTAGAAAAAATAGCACCGGTAGTAGTAATAGAAATCATTTTACAGATACACTGATTGCTTTTTTTAGAATGCCCATATCACTAAAGGGCAGTTAAAATCTCATTGATGCTTCTTCTGTCAGGATTTCCAGAGATGTATTCATGTTAGATGATCACTTGTTGTCACAAAAGCAACCAGACATATCATCAATGATCTACAAGACATTTCCCTCTAACAGGCCCAGTGTGGCAAGCCTGTACAAGCAACCCCTGAACCTAAAGCAGCTACTCATGAGCAATAGTTTGCTCGTTTGCTGCTGTCCTTGTGGCCTCCTTGTGATCTTCTCAGAAGCATCTGCTTGTACACTGTGTGATCCAGGATGCTGCAGCAGTTGGATGTGGGGGTCTGACCCCCTCTCATCTGTGCGGTTGGCCAACATCCCTCACCATCTCAAGAGATGAGTTGGACCTTTCAAATTAGTTAAGGTTGACATACTGGTGAAAGTTGGAACTGTTCAGACTTCTGCTTTTTGTTGCTGCTATTGCTGTTGTAAACTCTTTTGTTATGGCTCACAATTCCCTCATACATTTTTCAAGTGGATCCTCCAGGTCATCTTGAAACTTTGCCTGAAGCAAATGTCAACATTATCAAAGAATTGTCGAGCTGGAAGGGGCCACGAGGATCATCTAGTCCAACCCCTTGCAATGCTGGAATCTTTCATCCAACATGAACCTCGTGTTACGAAAAAGGAGCAATGCTGCAGCGAGCTCCAGGTGGCTGGAAAGCCAAACAGGATGTTGATAAATGGGACTGTACCGTGGGAACAAAGGGACAGCCTATTCAGTGTACTGAGCACCGGATGTTAGCTCAGAGTGTCATATGATCTGTACTGGAAGTACATGGGAGGAGTTATTCTCTCTCTGCTGTTGGTGATGAGAGAGTGCAGTCACGTTTTCTCTGTACTGCTGGAAGGACAGAAATAAAGTCATGTAAATACATTTCTGTCTGTCTCTTTCCCCTCCCTGGGGATGAGAGGGGAGGAGTGGTGTGTTCTTCTCACGTTGAGAAGGATCGCCGATTGAGATCTCGCCTGATCTTGCCAGGAGTCGCAGACAGGGAGGTCAACAAGGATTCAAGCCGGGCACCTGGAGGGTGGCCAATTCCTCTGACTTTTGGCTTGAAACCAACACCTCGAACCCATGACCTTAGGAATAAGAGTCTCATGCTCTACCAACTGAGATATGATTATTTCTTTTGCTCCGGACAGTCTTTGGAGGCCACTGTGATTTTAAGACATTTGCTCCGCAGTGTCGGAACTCCGCTCGGCCAAGCCAATAAGGCCTCATCTTCCTCCCAGCTGAGCCTTTGAAATCGACTCCAATGTGTTAATGACCTGAGCCTTTGATAAGGCCTCAAGCACATTCTATCCAGCAGGGTTCCCAGCACAGGGAAGAGACAAGAGGTTTGGCTACATTGTAAAGAGTTTATTTCTAAACTTCGCAGAACAGAAAAGACATCCTCTCTCTATGAAAGCAGAGAGCAACTGAACAAAGGAACAAAGGAAACAGGAAACCACTAACGTCACATCCTGTCTCCTTTCCCGTGAGACTGCAAGGTCTCTGGAATGTAAACAGAGTCCTGTGACTCCACACAGCTGCACAGTGATAAGAACAGAAAGTAACATGCAGCCAGCAAGATATGGTGCATCTTGTTCTTCTTGTGAAAATGTAGCACCTTGTTGGCTGGTCTTTTCAGTGGTGGATCTGCAAACGATTTTCCTTTAGATTGGATTGCCTTCTGGCCATTCTCATGCCTACAGCTGTGCAATAAGAATGATCTTCCTGTAGAATGGCTCGTCAATGTGGTGCTCTGCAGATGTTTTTGGGACTCCAACTCCCATCAGCCCCAGCCAGCACAACCAGTGATCAGGGGTGATGGGAGTCATAGTTCAAGAATATCTGGCAGTTCCCACACTGGTTATTCCTGTCTGTAGCATCTCCATAGGCTCAAATAACAATTTAATAAAATGAACAAATTGGAAACTAAACCTCTTTTGTACTGGGTAAGTGTTTCCAAGATCGACAGGATGTAATTATCTCACATAGCAATTAACTTCCCTAACACCGGCATAATTATTTTCTGTTGGCAGAAAGATGAAATCAAATAACTACACAGAGGGAAAGAATTGTTCTGTGATTCATAGTGGCCATGTTTGCGAGGCCTTAAGTTTAGAGATGGTGTTCGCAGTGTGCGATCGCTTTCTGAAAAGGGCCCTGGATCAAAACGGACCTGTGTGTGCAAGGTACAGGCCGGATGCACTCTCCTCAGCATGCAAACTTTCCAATGCAGGCATGCTTGAAGATGGGGAGTCTTTGACAAAACCAATTTAGCCCCCATCCCTCCACTCCTTCGCACACTCATGTGTTAGTTAATCATTCGGTACATTTTTTAACGTCGCTTTCTTACAGTAAAACCATATCTCAAAGCAACTAATGGAGGGATAGAAAACAATTGGTGCACAGGTGGAGGGGAGCAAATTTGCACATCATGTGCAGGTGTGGATTAACACATGGAAACTGGGTGCATGGTATGTTGCCAGTGGTCAGAGGTGGCGGTGGTTGTAGTGCAGCAACAACTGAGGACAACATCTTGCCCAACCCTGGTCTCAATGGAGCTCCCACAAACTATGCATGCGTGCATCAGAATCCGAGTGGTGCAAAGGAGAACACAAGGTCAGGATTAGCGTAAGACTTCAGGGAGCCATTGTCATGGTACTGATAATGACCTTAACCCACCCTACCTCCCACCCCCAGGCAATCACATCATGTCACTGTCCAGTTCACGGGCGATCAAAGTCCCGGCTGGGGACATCAGGACTGGGGGCAAGATGGTGGGGTGGGAGCAGGAACGGGAGTCCAGAAGCCAGGAGTCAGGAAGCCAAGAGTGCGAGGGTCAGAGAGCTGGGAGTCAAGAAGCCGAGGGTCTGAGGGTCAGGAAGCAAGGAGTCATGAAGTCAAGGGTCCGAGGCTCAGAGAGCCAGGAGTCAAGAAGCCGAGGGTCCGAGGGTCAGGAAGCAAGGAGTCACGAATTCTGGGGTCCGAGGATCAAGAAGCAAGGAGTCATGAAGTCAGGGGTCCGAGGATCAAGAAGCAAGAAGTCACAAAGTCAAGGGTCCGAAGATCAAGAAGCAAGAAGTCACAAAGTCAAGGGTCCGAAGATCAAGAAGCAAGGAGTCACAAAGTCAGGGGTCCAAGGATCAAGAGTCAAGGAACCAAATGCAGCAAGGCAGGGAACGTGTTGCTGTGGCCCAGAGCTGATGGGAAATACTGATCTTATATCCTTTCCCTGCTCTTGCCACCAGGTGCTGTGAGTTACCAATCGGCCGCACCTTGCCTCTTCAGAACAAACTTAGGAAGGCCCCAGTGTAGAGTCCTATTGGTCACAGGGCCTGGCTAACACACACACATCTGACACATCAGCAAATGTCAGGGCTTATCACCGTCCATCAGAACTTTGGACACATTTCAACAGTAGACAGGGTGACCACCCACCATATTCAGTTACAAAAAAAGCCATGCATCATCCCTTACAGCCTAGGAGATCTTCCCAGGCTATAGATTTGTAAAATAAAGCAGTTTCATAGGTCTGTGGGTACAGAGGATTATACCGGGGATGGGATCAGAGCTTAGCTCCTGTTCAAAAGCAGCATCACTACCCACCACTGAACAACATCTGGAGGGCTGTCAGAGAGGGTGGTCAAAGCCATGTCTAACCAGTGAGAAGACTTCCAAGACCCTGGGACCCTCGGACACTGGCCGATCTGGTCAACTGCTGGCACCAGACCTGCTCAAAGCTACCTCTTTTCTGGTAGGGCAGCCTGTCTTTGGAAAGTAGCGCAGCTCTTGAAATCCAGTTGACAGCCACTCACTCGGCTGGCTTTTAGATGCCAGGTTAAAACCTGCCTGTTTACTCAGGCCTTTGAGCAATAGTGCAGCTGTCAAACGAGATTGTTTTAACCACAGTTTCTATTGTGATTTTATTGCCTTGTTGTGTTTCAGGAGTTTGCTGGGTTTTACCCTCCCAGAGATCTGTGGGTGTGGGGCTGAGCAACATAAAGGAATGAAATCTGCTTTCAGCTACCGTATTTTTCGCCATATAGGACGCACTTTTTCCCCTCCAAAAATGAAGGGGAAATGTGTGTGCGTCCTATGGGGCGAATGCAGGCTTTCGCTGAAGCCTGGAGAGCGAGAGGGGTTCGATGCGCAGCGACCCCTCTCACTCTCCAGGCTTCAGGAAGCTGTGCGCAACCCTCGGCAGACTGGTGCGACTTCTCACCGGTCTCCCGAGGGTTGTGCAGAGCTGCCTGCAGTCCCGGGCTTCGCGCAGCTCTGTGCAGCCCTAGGGAGCCCGGCGCGAAGTCGCGCCGGGCTCCCGAGCACTGCGCAGAGCTGCCTGCATTCCGAAGCCTGGGGCGCGCTGAAGACCGCGCCCGGGCTTTGTGCAGCTCTCCGCAAGCCTGGGGAGACCGGCGCAACTTCCCACCGGTCTCCCTAGGCTTGCGGATAGCAGGCTGTTCTCCGGGCTGGGGTCAGGGGAAGCTCGGGCTTCCCCCGAGCCAGCCCTGCACCTGGGGGGGAAATAATTTTTTCCCTTTATTTCCCCCCCCCAAAAAAACTAGGTGCATCCTATGGGGCGGTGCGCCCTATGGGGCGAAAAATACGGTACATCGGTGCAATGAAGTTTGGGAGTGATGGAAGTCATGTACTGCATAGCCTTTTATTTGGGAGCTTGCAGCTGCAGGGAGGAGCACAGGAAGCTTATATGAAATAAATAGTAGTAGTAGTAGTAGTAGTAATAATAATAATAATAATAATAATAATAATAATAATAATAATAATAATAATAATTTATTTATAACCTGCCCATCTGGCTGGGTTTCCCCAGCCACTCTGGGCAGTTTCCAACTGAATATTAAAATACAATAATCTATTAAACATTAAAAGCTTCCCTAAACAGGGCCACCTTCAGATGTCTTCTAAAAGTCTGGTAGTTGTTTTCCTCTTTGACATCTGGTGGGAAGGCATTCCACAGGGCGGGTGCCAACACTGAGAAGGCCCTCTGCCTGGTTCCCTGTACCTTGGCTTCTCGCAGCAAGGGAACCGCCAGAAGGCCCTCGGGCAGAACAATGGGGGTGGATACACTCCTTCAGGTATACTGAACCAAGGCCGTTTAGGGCTTTAAAGGTCAGCACCAACACTTTGAATTGTGCTCGGAAACGTACTGGGAGCCAGTATAGGCCTTTCAAGACCGGTGTTATATAGTCTCGGCAGCCACTCCCAGTTACCTGTCTAGCTGCTGCATTCTGGATTAGTTGTAGTTTCTGGGTCATCTTCAAAGGTAGCCCCACATACAGCGTATTGCAGTAGTCCAAGAGAGAGATAGCTAGAGCATGCACCACTCTGGCAAGACAGTCCACAGGCAGGTAGGGTCTCAGCCTGCGTACCAGATGGAGCTGATAAACAGCTGCCCTGGACACAGAATTGACCCGTGCTTCCATGGACAGCTATGAGTCCAAAATGACTCACAGGCTGTGCACCTGCTCCTTCAGGGGCACAGTTGCCCCATTCAGGATCAGGGAGTCCTCCACACCTGCCCGCCTTCTGTCCCTCAAAAACAGTACTTCTGTCTTGTCAGGATTCAACTTCAATCTCTTAGCTGCCATCCATCCTCCAACCGCCTCCAGACACTCACACAGGACCTTCACCGCCTTCACTGGATCGGAAAGGTTCACTGGGAGAAAGGTTGTTTTCTGCTGCTCCAGAGAAGCGGACACGGAGCAATGGATCCAAACTGCAGGAAAGAAGATTCCACCTAAACATTAGGAAGAACTTCCTGACAGTAAGAGCTGTTCGACAGTGGAATTTGCTGCCAAGGAGTGTGGTGGAGTCTCCTTCTTTGGAGGTCTTTAAGCAGAGGCTTGACAACCATATGTCAGGAGTGCTCTGATGGTGTTTCCTGCTTGGCAGGGGGTTGGACTCGATGGCCCTTGTGGTCTCTTCCAACTCTATGATTCTATGATTCTATGATTTGAAAGAGAGGTAGAGCTGGGTATCATCTGCATACTGATGAACATCCAGCCCAAACCCTCTGATGATCTCTCCCAGCGGCTGCATGTAGAGCAAACCAGTATTGATCCATCTAGCTCAGTCTTGTTGGCACTGAATGAAAGCATCTTTCCAGGGTTTCGAAATAGGGGTTTTTTCTCACCCCTGCTTGGGGAGATAGATAGATATTCTTTCCCTCCTCATTTAATCCCCACAACAACCCTCTGAGGTAGGATAGGTTGGCATACAGTGATTGGCCCAAGGTCACCCAGTGAATTTCATGGCCGAGTGGAGAATTGAACCCTGGTCTCCCAGGTCCTAGTCCAGCACTCTAACCACTACGCCACACTGGCAGGGATGTCAGGGGTTGACCCCAGGATCTTCTGCATGCAAAACATTTGCGAGATTGAAAACAGAACCACCAGATCCAGTGGCACATGCCAAAAAGGTCCTCATTTCTCTTTTTAAAGTAGCATCTGAGCGGCAAAAATGACTCGTTTCTTTCTCCCAAGTTTGCACTCAATTAGCCGCTAGGATTTCCTCGTCTAAATAGCTTTAGGGAAATGCTAATCTCTTTGGATGGTGTTGGACAAGTTAAGCATGATTTATGTGAGCAACAATGGAAGAGACTGATATTTATCGAGTGGCAGGGCTGTTTGCGGAGCGTAGCAATTGTTGGGCAGAAGGGAAGGAGAAGACACAGAAGGTCTGCGGAAGTTGGAACCCACAACTTGATGACGGCCGTGTGGGAAACGAGAGCTGCCATGACTCTGCATGTTCCTGTATCATTATGACAGTGGCTACAGCAATCTGGCTTTGAACATATGAACAGGGGGGAAACAAATCTGGGGTGGGGGGCATTTATTTATTTTTAAAGATGCACAAGTGGCTGAGATTTAAATGGGCATTTGATGCAAAAAGGAGTCTACCCAATTCAACATATACATCTGTTTAGAACAGAATCCATCTCCATCCCTATAGTTATCATTTCCTGACCTGGAGGAAACCTCTGGGAGGACAGAATACCATTAAGTTCAGGGCAACTTCATTCATTTGCATGCAAAACTCCCCACCATTTCCTCTCTTATGTTTATAGGAAGGGCCGCAGTTCAGTAGCAGAACATCTGCTTTGCATGCAGAAGATCATGGGTTCAATCCCCAGCAACTCCAGGGAGGGTCCAGGGTTGACCTTTGTCTGAAACCCTAGAGAGCTGCTGCTACCAACCCATGTAGACAACACAACCAATGGTCTGACTCATAAGGCAGCCTCCATGTGGGCACGGCAAGCAATATGGTTCCTTACCAACTGAATGGTGCTGGAGGAGACTCTTGAGAGTCCCATGGGCCGCAAGAAGATCAAACCTCTCCATTCTGAAGGAAATCAGCCCTGAGTGCTCACTGGAGGGACAGATCCTGACGCTGAGGATCCAATACTTTGGCCACCTCATGAGAAGAGAAGACTCCCTAGAAAAGACCCTGATGTTGGGAAAGATTGAGGGCACAAGGAGAAGGGGATGACAGAGGACGAAATGGTTGGACAGTGTTCTCGAAGCTACAAACATGAGTTTGACCGAACTGCAGGAGGCAGTGGAAGACAGGAGTGCCTGGCGTGCTCTGGTCCATGGGGTCACGAAGAGTCGGACACGACTAAACGACTAAACAGCAACAACAACCAACTGAATGGCATCCCTGTGAAAGGAAATAGAAGAAAGAAGGGCCTTAGCTTAGCGACAGACAGTTTAACTTCTATTTGCAAGGCCCCAAGTCCAGCAGTTCCAGATAAGGCAAGTAGAGATCCTGGCCTGAAACATTAGATGGCTGCTGCTGTCAGCCAATGTTGACAATAGTGGGGTAGATGAACCAATGTTCAGACTCCCCCCCCCCTTCTCTTTCTTGCATTGTCCCTTCCCTCTCTTTCCTCGTAATGATTGTTTTTCTCTTGCAAAGAAAACAGCAACGGACAGCAATGTGGGTTAAATAAGCCAGAAGGTGCTAGGGGTGCTGGTAAGACAATTGTGTCTGCTGCTGTCGGATCGTGTCCCGAAACACTGAAAGCTTCTATAGGCCCCGCAGTTCACAGAGCGCAGTGACAAGAGCAGAGTTTGTTATTGCTGTCCCCTCCATTTTCTTTTCCCATTGGAAAATTCCCCCACTCCTTGGAGCAAAATAAATTATTGAACACAACCCCGGGCACCTCTTCTTATGTAGCAGAGAGAGCCTATATCATATTGTTCAGCTTTTCCTGGCGCGCCTGTGATGCTCATCAAACATTCAACCTGGCACGCAGATGACCGTTAATGTCAATGAGTTTTTTAAGAAGCAGGATTGTTTTCCCCATTTCGAAAATGCTTCTTTCTTCTTCTTCTTTTGTCACCTCGCTGCCATTTAGCTGGTCACCTTGGGATGCTGTTTTTCTTCATTTCTGTGAAGAAGAAAAATGCAAGAAGGGAAAGACCAGAAACAATGCAAGTTGATGGCTGGGTACTTTCTCATTATTCTGATCATAGAAATGTAGAATCGTAGAGTTGGAAGGCCCAAGCAATGCAAGAATTGTAGCTAAAGCATCCATGGCAGATGGCCAAGGAAGGAGAGTTCACAACCTCCCGAGGGAGTCTATTCTACTGTCAAACAGCTCTTACGGTTAGAAAGTTTTTCCTGTTGTTTAATTGGAATCTCCTTTCTTGTAACTTGAAGCCTTCGGTTCGAGTCCCCTACCCTCTGGAGCAGGAGAAAACAAGCTTGCTCCAACTTCCATGTGATTTAAAGCAAGGCATCTCTGTCTCCTGAAGACAGTCTATAACGATGGCCACCGACTTGGATGCCTTTAGAAGAGGATTGGACAAATTCATGGAGAGGGGAAGGTTTTTAATGGCTACTGGCCATGATGGCTGTGTCCTACCTCCGCTCTTGAAGAAGAAGAGTTTGGATTTGATATCCTGCTTTATCCCTACCCTAAGGAGTCCCAAAGCGGCTAACATTCTCCTTCCCCTTCCTCCCTCACAACACTCTGTGAGGTGAGTGGGGCTGAGAGACTTCAGAAAAGTGTGACTAGTCCAAGGTCACCCAGCAGCTGCACATGGAGGAGCGGGGAAGCGAACCTGGTTCACCAGATTATGGCTCTTGGAGCCACTATGCTTCTGAATGTCAGTCGCTGGGAATTGCAAGTGGGGAGAGCACTGTTGCGCTCAAGTCCTGCTTTTGGGCTTCACATTAGGACATCTGGTTGGCCCTTGTGAGGACAGAATGCTGAACTGGGTGGACCACTGGTTTGATCCAGCAAGGTCATCCTTATGTTCCTGGTATAGTTGGGTTGCTGAGGGAAGGACCATAGCTCAGCAGTTAGGCATTATGAGCCCTCAAAGTTCATACTGAGGGTCTGAACTCAGCAGGGTTCACCATCATTGCAGGAGGGGAGAGCGCTGTTGCCCTTAGCTCCTGCGTTCAGGTTTCTCTGGTTGTCTCTGTCTGAACAGAATGCGGAAGTAAATGACCCATTGGCCAGTTCCAGCAACCTGTCTCTTCTTCAGCCTATCCTAAGCCAATCAGAATGATGCATTCTTCCTGAGGGTGTTCACAAGCCAATCAGATCAATGTATTCTTCCAGTGGGTGTTCTCTTTTGGAAAC
This sequence comes from Podarcis raffonei, assembly GCF_027172205.1. NCBI lineage: Eukaryota > Metazoa > Chordata > Lepidosauria > Squamata > Lacertidae > Podarcis > Podarcis raffonei. The sequence continues at coordinate 109,975,774 of NC_070604.1, read as the reverse complement.
TACAGAGAGGCGTTCTCCTCACAGAATGCTTTGCAGAAGGAGCAAGCTAGCTAGCTTTGCAGGAACATTGTAAACGTGTGTGTGTGTGTGTGTGTGTGTGTGTGAGAGAGAGAGAGAGAGAGAGAGAGAGAGAGAGAGAGAGAGAGAGAGAGAGAGTGTTCACCTTTCTTTGCTTGTTAGAACTGCAACTAATCCAGAATGAGGCAGCTAGACTAGTGACTGGGAGTGGCCACTGAGACCACATAACACCGGTCCTGAAAGACCTTCATTGGCTCCCTGTACGTTTCCGAGCACAATTCAAAGTGTTAGTGCTGACCTTTAAAGCCCTAAATGACCTCGGCCCCGTATACCTGAAGAAGCATCTCCACCCCCATCGTTCAGTCAGGACACTGAGGTCCAGCTCCAAGGGCCTTCTGGTGGTTCCCTCACTCCGAGAAGTGAGGTTGCAGGGAACCAGGCAGAGGGCCTTCTCAGTGGTGGCGCCCGCCCTGTGGAACGCCCTCCCATCAGATATCAAGGGAATAAACAGCTATCTGACTTTTAGAAGACATCTGAAGGCAGCCCTGCTTAGGGAACCTTTTAATGTTTGCAGTTTTATTTTGTTTTTAATGCTCTGTTGAAAGCCGCCCAGAGTGGCTGGGGAAACCCAGCCAGATTGGGGGTAGTGGTGTAGAAATAATAAATTATTAATATTATTAACTTCTGAATTCCTGCCTTCTTTTCCTAAGAATATTTGGGCTCTGTCCACCCCCTTTCCTCAAATCTTTCTTCCCCACAGCATCTCCATTCCCCCACCCCACAAACTTACTCAGAATTCATTTACCACTAAAAGGCACACTTCAGGTGCTTTCCATCTGAAGTGCATGTATACTAGATTTCTCTTACTCATAATATATACTTGCAGTGTCTGTATGTTAAAGTGTATATTCTTAGGAATGTATTAACCTGAAGTATGCTTTTAATAATGTTTTAAGTTGCACATTTATTGTGTTTTATGTCAATGTGCGAGGGATGCAGGTGGCGCTGTGGGTTAAACCACAGAGCCTAGGACTTGCCAATCAGAAGGTTGGCGGTTCGAATCCCTGCGACGGGGTGAGCTCCCGTTGTTTGGTCCCAGCTCCTGCCCACCTAGCAGTTCGAAAGCACATAACGTGCAAGTAGATAAATAGGTACCGCTCCGGCGGGAAGGTAAACGGCGTTTCCGTGTGCTGCTCTGGTTCACCAGAAGTGGCTTAGTCATGCTGGCCACATGACCCGGAAGCTGTCTGCGGACAAACGCCGGCTCCCTCGGCCAATAAAGCGAGATGAGCGCCGCAACCCCAGAGTCGGTCACGACTGGACCTAATGGTCAGGGGTCCCTTTACCTTTACCTTTATGTCAATGTGCAGTTAATTTGCTGTTTTAACTGCTTTGCTTTGCTTTGGGAGATACCTGGAGAGCTCCTGTTTTAGGAGGCGATGCAAACTCTGTTAATACATTACCTAGGAGTAAGCTTCGTTGAATTCAATAGGACTTATTTCAGAGCAGAATTGCCGCCAAAGGTAGCCACCAGATGCAATCGAATTGGCTTATTCATGTTGCTGCTTTCCCGTGAGCAAATAATGCAAGTGAGCCTGGTTTCCTTTCACGGCACTCCTGATTCTGTGGTCCCACATTTTATCCTCACAACTCTGAGACATAGGCTGACAATGATAAGCCCAAGAGAGCTTCATGGATTATGGTGATCTTAACCCAGGTCTCCTACACTCTAGTCCAGGGGTTCCCAGTTGGTGGTCTGTGGACTCCAGGGGGTCTGCATATCCCACCCAGAGGGTCCATGGCTGGCACCATTCACCTCATAAAAACTACCAGAGCGATATCAAAATTTTCAAAAGTGAGGGGGGTGATCCACAGTACTTAGCTAATTGGGAAACACTGCCCTAGTTCATTTAATATCCCTCCACATGGCAGGGACTGGCAATACAAAGAAGAAGGGCACGAGCATCAGCTGAGGAATCCTCAAGCGAAATCTCAGAGGAGGAAAGCTCAGAGCCAGGGGATTGGTGGTGTGACACAGGAGTGGTCAGAGGGAGAAGACTGAGAGGAGGGGCTGGATGCTGAAGGGACAACAGGGTTTAGTGAGCAGGAAGAGCCTGTGATAGGGAGCAGTTCAGACTCCGAGGCTGAAGCAGAGGCTGCTGAAGAATCCAGGAGTCTCCCTCTCTGGCTGCGACAAGCTCCCCTCTCTGCTGGTCTCCAAGAACTCGCAGGGTAATGAGGAGAGCAGAATAGAAGTCAGAAGTGCCCAGACACAGTTTGAGACTGCTTGGGAAACATCATGGGGGGGGGGGCTTAAGGGTGGTAGAAGGTGGGGACCTTCAAATACTGGCAATTGCCCCCTAGGGGCAAAACCTACTGGGAGGGGTTTCTGACACCACTAGGCTGAGTTATATTTCGTTTCCTTGAATAAAGAGTTAACTTCATTGGCATCGAAGATTTTCTTCCTTTCTTGCTGACCTGCACCTGACTCCAGCCCTGACACCACATTCTGGACAGAAGGCATAGAAGTGAATAAGTTGGGGCTAATCTTTTTCCCAAAGTTTAGGGGGACCTTGTTAACTGTTCTGTGTGGCACATTCAAAACTAACCCTATATGTGCCTGTTCTACTGCTCCAGTTACAATTTTACAAGTGCCACATGATACCCATGCCACATCTGTAACAACTTGATTGATTAGTGTGGCGGCACTGGCACTGTGGAACTCCCTGCCTGTTGATATCAGGCAGGAGCCTTCACTGTATTCCTTTTGATGCCTGCTGAAAACATACATATTTGACAAGCTTACCCAGATGTTTAGAAAGTTTGTAGGAGTTTCAATTTGTTTCAAACTGTTTTATTGCGGTTTTAACCTTCTGTATGCTTTAAATTACAGTTGTAAAAAAAAATTGTGATAACTTTTACTATTTTATCATCTTTGTTAACCACTTCAAGGTTTTTATCTAACATCAATTTTATGAAACAAATAAATAATAATAAATTACCAATTCAGGCTCCAGACCTACCTGGGAGCCACCCCTATGGAATTTAGCGGGGCTTGCATCTGAGCAAGGTACTGTTTTTGGGACACTGGTTCACGCTAGAAATTGTGACAGCAGAGAGCTCTTCTATAATGTGGTTAGACACTTTTCAGTTTAGTTAAGCACTAAGGACTGATATAGGGACGCGGGTGGCGCTGTGGGTAAAAGCCTCAGCGCCTAGGGCTTGCCGATTGAAAGGTCGGCGGTTCGAATCCCCGCGGCGGGGTGCGCTCCCGCTGCTCGGTCCCAGCACCTGCCAACCTAGCAGTTCGAAAGCACCCTCAGGTGCAAGTAGATAAATAGGGACCGCTTACCAGCGGGAAGGTAAACGGCGATCCGTGTGCTGCGCTGGCTCGCCAGATGCAGCTTGTCACGCTGGCCACGTGACCTGGAAGTGTCTGCGGACAGCGCTGGCTCCTGGCCTATAGAGTGAGATGAGCGCACAACCCTAGAGTCTGGCAAGACTGGCTCGTACGGGCAGGGGTCCCTTTACCCTTTACCTTTAAGGACTGATATAACTGCAACGCTTTGGTATCTGCACCTTTGCAAGGGAGGAGGATGGGAAGAAGACCAGAGCAACTTGGCCCCACCCATGTGACCTCCTTAGTCCCACTCATGTGACCTTACTGGCCGTGCCTACATGACTTCCTTGACCACACGGCACCCCACCAGGTCCAAGGGCTTCCAGCCAGTGTGGTGTGGTGGTTAAGAGCAGTAGACTCGTAATCTGGGAAACCGGGTTCGCGTCTCCGCTCCTCCACATGCAGCTGCTGGGTGACCTTGGGCTAGTCACACTTCTCTGAAGTCTCTCTGCCCCACTCACCTCACAGAGTGTTTGTTGTGGGGAAGGAAGGGAAAGGAGAATGTTAGTCGCTTTGAGACTCCTTAAAGGGAGTGAAAGGCAGGATATCAAATCCAAACTCTTCTTCTTCTTCTTCAGCCACCACTGCAGGTAGCAACAGGATGTTGGCGTAGATGGACCATTGGTCAAGTCCAGAAAGACTCTGCTGAAAGGCTGCTGAAGATGGTGACAGCAGTCATGAAATTAAAAGACGCCTGCTTCTTGGAAGAAAAGCGATGACAAACCCAGACAGCATCTTAAAAAGCAGAGACATCACCTTGCCAACTAAGGTCCATATAGTTAAAGCTATGGTTTTCCCAGTAGTGATGTATGGAAGTGAGAGCTGGACCATAAAGAAGGCTGATCGCCGAAGAATTGATGCTTTTGAATTATGGTGCTGGAGGAGACTCTTGAGAGTCCCATGGACTGCAAGAAGATCAAACCTATCCATTCTGAAGGAAATCAGCCCTGAGTGCTCACTGGAAGGACAGATCCTGAAGCTGAGGCTCCAATACTTTGGCCACCTCATGAGAAGAGAAGACTCACTAGAAAAGACCCTGATGTTGGGAAACATGGAGGGCACAAGAAGAAGGGGACGACAGAGGACGAGATGGTTGGACAGTGTTGTCGAAGCTACCAACATGAATTTGACCGAACTGCGAGAGGCAGTGGGAGATAGGAGTTCCTGGCGTGCTCTGGTCCATGGGGTCACGAAGAGTCAGACACAACTAAACAACTAAACAAACAAAACAAGCAAGAAAGACTCTTCCCTACCTCCTGCATATCTTTTCATTTCTACTTGTGACAATGCAGAATCACAATAAGGTTTGTTTTCTTCCATTTCATGACAACAATGGGTCTCATTAAGCTAGCTTCGATGTCTGCTGGTGCTTGTTTAAATGTATAATTGCACCGTACCTTCAAACACTGCCATTATCTCTAACCCAATAAAGGTGGGCATTTTTTTTTACAGAATTATTTGCCCTTTTTAAAAACGCAGGTTACTTTGATTTTAAAACATTAGTAAATATGTGTTTGCCGTCATAATGTAATGGAACCCACAGAGATCCTCACTGCCTATTACATGAATGGATAGGTCAAGAAATTGCCCGGCCTCTCTCCCAGACAGTACATTTGCCATATATATATATAATTTTCCTCCCAGCTAAAAGCCAGGACTGAAAGAAATTGCTTGGAGAACACAAAAATGGATGGAAACTGAGGAGACTAAAATCAAATCCCTTTGGATTTCCCAGAAACACAGGAATTTTTGCCCTTATACTTGCTAGAGGTAGGCCCAAGGAACACACCTAAAGGACATATTCATCACAGACCCTCCAAGTGTCCCTAATTTCCAGAGACAGTCCCAGATTTACAAAAGCTGTCCCGGTTTCTGGTTTGATCCTGGAATGTCCCACTTTTCCTTAGGACGTCCCTATTTTCATTGGAGAAATTTTGGAGGTTAAGGAGTTATGTGACCCCCCAAGCTATGGGGATAAGTAACTGTACAACTTTTAACAAACATCTGAAGGTAGCTCTGTATAGGGAAGTTTTCAAATGTTTTATTATGTTTTTATATATGTTGGAAGCTGCCCAGAATGCCTGGGGCAACCCAGTCAGATGGGCTGCGTATAAATTGTTGTTGCTGCCGTTGAATAGGATATCCCTGTTTTTATCAGAGAAATGTTGGTGGGTATGAAGACATGGGCCAGTCATTGCTTGATCACTATGGACACAGCTACGCTGAAGGCTACAACCAGAACCCAGTGGTATCTGGTATCTATTGCGCCTGGTAGGGAAGACATCTGGGAGCCCAACAAGAAGTAGGGACAGAGCCACTGAGAGGCAGAGCCAACTAATTCTTGCTTTCTCCTCATCTTCCTCCCTTCTGAGTTCCACAAGCTGCAACACAGAGGCTAAGAAGTAGGAGAATGACAGGCAGAGCCACTCCCTGCTCTGATCAAGACTTGGATGTAGAGATGCTTGTGGAATGTGGGTTTTTTTTGTAAATTTATATATTTAACGGCCATCTGATCTGCACCTCTCAAGCTAGTGTCGAGATAGGAACTTAATCATCTTCCAAGAGCACTGTTAAATTAATCTTGAACATGGCTTAAGCTCTATTAGCAAATAATCATGTCATGTGGCTGAATGAGATGTGATGTTGGCAGATCCATGCGTCCCAATCCAGGGTTCCCCCTGTGGTGTAGAAAGTGAGCTCAGGAGGTCCACTTTAACAGTAAAAGGGCAGGGGGCTAACCACCCTTTAGGAATGCCTACATTAATGCTTCCTGCAAAGAACCACCAATGATGCCCTGGATCCACATCGTCAATCTCCTTCAGCAAGATTTAATCAGACAAGATGGGCAGTGGTTGAGAGGAGAAGCAGCTGCCTGAACATGTAATAAAGTGAATCCTGTGGGGCTGTTTCACATCAATGGAACTCTCTCCCAATCGAAGAAGTTGCTATACCAATTTTTATTGGCAAGCTCCAAAAAATTAATAATAGCACATCCCCCCCCCTTGATATGAACTGGGATCATAATACAGGATAAACAGTAAAAGCAGCCACCGCCTTGACCTCAACCACCATGTTTCCCCTTCCTCCAAGGCCTCTATCTCCTTTCTCCATGAGCCTGGGCAGCCCCTGAGTTGTTGGTTCTTTGGTGGTGATGGTGGGGAAGCCGTGCGCAGTGGGTCAGGCTTGGAAGGCGGAGAAGGAGGGCCGAGAGCAGCGACGGTGGTGAGGCTCGGGCAGTGCAATGGCTCCCTTCCCATCATAGCAGCCCCAATCCCACTCCTACTTGCGTGCAAGCAGGAGGGGGCAGGAATCCCTCAGCTGCGAAGGGAGGCTTCCCGTTGCCTAACTTGAGAGATCCCTGTCCCCTCCTGCTTGCACGCAAGCTCTGATAGGCAGCGTGAAGCCTCCCTTTGCAGCTTAGTTGTTGGGGTCAGGGAAGGTGGAGGCAGCCCGGAAGCCCCTGCACTATCATCATATGGGGACTTCTGAGCAGCTCCTGAAGCCAGCCAGAGCCAACTGCTCCAGGCTGCTGAGACTGCCGCTGCTGCATTTCCCAGGGACATTAGATGAAATCCGGGGACATTCCAGGGATGGAATTTGTCCGGGGACTTATTTGCAAATCCGGGGACTGTCCCCGGGAAACGGGGATGTCTGGTAACCCTACTCTAATCCCATTCCATGTGTGGGTCCCTATCTGGAATGCCTCTCTTGTCTGTAATTGACTTCTAAACGAGCTGGCTATGTTGCTATAGCAGGAATTGCATGGATGATGCTGACAGCGTCCAAAGTCTGAGTGGTCCCATCACTCTGTCAAGATCGAAAGAGACCTGGAAGCAGCTCAGGGCGACCCAGTCTTGGGGTGGCAAAGTGATGCTCTGCCAGAGCCACAAGAAGTCCGGACTACTTCTTCCTCCTATCACTTGCATCCTGCCATCCTTCCCCACTTGCCAGCTTATCAGCGCAGCTCTGGAACAGGCCTGCCATCTGGAGGGGAGCTCTTTGTCTGTTTGGTCAAGATAAGGATTCGCAGTAGAGGCTACAAAGGGAGGGCAAAGGCGTTGGAATGTTGCGGTGAGAGGGGAGGCGATGGATGGCGAGTTAGAACAAAAAACCCGAGCGACGGGAATGAAAGTCAAAGGAGAGCACTGGCCCACGTCGGAAGGGAATTTCCATGTTGTCTCGCGGATTAGAGGAGATCTGCTTCCTTTATTGAGGTTACAGAAAGAGGCCAAAGGAAGACTCAGCTCAATGAGATAAACAGAAGGAGGGTGTGCTGGACCTCCAACCCCAGTTATTATTGTTCAGAAGAACAATTCATTGAAAGTGCAAAGTGTGTTTTTCCTTCCTCACCCCTCAGTTCTAATCCTCCTTGATAAGCTGGTGTGTGCTCAACTTTTTGCCCCCACACTGCATCAGCGTCAGAGCTGCTTCCTGAAATGCGGTCGTACACCAGTCTCCTCTAACCTGATGCTTCGGATCACAACCCCCGTCAGCCACAGCCAGTAGAGGCATCAGGCTGGCCAAGGCAATGGCGGACTCTTGAAAATACTTCTTGATTGTCAACATTATTGTGATTTATTTATGACTCCCTTCATAATAATAATACAATTTTTTATTATTTGTATGCCACCCATATGACTGGGTTGCCCCAGCCACTCTGGGAGGCTCCCAACAGAATGTTGAAAACATGATAAAACATCAAACATTAAAAACTTCCTAGGAAACATTTTGAAGCCAATTCACAATATAGTAAATAAGAAGCAAGAAGAATTGAAAATAGATAGATGATGATGATGATGATAGATAGATATAGATGATAGATAGATGATAGAAAAACAATTTATAAAACAATAGACACACCAACTGGGATCAAATGCTACTATGTCTTTATAGTCTCTTGACTGCCCATGATAACAGTAGGAGAACGGTACTTTCTTTGCAGAACTTTCCCCAACATGCATATAATCGTCATTATCATCATTATGATCTATCCTATCCCTTCCACAATTCCCCGGAGTGGTGCTGGGTCCAGGACATTGGAAAGGATGCAAATACAGTTGCCGTGGCAACAAAGGAAGAAGGCCATTGGGGGAAAGAGAAAGAAGTTGTGCCACTGCAAATGGTAAGCCCCACCCCTGAGAAACTGATGGAGAACTCCCCTCCCCCACGGAAATACAGTAAAATAGTTTCCTCCAGTTTCTTTCTCCACATACCAGGTGGAGATTCTTCAGAGACAATTTCTGCAAAGCTCTAGAAACCTCTGTCCAGGTATACATGCACTAAAATAATAATAATAATCTCCACTGCACTATACTTTTAAAGTAATATCATACTTCTTTAAACAGTCATGGGTTCCCCCACAGAATCTGGGGAAGTTTAGTTTGTTAAGGGTACGGAGAGTTGTTGAGCTACAATTCCCAGAGTTTCTTGTCAAACCACTCTGAGAATTGAAACCATGTGAGGGGAGCCAGAGTATCTCCTAGCAACTCTCAGCCTTCTTGGTACAGTCATGCCTTGGGTTACAGACGCTTCAGGTTGCGCATTTTCGGGATAGGGATGCACCGAAACCTGGAAGGGGTTACTTCTGGGTTTCGGCACTCGCGCATGCACAGAAGCACTAAATTGCGCTTTGCACATGTGCAAAAGCGCCAAATTGCAACCAGTGTGTGTGCAGACGCGCCGCTGCAGGTTGCAGACACTACGGGTTGCAAACGTGCATCCCGCATGGATCATGATCGCAACCCGAGCATCCACTGTAGTTCTCTGGGATGCTTGGTGGATGGTGGTTTGGGAGAGGGCTTTCTTTGAGGCAGTCCCTAAGCTGTAGGATTCCCTCTCTAGAGAGGTGTGCCTGGCACCTTCATTGCACAGATTTTATCACAGGGTGAAAGGACACATTTTCACTTGACCTTTGACATATGAGAGATATACATTTCAGGAACCTCATTCTTTTGACTGCAAACTGTTTTAACAGATCTTAACGATGCATTTTTGGTTTTGTGTATCCTTCCCTGGGACCTCATAGGGAAGGGCGGGTAAGAAATTAGCCGTTATGGTACTAAGGTAGCATGCAGTGGGATCCGATGCATGTAAACTCAGAAGGAAGTCCCATTGACTTAAATAAGACACACTCCCATGGAAGTGTTGTAGATGTACAGCATGATCACATCTTGTACGCAATTAACTTGCACAATGTCAACCTTGCCATGGCTGAAACCAGCAGGTCGAAATGGTGCAAATTAACTGTACACATGGCAGAGGGTCTTAAATCTCTTTTTGCACTGGGTTTTCCAGTGCAGAAAGAGCATTTGAGCTCTCTGCCCTGCTTGCCGGGCTCTGGGATGCTCTCATGAGATCTCGCAGGAACTTGGACAGTCCTGTGAGATCTCGCGAGAGCATTCCAGAGCCTGTTCTCCAAGCGGGACTTACCTGATATATCTCCTCATATCCCTTGAGCACAGTTGTTGTTTAGTCGTTTAGTCGTGTCTGACTCTTTGTGACCCCATGGACCAGAGCACGCCAGGCACTCCTGTCTTCCACTGCCTCCTGCAGTTTGGTCAAACTCATGCTGGTAGCTTCGAGAACACTATCCAACCATCTCGTCCTCCGTCGTCCCCTTCTCCTTGTGCCCTCCATCTTTCCCAACATCAGGGTCTTTTCCAGGGAGTCTTCTCTTCTCATGAGGTGGCCAAAGTATTGGAGCCTCAGCTTCACGATCTGTCCTTCCAGTGAGCACTCAGGGCTGATTTCCTTAAGAATGGATAGGCTTGATCTTCTTGCAGTCCACGGGACTCTCAAGACTCTCCTCCAGCACCAGTACCATACTCATAAACATACCGGCTAGGCTACACCTTTTATTTGAGGTGCTTTACTTGATGTGCCTGGTGGCTTTGATTTTAGGAGAGAAAAGGCTTCCATAACTTTTAAAAACATGGGCGTCACTAGAGAGAGTCCCAAAGGCTGTTTAGAAGGGCCGGGGCGGGGCTTGCATTCAGCCTGAAGTTTCCCACCCCTGGATTATGATTAAAAACTCTGTTTGCTATGAGGAAATCTCACATTTTCCATTCATTTCTCAGAAGACCTACCTATCCTTCTCCGCCCCGCCCCCCTCAAGCAATAAAAAAAGATTGCAGATGGTTCTGGCTAAAGGCAGTTCTCATGGTACATTAAATAAGATTTGCTCCCCTTGTTTCCTTCTAGCCTCTCCATAGTAGCCCTGCTACAGAATTCTGTCTGATGATGAAAAGCTCTTTCAAGATCTATAGGTTTGGGTAAAATTTCTATGGTATCCCTCCATTGCCTCCCCCCCCCCTTGGAATTCGACTGGCGCTTTCCACAGAAGGAAAGTTCACACAGTCATTCATTGTTTAATATTTGGATCCTTTCAGGTGCTGCCCGTCACCAGCTGAGAGGAGCCTGCAAGAATTTGGGAAAGCTCCCCCGGGAAAGGAGGGCTTTCATTTCAAAAAAAGTAAAGGGCCAATGTTTGTGAACCAAACCTCAAGTCAAGGGCGGGGAGGAGAAAAGATCAATTCCACTTTTCTTCTCCGACCTTGTCCTTCGAAAGTTTAAAGCACGGATTCCTTAGAAGGCTCAGGAAGAAACAGAAATGAAATGAAAATCCCTTGTAAGGAAACATACCTATAATAAGCTCATGCAAAGAGAAGGAGGGGGAAAAAAAGAATAAATGCAGAAGTATAATTTGACCCCCAGCCTCTTGTGGGTGTAATGCGTGGTTTTCTCTCTTTCCAGTAATTTGAAGATAAAACCTGCGTACACTTCACAAAAGCGCCACCAGTATGAAATGAAACACACCTTTTCCCACCCACCACTGAGGGATATTTTGGCTCAATGATACCGTGCAATACAATCACACTCATCATTTGAATTGTTGGCAGTAATTACACCCTAGAGAGGCAACTGTATTGTCTCAGGCACCATTGTGTTGAAACTTTGCGGAAATGTTAGAGGTTTTGAGTGAGACTGTTGGATAGCAGTAGCATCACAGGCCAGAGATGGTATGTAGGGTCAGATCCATCTATCTCTGCTTCGTTTTGAAAGTGTTCATCCATATACATGCACGTCCCATTTCTGCATTAACCTGAATATATTTATGAAGTCAGATCTCGACTGGGGTGAAAGGTTGGCAGGGTACGAAGGACTTGCTCACAAATTTATTGACAGCAGCATGAATTTATGATAGCTAGGAAGTGGAAGGGGCAAGCATAATACAAAATGGAAGAATGGTATAAAGAGGCCTGAGATATAGCTATTAATGATAAATTAACATGTGTCATTAAGGTAAGATGGGGAATATGCAGGAGAAATTATTTGGAGGAGATATGGAGGGTGGTTGTAGAATTTGCACTGTTAAAACAGAAAGGGGTCATACCATTGCAAGAGATGTTGAAATTTTGGGAGGGTGGATAGTTACAATGGAATGGCCTCAGTGGTGGGGTGCACATTTTTATTCTTATTTATTTATGATTATTACTTTGTAAAAAAGAGGGGGGGAGTCAGATCTTGAAATTCCTAGAGCGTAGAGATAGGAAACTTCATCTCTCCTTCACCTAATACTATAACCTTGGGGTCATCCAGTGAAGATGAAGTTAGAAGATTCAGGAAAAGGCAATAACAACAAAAATTCTTGACACGATGTATACATAGTAAAACTGTGGAATAAACAGATGGACTGATAGCCACCAGCTTGGATTGATTTTAAAAAGGTTTAGACAAATTCATAGAAGATTGTTGTTGTTGTTGTTGTTGTTTAGTTGTTTAGTCATGTCCGACTCTTTGTGACCCCATGGACCAGAGCACGCCAGGCACTCCTGTCTTCCACTGCCTCCCACAGTTTGGTCAAACTCATGCTGGTAGCTTTGAGAACACTATCCAACCATTTCGTCTTCTGTCGTCCCTTCTCCTTGTGCCCTCCATCTTTCCCAACATCCAGGTCTTTTCCAGGGAGTCTTCTCTTCCCATGAGATGGCCAAAGTATTGGAGCCTCAGCTCCAGGATCTGTCCTTCCAGTGAGCACTCAGGGCTGATTTCCTTCAGAATGGATAGGTTTGATCTTCTTGCAGTCCATGGGACTCTCAAGAGTCTCCTCCAGCACCCATTCAAAAGCATCAATTCTTCGGCGATCAGCCTTTTTTATGGTCCTGCTCTCACTTCCATACATCACTACTGGGAAAACCATAGCTTTAATTATACGGACCTTTGTTGGCAAGGTGATGTCTCTGCTTTTTCAGATGCTGTCTAGGTTTGTCATTGCTTTTCTCCCAAGAAGCAGGCGTCTTTTAATTTTGTGGCTGCTGTCACCATCTGCAGTGATCATGGAGCCCAATAAAGTAAAATCTCTCACTGCCTCCATTTCTTCCCCTTCTATTTGCCAGGAGGTGATGGGACCAGTGGCCATGATCTTCGTTTTTTTGATGTTGAGCATCAGACCATATTTTGCACTCTCCTCTTTCACCCTCATTAAGAGGTTCTTTAATTCCTCCTCACTTTCTGCCATCAAGGTTGTGTCATCTGTATATCTGAAGTTGCTGATATTTCTTCCAGCAATCTTAAAGCTTATCAAGTGCAACTAGCTATGGTGATTGGCAAGATGTCTCATGGTAGGTAGTTCAGTCAGCAGAGCATGAGACAATTTCAGAAGTGTGCTTTTGAGCCCCACATTGGGCAGAAGAATCCTGCATTGTTGTGCTAGATGACTCTTGTGGTCCCTTCCAACTCAACAATTCTAGAAGTCTATGGCTGTCTTCTACCAACACTGTTGGAAGGAGTATATCTGTATATACTAGTTTCTGGGAATCATTAGTGTTGCGATTCTCTCCGCATGTCACTCCTCTCAATGTGTCACTCACTTTCCAAACTTACCCGCCCACTGTTCCGTCGCAATTCCTTGGAATCCTTCCAATCACTCTTGCATTATCACATTTTGCCCTCATGTTTTCTCCAGCCGCCTTGGGCTTTTCCTTGATGGACATCTTGATGAGAAGGAAACTAGTTTCCAACACCTGTGTGACAGGCACATGCCGCCAAGGGAAGGCCGGCGCTCATCCATCTCTGAAGCATCCCGCCTTGCTTCATTTAAGGCAGGTTGGAAGGGCAATCCATTAGAGAGAGGATGGAGCGTTATTGACATGCTCTGTTAATTTTAATTAAATCCACCACACTCACAAACAAGCAAAAAATAGAGAAAAGAACCCTGCTAAACATTTTAATTTCTTTTAACAAAAAGTGGGGGGGTGATAACAAGCCATTACAACTTGTAATGGCTTCCCACTAATGTCCAAGCACAATGCCAAGCACCAGATGCTTATTAGAATTTGTCTAATTAGGCGTAAGGAGGGCAAACTATTGGGGCATAGGCTCCGTTCTCCCAAACGACCCCATTATGGGATTGGACTTTGTCAAACTCTGACGGCAGTTTCCCAAAGAGCAAAGACCACCAATTCGCTGATTAGGTGACAGAGGTAGTAATTTGGGCTCGTCGTTCTGGAAAGGTGGTTGGGTGGATGGGAAAAGGATTGATGGTTATCCAGAATCGCAACGAGATTTGAGGCTGCTGATGTCTTTGCCATAGGAAAATAAATAAATCCCAGGGGATGAAAGGAAGCAGAAAGACAAGATGGATTGTGCAAATATATATCCATTCCTTCACATTACACTGATTGTGTGGGACAGATCGTGTAAGAAATCTCTATGGCCTTCTGTTATTTACTGAGTTGAATAGGATCCAAAAGGCAGCAGTCTGATTGGTCCTACAACAATAGGATCCAGAATGCAGCAGTTTGATTGGTCCACAGGAACCACCCAATCCAGCTCCAGGTGGAAGGGAATCCGCAACTTGATTGGCCTACAGAAGAATCCCGTATTAGCCAATCACGCGGGGCCCATTGTGTAAATAATGTATATACGGCTGACATTCTGGGGGAACTTCCATTCCTCCTCACCACTATGAGCTGAATAAAGAGCATGAAATCCACTCTCGACTTTGAGTATATTTTGCCTTCAGTGGCTATGATGTCACAGAGTGGTTTGCACCACCATGTCAGCTTCAGCGTCAAGGTTACGGATGCCAAATTGCTGTGCCTGCAGATGTTGCAGAAAGTTAAACTCTCACCATCCCTGTCCATTGGCTGCACTGAATGGTGGAAGCTGGAGTCCAAGATCATTTGGAGCGTTTAACTGCCTTGTTTTATTTCAGGATTGCTGTTTTATCAGTGATCGCTGGCTCAGTCTGTTTTAGTACTTTATTGTTTTAATTTCTGTGTGCACCATCTCCCATCTGCTTTAGAATTGCTGCTAGGTGCTTCAGGTGACTCTCCCCGAGACGTGGGATAAAAATGGTGATCCATTCCCTGCTTTTCCCATTTGTGGAGCAGATTCTATTTCATGGGTAGGCAAGCTAAGGTCCGGGGGGCGGATCAGGCCCAATCACCTTCTCAATCTGGCCTGCGGAAGATCTGGGAATCAGTGTGTTTTTGCATGAGTAAAATGTGTTCTTTTATTTAAAATGCATCTCTGGGTTGTTCGTGGGGCCTGCCTAGTGTTTTTACATGAGTAGAATGTGTGCTTTTACTTAAAATGCATATCTGGGTTATTTGTGGGGCATAGGAATTCATTCATTTTTATTTTATTTTTCAAAACATTGTCCGGCCCCCCACAAAGTCTGAGGGACAGTAGATCGGCCCCCTACTGAAAAGGTTTGCTGACCCCTGTTCTATATCATGTGGAGGATCCACTTGGAGGAAAGGGCAATTTTCACGAATTTCCTTTTACCTATGCAGCATCTTAAGGACGCGGGTGGCACTGTGGGTTAAACCACAGAGCCTAGGACTTGCCGATCAGAAGGTCAGCAGTTTGAATCCCCGTGACGGGGTGAGCTCCCGTTGCTCAGTCCCTGCTCCTGCCAATCTAGCAGTTCGAAAGCACGTCAAAGTGCAAGTAGATAAATAGGTATGGCTCTGGCGGGAAGATAAATGGTGTTTCCGTGCGCTGCTCTGGTTCGCCAGAAGTGGCTTAGTCATGCTGGCCACATGACCCGGAAGCTGTACGCTGGCTCCCTCGGCCAATAAAGCAAGATGAGCGCCACAACCCCAGAGTCGGTCACAACTGGACCTAATGGTCAGGGGTCCCTTTACCTTTACCTTATGCAGCATCTTGAACTATGTCCCATTTTGTTTCAGAGAGCCCCCAACCCTTCAGTACAGATTTTGGCAGAGGTGCCAGGGGAGTACAGGGCAAAATAGGAATTAGCCAAAAACAAAACAAATCCTTCTTTCCCCTAAAACCATTGAAATATCCTCTTAGTAGGATACTTCTCATCTGAAAACTGGATCTAACCGTAAGTAGGATAGATTTCCTTTAAAGACTTGATAAAACTGCCTGTGGTGTTTAATAAACTATTCCTTACTGCAGGGGTGAATGGGTTTCCAGCTACCTCTACAAATGGCCTCTAACCTTTCCACCTTTCCACGTTATCAATTGCAATGCATCCGTGTGTGTGGTTTTTTTAAAAAAGCCTTGTTCCATAAATCCATCTGAAATTTCTACCCTGTGGCAGAGAGAAAGAGAGATTTGGAAGGATTTGCAGCTTCTGTGATTTCACACGGAAGCAGCCCCTGAAATAGCATCAGCAGTTTTCAAAGCCTCGTCTGATGTGTTGCCTTTGCCAAGCTGTCTGCTGCAATGTCACCTTTCGCACTCAAGAGTATATGGGGAATGTTTAAAATAAACGCATGCCTTCGTGAAAGAAAGAAGCAGGGTTTGAGCACCAGTCTTATTCAAATGATGATGGAAAGCAAGAGCCTTGATTGGTTGAGAAGGGCTAAGCCAGAGGAACAGATTCTGATAGTCTGGCCAGAGGAGAGCGACAAAGTCTTGAATCTCCAGTCCTTGCTTCCAGCTCTTCTACCATTGGGACAATAAAGGTCTTGATTTATGAAAGAGGAAGGGCTGTAGCTCATTGGTGGAGCATCAGTTTCTCACACAGGTGGTCCCAGGTTCAATACCTGGTATCTCCAGGTAGGGCTGGGGAAGAAATCATGGGCATCACTGTGAGTCAGTGTAGCCAATATGGAGATGGATAGACCATTGTTATGTCTTCATAAAACACAACTTCCTGTGTTTTCAATGTCTGTCCCTGTGTTTGTCTGTAAGAGACACTGCAGGTGGGCAAAGAGGGGCAAACTGCTCCACAGAGAAGTAGCTATCCCCCTTGCACTGCCCCACTGGCTGTAGACCTGTAGTTACCTGTGGATGTGGGTGGCACTGTGGTCCAAACCACTGAGCCTCCTGGGCTTGCCAATCAGAAGGTTGGCAGTTCAAATCCACACAACGGGGTGAGCTCCCATTGCTCTGTCCCAGCTCCTGCCAACCTACCAGTTCGAAAGTACACCAGTGCAAATAAATAAATAGGTATCGCTGTGATGGGAAGGTACACGGCATTTCCGTGTGCTCTGGTTTCTGTCACGGTGTTCCATTGCTCCAGAAGCTGTTTAGTCATGCTAGCCACATGACCCAAAATCTGTTTGTGGACAAATGCCGGCTCCCTCAGCCTGAAAGCGAGATGAGCACCACAACCCCATAGTCGCCTTTGACTGGACTTAAATGTCCAGGGGTCCTTTACCTTTTGCCTTTTTACACCTGTGGTTACTTGACAGAAAATAAGCCTGCCATGCTATGCTTCCTCCCATGAATTTTTTTCTGCATTAATATTTATTAATATTTATTATTTATTTATTGAATTTATATACCACCCTACACCCAGAGGTCTCAGGGCAGTTCAATATTGGATTGAAAAGGTTTCAGTTATAAAGAAATAAAGTGATGCAAAGAAAAAGAGGAGAAGAAAATAAAAATAAAATAGCACAAAAATGTGTAGAAAAGAAATATGAATATATTTTTTTATGAATTTGATATTATTATCCTAATGCATATGTAAATATTAATAGCCTACTACATTGGGAAAAACTCATTCCAAATATTGCCATATGTATCCAAACAAAGTCTACCTCTGTAAGCAGTCTGTTCATAAGTTTCATATCTTCCATGAAACTTAATGTCATCAGCTGGACATACCAAAGAGACAATACGTTTAGATGGGAATGATTATGTGGAAGATGCAATTATCGCCCTTTCAGAAATCTACCACGCGGAACAAAGCTCTCCTTCCCCACAAATGCACTTTGCCCCTTCTGTGCCCACACCCCACTTCTTCTTCCTCCTCTTCTTCTTCTTCTTCTTCTTCTTCTTCTTCTTCTTCTTCTTCTTCGGTGATCACTCGTAGCTGAGTAAGATTGTCTTCCATAAACACAGCCATTAAGTTTGACTGCAAGCACTGAACACTCACATCCACAAAGGAAGTGTTTTCCTTCCTCATCTTTCTGCTACTTCGCTATTACAGTGGTACCTCTGGTTACAAACTTAATTTGTTCCGGAGGTCCTTTCTTAACCTGAAACTGTTCTTAACCTGAGGTACCACTTTAGCTAATGGGGCTTCCAGCTGCTGCCGCGCCGCTGGGGTGCAATTTCTGTTCTCATCCTGGGGCAAAGTTCTTAACCCAAGGTCCTACTTCTGGGTTAGTGGAGTTTGCAACCCGAAGTGTTTGTAACCCGAGGTGTTTGCAACCTGAGGTACCACTGTAATTATTATTGTCATTATCATCATCATGATTTGCACAGCATAGCCATATTTCCATTACACATTTAAACCAGTGTGAGGACCTAAGTTTTACCTCCTCTTGTGCTCCTTGGCTTATACCCCAGCATCACACTTATTGGGTTAGAAAATAACTACTGTTCAGGCACACACCATGCACTGACATCACGATTATACCACTTTAATAGTTATGGCTTCCCCCAAGGAGTCCTGTTTAAGGTGCTGAGAGTTGCTTGAAGACACTCTCTAGTGCCTTCCCAGTGCTATAATTGTCAGAGTAGTTTAACAGCCAATCCTTCTTCCCAGGGAACTCTGGGAATTGTAGATCTGGGAGGCAAACAACTCCCAGAACCCACAACAAACTACAGCTCCCAAGATTCTTTGAGAGAAGCTATGGCCTTCAAAGTGGTATAAGAGGGATTTAAATGCATACCCTCCAACATTTCTCTGATGAAAATAGGGATGTCCTATTCCATAAGAATAAGAATTTTGCTATTTATACCCACCCATCTGACTGGTTTGCCACTCTGGGTGGCTTCCAACATATATAAAAACATAAAAACTATAAACTTTAGGGGGGGAAACCTTCCCTATACAGGGCTTCCTTCAGATGGCTCAAAAGCTGGATAACTCCATACCCTCTAACATTTGTCCAATGAAAATAGGGACGTCCTAAGGAAAGGTGGGACATTCTGGGATAAAATCAGAAACCGGGAGAGCTTCTCTAAATCAAGGATGTCCCTGGAAAATAGGGACACTTGGAGGGTCTGGGAGGTGGCAAAGGCAAAGGAAATCTGCCCAGCATAGACCTTACCATTAAGCAGATTGAGATAACTATGTCAGGCTAAACCTTACCAGTCATGAATGTGCAAGAAGCTGCTGTAATGGCAGAGACAAATTTCTCAAACATGGCAAACGATAAATGCAACTTTATTACTGTATTTTTACTCCCAGGGAGGGGGATTTTCTCCCTCAGGTGCCAAAACTAGTCGAGCTCCCTTGGGGACTTGCGAGGAGAGTTCACAGTTTATTGCTCTGCCTGCAGCGGCAAAATATCTTGAACCTGCCCCACTTAGCTCTCACAGTGGTCTTCCTCGCCACTGCTTTTGGAAGGCTATGGGGCCATGATTTGGCTAAAGTACCTTTAAATCTAACTCCCCGGGGAGGGGTCTTGTCCCTCCCCCCTTTTTATTTTGTTGTTAGCCTTGAAGCTCCTTTGGTCAACAAGGTGGAGGGCACGATTTCAGAAGCTGATTGCATGCCGGAGAGAGAGGAGGGGAGACATCCCAACAAATGAGTTTACCTTAACGGTGATTTCTGTTATGCGGCGCTCTACCTCTGCTGCAGCGGATGCCCTGCTGTGTGCTATTCCGGCTCTCGGGGCGTAATGACAGCACACGACATTTTGGAGAATGTAGGAATCACTGCCAGAGACACTTAAAAGTTGCTCAGAAATGAGAAATCACAGAGGCTGACCATTTGCGAGACGGCCAAGTCATGATTTTCTGTTTTGCCTCCCTTTGCCTAAAGCGACTATTAACCACAATAATGTTTCGAAGTGGGAAATAATCACTATAGCAACCAAACATGCACCTTTAATAGAGAAGCGGGGTAAAGAGACATAACTTTTTGAGATGGCTGGAAGGAGTGTGTGTGTGTGTGTGTGTGTGTGTGTTTGTGTGCAGGACAGCCTGGTAGAAATAAGCCATAGTGCCACCTTGAATGATTGATTTATTTTTCCATTGGTTGGCGATTTTTAATTGCTCCAGGGATGTTTCCTTTTGTTGTCAGCATGTAAACTTAGATGTCTTGCAGTAGAAAATAATCAGGGCCGGTGCAGGAGCGTGTCTGCTCTACGATTTAGCACAAATGAATTTGAAACTGGGAAGAGAGCTCAGTGTCTTGAGAAACTTCCACTTCAGTTAAACAGAATAAAGGAAGTTTCTAGTCCCTATGGTTGAGGTCAGCTTGAAAAAATATGTAGATGATGCCGGCTGCACAGGGTTTTGAAGCACCTGTGCTTGTGTGACTCTGATCTCCCCCATGACTTGTGGAAGGAGAAGAAGCGATGCAGCTCAAAATTGCATGCAAATATCCTTAATTTCTGGGACGCGGGTGGCGCTGTGGGTTAAACCACAGACTTGCCGATCAGAAGGAAGGCAGTTTGAATCCCCGTGACGGGGTGAGCTCCTGTTGCTCGGTCCCAGCTCCTGCCAACCTAGCAGTTCGAACACACGTCAAAGTGCAAGTAGATGAATAGGTACCACTCCAGCAGGAAGGTAAATGGCATTTCCGTGCGCTGCTCTGGCCACATGACCCGGAAGCTGTACGCCGGCTCCCTTGGCCAATAAAGCGAGATGAGCGCCGCAACCCCAGAGTCGGTCACGACTGGACCTAATGGTTAGGGGTCCCCTTTACCTTATCCTTAATTTGCATAGCGCATCAAAGACTCAGGAATCCAGTTTTCCCTAGTGCTCTTCCAGTGCAGACTTTGGGCTGTCTTGGGGCTGAATTCTGACACCTTTTTAAAGCACAACTGCTGCACACAGCCCTGCACATGTGACCACATTTAAGTGGGCTGCCCTCATCAGTGTGCTGATTGTGTGAATGCATTGAGTTTTTCTGTAATATTGCTTGATCTTATCACTTATGGTGTTTTTAAATGATTGTTGTAACCCACTCCGGGCCATTCAGCGTAGATGGACCTGACTCAGTGTATAGCTGCCTCCTATGTAACTGTCAGGACCACGTGTTTTGGTGCCAAAATCCCAAGGGAGCAGAAAAGACTATTTATGTATGCAACCACGGCTGTGTGGATGTTATTGGCCCAGAGGTGGAAAGAAGATGAAGTCCCTACCAGAGAAGAATGGCAGATCAAGTTGATGACTAAAATGACTGGAAGAATCAGAAATCAGGAAGACCAAAATATTAAGAAGGAATGGGGAAAATTTATAATTTATCTTAAAAACCATTGTAAACAGTTAAAATTGTTAGTAGGATTGGGATAACACTTGTAGTTTAATGGCGAATTTTGCACACATTGGAGAAGTAAAAGATTTGGATTATTATAAAAGATACAGGAGGAAATGATTAACCCACAAAGGGGAGAAGGGAAGTCCAGTAGATTCTCTGGAATCTTGTTTCTATGTTGTATGTTGTATATGTGATTGCAAAATTTTAATCCGAATATATATATATATATATATATATATATATATATATATACCACGTGTCTAATCTCTGTGCCTCTACTGGACACATTGACTTATGCACATGCATCTTCTTATTACTTGACCGCTCAGTGTTTGATGTCTTATTGCAAGAAGATATGAAAAATATTGTGCCCACTGAAAAACATTGTGTTTGGATGGAGTTCTGGAAATAGGGAAAGTGGTTTTCCTATTGCGTGGGCAGGTGGAGTCCCCCAGATCCCGGGCGCCCCCCCCCCCCCGTCATGTGGAATAACGACTCAAGACAACGTGCTATGGGATTAAATTGGCCACAACTTTATTAAATTTCAAATGTGGGTAGACCTTGGCTCAGGCATTGGGCGTTATCCCTCCCCATTCCCCAGCCGGGGACCTAGGGAGCATCAGGGTTATCCAGTGTTATCCAGTGTGTGGGGGGGTGGGCCAGCTCTGGAGAACATATGTTCAAGCAGAGATAGCCGCCCCCATTACGCCACCGCTGCAGGGGAGAGCAATGACGACCTCTCGGCGTACGGTCAAAGCCTCCCTTCAGAAACACCTTTAATGGGGAACCCTGGTATCGCTGCTGCAAAGAGGAAGATAGACTAAAGGATTCCGCCCAAGGCCTGATACCGCCAAAGTTGTGACGTTTTGCTACGGGAAAGGAAAAACCTGCAAAACCTGCCAATGCAGGAGAATTCCTTTCCGGCCCTTTAACAGCGACCTTGACGTAGCAGCGCCCGCATACCTGTGAAGAAAAGTTAACCTGCAAAATAAGACATTATTTTGATATTTTGATATTGTGAGTAGGGTGGGAGAAGCTCTGGAGCCAGGTGAGGATTCCCAGGTAAGATCCTCCCTCTATTGTGTGGGCAGGTAGTCCCTCCCCTACCTGGCCTGGTCTCCTTGGCAACGCTTCCCCCAGGCAGGATTGAACAACTGACTGAGGTAGGTGGAGACCTCCAGGTATCCCACCTGAGGAAAGGCGAAGCCAAGCCTATGCTGATGGAGCTGCTCCAGATCCAGGGGCTGTGCGCGTCCACACAAAGGTTGCCCCCCCGTTTTAAGCAGGGAGAGGTCATTCAAACATGCAAGACACCCCATTTTTTCAATGTATATCCTGCTCTTTCATGGGACTCTTCCTGATCTTGCTATCCAAGGAAGAGATAAGGACCAAACCTGCTTGCTTTTAGTTGGTCTCGCACCACTTGCTATACCCATGAGTGCAAGAGATAGCCTGTTCTGCTCAAAGTCTGCTGAGCCTATAGCTCTGTCCTACTTCCCAGCTTTTATTATCATTACTTGCGTCGGACACTAGTGAGACTGCAACATGAAATTCAGTTCCAGGCTTGAGAGGTCATGCAGAATCGTAACAAGTTGGAACCATGCATTGACTGGAGATTTATGAAGGTGGTAAAAAAGAAAACAGTTCTAGAGCAAAGTTGGGCTGTCTTTATGAGGTTGATCGTAAACCTGTGCTAGGAAACATGTAGGGATCTTGAAATATTGTCTTTCTCTTATGTTGTGTGGTGGGAATTATTATTCTTTAAAAAAGATCATGTTGCCCAGGTGATTTTGCATATTTTGTAATAGGCCAAGCAGAAGTAATCTGGCAAAAATGTTGACAATTTTTATGTGGAATGTTAAATCTTCCAAAGTGTTAGAAAAGATACTTAGAAATAATACAGTCCTGGGCATGTTATCTCTGTGGTGCGTCCCAGTGAGTTTAATGTGGCTTTCTGACAAGCAAGAGTGCGTAGGATTGCAATCTTGGTTTGTTTTAATGCTGTAATTCTGTCTAAATCAATTACTTAATCCATCGTCATTCATTTCACATATTCAGTCCTTGCGAAAGTCTACATGTTATGAAATAAATGTGAAAACTAAGCTTATACTGGTCCAGTGCTCTAGAACAGCATCCATTAGCAGGTTTTGTAGAAGACTGGCTGAATTGGTCTCATTACACTTTCTTTGCCCCACCAATGAATATTAATTTTATACCAATAGGTCATCACTTCTCCAAAAGATTCCTGGGAATTGTAGTTTGGTTGGAGCCTCATCTGGATCAAGACAACGGCAATGGGGGAGAAGGGATTTCTCTCTGTGCTTCCATGGCAGCCTTAAATCTTGATCTGGGGGTGGAGGCAAGAAAACAGCAATAGTAAGGGCAGATTAAGGTCCGTATAGTTAAAGCTATGGTTTTCCCAGTAGTGATGTATGGAAGTGAGAGCTGGACCATAAAGAAGGCTGATCGCCAAAGAATTGATGCTTTTGAATTCTGGTGCTGGAGGAGACTCTTGAGAGTCCCATGGATTGCAAGAAGATCAAACCTCTCCATTCTGAAGGAAATTAGCCCTGGAAGGACAGATCCTGAAGCTGAGGCTCCAATACTTTGGCCACCTCATGAGAAGAGAAGACTCTCTGGAAAAGACCTTGATGTTGGGAAAGATGGAGGGCACAAGGAGAAGGGGACGACAGAGGACGAGATGGTTGGACAGTGTTCTCAAAACTACCAGCATGAGTTTGACCAAACTGCGGGAGGCAGTGGAAGACAGGAGTGCCTGGCGTGCTCTGGTCCATGGGGTCATGAAGAGTCAGACACAACTAAACTACTAAACAACAACAACAACAAGGGCAGATTTGGTGTTGAGTGTCTGCTAAATGCCCATGTCAACCATGCTGTGGTCCCAACCTGAATCAGTTCTCCTTGTAGTTGCTCATATATATCTAGATCTAAATATATGCACACAAGGGACATCCATTTTCCACTGCGGTGTAGTGGTTAGCACGTTGAACTAGGACCTAGGAGACCAGGGTTCAAATCCCCACTTGGCCATGAAGCTCATGGCCTCTCAGCCTACCTCACAGAGTTGCAGTGAGGATAAAGCAAGGAGGAGCCTGGATAGCTCAGTTGGTTAGAGTGTGGTGCTGATAACATCAAGGTTGCAGGTTTGATCCCCGTACGGGACAGCTGCATATTCCTACATTGCAGCGGGTTGGACTAGATGATCTAAGGGTCCCTTCCAACTCTACAATTCTATGGGGAGGAAAACCATGTACACCACCTCAAACTCCTTGAGGAAAAGGCAGTAGACATACAGTGGTACCTTGGGTTACATACGCTTCAGGTTACATACGCTTCAGGTTAAAAACACCACTAACCCAGAAATAGTGTATCTGAAGAAGTGTGCATGCACACGAAAGCTCATACCAAGAACTAACTTAGTTGGTCTTTAAGGTGCTACTGGAAGGAAAAAAATTTTTTGTCCAGAAATAGTGCTTCAGCTTAATTGCAATAAGTAAGGAAGTAAATAATTAATGTCGCATTTCGTTTGCCCCTGATAACATGGCTGTGCCACAAGCATCAAGATAAGATGGGCATTATATAGAATTATTTGGGAAAAGAAAAACAGCTGGCTGGTTGGTTTGCGAAACGCACCAAGCTCTCTTCCATTGTGTTTGAAAAGCAGCTTAAAGTGGCGAGGGGAAGGGGGGGGGGAGACACCCAACACAAGCGCCCTTTTCGGAAATACGGAAAGTTAACATGTTCCATTTTCTTCGCTGCATAATGTCCCTTGCCGCTGCTTGATCCACGCTGCGTCGCTTTTGTTATAAATCGTTGTCGGAATAGCAATATCAAACTGTGATGCACACTTGCATTCAAATCACACACTCTTTTTATATATATTGTTTTGCCTCTGAAGAGTTTGCTTGTTAGGGAGATGGGCGAGTTATAAATAGGACAACATATAATGAGCTTCGTTGCACAGCGATGCCAGGAAAGCGATGCCAGGAAAGCGCTGCCTCTCCCCCCCCCTCCCCCCCGCTCTCTCTCTCCTTCTCTCCCTATGGGTCAGAGAAGAAGAAAGCCATTTCTTTCTTTTTTAAAAAAAGAAGCTATAGTGGTTCTGTAGTAGAGAGTGCTGTTCTTGCAGGGTCGATTTCAGAGAAGATGAAATGCTCAAGAAATGGGAGCCTAAGGAGCTGCATGATATCTAGTCAGGCCATTGGTCCATACAGTGGTACCTCAGGTTACAGATGCTTCAGGTTACAGACGCTTCAGGTTACAGACTCCGCTAACCTGGAAATAGTACCTCGGGTTAAGAACTTTGCTTCAGGATGAGAACAGAAATCGTGCTCCAGCGGCATGGCAGCAGCAGGAGGCCCCATTAGCTAAAGTGGTACCTCAGGTTAAGAACAGTTTCAGGTTAAGAACGGACCTCTGGAACAAATTAAGTATTTAACCCAAGGTACCACTGTATAGCAAAATGTTGCCTACTCTGACACACAGAAATTCTCCGGAATTCCAAGCAGGGAATCTTTTCCAGACCCATATCAGGAAGTTTTAAATATTTGACATTTCATTATGTTTTATGTGTGCTGGAATAGTGGCTGGGGAAATCCAGACAGATGTGTGGAATAAATTATTATTATTATTATTATTATTATTATTATTATTATTATTACCTGGAGATGTCAGGGATTGAATCTGTGACCTTCTGCATGCGTATATGCAACCATCCTTCAGAATTCTCCTCCGTCTGGATTTTGCCACGCAGTTCTCCAGCGACATGTTTACAAAAATGTATACAGTACATTAAAATAAATTAATTAATTAAAAATTGTCCAGTAGCACCTTAGAGAACAGCTAAGTAGTTCTGAGGTAAAGCTTTCGTGTGCATACACACTTCTTCAGATACCACTTCTACAGACACTTCTCCAGGTACAGTATCTGAAGAAGTGTGTATGCACACAAAAGCTTTACCTCAGAACTACTTAGCTGTTCTCTAAGGTGCTACTGGAGAATTTTTTAATTTTTTAATTTATTTCGACTGCGTCAGACCAACACGGCTACTTACCTGAAACTAGTATACATTAAAGTGTGCATAAAAATGAAGATATTGGGGAAAATAACATACCAGAATACATTGTCAGGAGAAAAACGCTTGCAGAAAATGTGTACATAAGTCAAAAGTGTGCTTATTGGGGGAAATTTGCTAAAATGCTGAATCATTTCTATGAGTTGTTTTTTTAAATGCAAATCGCTGCAGAAATGTGAGGAACTGAATTTAGGAATGGAACAATGACGAATGGAGTGAACCAAAATCGACAGATCCTATCACCCCTGTGTACTGCTGAGGCACAAGGCAAATATTCAGAAAACTGGACCCCAAAGTGTAAACTTGCGTGTCTTTCCTTCCTGCGTAGGTCTGCAGTTTCCGACCAGATGCCTGAGGGATGCAAGTGGGACTTGAATGCAAGGATGCTCTCCCCACTTGCATAGCTGTCAACGTTTCCCTTTTTTAAAGGGCAATTCCCTGATTCCAAATAGGATTCCTCGCAAGAAAAGGGAAATGTTGACAGCTATACACTTGTGATTCCCAGCGACTGGTATGTCTCGGTTTCTGATTTGACCTTGGAATGTCCTGCTTTTCCTTCAGATGTCCCTATTTTCATTGGAGAAATATTGGAAGGTATTGAGTTATCTGACCCCCAATCCCTCTGAAGGCAATCCTGTATAGGGAAGTTTTTAAAAAAATGTTTAATGTTTTATTATGTTTTTTACATATGTTGGAAGCTGCCCAGAGTGGTTGGGGCAACCCAGTTAAGGTGTGTGGGGTATAAATAATAAAAAATATCATTTTGGGATGGGATGTCCCTATTTTCATCGGGGAAATGTTGGAGGGTATGAGAGAGATTTGCCTGGCCATTGTACAAAGAGGCAGCCACCTTCGTGAGACAGGCTTTCCCGAGTCTACAAATTGCTGTTTGGCAAATGGCCTAGAATAGGGACTTGGGTATTTCGTTGATAAATAAGGTTAATTATACAGAGCTCATACAATCTGCACTCCCACCTCAAGTTCCAGATTCCAGGAAACCTGCCTTTTGCATACAGAAAATATTATGGAACACGAGCCAAGCGTAAATGGATTTACTGTGTGTAATTTATTCAGCTCTCGAGACTCAGGTTTCAAATAATTTGATTTGTGGTTGTTGCAAAGGTTGAAGTAATGGAGATGAACAGCAATACACACCAAGGGCAGGACCTGAGAATACATAGAGCAAGAAAAGGTCAGAGGTGGGTGGCAGGAAGAGTTGTGAGGAGCAGTAGTGGAAGGCATATCCCACGATCATCAATTTAATTAAGGGCTGGGGAGCAGTGGTAGAGCACCTGCTTTGCATACAGAAGGTCCTAGGTTCAATCTGCAGGATATTTGAAGTGCACTCAAACCAACAATTCATATTTTGCTAGACAGGCACATGATAGGAGCTGAAGCTCAGAGTTTTTCCTGTAAGCTTGCTAGAGAGGACTCTGTGAGAAGGGTGGAAGGAACAAGAAGCCCCGACAATAACGGACTGGCATTACAAGCTACCAGAATTTGCCGAAATGTCGCAGTTAACAAATACCCTGAGAGGCAATTCAAAACAAAAATTTATGGAAAAGTGGGATAGATATAAAACATATGTTCAAAAATACACTAAAGGTTCACTATCTATGCTAGCATTTGAATGACGCTGGAGTGAGACTGAGTTGAGAAATAAGACTAAGAGCACATATTGATATAGGAATGTGTTAGATAATATGTAAAGAAATATACAATAATAAGAGTACATTCATTTCCCAGACATTGCCGTGATTCGTCCTTCAGGGCGGAATTTTTGAAAGCCAGTTAAAATGTCCGTGAAAACCTGGGCATATGACAGCACATATCGGAAGTAGTTTTGTGGGGTTTTTTTGGCCAAATTCCCTAAAAAAAATAGCCCAAAAATAAGCCCTACAGCTCCTACCTGCCTGGGAACACCCTCTTAAGACTTAAGTACAGTTGTACCTCAGAAGTTGAACAGAATTCCTTCCGGAAGTCTGTTTGACTTCTGAAATGTTCGACTTCCAAAGCACGGCTTCCGATTGGCTGCAGGAAGCTCCTGCAACCAATCAGAAGCTGCGGGAGCCCTGTTGGATGTTTGGCTTCCAAAAGAACGCTCAGAAACTGGAACACTCACTTCCGGTTTCTGATCGTTCGGGAGCCGGAACGTTCGACTCCCAAGGCGTTCGGGAGCCGAGGTACAACTGTTTGTCATTGTAGCTGAATTACCCTTTTAAGCCTCCTGAACAAAGCTGCTGTACCTGTTACTCTCCAACAAATATTCTGGGTGAGTAAATGTTGTTTTTGCCTTTTACAAGACTGCTTATGTGATTATTGTTTTAAGGGGGAGAAAAGGGGGAAATACCAGGAAAATCCAGTCTGCCTTAAAGCCTCCTGCATTATTTATACCCAAAGGCTAAAACTAGCCTATCTAAGCTTCCTTTTAAGCTGCAAAGGGATGGCACTCTGCTGAACTCACAAACATGAGGAAGGAAGGATAATAAATATATCCTCTCCTAGCATCTATTCACATCTCAACACATCCTCAGCATCCCAGCTAGGGGTGAAACAGAGAGATAAACCACAAACTTAACAACTCCTTGTATAGTTTACAAAAAATTATTAACAATAATGTTTGCCATTTCAACAACCTCTAATACATGAAATCTCAATTAATATAGACAATGTCAAAATAATAATAACATGTGCAGCTCAGTATCTCAGAGCCAAACAGTCCAAATATTTCTGAAATGCACACATGAGAACAATGCTCTGTATGTGTACAGTGGTACCTCGCAAGACGAAATTAATTCGTTCCGCGAGTTTTTTTCTTCTTGCGAGTTTTTTGTCTTGCGAAGCACGGTTTCCCATAGGAATGCATTGAAAATCAATCAATGCGTTCCTATGGAAACCGCCTTCAGACCAGGTCCGGGGACAGTCTGCCCCCCCCGACCTCTTCTGAAGGCTGGGGGGGGGGGACAAGGGCTTTTCTTCCCACCGCCAGCCTTCAGAAGGCTGTTCTGAAGGCTGGCGGTGGGAAGAAAAGCCCTTCTCCCCACCTCCCACCCCACAAGCTCCAGGGACAGGAGGGCTTTGCTGCCGACCGCCAGCATTTTAAAAGCCCCCGGGACAGCGGAGACTTCTCCGCTGTCCCGGGGCGATTTTAAAATGCTGGCGGGCGGCAGCGAAGCCTTCGCTGCCGACCCCCAGCATTTTAAAAGCCCCCAGGACAGCGGAGACTGAAAGCCGTCCGCCAGCATTTTAAGATCGCCCGGGACAGCGGAGAAGTCTCGCCAGCATTTTAAAATCGCCCTGGGACAGCGAAGAAGTCTCCGCTGTCCCGGGAAGGCAGGCGGGGGGGAGCAAAGACTTTTGCCCCCCGCCGGCCTTCAGAAGAGGTCCAGGACCTCTTCTGAAGGCCGGCGGTGGGCGAAAGTCTTTGCTCCCCCCCCCGGTTGCCTTCAAAAGCCGTCCGGGATAGCGGAGAAACGCACTGCGCTTCTCCGCTATCCCGGGAAGGCAGGCGGTCGGGAGCAAAGACTTTTGACACCCACCGGCCTTCAGAAGAGGTCCAGGACCTCTTCTGAAGGCCGGCGGTGGGCGAAAGTCTTTGCTCCCGACCGCCAGCATTTTAAAAGAGGTCCCCGGAGATTTCCCTATGGGCTTTCTTCTTGCGAAGCAAGCCCATAGGGAAATTCATCTGGCGAAGCACCTCGAAAAATGGAAAACTCTTTCTTCTTGCGAGTTTTCCGTCTTGCGAGGCATTCGTCTTGCGAGGTACCACTGTACTTGAGCCGGTGCGATTGCAATGGAACTGCGACAACGAGATACCTGGATTTCAATCTCTGTTTTATGAATCTTCTTCAGGTCGGCCTGTATTTCAGAAATATTTTGACCATTTGGCTTTGAGATACTGAGCTGTGCATGTTATTATTATTTTGACATTGTATGTGTTAATTAAGATTCCATGTATTAGAAATTGTTGAAATGTCCTTTATTACTGTTAATGGTTTTGGGGTTTTTTTGTAAACTATATACAGAGTTGTTAAGTTTGTAGGGGTGAAACTCCTGCATGGAACCCCAGAGAGCCACTGCCAGTCAGTGTAGACAATGCTAAACTATATGGGCCAATGACCTCACTTGGCATAAGGCAGTTTCCTGCATTATCTATGTGTATGATACCCAGCAATTAAGTTCGAGATGTACTGCAATTTTGACCTCAGCTCAGCCTAGATGAACTACAGTCGTAATTCAGAAGTTGAGCAGAATCCAGAATCCAGAATCCAGAACTGGAAAACAGATGTAATACCTACTATTATGGAATGGCAGGTTAAAATGATGAATTACGCAGAACTGGCCAGAATATCAGGAAAATTAAGACATCAGGATGAACAGAAGTTTCAAGAAAGTTGGAGTAAATATTTGATGTATATAAGAGACAACTGTAAAACATTAAAGACACTGGCAGGGTTAGAATAACTCTAACAGCGTATGGTAGATAAAGTAAAACACACAAAATGCGAGATGTTAGAAACTATATGATACTTACCGAAGGAATGGAGGGAAGTCCGAAGCTCGGCGGAGCTTAAGATAAATATGTGATTCATTTGTATAATATATGTATGTATGTATGTATGGTTAATGGAAAATCAACAAAAAATTATTCTGAAAAAAAGAAGAAGTCGAACAGAATCCGTTCCAGAAGTCCGTTCGACTTCAGAAGTGTTCGACTTCCAGAACATGGCTTCTGATTGGCTGCAGGAAGCTCCTGCAGCCAATCGGAAGCTGTGGAAGCCCTGTCAGACATTTGGCTTCCAAAAGAACGTTCGAAAACTGGAACACTCACTTCTGGTTTCTGATCGTTTGGGAGCCGGAACATTCGACTCCCGAGGCATTTGGGAGCCAAGGTACGACTGTATTTGAAATTGCGCTGCTCCCGGAAGCTGTAGTTGGGATCAGGTGGAAATAGCTGATAAACGGCATCAGTCTCAGCATTTCACGGATGACAATGATGATTCTCTGTTGCCTACTCAGCAGTGGAGAAGCAGGAACATTTTTATTGCATTAAATCCTAGGGGTTGATTATATTTATTGCCTTACTGTTTTTAACATATACAGTGGTACCCAAACATTTTGGGTTACAGACTCCGCTAACCCGGAAGTAGTACCTCGGGTTAAGAACTTTGCCCCAGGATGAGAACAGAAATCGTGCGCCGGCGGCGCGGCGGCAGTGGGAGGCCCCATTAGCTTAAAGTGGTACCTCAGGAATGGTTTCAGGTTAAGAACGGA
Source organism: Podarcis raffonei (assembly GCF_027172205.1). NCBI lineage: Eukaryota > Metazoa > Chordata > Lepidosauria > Squamata > Lacertidae > Podarcis > Podarcis raffonei. The sequence continues at coordinate 109,944,343 of NC_070604.1, read as the reverse complement.
CCTGCGGAACTAATTAAGTTTGTAACCAGAGATACCACTATATGTGGTTTTGATGCCTTTCATATTTTGACGAATGGCAACGTTTTGTTATATTAATGATTCTGACCTTTCGTGCAAAATTTGAGTTGTTTTCTGCTTGCTGTTGGAAGGACAGCACCAAACTATATAATAAGGTCCATAAATAGCAACACCCTAGAGGTCCCAGGCCCTAAGGAGGTCAGATTAGCCTCAACCAGCCAGAGCCAGGGCCTTTTCAACACTGGCTCCATCTCTGTCTCATGAGACCAGGGCCCTGCAGGATCTGATTTATTTCCGCAGGGTCTGTAAGACAGAGTTGTTCTGCATGGCTTGGAATCAACTTGATCTCTTCCCCCTTTCTTTTTCCTTTCTCCTCCTGTGATGAGGCTGCATTTTAATGTTTTAATGTTGTATTTTAATCTTGTTTTTAAGTTGTATTCATTCAACTTGTTTTTATTATTGCTTGTTAGCCGCCCTGAGCCCGGCTTTGGCTGGGGAGGGCAGGGTATAAATAAAATTAATAATAACAACAACAACACTTTATTTATACCCCACCCATCTGGCTGGGTTTCCCCAGCCACTCTGGGAGGCTTCCAACGGAATATTAAAATGCAATAATAATTTCAGCGCTAGTTTCAAGTCACTTAGTGGAATACTTGCACCGATGGAACATTGTAATGGAAAGGGAAATGCCAGCACATGGCCAAAGATGGTTGTGCAACAGATCGCCCAAGGATGAGCTGTTGTGCAATGGAAAGCACAAGCACGTTACCCAGATCAACTGGTTCAGAGGCATCAAAGAACTGCAGTACCCCTCTGTGGCCATTATCGGGGATGGCGCTGCAGTACAGCAAATATCAGGCAAATCGCTTTCTCTGCCCAGGAGTCCCCTTGTGCCAGGGGCTGTGAGTCACCAGCTCCCTTGTACCACATTCCATGGTTTAAGAGCCCTGGTGCCTTACACCTGTGGCAGAAGCACAGGATAATGCAGGGGGCAAGTAAAGTAACAAATTATAATCCCACGAAATCAGTAAATCTTTTCTGACATCCTTTGCTTTCCTCCCTGCCTTCCCGCATGTTTATACACTGCAAAGCACAGTGGGGCACGATTCTCTGTGGGGGTTCCTAGTCCATTCTGCCACAATTAACACACTAAAGCTCTAAATAGCCTCCTCAACAAGGAAATTATACATTAAATTGCACAGAGGGAAGATTGGCTACTTTAATTCTGGCCTAATAACCAAACATCACATGACAACAAGGTTTTATTTTTAAAGAAGGAAAAAGAGAAAGGGACTCTTCTCCATTTTAAAAAATGTTTGGGCTTCTGGGTAGGGTAGATTTTATTTTAGAAATTGTATTCTTTAAATGCTGGGGTCTTCTGGTGAAATGCAGCTGAATTATTATTATTATGTTTATTATTATTATTATTATTATTATTATTATTATTATTATTACACTTTAAAAAGTTTCCAGTGGGCTATCTGATGCCAGTCTATGCTCTAAGAAAGGGCACCCGAATTCAGCTGGTTCCTCCAACTGACCTGTGTCGTTCTAATGGGGAAAAATGCACATTCACACGGAGAATAAAAAGCAGAACCCATAGTTTCCAGTTACCAATTGACCAGGAAAGAGATTCAATCACGCTTGGTTCCTTTCTTTGCTTGCAGAGCAGTTTCCAGAAAAGCTAAGAGTAAGTCTATTTCTCAGTCCTTCACAATTATTTCTGCCCGTCAGCTTCTTTCTCCTTTGGCAACCCCTCGTAGCCGAGTAAGATTGTCTTCCATGAACACGGTCTTAACAGTGAGTCCGTAAGTGACTGTGGAGGCCAATTCTGGATCCACACGTCCTTCCACAGTGGGGACATTGGTTTCCAGGCAGAAGTTGATCACGGCGAGGGTTTGCCAAGTGTGCCTTCCTCTTAGCTTGTTGCTCCTTTTCACCCTGAATTCATACTTCTTCAAAGTCCATGACACCTTGGATAAAGGCTGTTCTCCAGTTGGAGCACTCGCAGGGCAGTGTTTCCCAGTTATCAGTGCTTATATTACATTTTTTAAAAAGATTTGCCTTGGAAGCATCTTTAAACCTCTTTTGTTGTCCACCTTAGGGCAGGAAATTTATTTCAGCTCTAGGGCCACATTCCCATCTGGGCAAACTTCCAGGAGCCACATGGCAATAGTGGGTGGAGCCAGAAACAAACTGGGAAGATCAATGAAGGTTAAGATTGCCTTTGTACCATAGGCTAGTTTCCACACTTATACACCCCTCCCTATCATTCATTCTGGTAAACAAGCATCAAGACCAGATGTTATGTACTGAGTTGAATAGGATCCAAAAGGCAGCAGTCTGATTGGTCCTAGAACAATAGGACGCAGAATGCAGCAGTCTGATTGATCCACAGGAGCCACCCAATCCAGCTCCAGGTGGAAGGGAATCAGCAACCTGATTGGCCTACAGGAGAATCCTGGAATTAGCCAATCACATGGGGCCCATTGTGTAAATAATGCATATAAAGCACACATTCTGGGGGAACTTCCATTCCTCCTCACCACTATGAGCTGAATAAAGAGCATGAAATCCACTCTTGACTCCAAGTATACAGTGGTACCTCGGGTTACATACGCTTTAGGTTACAGATGCTTCAGGTTACAGACTCCGCTAACCCAGAAGTAGTACCTCGGGTTAAGAACTTTGCTTCAGGATGAGAACAGAAATCGTGCTCCGGTGGTGCAGCAGCAGCAGGAGGCCCCATTAGCTAAAGTGGTGCTTCAAGTTAAGAACAGTTTCAGGTTAAGAACAGACCTGCGGAACGAATTAAGTACGTAACCAGAGGTACCACTGTATTTCAACAGAGTTCAAGGCCACACCTGCGCTATGCATTTAAAGCTGGCATCATCTCACTTTTTACAGTCACGGCTTCCCACAAGCCTGAGAAACTAGTTTGTTAAGGGTGGTGAGAGTTGTTCAGAACCCCATATTCATTACACGGAGCTACGATTCCCAGGATTCCCTGGAAGATGAGAATGAATGTTAAATCCCTGGGAGCCCCAGTCCCCCTTCCTGATTCACACTCCACTTTCTTCTCCTATTCCCATCTTCAGTGCTTTTCTTCTAGAAAAACAGTGCCAGTACTGCGTGCCCTTGAGTTCCCTCCCCAGATAAAAAAGCACTGCCTGTCTTCCCTTTTCAATACCCCCCCAATACTGCTTCATTTGGCTATCAAAATCACCCTCCTATTACATTAAAACGTTCTCTTATTTTGCAGTGTAATCTCAGTCTGCTCAGAAGTAAGTCACATTGAGCTTGATGGGGTTTGCTCCCAGGTAAATGGCTATTGGACTGCAGCCTCAATAGGGTTTTGTGTTTTGATTTGCCTTCACTGTACCCGTGTCATCTATTTCACCAGTTTAACTACATAATGCGGTTTGTCATGCCGTTCAGTAATTTGATGGGACACTTATTACGCTTCCATTTAGGAGCAGCTATGATTTTTGCTGCTAGAAACTTATTTCCCACTAATTTCACATTTTATATAGCAACATATTCTTCATATTACCAGGCCATTAAACTTAAAGAGTTTAATGGAATGACGCTCAGTAATACGCTGGATTCATTTCATCCAACCTATCCACTTAAATATATATGTATATATATGTATGTATGTATTTGTGTGTGTGTGTGTGTGTGTGTATTTTTGTTTCTGTGTGTAACTATCCTGCCACAGCATTTGCATCTGAAATGTACTGCATTGTCAACACTTTGAGCTGGCCATTCTATATGTCAGAATTTGACTCCTGAAGACCACCTGCTGGGACCTTCACCTGTTAAGTTGTGGGTGAACATATCATACGACATATCAGATGATGATTCTCCAAACAGCTCTTGTTTATTCACAGGCCAGAACAGAACTGGGCTGAAGGGTTCAGCCAACCTGCTTATATAGAACTCAGCTACAAAGCAACAGTAACAACTTTCTGTAACTATCCAATCACTGAACGTCACTTTCAATTCCTTATTTGCATATGTGGACCTGAGTGAAAACTATCTACAGAGTCCCCCTGCTGGCCCAGGGTGAGAACTTCAGTACAAAACATCACCAGTTGAGCATAGCTACTCTTCCCATCGCAGGAGCTGTAAGCAACCCTACTTTCTGTTAGTGTAGCACTGCTTCCCTACAGCAACTAAGGTTTCCACTCCTGCTTCTCTTCCTTCTCTCTTCTTTACAATCCTCTCTTTCTCTCTCCTGGCTCCCCATTGGGCTTGCTGCTCCAGAGGGGCGGACCTGAATGAATGGACTCCCTCGGAAGGTGGTGGCCTCTTCTTGGAGGTTTCTAAACAAAAGTTGAATGGCCATCTGCCAGGGATGCTTTAGTTGAGATTTCTGCACTGCAGAGAGTTGGACTGGATGACCCCCGGAGTCCCTTCCAATTCTATGATTCATTGCAAAGGGAGAAAGAGCTTTCATAACTCCCTGACACAGTCAATAGTTAGAAGTCCACGCGGCCTAAAACCCTGGACAGAATTTTATGATTGGTGAACTCAATAAATAAAGTTAGTGCAATTTGATTTGCAAAATTAAAATTGCAACTGAATACTGATTTGCTACATGAAAAAAAACCGACTGCTAAAGATCGTGTTGAATATCAAGTGTTTGTTGAATATATTTACTATCAATTTTGAAGATAACTCTCTTGGAGCAAATTTGTTTCCATTCCAGTTCTGGTGCCAATGGGCAGGAAACACATCTCTCTCGTTAAAGCGGGGGCTGGTGTGCATTTGTGATGCTGAGCACTCTTCTGGAGTTTCTTGCTGTGGAAGTTCAATCGCCCACGTTTACAAAAGTTTTGCAAGACAGCCAAGCTTGGGCTTTTAATTAGGTAAAAGAAAGAGTTCCTCAGCCGAGTATCATTTCTGAGCAGAGAAACACAAGAAAGGGGAGAATAAACCTTGGCACAGAAGTAATAATTCCTGAAACCCCTGTCAGTTTAAGAAACCCCACTGCGGATCGAATGGATGCAAAACAGCTGCAAGAGGCACTTTGTTTTATCGTCTCTGATCGCAGAGCAAATGGGATGCTTGTCATTAAGAGTGGGTAATTTGTATCAGTGCTGGCCTCCGCGCAACAGTTCCTTTAGAGGTTTTCCCAAGGGGAAGCGACACCACTTCTTTAAATTGTTCTGAATTGATACGGCACCCGGCTCCATCCTACATGCATTGCAATGAGCGTAGGAATTGGCCAGAAGCTGTCTGAAGAAGTTGGGGGAAATGGACTGCATATAGCAGATATGCAGTGGGGACCGATCATCCTGAAATATACTCGGAGTCGAGAGTGGATTTCATGCTCTTTATTCAGCTCATAGTGGTGAGGAGGAATGGAAGTTCCCCCAGAATGTCTTCTTTATATACATTATTTACACAATGGGCCCCACATGATTGGCTAATTCCAGGATTCACCTGCAGGCCAATCAGGTTGCGGATTCATTTCCACCTGGAGCTGGATTGGGTGGCTCCTGTGGACCTATCAGACTGCTGCATTCTGAATCCTATTGTTCTAGGACCAATCAGACTGCTGCTTTTTGGATCATATTCAACTCAGTACATAACAATCCCTTCTGTTTTAAGGGGAACCGAGAAAGCTTGGAGGGAGGCATTTTCCTTTTAACATATATTTTTTTAAAAAGTAATATTTATTAAAATTTCGAAGAATTACAAAAATAAGAAAAAATAATAAAACAAAAAATACAAAATACTGAAAAATTAAAACAATTAAAAACAAACCAATTTTTCCATATCTTATCTTTCATTTACTTGTTTCCTTGACCTCCTCACACCTCCCTTTTTTGTATTCTAGTTCAGTTAGTTAATTCAGCAAATCCTTTCCATCTTTGTTTTTATCTTAATCATTTATCTTAATATATTGTAACTTTACATTCTCACCTGTTATTAACCCATTTTTACATACTCCTTTATAACATTACTGCTAAAACCACATAAATTCATTCCGACATCATTCTAACATTCATTAATTTTGCAGTTTTTCTGTAAATAGTCTTTAAATTTCTTCCAATCTTCTTCCACCGACTCTTCTCCCTGGTCTCGGATTCTGCCAGTCATTTCTGCCAGATGGATATAGTCCATCACCTTCATCTGCCATTCTTCCAGGGTGGGTAGATCTTGTGTCTTCCAATACTTTGCAATAAGTATTCTTGCTGCTGTTGTAGCATACATAAAGAAAGTTCTATCCTTCTTTGGCACCAATTGGCCGACCCATTTTCCTTTTAACATAAGCAAGACTGTTTCCTTTGGGAACTGTTAGGTGTCATTGCACTCCAACTCCCATAAGCATGGCCAAGGATCAGGGACGATGGGAGATGTAGTACAACAATTTCTAGAGCTGGGGTGGAGAATCGTTTTCAGACCAAAAGCCACATTCCCTTCTGAGCATCCCTTCTGGCAACCACATGTTAGTGGTGAGCAGGGCCAGAGGAAAAAGTGGGTGGAGAGATGTATGTAAATTTTACCCTGAAACACTAGGTTCGTTTCTACACATGCTTACTCATCTCTCTCACATCCAGGGAAGCAAGAGGCAGGATCAGCGTTCATAGATACGTTCCAGCCAGTGCTGAGCGGTCGGTGGACTCGGGGAACTAGGCTAGTCTCCTAAATGTTCCTGGTAAATTAGAATGTTAAAGTATTAAAACTTGGTGCCTCCTAGGAGGTCAAATCAGTTATGATCAAATGGGCACAAGATATAGGACATAATATACAATTTGAGGATTGGGAAAAGTTGTGGAAGGTGGATTTGAAATTTACAGATTGTTCTCTCTTGAAAGAAAATTATATGAAAATGCTATATAGATGGTATATCACACCAGTACAAATAGCAAAGATGTAAAAAACTGGGTCAAATACATGTTGGAAATGTAAAGAAAAAGAAGGCACTTTGTATCATATGTGGTGGAAATGTAGAGAAGTTAAAAAAATTTGGGAGATATATAATGAATTGAAAAAAAAATGTTTATTTTTTTTTCTTTTTTTTTTTTTCTCAAGAAAAAAAAAAAATGTTTAAAATGACATTTGTAAAGAAACCAGAAGCGCCATTTGCCTGATAATAAATGTTGGAAATGTAAAGAAAAGGAAGGTACTTTTTTCCACCTCTGGTGGACGTGCCCGAAGATTACGGCATTCTGGGAAATGATTTATAATGAACTGAAAAAGGTATTTAAATATACTTTCCCCAAGAAACCAGAGGCCTTTCTCTTGGGTATTGTCGGCCAGGGGGTGTTAAAGACAGATACAATTTTTTTTATGTATGCTACAACAGCAGCTAGAATACTTATTGCAAAGTACTGGAAGACACAGGATCTACCCACACTGGAAGAATGGCAGATGAAGGTGATGGACTACATGGGTTTGGCAGAAATGACGAGCAGAATCCGAGACCAGGGAAGAGAAGCGGCGGAAGAGGAATGGAAGAAGTTTAAGGATTATTTAAAGAAATACTATAAAATTAAAGACAGTTAGAATGATGTTGGGCTCAAAATAAATGGTTACTATTAGTAATGGTTAAGATAGAGAGAATAAGGATGATTAACATAAATTTATAATAAAATAAGGGAAGATTCGCTGAATAACTGTAAGAACTTGGAATACAGAAACGGGAAGCAAGAGGAAGTCGAGGAAGTAAGGTTTAAGAAATTAGGACATGAAATGGTACTTGTTTTTTTTGTTCTGTTAATGTTTGTTGTTTGTTTTTCTATGTTTTGTTTGTGTTAATATAAAAATTGTTTAATAAAAAATATTATATAAAAAAAAAAAGAAACCAGAAGCGTTTTTGTTAGGGGTTTTAGGATGAGACCTGCCAAGAAAAACAAATAATTTATTTTTGTCTGCAACAACAGCGGCATGAGTCTTGTTAACACAAGGATGGAAGAATGAGGAAATCCCAACGAAAGAACAATGGCAAGAAAAACTGATGAGTTATGCGGAGCTGGCAAAGTTGACATATAAATTACGTGAGAAGGACAATTGTGACTTCAAGGAAGAATGGGAACTTTTTACAAACTATCTAAAAAAACAACAAAATGATCTGGACTCCTTGGCAGGTTTTGAATAAACATCCGCAAAGTTATTAGTAGAACACATGACAGATAAGGCAATGATATGTACAATTTTTAACATGCAGAGAATAATATGTACAAACAAATCAGAGGGGAGCTGACGGAAGTCCTTTGGGGGTGGAAGAGGGAGGGAAGGGGGGAATAAAAAGTAATTGGTTACTGTGATTGATAATTTGTTTTGCTAAAATTGTTTAATTAAAATATTTTTTTAAAAAAACAAACAAACTTGGTGCCTCCTTCCCAAAGCCTGGGAAGCTTCTGCCTGGCTTAGGGAGGAAGGCATGTTGCTCCAACAGGGTCCATGAGTTCTCCTGCCACCTTCTCAAAGCTCTCCTGGCTCTGGCAAGGAGGCAGCAGGGCTCCAGCATCCTGTCAGAAGTCTGTCTCCTCCTTCCCAAACCCCAGGAAGCTTCTGCCCAGCTTAGGGAGGGAGGCACGATGCTCACACGGGCGACATAACCCACCCCCAACCACCCTCACAAACTGGCGCCTCTGGCCCTAAGTGTTCCCCTACAAAAAAATTAATTGCACACCACTGGTTCCAGCCATTCAAGGAGGGTTCACATCAGGGCCAGTAGGAGACATGGCTGGGGAGATGAAGTAGCCTACAGACAACCCCAAATGTCAGATAGGAAGGTTTGGAGGGCTGCATTGGGCCCCAAGGCCTGGGGTTCCCCACCTCTGGTCCAGAGAAACACAGGTTCTCCAACCATGTTTCTTAAAGGGAAACGAATAGACCAAGACCCACCCTCCACAACTGAAGGCAGTGGCTTGTATGTGGTGTTCTTGGAAGCCCTGGATTTTAATGGAAGCTTTTGAGAGGTGCCTCAGGGAGAAGATCTGCCACAGCAGATGTATTACCCTTAAAGTCAGCTTTCCCACAATAATGCACAGTCCCAGAGGAGCATTGGTAGGAATGGATGAATCTGTCGATTTAGTTTTCTCTCACATTCCCATTTCCCTGGAAAAGAGGAAACTGAAGGAGCATATGATAGCCCTCTTCAAATATCTCAAGGGCTGTCTTATGGAAGATGGAGCAAGCTTGTTTTCTCCTGCTCTGAACCTGAACCAATGGCTTCATGTTAGAAGAAAGGAGATTCTGACTTAACATCAGGAAGAACTTTCTGACAGTAAGAGCTGTTCAATAGTGGAACAGTCACCCTTGGAGGTTCTTAAGCAAAGGTTGGATGGCCCTCTGTCTTGAATGCTTTAGTTGAGATTCTTGCATTGCAGAGGCTTGGACTAGATGGCCCTTGGGTCCCTTCCAACATTACAATTCTATGATTCCAGTATGAGTTCAGTTTTGTTTTTGTTTTTAAGTAGCCTTCATGAAATGTCAGCATTTTAAGGCCCATTTCTTCTAGCACACCCTTGTTTTGCCATCTATTTCCCCTAATATAATGTACTTTGTATTATTTTCACGACTATGTATGCATTTGTATTTTACAGAAGGGAAAGCAGGGGCCTTGAATTTGCTCATCAGCAATTAGAACCTGAACAGCAGGTCTTCACCACAGTGGTGAGATGCATTGCATCTCGGTTTTAGATATAGTGAACTGTTTCTAAATTTGCACCTATGCATATAAAACAGCAGATGCAAATCTGTGCTTTCTCTTTTGGGTGATATGGTCCTTATTTCTTGGTGGTGTAAAAGCCAATGTCACAACTGTGGATACAGTGATGCTCAGAGACTAGGTTTCATGGGAGAAGAAAAGTGGGGCAGGAAGGCGACATCCCCAGAGCCCATTGTCAACGAAAGCACATGAAATTCACTAGGAAAGAGTCGTTGATGGCTAATTTCTTTGCTCTAAACTGTGTTCGCTAGAACAAACTAACATCTCTACCCCCACACTTCGAGACATACAAATTGTGCCATGCACAAGTTTTGTATAGTAATGATTAAATAATAACCCCCAACCATCATTTTCAAATCCTTCAATGGCGCATGCTGAAAAAGGAACAGCATCTATTTTCACACTGTGTATATTATTTGCTCATGCAGGCTAAATCTACATCGATTACTGGAAACTTATGTGCCAGATCTTACTTTTTCTGACTAGAACAATGCTGTCTATATTTCTCATGGGCTGGACCTAATAATTTAGACAGTGTGCACTGAATTTTGAAAATTATACACGTTCACCATTGTACAACCCAGATGTTAAATAAGGGGATGAATACAGAGCGTTTCCCCTTGATATAGCCATCAACAGGGAAGCTGGGTCTCTTTGTATGCTGCTCCAGTATTCTGGAACAGGGAAGGGATCACTGCAGGTAGGGCAGGCTTTGCAGACCTCAACCTTAAGGAGTGGGTAATTAGAAACATGCTTTGGAGTACCATTCCCTGCCAAGACTGCATGCTTCCCATTTCAGTGAATTCGGCCAGGAGGCTCCAAAGACCAAAATCCCCACTTGTTCGCAATCTGCATGCTTGCTTCCACTGCCACTTGGCCCAAAAAGGGTGCCAAAACGGGGAGGGGTGGAATGGGGCAGTGGCAGGGGCGAGTGGCTCTTAAGGCAGGTTATGATGCAAAATTCAAAACAGTGAAAACAGTCATGGGAGGGAAGTGGGCACAGAAAACACATGTCTCAGTAATAATAATAATAATTTTATTATTTGTACCCCTCCCAACTGACTGGGTTGCCTCAGCCACTCTGGGCAGCTTCCAGCATATATAAAAAACATAATGAAACATTAAACATTAAAAACTTCCCTATACAGGTGTCAAAGGCCAGGACAGAAAGGTACATCTTCAGAATTCCCCCCAAAAGAAATCTGTACAATGAAGAAATCAGAGGCACGTCCATGGGGAGGGAATTCCACAGCTTAGGGGTTGCCACAGAGAACATCCTCTCCTAGCCCCCCCCCCCAGAAAACAACTTCTGGGGCCCCCAGAAGAGCCCCCTCTGCTGATCTCAACACCTGGGAGGAGATGGTCTCTCAGAACTCTGGGCCACAGGAGATGCTATTGCATGGTATCCTTTATCTTCCCTCCACTGTCAGAACACACCTGGCCCCAGGGGCACACGCAGCCCCCGGAATGAGACAGACATCTCCGGGCATCTTCCTGATGAAGCGCGGCCCGGGACGTTCGCAAATCAGTCCCCGTGTGTACCAGCAACACATATCAAAAGACGTGCACACTCTATCAGCAGAGTATAGCAGAAACAATTGTGGAACGTGACTGTGTGCATTCTAAGTGTTTATTAAGCAATATATACAGGACAAAGCACTCATGGTGTCTTCTCACTTCTTCTCCAAGAGAGAAAGAGAGAAAAGTACAAAAGTACAGTCTAGAAAGTAAACACTGACATCTGATGTAACAATGACACAACCAGCAATGGAGGAGTGAAATGCTAACATCAATGGCTGAACACACCCTGTGGCAATCTCATGGCAAAGATGTTGTCCTCGATGTTATGGGAAAGGAGCGGGAATAGGAAGCCATGGTTGCGCCTTCCCTGCTGCCGGCTGCACATTTAATTTATCTTCCAGTTTGGGCCTCACGCAATTGACGAAAGTGAAATCCATCCATTATTTCAAGACGATGAAGTTACCTTTCCATAAAATGTGACAGGAGTTAAAAACCAGAGAGATAAAATACACAAAAGGGAACAAGGAGACTAGCCACTTCCCATAATAAGAGCTTTTATTGAAGCATGAGCTAATGGCTCGGCTGAGCTTATCTCTTGTAACAACCAGCAAATTAATGTGCTTGTTTAACTCAAATGGCACAATGTAAGCTATCCTGAATGTGTACACTCAGCTATTGTGCCTTCCTTGGAGAGCATTTAGACTTTAGAATCTGCACTGCTAATCATCAGGCTGGAAGATGCACAGAGGTTTCTAATACCCCAGAAGCCAAGCTGGGACGCTTGTGCGGAAGTCTAGATAGAAGTGACAGAGACATCAAGCGGGAAGCATAGAGACGCTGTCATTTTGGGGGAGCGGGTAATCAAAACAAAAGATGAGGAGTGGGGGGTGCCACTAGGGGTGCATTGGAAGATGGCCGACAATACCATCTCTCCGACCCACACGGGGTAATTAAGAGGCTGTTATGGGAGTAGGCAGCCTCCCTTGTTGCCCCAAGGGAATGGGGAACACTGCCCTTGCCTGCTGTGCCCATAAATCACCCCCAAATTCGAAAGAAGGGGGTGAGGGCCCTAGGCAGAATGCCCCTGTGTGGACCTCGGCTCTCCTGGACGCTGTCTCTGATCGCGCACTATCTGCAGCAATTTGGAATAATTAATTACAAAAGAAGCAAATGCACATATTTCAAGTGAAGAAGGGAAGTGAAGTCTGCTAATTTAAGTGACCTCTGCGAAAGAAGACGACGGGTTGGAGAAACAGGAATATTTTACGATGAAGATACACCAAAGGCTGGGTATGTTGGCAACGGGACTGAATGGGGGGGGGAACCTTTTTTACTTTCCTTTTATGTGATTTACTAAGAACCCCTCCTCATTAGAACCGTCGGTTGAACTGACCCAAGCAGGATGATTAAGGTCTGTGTGGAGATAAACTTTAACCAAAAATATGCTTTATGGAGATCGAGAAGCAATAACAGCTTTTGGAATGGCGCAGCAATTACCATATTTTTTGCACCAGAACACTCACTTTTTTCCTCCTAGAAAGTAAGGGGAAATGTCTGTGCGTGTTATGGAGGGAATGCCTACGGGTGGCATGCCTATGGATTTTCCTCCTCTAAAAACTATGTGCGTGTTATGGTCGGGTGCGTGTTATAGAGTGAAAAATACGGTAATTCAGAGTCGCCATCTTGCCAAAGGATTTATAGCCGGGAGGAGGAACGGACTTGTTTTCAGACTGCATTCCTGGTGAATCTCCTCAGAGGTTTTGAGAAAGGAGGCAGATTGGTGAAGATTAATGACGCTAAGACTGTTTTGATGTATGGAAGTGATGTTATATGGAAAACGTCTGGATATGGCTACTGGATAATAATAAAAAATATCCACGCAGGATTACAAACTGTTTTAACCAGCTTGTGGAACTATCAGAGGTCACAAAGAGAAAAGAAAAATATATGAAAATAACAAGAGATGTGGAAAAACAATAAGAAAGGACTGGATAGTACTGTGAACATCATATGGTTAGATTTGTGGACATTAAAACCGCAGCAAGAAGCAAGAAGTTGATTGGATCCCCTTCGGAACTTGAAATATGGGTACCCCCAACAAAAATTTAAAATTCGGCTGTGTAATTTGGAATTTATGTAATTTGGTTTGATTTGATGTGATTGGTCGTTAATAAAAAAATATTCTTTAAAAAAAGAAAAAAAGATGAGGAGTGGGGAACCTCTGGCCTGAGACAAAACCTGGACGTATGTCTGGAATAGGGAGCTGGCTCTACTAGCGGAAGCACCCCACAAGCTTTAGAGCCCTGAATCATCATCATCAGTGCTGGCCCTACAATTAGGCAGAGTGAGGCAAGTGCTTCAGGTGGCAATTGCTGGTTAGGGATGAAAGAGCACCCCCTAAATTGGCCTGTTGCCCTCTGTTGCAGTGGGGAACACTACAAACATTCGTATAAAGTTCAGCTTCTACATTGGTCATCTTGCATAAATGGAATGGGGTGGCAGTGGCAGGGGAGACACCATGTTGTCCTTTGCCTCAGGAGGCAAAATGTCTAGGTCTGGCTCTGAGCATCAGGCTTCTCAGTCACACAGGGAATGTCCCTTAGTACAGTTGGCTCTCCACTGTAAATCTTAATGGGTGGATGGCAAAAGAGCCCCAGCCATAGGGAAGCAATGATGGGAGTGGGGCCAAACAGTGCACCCAGGCTCCCCGCTCTAGCAATTCCAACTGTGTGTGGGAAAGCCTAGGACCCACAAATGGGGCTCCGGTCAGGTAGAAGAAGTGAATGGTGATTTTTAATTTCTCATCTCAGTTGCTAGCAAGCTTCCTTGTGCAAGCAAGGGCTACTTGTTGCTGCTGTGTCAGAGTTGTCTCAGCCACTGAAGAATTTGCTGTACCAAGTCTGGCAGCCAAGCACTCCCCATGTCAGCTCCAGCTTCCCACCCATTTCCCCATTTCTGGGGGAGAAGCGTGGTTCCTGGGGCCAAATTAGTTTCACAATGACTCCTTTCTCCCAGGCTTGTCTTGTCAATTTGGGTGAGTGGGAATCTGTGCCCCATTGCAATAGGAACTGAAGCTCTGGGCATTTCATGGTGCTCAGTTTTAATTTCAAAATTACTACTACTACTACTACTACTACTACTACTACTACAGGGACGTGGGTGGAGCTGTGGTCTAAACCACAGAGCCTAGAGCTTGTCAATCAGAAGGTCAGCAGTTCGAATCCCCGCGACAGGGTGAGCTCCCCTTGTTCAGTCCCAGCTCCTGCCCACCTAGCAGTTTGAAAGCACATCAAAGTGCAAGTAGATAAATAGGTACCACTCCGGCGGGAAGGTAAATGGCGTTTCCGTGCGCTGCTCTGGTTCACCAGAAACGGCTTAGTCATGCTGGCCACATGACCCAGAAGCTGTCTGCGGACAAACGCCGGCTCTCTTGGCCTATAGAGTGAGATGAGCATACAACCCCAGAGTCGTCCACGACTGGACCTAACGGTCAGATCTTTACCTTTACTACTACTACTACTACTTGTGGAGTTTGGAGTTTACGGGGTTAAAACTCCTTGGTGTCCTGTATCTGGGGAGTGGCTTGACGCAGGGCCATACGTCACAGGCTTTGTCTGAGTTGTCTGTGAGAGTTGGTTTCACTTTAGACTGAAAGACGCAGCAGAGAGACTGTGTGTGCTTTTAGCACGGGAAAGATGCCGGAAAGCTCCGATGGAATGAGACTGATTTATGGCTTGTAAATAAACACTTTTAGAGATAGCAACGAACTGTCTCTGGACTTGATTTATCCCTCTATCTCACATGGACGGCAGGTCAGCCCCAAGCGAAGGGGAAGCGCTGACTGGACGACAGGATTTAATTGTAGTACTACTACTACTACTACTACTACTACCCCAGGCACTCTGGCAGTTTTTAACATATATAAAAACATAATAAAGCATCAATCATTAATAACAACAATTTGATCCATTATTTTAAAAAAGTCACAATAACTTCTGAAAAGATGACTTCTGAAGATGCCAGTCATAAGAAGTTGCTTTATGCAGAGTCAGACCATCGGGTCCAGCCAACTCAGTATTGTCTATGCCAGAAGTGGGGAACCTCAGACCTGTTTTCCCTCTGATCCAAGCCCAAACCATGCCTGCCAGTTCCCCTGTGATTGGCCAGAACAGGGGGCAAACCCTGACATCCAGCATTGCCAGTGAAGCAGGAAGTGACTTCAACAGACAGAAGATAATTGGTCCTTGTGGTTGCCCTTTCCTGTACAGACAGACAGACAGAACAGGTGGCTCAACGTAGCCAATGAGATACCAAACAGCATGATGTAGCCCCATGAGAAATGATACCTAGCTATGTAATGATACCTAACCACCACTAAATGTCAAGGAATTGCTGAAGAGCAGCACTGTTCAAACAATTTACAGAAACCAATTAATATATATTTTAAAGGGCACCAGTAAAAAGGCAGGAGAAGCTTTCAGGAACAAGTGAAAATGCAATAGAAAAGGAAAGTGCAGTTTCATTTCAGCTCTAATGTTATAACCATTTTACCAGTGGCTCGAATTGCTTATTGCTGGAACATCTGCAGCTGCGCTGCTTGAAACTGTTGTTTCTCTTCTATCGGCGAACTCCAAGCCTTCCCCTCCTGGTACTTAGGCAGACACTGCTCTGCAAATTCAGAGAGAGAGAGAGAACCTTGTCTCCTTGGTTACCTCTGTCTACCACAGAAGATAAAGAACAAAGAGGACTGGGGTTTATGTTTGGCATGGTCAATGCTGGAGGCTTAGCAAGATCAGCCAGTTACAAGGGATCACAGGAAGTTGCATCAGTCAATCTAGATCAGTACTGCCGACATTGACTTGCAGAGGCTCTCCGGGGCTTCAGGAAGATGCCATGGATTGAACCAGGAACCTTCTGCATGAAAAGCAGATGCTTGACCACTGAGCCTTTCCCTTGCATCACAGTAAACTGCAATGCACAAGAGGCATGGCCAAACTTGGCCCTCCAGATGTTTTGGGACTACAACTCCCATCATCCCTAGCTAACAGGACCAGTGGTCAGGGATGATGGGAATTGTAGTCCCAAAACATCTGGAGGGCCAAGTTTGGTCATGCCTGCTTTAGAGAGAGAATTGCATTCAGTTGTATCCAGGGTTGGTGCTACTCAGAGTAGGCCCATTAAAGTTGATGGACATGACTAACTTGGGCCCATTAGTCTACTTTGAGTATAGCTTAGTTGCATACAACCCTCTGTATTCTGCGTCTTTAGTCCCCCACATAAAAAATTGCGAGAAAGAGAGTGAATCGAGGTGGGTAATTGTCTCTTCAAATGGAGAACTGTGCTGTAAATGGGCATCCAAAGTAAGGGGTGACCAACTTGCAGCAACTACCCTGTGGAAAGAGAGCAAGGGATCTGGGCAAAGGCATCATCAGAGCCTGCCCAAGTCAGACTGTGCCTTCCTTCCTCATGTACAGCTTACAGCAAACAGATTGAAATTGTGATGTCACAGAAAGTGGAAAGCCTGTTTTGTGAGCTGCAGTAGGGTTGGGTGTTAAAACAAACCATGGTTTAGTGTGATACCTGACTCATGCAGCCATAGAATAACTGCAATTACATTTGCTCACATCCATCCCTTCCTATCTTATCCCATTCCCTGATGTCTAATTGAGATCTTACAGAGGCAGAGACCCTGTCTGTCTCTTGCTGGTAAAATGCTGTAAAAGGTTTTGATTGCTCCTGTTTGCAAAAATTAGAATATCTTAATGGTCAAGGGAAATGCACTGCATTTCATAATCGCAATGGGTGCCAAACTGGAACCTGAAACACAGAATTGCATCCTGCAAAAACAAGCATGCCCAATTATACTTTGATACCTCATGTTCCAAAAGTGCACAAACAGAGAGTCCCAAAGAGGCGAGTTAAATCGAAAGCCTCATTTCACTCACTCCATAAAAAGACCAATTAACTGCAAACAAAATTATGACTGCAAATCGAAATTACGAAATCATAACTATAAAACACAATCACTTTGGATGGGAAGCTGGGAATCTAATAGGATGTTCCCATGTTGGTGTTGCCAGACTCTGGGGAAATGTGGCTCTCATATGGAAATCTACATAATCCCCCTGTAACACAACATTCTCCTATTCGAATGCTGCCAAAGGTTATTCAAATGCTGCCTAGGATTGAGATCCAGCCATCGGTCAACAACAGATGCGCTGTTCTGTTGCACAGATCTCTCGCCACCAGTTTGCACTTAGAATCATAGAATTGTGGAATTGCGAGAGACCCAAGTGAGGGTCATTGAACAATGCCATCATAAAACAGGAACTGAACAATGCCATCATTAAACATAATTGCAAATAAATACTTATTAGGGAGAAATATACAAACCCAACCAATGTGTTGGAAATCACAACAATTAGCAGGAAAAAGAACCCCAAGGAAGCAGAACTTGGAAGGTATTATACTTAGTATTTTATCCCATGAGTGGCAAAGAAAGCTGAGTAAATTAGTAGGGGTATCTGCACATAAGAGGATCAAGTTATCTCAAAGCTTGGCTGGGGAGGGGTAGAAACACCTGCACTTGTATTTCAGCTCTTCTTTGAATTATTCCCCCTTTAACACAGACCCTCCAAGTGTCCCTATTTTCCAGGGACAGTTTCAGATTTACTGAAGCCTTCCCGGTTTCTGATTTGATCCCAGAATATCCCGCTTTTCCTTAAAAAGGTAAAGGGTAAAGGGACCCCTGACCGTTAGGTCCAGTCATGGATGACTCTGGGGTTGTGGAGCTCTTCTCGCTTTATTGGCCGAGGGAGCCAGAGTACAGCTTCCGGGTCATGTGACCAGCATGACTAAGCCGCTTCTGGCAAACCAGAGCAGTGTACGGAAACGGCGTTTACCTTCCCACCAGAGTGGTACCTATTTATCTACTTCACTTTGACATGCTTTTGCACTGCTAGGTTGGCAGGAGCAGGGACTGAGCAATGGGAGCTCACCCCGCCGCGGGGATTCGAACAGCCGACCTTCTGATCGGCAAGCCCAAGGCTCAGTGGTTTAACACACAGTGCCACCCGCGTCCCATTTTCATCAGAGAAATGTTGGAGGGTGTTAAGTTATATGATTCCCCAAGCACATAAGGAGCGAAAGAGACTGGTAACTATACAACCTTTAGAAGACACCTGAAGGCAGACCTGTATATGGAAGCTTTTATTAATGTTTAATGCTTTTATATGTTTTTATATATGTTGGAAGCTGCCCAGGGTGGCTGGGGCAACGCAGCCACATGGGTTTGGTGGTATTATTATTATTATTATTATTATTATTATTATTAAAGGGGACATCCTTATTTTCATTGGAGAAATGTTGGTGGGTATGTTAACCATCAACCTTTTAAAGTGGCAGAAGTCTCAAACCAGGGACTTCACTAGCCTGATATCACCTGTGGTGTCATACTAGTGGTCAAGATAGTTGGAAGTGCTTCTAGCCAGCCAAGGGTCAAGTGATTCCAGTAGCCAATAGGCTCCCATCTGGTTATCGTAAAAGTGTAGACTACGTCCTGGCTCTTTGGGTTGAGCTAGGGCTGTGTGCAAAATGGCTTTTCAAGATTCTCCGCTTGCTCTGCGGGCAGAGGAATTGGAGAGGGGGCTGACCATTTCAACAAATTTCTCCGGGAGAAATTCTCCGGCAGTCAGGGGTGGCTGTAAGTTTGCAGCAGAAAATGTCTCTCTGATCCGGCCTCTTGTATAGAAAAAAACAAACACAAATTTTCATCACAATAATTAAGTTTTAAAGCTTTACATGCAGAAACTTGATTTAATCGTGACATAAACGATGCATTGTGTCAATGATAAATTTCTCTTCTTACATATGCTGATTCCAGTATAAGGCTGTAGAATGCACATTTGCCCCAAACCTGGCTTTTTCAGCTAAAAATAAAAATGAATTCTGTTCCCATCCCCCCAAATTTCCAGCTTGCTGGCATCTTGGGTAAAACCCAGGGAGATCTGTGTCTGCTTGCAAAAACAACTTGTGACTCTGGGTGATATGGGGTACCTCCTTAACACAAATAAACATTATAAAATCCTATCCGAAGACCCATGACTCAGTCATAAAACCTAGCTCATCCCACCTTTGCAATCGGAAAAAAAGCTAGCCTTCATTCATGCATTTTTCACAGGAACTTTAAAAAATATAATACATTTGCAGGAAGTGAACCAGTGGAAAAGAATGGTTGTTTGGGAGTTGCTTTACAGTGTTTTTAATATTATGTTTTAATGCTGTGACCTGCCCTGGGACCTTAGGGTGAAGGGCAGATTGATGATGTTGATTGTGATGATGCTGATGCTGTTGACATCTGTCTTTCTCAGAAGTCATTTTTAACATCTTCTTTGCAGCCTTTAGGTATCTCCCCATTCATGCTGAACTTTTTAATGCACTCCGTGCTTGTGCTTGCCTGCTGCCAATGTTAGAAGCTTTCTATGATTCTATTATGTCAGGAGTGCTCTGATGGTGTTTCCTGCTTGGCAGGGGGTTGGACTCGATGGCCCTTGTGGTCTCTTCCAACTCTATGATTCTATGATTCAGATTTATAAGTCAGTGATGATTATGTTATTTCCCCCTTAAAAACACATATGAAAGATTTCCCTTTAAACAGCTGGGCGACCTGCTTGCGATCATCACCTCCCACAACTATTGGAATTACTGGCTCTTTGCAAGTGATGAGAAGTTTGTTTGTCCCAATAGTTGTCAGATATTTAAAAATTTAAAAAAAAGAATACTAAATATAATATGCATTTTGGTGGGAAGAATTCTGGGCTTTGTTTTTTCTTCAGTGCACTAGCTTGTCCCCCGCAGGACAAGAAATGTTAAATTTAAAATTGCTGCAGAAATATCTTTCCAGATTGTCCCCTACGGTGGAGTTTAGTTCTGTTGGATTTGTCACCATATTCTAAGTGCAGCCTGCAACTTTTTGAAATCAGGGATGAAAACCCCATAGGCTCCAGAGTTGTGGATTTCAGTTCATGTTCTACAAGTGAAATAATAATAATGCTTTGCTCTTTGGCTCTATCTCCCAAGACCTAAGCAGCCCATATTCAGGGGCGAAGGCAACATGGCTGGTACTATACTTCCTTAATCCATACAATCATTACCCAGCTGGGAGCCAATATAGCCCCAAGCAGAAAAATCAAGGGAACAGCAGGCTCTTTAGCGCCTTTCCAGCAACTACACAAGCTCCCCATTGGTTATGAGTTTTAGGCAGTTTAACTAGGACGTTACAAGAACTGGTCTGTGTAATTGCAAGGAGAGGCTCATCAAGGCAGACGCAGGCAGGTGGGGATGTCCCCGTTTCAAGGGTGCACACCCTTTCCCAGCACAGAGCTTTTATTGTCATATTTATTTGCTTATCGGTTTATTTAATATGCTGCCCGAGGACCAAATTACAGTGGAACCTAGGTTCTCGAATGTAATCTGTTCCGGAAGACCGTCCGAGTTCCAAAACGTTCGAGAACCGAAAACGCACTATGGAAGCCTCAATTCAATCGAGAAAATTGAAAAACATGCAGAGGAAGCCATTCAACTTCCGAGGTGCGTTCGAAAACGGAAGCATTTACTTCCGAGTTCTCGGCGTTCAGGTTCCGAAAGGTTCATCAACGGAGATGTTCAAGAACCAAGGGACCACTGTATTATTATTATTATTATTATTATTATTATTATTATTATTATAGTGTTACCTCGGGTTAAGTACTTAATTCGTTCTGGAAGTCCGTTCCACACCTGAAACTGTTCTTAACCTGAAGCACCACTTTAGCTCATGGGGCCTCCTGCTGCCGCTGCACGATTTCTGTTCTCATCCTGAAGCAAAGTTGTTAACCCAAGGTACTATTTCTGGGTTAGCGGAGTCTGTAACCTGAAGTGTCTGTAACCTGAAGCATCTGTAACCTGAGGTACCACTGTATTATTATTATTATTCCACTAGGGGATGCCACCTTTGGTCGGGGCCATAACGGGACAGGGTGGGCAAAATAAAGGACAAGTTGGGGGTGGGGATTGATGGGCACATTCATTCTTGCAATACCAAATCCCCCCACTTTGTGGAGGGGAGTTCCCCATATTCGGCCTCTGGCCTTGCTCACCACCCCAGCCCCTTGACTCAAGTTGATTTCAACAGGCTGAAATGCTTCTCTTGAACTGTGACCGTCTGTTGAGCTGTACTTAAATTCTTCAGCTTTCCATACAGCTTTGAAAGTATTGGCCAAGTAAGACTGCTTAGAAATGAACATTTAGACATAAAGTCTGCCAGCTGTAATTATTACTCTTTCTTGATCAGGGAAGATGTGTGTGTTTTGACACATCTGCTGACAAAACAAACACGTCTGCAAATACATAGAATAATTGCTCATTATAATACTATAGCAGGATTCAGGGATTCCATAATAGACAACTCCCACCCAGAAACCTATGTCCCCACTGTGGAAGGATGCGTGGATCCAGAATTGGCCTCCACAGTCACTTACTGACTCATTGTTAAAACCGTGTTTATGGAACACAATCTTACTCGGCTACGAGTGATCGCCAAAGAAGAAGAATAGACAATATAATAGAAACAAAACCCAAAAAACCCACCAATAGTTGTATTAGCTGCACCAACACCCCCATTTTCTGAAGCAGTGGCCTAGTGTAGCATTTTTCAATGACTTTCAGGTACAAATTACAATAACAAACACAGTAAAACAGCAAACATTATAAACTTCCCTATACAGAGCTGCCTTCAGGTGTCTTCAGAAAATCCTATCTGTTTGACATCTGATGTTCACAGAATCATAGAGCTGGAAGGGACCCAAGGGTCATCTAGTCCAACCCCCTGCCATGCAGGAATCTCAGCTAAAGTATCCATGGCAGATGGTCATCCAACCTCTGTTTAAAAACCTCCAAGGAAGGAGAGTCCACCACCTCTCGTGGGAGTCCGTTCCACTGCCGAACAGCTCTTAACTGTCAGAAAGTTTTTCCAAATGTTTAGTCAGAATCTCCTTTCTTGTAACTTGAAGCCATTGGTTCAAGTCCTACTCTCCAGAGCAGGAGAAAACAAGCATGTTCCCTCTTCCATGGGACAGCCCTTGAGATATCTGAAAATGACTATCATATCTCCTCTCAGTCTCTTCTTTTCCAGGTTAAACATACCACAGGATTGGTGCGACTACTGATAAGGCCTTCTGCCTGGTTCCTTGTAACCTTACTTCTCGCAAAGAGGGAACCACCAGAATGCCCTCGGAGGTGGACCTCAGCGTCTGGACTACAACTCTCTTCATACCCAGCTGGCATGGCCAATGGCTAAGGATGATGGTAGCTGTAGTCCAGCAGAATCTTCAGGGCCACAGGTTCAGCACTTCTGACAGAAAAGATGCTGTTATAAGAATTCTAAGTCCCAAATAAACGTTCATAAATGTTCAAGACAAAGACATACATAAGTATATAAACCACGGGTCTGAAATAGTACAGGAGAGCAATCCTGAAGCCATTTTGACTCTCCCAAGTTGACCTCAAATATTTCTCTGCAAGGAGGAAGGAAATGGGAAAGCCTCTCCATTCTCTTTTGCTTACCATTCTCAAGGGTGTGTTTGTGTATGAATAGAGTGAGCCTGTGACCTGGATTCAGGAATTAAAGTATTTACAAAAGAATGGCCAGGCTGCCCAGGTAAAACAATCAGTGACCATTAACAGATATCCTAGCAAACAGGATTTCTGCTGTAGAACGCCTCCTGTGATGTGTTTCTGATGTAGACTGCCTCCTTCTGTGATGTATGTATGATGTTTTTTGGGGGGTGGTCTTCAGCTACAGGGTGGGCAGTTTCAAAAGTCTATATAATGACTTGTGCACCATTGTTCTGGGTTCCTCCTCCCTCCTGCATGTGGTGAGTGATCACCCTGTTGCACCAATTTAATAAAGATCAGGCTTACCAGCTCCTTGGCTTCTCAATATTCTCTGGTTGGCCTCTGTTTTTTTCTCCTACCAATAGGGAACCCGCTTAAGGACTCTATACAGGCTCTTGGATACCCCATAAGGGAAAAGGATCAGGTTTTTCTTTAACAGTTCTTTCACACCAAAGTCTGTCCTCTGAAAGTCTTTCAAACCTAGGGCTGTCCTGCGTAAAGTAGGGCAGGTGGCCACCCTTGGAATGTAAAAAAACAACAACCTTTGCTGATTAATTATTCCTTGAGACTTTCCACCAACTTTGATGCACTAAGAATTATGATAATTAAAGGGTAGATTTCACCTCAACCTTTCAAAGCAAAATTACGGCTGAGGTGGAGATTAAATACTCTCTGTCTGTGCTTGTGGCTGATTCCAATTTACATCTGCGCTGTGACTGCCATAAACAATCACTTCAACGGGTGTTTGTATGCGACGGCTTGAATTAGCTTCCTACTTTCTCTGTAGTTCAGGTGGCTGCCATGAGAAGTATTATTCCTACCAGAATGGGGGTTCACAGTGGGAAGCATTTCTCCCCCTGGACTCCCAAAGGTATTTATTTATTTTAGTGCCACCCCCCCCACATCCACCTAGTCAACAAGAGGTTTTGAATGATCTTTGAGACTTATTGTAAGTGGCTGGCAGATTCATTTTTTTCCCCCATGGTAAATCTTTATTGGTTTAAAATACAGACGTAAATGATCCTTTACAACAAAGGTAAGTATAGAAAAATTCAATAGAGAAGAAAAAGCATCACGACCTAAGAGTAAGAAAAAAAGTTAAAAAGACAAAAAAGAAAAGACAAAGGAAAAAGAAAAAAGAAAAGAAAACCAAAAATTTATACAAAATCATGTTCATCAAATAAAAATTTCTGCTTAAAACTTCCAATCGTTCTCATTATACTATTTCTGTTATCATGGTTTTGTTGCACAGCTTTGCGTTATATTCCTTTTTCTGGCTGGCAGATTCAAACTTCCAGCCCTTTTCAGGAGGATGGCCTTCCTGGACCAGCAGGCAACTCAGAAGAATGATGCTGCTTCTAATTTGGAAAGCCTAAAAATACAATGATAATATAAACAAAGGAGTTGTGGTGCCTTTTTGTGATCAGGTGAGGAGCCCAGGGGTTTCTCCTTCACCCAGCCCTGCTTTTTTTGAGGGGCAGATGTGGATGAAGAATAGAAACCACACATCTTGAAAGATGGGTAGCAAGAATCCTTTCCTTGGGAAACAGAAACTTGGTGCTACTGTTTTGATTGTTTGAAACTTGAAAGAAAGGCACAAGGGTTTTCTATATATGGCTGCTAGAGAGAGAAAGTCAAGAAGCAGAGCCATTTCAAATTGTTTAGCTGTGGATATCTGCAACTCTTTCATAAAGACAGCTAGCATGCCCCAGACACATATTGAAGATGCTTCTTCATCAGACATCATGTAAGTTACACTTGATGTTTCTTCCTCAAAAGAGATAGACACTATTCAGGCAGAGGCTGGGGCAGGGCATGAGCACATCCTGGCAGAAAATATTCAGGCAGCTACTTGACAACTTGAACAACTGAAAAAAGGGAGTATACTTAGTGCTTTTAAAAAAAATGTTTAGGAGTACTCTCATTTTGATTCAAGAAAATCACCATTTTATACTTCAAAACGGGAAAAATAAATACAGTAAAGAGACAAAACTACAAAGATTCACAAAATGTTTAGGGGTATGCGTACCCCTGCGTCCCCCGCAGAAAAAAGCACTGAGTATACTTAATATCAAAAGCAAATTGTCTATCAGGTGGGTTACAATTTAAATGGCCTTGGTCCAGTATCCCTGAAGGAGCATCTCCACCCCCATCGTTCTGCCCAGACATGGAGGTCCCGTGCCAAGGGCTTTCTAGCAGTTCCCTCACTCCTAGAAGTGAAGCTACAGGGAAACAGGCAGAGGGCCTTCTCGGTAGTGGCACCCGCCCTGTGGAACGCCCTCCCATCAGATGTCAAAGAGATAAACAACTACCAGACTTTTAGAAGACATCTGAAGGCAGCCCTGTTTAGGGAAGCTTTTAATGTTTGATGGACTATTGTATTTTAATATCTTGTTGAAAGCCACCCAGAGTGGCTGGGGAAACCCAGCCAGATGGGTATAAATAATAAATTATTATTTGTTGTCTGTTGTTTAGTCATTTAGTAGTGTCCGACTCTTTGTGACCCCATGGACCAGAGCACACCAGGCACTCCTGTCTTCCACTGCCTCCCACAGTTTGGTCAAACTCATGCTGGTAGCTCTGAGAACACTGTCCAACCATCTTGTCCTCTGTCGTCTCCTTCTCCTTGTACCCTCCATCTTTCCCAACATCAGGGTCTTATCCAGGGAGTCTTCTCTTCTCATGAGGTGGCCAAAGCATTGGAGCCTCAGCTTCAGGATCTGTCCTTCCAGTGAGCACTCAGGGCTGATTTCCTTCAGAATGGAGAGGTTTGATCTTCTTGCAGTCCATGGGACTCTCAAGAGTCTCCTCCAGCACCAGAATTCAAAAGAATCAATTCTTTGGCGATCAGCCTTCTTTATGGTCCAGCTCTCACTTCCATACATCACTACTGGGAAAACCATAGCTTTAACTATACGGATTATTATTATTATTATTATTATTAAGCTTCTTACACAGTGCTCGACCCCTTAAAAGGTTATAGGCCCAAGAGCATTTCATTATGCATAACAGTCAAAATATCTCCTCAGTTAGCATACTTGACTGCTTTTTTGGGGGGAAATTTTTAGGTCCATGTCAGCTCAGGGACTTTACAAACCTGCTAACTTTGCGAGAGAATCTGATGCTTGAAACCCACCACTGTGTGACATGTGCAGTACAAGGACTCACTACAAGCAATGCCAGACCTACTCTCCACTGGCATTTCTGGAACTGAGGCTAAGGCACACACACACACACACACACACGCACACACCATTTTATCTGTGTAAGACTGAAACAAATAGCCACGTGATGTGGAGGGAGGGCGAGTTTAAAAAAAGAAGAATCCCAAGAGTAAATGAGCAGAATCGAAGGGAGTCCCACTCTACATTGAAATCCTTAGTAACAAATCCTAAGTAGTTTGTGGCACAAGAGGAAAATCTGGCGAGAACAAGGAATAACTTATCAATAAAGTGAAAGTACATGGAACCTTAGGTAGAAGTGATTGTATCCTCTTGGGTTTCATTATACACAGGCAATGGAAAGCTGAGTATAGTCAGGCCTGCACTCTGGACTTGAAGAAGGCTGGTTTCAAAAAGCTTAAGAAACTACTGGGTGAAGTCGCATAGTCAGAAATACACATAGAGAAGGGAGTTCAGGATGGATAGGCGTTTCTAAAAGGTGAAATATTGAAGGCCCAAATGCAGACAATTCCAACAAGAAAGAATAGTGGGAGGCACCTAAAAGAAACCAGTGTAGCTGCATAAGGAGCAGAAAGATGACCTGAGATGTAAAAAGGGAATGTATAAGAAATGGAAGAAAGGAGAAATCATGAAGGAAGAGTATGTACAAGTAACCAAAAGCTGCAGGAGAAGGGCAGGCAGCCCAAAGTTCAGAATGAACTCAGGCTTACAAGGGAGGTTAATAATAATAATAATAATAATAATAATAATAATAATAATAATAATGAAGGTTTCTTCAGCTACGTTCCGAAGAAGAGGAAGAACAAGCAGGTAGTGGGTCATCTGCATGGAGAAGATTGAAAAATGGTTTGGGGTGACAGAGAGAAGGGAGGAACTACTCAACACCTGCTTTGCCTTTGTCTTCACCCAGAAAGAGAGTGGTGATAAGAGAATAAATCATGTAAGGAGGGAGCTATAGCCCAAGATAGGCAAAGAGGTAGTAAGGGAACACCTAGCTACTTTAAATGAATTCGAATCTCCAGGGCCTGGTGAGCTGTTTTCAAGGGTATTAAAGGAAGATGGAACATTTAAAGAAGCTCTGTAAAAACTTAAGAAATATTGCAAAAAAGAAAAATAGATGTGGAAGGGTATTTCAAAAGGCAATAGTAAATTCAGGAAATGTGTAACCAAAAAAGTTTAATTCGGATGATTGTCAGAGAGACTGAAGGAAGTCCAAAAAATGAGAAAATCTGTGAAAGTTGTAATGTGGTGTGATATGTATTTTTTCTTGATGGAAAATTAATTAAAAAAAATATTTAAAAAAAAGGAAGATGGAACAAGCTTGTTTTCTCCTGCTCTGGAGGGTAGGACTCAAACCAATGGATTCAATTTACAGTGGTACTTTGGGTTAAGTACTTAATTCGTTCTGGAGGTCTGTTCTTAACCTGAAACTGTTCTTAAACTGAAGCACCACTTTAGCTAATGGGGCCTCCCACTGCCGCTGCACCGCTGCGGCGCGATTTCTGTTCTCATCCTGAAGCAAAGTTCTTAACCAGAGGTACTACTTCTGGGTTAGCGGAGTCTGTAACCTGAAGCATCTGTAACCTGAGGTACCACTGTACAGGAAAAGAGATTCTGAGTAAACATATGGAAGAACTTTAAGAGAATTATAAGCTGTTTGACAGTTGAACAGACTCCCACAAAAAGTTGTGGACTCTCCTTCCTTGGAGGTTTTTAAACAGGGGTTGGGTGGCCATCTGTCATATATGATCTAGTTGAGATTGAAAAATTGCCAGGGTTGAACTAGATGTCCCTCAGGGTTCCTTCCAACTCTATAATTCTGTGATTCTATGAACAATTGGACCACACCCAACTGTTTCCTGCTATTAAAATGCCAACATTGTAGTACTTTCTCTCCCAGTTACGACATGCACAAATGAACAATCCTTTAGCACAGTAGATTTCAACCAGAGTGCCTTGAATGATAGTCAGGGGTGCCGTGGGCAACACTGGCTTCTGTCCCTTTTTCCTTCCCTCCCTCCATAGCTGTCAACTTACAGATTTGAAAATAAGGGACCAGCAGCCTCGAAAATAAGGGATAGCAGCCAAAATAAGAGATTTTCTCTCTCCCCCCCCCCCATGTGCCCCTGCTCCAGACAGACCTTTTCCCTGGCAAGGGTGAGTGGGGCGTCGATGATGTATCCATCCGATTCCGAGCACAGGTATGTTCAACTTCTGAGCCCCTCCGAGCCAAAGGCAGAAAGCCCAGCCAGCAGCCAACGAAGCCTCAAGCAGTGGTTCCCACAACGCAGCAACCCGGCAAAGGGGAAGCAGCAAGGAAAACCACCATCACCTCTCTGCTGGGAAGCGCTGAGCAAAGGCGAGTCCCCAGGCAACGTGGCCGATTTGATCGGCACAAGGCATGCAAGCTCCACCCCCCTGTTGTTCTTAGACTCCTTATTGGGTGAGCAGTGCAGCCAAGCAACACAGTTGGAGCCTCCCTCCTCCGTGGCCAGCAGGGAGGGAGGGAGAGGAGCTGCTTCCTTTGAAACCCGGGAAATTTACGGGATATCATCAATCCAGGGCAGCAGCGGGACACGGCGCTGGGATAAGGGAGTTTCCCACCAAATAAGGGACGGTTGACAGCTATGCCTCCCTCCTCTGATGCCCTCTTGCATCGTTGCATCCCAAAGGCTCACACAGCTGTTTGTTGTAGCAGCCCTGACTACAAGCTCTCCAGGTGAATGGTGCCTCTGGGGCTGGCCAGGAGGTGCTTCCCAGGCCCCTGTGGGGCAGTGTGAGGAGGCACCTCTCTTTGCGTTGGGGGGCAGCTCAGAGACCAGGGATAGTAGCTGTGGCTGCCCAGAGGACTCCCAAGGAGAGGGCAAAGGGAGACGAGGCTGAGGGAACACTCCACAAGGGAGGGTGTCAAAAAGGGGTTTGGGGCTGCCAGCTCTGCAGGCAAGGGGTGACATAACTGGGCTCCTGAGCCCCACAGGGGTGCCCCCAATGACTGTAGTTGGTAGAGGGACTCAAAAAGGTTGAGAACCTCTGCTTTAGCACTTTGTGCTGGGTGAAGACATGCCTACTTTCCACAATGGTTGAAGATCAATTTTCTGGCTTGTAGCCAAGATGATAATGATAATGATAATGATAATGATAATGATAATGATAATGATAATGATAATAATAATAATAATATATGCCCCGCCCATCTGGCTGGGTTTCCTCAGCCACTCTGGGCGGCTTCCAACAAAATATTAAAAATACAATAGAACATCAAACATTAAAAACTTCCCTAAATTTCCTTCAAGACCCCAGAAGACTCTTTTTTGTTGTTGTTTAAAGAATGATCCACTTTGTTTTCTATTTTTGTTTCTGTTAGGGACAGCAAAGCATTAACTAAAACAAAAACAAACAAAAAACTCTGACTAGTTTCAGGTTTTTTATCTGGTATTCCCCACATCCGAGGGAGATACTCTTTAAAAGATGTTAATTTCAGCCTTAATGCTTTTAATTTGATTTCAAGTCCTACAGTATTGTTGAAGTTGTATGTCTTTCTAGTGCCTTGTTAATTGGACAAATTAAGCAATTTGTTAGAAGTTAGTTCTGCTATGTATCATCCCATGCTATGCAGTAAATCACCAACAGGCACAACCCACCTTGGTTCCTCATTGCTTCTCTTCAGCACTGCATAATATTGTGAGGAATTCAGACATAACTCAGTGGCCTGAAGTTACAAGTCACACACATTCCCCTGCCCCACTGTGAACGATTTCTCTGAACGCCCATGCCCACTAACACTGCTGGACAATTGTAAGGTAACGCGATTACTGGGGATGCGGGTGGCACTGTGGTCTAAACCACTGAGCCTCTTGGGCTTGCCGATCTGACGGTTGGCAGTTCAAATCCATGCAATGGGGTGAGCTCCCATTGCTCTGTCCCAGCTTCTGCCAACCTAGCAGTTCGAAAGCACACCAGTGCAAGTAGATAAATAGGTACCACTGCAACGGGAAGGTAAATGGCGTTTCTGTGCACTCTGGCTTCAGTCACAGTGTCCCATTGGGCCAGAAGCGGTTTAGTCATGCTGGCCACATGACCCGGAAAGCTGTCTGTGGACAAGCACCAGCTCCCTCAGCCTGAAAGCGAGATGAGCACCGCAACCCCATAGTCACCTTTGACTGGACTTAGCCATCCAGGGGTCCTTTACCTTTACTTTAACTTTTGCTGGACGATTGCGGACATCACCATGAATTCGCCTGGTCTATGCAAGTAGGGAAGTTAATTGTCCTGAATTAACAAAGGCTGAGCCAAGGGTGTGATCTTGCATATTTGGTGTTAGATTGGCCATGAAGCTTAGTGTTTGCCTTTGAGAAGCCCAATATTTGCTTATCAGCTATTTCACTGCAATAATGACATGCAAAGCTGTCCTACTGCAAACCTTATCTATATTTAATAACCGAACAAATGTAACCAAACAGTTCAGAGTTACTAGTCTGTCAGTTCTTGGGACATGTTAAGAAATACAATTTTATCAATTCCCAACACCCCCCTTTTAAAAAAGAGAAATTTCTCTTCAGAATGAGAAGGTGATTCTTGCAGAATAGAGCTGCAGCTTTTGATATGCAACAGGTTTTCTCCAGTGGGTGAATTTGGGCAGATCAGCAGACCTCTCCCACCCCCCTCTCAGAAACATAAGAAATAGTCCCTTGCATTATAAAGCAAGGGAAAGAGGTATATCAGGGGAGCAGAACCTCAGGCCCAGTGGCCAAATAGGGCTCTCCAGACCTTTTGTAGCTCTTGGGACTCTCCCTTGTTCCTCTGCAGTCTTGCTTTGAACCCTCCTGGAGTGTTTCTGCCTGGCTAGATGGTATCCTTGAACTCCGATAACATCAGTGTGTGTGAGAAAGAGAGTGTGTAGAAACTAACTCATTGTGCTGGGCCCGGGGTTAACCCAAGTAGCATGGTCCAGGTCCAGTCCCAAATCCAGGGGTTCCACGAGGAGTCAGTCTGGCAAAGCCAAGGCAGGACACAAGGCAGAAAACCAGGCTAGGTCAGGCACAGGATCACAGGCGAGTTCTAGCAAACAGCAATGTTGCTCCCGCAACCTGGGGCAGGGTCCGACAGCCTTTTATCTTTGTCGGGGTAACGGCCAGTCCTGATCCTCTGGTGACTCATCTCCCTGTTTCGCCTGAAGGCGAGCACTCCTCCTGCATTTTCTCATGTCTCTCCTCCTCTCAGGCCTTAGTCTCTGCAGTTCGGGACATGTCAGTGGGTTACTAGACCCAGAGGCCGCCTCGGCCTCCGCTGACCCAACTGGTAGTGGAGCAGCTGTAAGTGATTGCCCAACTGAAGGCAATGAGGTAATCCCCGCATCTGGAGCCAGGGCAGGCTCAGGCCCCTGACTCGGCCCAGCTGGTGCTTGTTGGAGGGGAACCTGTGCAGACTGGGGCTCTTCAGAATCAGATTCCACCTGAGGCAAGGGATCCAGTGCGGACTGGGACTCCTCTGGTTCTGAGTCCGAGCCCAAGTCCCAGGCCATTACACTCATTGTACAAAGGAAAAAATGCATTCATTGGTCCACCCCCTTCTGCCTCAGGCCCTGCTCCCCACTGGCATATGATCCCTGGAAGATCACTCGGAAAGGAATGCAAATTGTAAAAAGTTCCCCCTCCATGGCCGAGAGGTTCTGGGAGATGCTACCTGACCACACAGAGTACAGGCAACTCCCATTCTGGGCATGTTCACAGACCCTCCAAGTGTCCCTACTTTCCAGGGACAGTTTCTCATTTGATCCTGCAAAGTCCCGCTTTTCCTTAGGACGTCCCTATTTCCATCAGAGATATGTTGAAGAGAATGGAGTTATGTGACTAGTGAGCCAAGGAGATAACTGTACAACCTTTAGAAGACATCTGAAGGAAGCCTTTTATAGGAAGTGGGGTTTATTTGTTTTTTAAAGTTAAATGTTTTATTATGTTTTTATGTATGATGAATGCAGCCCACAATGGATGAGGGAATCCAGTCAGATGGGCGGGGTACAATTATTATTATTATTATTATTATTATTATTATTATTATTATTATTACAGTGGTACCTCGGGTTAAGTACTTAATTCATTCTGGAGGTCCGTTCTTAACCTGAAACTGTTCTTAACCTGAAGCACCACTTTAGCTAATGGGGCCTCCTGCTGCCGCCGCACCACTGGAGCACGATTTCTGTTCTCATCCTAAAGCAAAGTTCTTAACCCGAGGTAATATTTCTGGGTTAGTGGAGTCTGTAACCTGAAGCGTCTGTAACCTGAGGCACCACTGTATGTATGTATGTATGTATGTATGTATGTATGTATGTATGTCTGAGGGCTTACTTCCTCTTCCTCTGGCTGATTTTTGTGTCACTCTCCCTGCTGGGCCTGATGGTTTCTGCAGTAGATGGAACTGCAAAACAGATATTCAGCCAGCTGAATAGGAGCCCACGCTAAAACTTTAGCTGAACAAAGATCTGGAATTAGATACTTGCAAAGGAGTATCTGATCTTATAATCAACTGGGGAAGCTTTGTGGCTGATGTGAATGAGAGACCACAGTGAACATTAGAGTCAAGAAGGGTAGTACTGTATATTTGGGCTACCCAACTGAATTCTGAGCCATGTTAAGCAAACTGAGCCTAACAGCCTTCTGAGGTCTTCCATTATAAGAAAAACCTAGCCACCCCCCAAAAAAAATGTAAGAAAATTTGACAGTGTATCTTTCCTTAACTTAAGTGAATCATAGCTGTCCTTTATTTGGATTGGCAGCTCTTAGATGTAACAATTTTATGCTCTCCCGTATATTTCTTTGATGAAAAACTGTGCTCGAGGTGAGCAATGCGAGCCATCAGGAGCCGACGCATTTGAAAGAAGGAGAGAGGGAAAGCTTATTCTGAGCTTTCACTTAGCCTGATTGCTTTGGCGGAAAACCTCTGCCGTGTATAACACGTCGGCAATGAGAAAATGTACGTATGGGTTGGAGTTTATTTATTTTGTCCCCCAGAAAGCAAGGCAAGGGTGCTGTAATGAGATTCACTAAATTATGAGCCAGGTTTAAAAATGCAAGTGTCAGTAGAAATGAATGGTGATTGTAATGGTGTCAGAACTTGTCTCTCTATATATATTTCAATCTCACTTGTATATATAGAAGTCTGGATTGCAGGACTGGGCCACCCATAGCCAAAAGATAAATGCTTGACTCTTCAAAACCTTTGATTCCCCAGTTCTCAGAGGTAAAGGTGCGTGGCTCTGAAGCATGCTAAATTTTCTTCTGTCTCATTCTCCATCCTTCTCACCTGCAGCCCCTTTCTAATTGAAGACTCTGCAGACGATGACTTTGATGCACCCGTTGCCTCTGCTTTAATTGTCTGCCGTACCTTTTGGCGGGAGTTACCGGTAATTTTTGGAGACGGTTGAAAGGGAGCTGGTGAACCTTTCATTGTTAATGAAACAATGCTCTCCCCAACCAAACTACAGTCTTTTTTTTAAAAAGTGAGAGAAAGCATGAAATGAAAACTCAGAAGCGATAACCTGAGATGTTACAATTAGATTGTTTTACAGAAACATCACCATTTATCATTTTCTGGAGGGATTAAGCCATACTAGTGCTTTAGATTGGAGAACATACGCAATGGTCCTTGGCTGCAATCTTAGAATCTAAGACTGCAGCCAAGTCTTAGACTGGTCATGTTGTACGGATGCCTGACTATCGTCTTCCAAAGCAACTGCTCTATTCCAAACTTAAAAATGGTAAGTGTAATGCTGGTGGTCAGCAAAAGATATTTAAAGACTCTCTCAAGGCAAATCTTAAAAAAATGTAGTATAAACACCGACAACTGGGAAACACTGGCCTGCGAGCGCTCCAATTGGAGAACAGCCTTTACCAAAGGTGTCATGGGCTTTGAAGACACTCGAACTCAGGATGAAAGGGAGAAACGTGCTAAAAGGAAGGCACTCTTGGCAAACTCTCATTGTGATCAACTCCCACCTGGAAACCTATGTCCCCACTGTGGAAGGAAGTGTGGATCCAGAATTGGCTCCACAGTCATAGAATCATAGAATCATAGAGTTGGAAGAGACCACAAGGGCCATCGAGTCCAACCCCCTGCCAAGCAGGAAACACCATCAGAGCACTCCTGACATATGGTTGTCAAGCCTCTGCTTAAAGACCTCCAAAGAAGGAGACTCCACCACACTCCTTGGCAGCAAATTCCACTGTCGAACAGCTCTTACTGTCAGGAAGTTCTTCCTAATGTTTAGGTGGAATCTTCTGTCTTGTAGTTTGGATCCATTGCTCCGTGTCCGCTTCTCTGGAGCAGCAGAAAACAACCTTTCTCCCTCCTCTATGTGACATCCTTTTATATATTTGAACATGGCTATCATATCACCCCTTAACCTCCTCTTCTCCAGGCTAAACATGCCCAGCTCCCTTAGCCGTTCCTCATAAGGCATCGTTTCCAGGCCTTTGACCATTTTGGTTGCCCTCCTCTGGACACGTTCCAGTTTCTCAGTGTCCTTCTTGAACTGTGGTGCCCAGAACTGGACACAGTACTCCAGGTGAGGTCTGACCAGAGCAGAATACAGTGGCACTATTACTTCCCTTGATCTAGATGCTATACTCCTATTGATGCAGCCCAGAATTGCATTGGCTTTTTTAGCTGCCGCATCACACTGTTGGCTCATGTCAAGTTTGTGGTCAACCAAGACTCCTAGATCCTTTTCACACATACTGCTCTCAAGCCAGGTGTCACCCATCTTGTATTTGTGCCTCTCAATTTTTTTTGCCCAAGTGCAAGTATGAGTCACTTACGGACTCACAGTTAAAACCATATTTATGGAAGACAATCTTACTCGGCTACGAGTGATTGCCAAAGAAGAATAAGAGAATCTAGTAAAACAGAGATGTGTTTGGGATTCAGCTGGTGCATCAAGTCTACCAATGGCTACCAGCCATGATGGCTATGCTCTGCCTCCATGGTTGGAGACAGTAATGCTTCTGAATGCCAGTTGCTGGAAACTTCAGAATAAGGGAGTACTATTATGCTCAATTCCTGCTTACAGGTTTTCCATAGGCTTCTGGATGGCCATTGTGAGAACAGGATGCTTGGTTAGTCTGCACCTCCTTGCCTCCCCCCCCCCCATGTGCTTCCTTAGGAAGGAGGGAAAATTCAGCTCAGTTCACATTTTAACATTTAAGGTGTTTTTGTTTTCTCAGGAATTTGTGGTCTAAACCACAGAGCCTCTTGGGCTTGCCGATCAGAAGGTCGGCAGTTCAAATCCCCGCAATGGGGTGAGCTCCCGTTGCTCAGTCCCTGCTCCTGCCAACCTAGCAGTTTGAAAGCACGTCAAAGTGTAAGTAGATAAATAGGTACCACTCCGGCGGGAAGGTAAAAAAAAAAGAGACATTGCACATACTTTTGTAAACCAATAAAAATCTTTAATAAAAAAATAGGTTTAAAAAGAAAAACAATAACAGAGGCGTTCAGGAAGCAAGGTCTGACTGTAGTAGGGGAAAGCACTGGCAAATTTTGTAAATAACTTTTTTTAAGAATTGCAGCTTGTGTGGAAATGTAGCAAATGGGTCTCAAAATGGGGGCGGGGAGAGATAAGCTAAGAGAAACTGAAATTGACATAACTATTCACCTTTGGTGCTACCCATGTCTGGTAGGGTCACAACCACAATAATGCACTCCTCCGGAATGGAAGCTGGATTAGACCCAGATAAGGTCCTTGCTCCCATCTCCTAGAAGTAAGTGAGCTTTATGTTTGTCAAATCTGAACTGAATTCAACCTACTCTACAACTGATCTTTCGGAGCTGCAAACAAGTGAGTGTAGATCATGTGTGATGAACGAATTTAGGTGCAACAATCATACTATTTACTGTAAGGGGGGTGATTTGTTTTTTTTAAAAATGGAATGTGTGATATTCGGCAATGCCATAAAAAAATAAACCAAATACACGAGAGAATGCAGTTCAGTATTGCACTTATTTTGTGGTATGATCTCAAGAAATGCATCAGTACCATCAACAAATAGAGAAATGGCTCTTTAGGGACCATCATAAGCACCTGAGTTGAAATGGCTGGACTGTGGATTGATTCTTGAACCACAAAAGACGATGACAGTGAAACGGCTTAATTTGAGCCCTGGGACACGGAGGATTGGATAGTCACATCTCAGAAATATTTCCAGGTAAAAATAAACAACAAGTATCCAGTCCCAGTTGGCATTTCCTTCCCAACTAGCTCTAATCTATTGGGATAGAAAAAGATCTATAAAATGATAGCAAACTGCCCATTGGGTGTGGGTGTAAGTGTATGGAAGGGCTATATTATATTGCAGATGTTGGGAATGCCATGAGTATTTGCTAAGCTCAAAGAAAGTTAACTTTAATTTTATCTTTTTGTTTATTTGAGAAATGCATAGCCCAATTTTCATTTAAAAAATAAATCTCAAAAAAAAATTTTTTTACTATAGAAATATCATAACAAAACAACAACAACAAATATTACTTAAACCCAGGACAACACATTCACAAAAGCAGTGGGGGCAGACCACCTCCAGTTAACCAAAAACCTGGTTTTTTTTTTTGTTTTGTTTTGTTTTGGTTAAAGAGAAAATCAGCTCACTTGCCTTTTGTCTAGTATTTGGCATTGTTCACCTAAAGCTGATTTTCCCTGAGCAAAGTGATGCAACAGAAAGAAGCAAGTTGGGAATGCGAGGAGTGCTTATATTCTGTGAAAGTTCACATGGAACATTTTGAACATTACCTTGGGACCAGAAAAAGGGGAGGAGTTTCCCTTCATGTTCCGCCTCTTACAAAAACAAAAGATCAGGCCAATGGCCTATATAGTCTCATGGGCTTAATAGTGCAACCCAAGATCCACTGGAATGAGTTTGGAAAGGCTGATCTTGGGCTGTTCTGGGACTCAGTCAGAATTGTCCCTCAATCTTGCTGAGCGGCAACTATCCTGGCTCAGCAAGCAACACATGCTGATTTAAATACCCAAACTGGACATGGTGAGGCTGGAGCAAGGAGAAACTTAAACCTATTCCTAACCTCTTTCAGTCATGTGACACAGAGACTAAGGAGAACTTTCACCAGCAAGAAAGGTGATATAAATCAAACTATATACTTAAAATGCTTGATGTCCCTCTGCCAGGATTGAGTCAGCTCCTGAATGGAATTCAGAACAGGGATAATCTATGCCAATTTTAATTTCAAAATTACTACTACTACTACTACTACTACTACTACTACTACTACTACTACAGGGACGCGGGTGGCACTGTGGTCTAAACCACAGAGCCTAGGGCTTGCCGATCAGAAGGTCAGCAGTTTGAATCCCCACAATAGGGTGAGCTCCCGTTGCTCAGTCCCTGCTCCTGCCAACCTAGCAGTTCAAAAACACGTCAAAGTGCAAGTAGATAAATAGGTACCACTCCGGCGGGAAGGTAAACAGTGTTTCCGTGCACTGCTCTGGTTCACCAGAAGCAGCTTAGTCATGCTGGCCACATGACCCAGAAGCTGTCTGTGGACAAACACTGGCTCCCTCAACCAGTAAAGCAAGATGAGCGCCACAACCCCAGAGTTGTCCGTAACTGGACTTAACGATCAGGGGTTGTGGCGTTTGCCCTCGTAGGTGTGTGACATCATACTGGGTTCATAAAGAAAGGGTTATACAAGTGTAAAATGACTAACCAATAGGAACCCAAGGGGAGGAGTTAGAGTTAGAGTTGTTAATAACTCAGTCTGGTGTGAGAAGAGACAGAGAGAGGATAAGTCTGTGGGTTGGGCTAGTCTGATGTGAAAGAGTGAGAGAATCTGTTAAGAGGAGTCAGTCAAACAGTTGATATAATCAGTCAGAAGGTATTCGGAAGGTATAGGCCGGTGAAGAAACTAAAGTAAAGAAACTGACAAGAATATCATCTGTGAAACCATAAACTTGTTACTACTTATAAAATAAACTTGTTTAATTGGTTCAATTTTAACAACTGTCTGGACTCAGTGTGTACCTGAGAGTAACGGGTTGGTGGCAGCAGGGAAGCGAGCACAGTGGTGGCACAGGGATCAATAGACCGTCAAATGTTCGGGGACCCTGTGTGATCGCCACAGGGGTCCCTTTACCTTTATGCCAGTTTAATGAATTCCACTGGCTTCCTATATTTAGGTTTGCTCTGTACAGTGGTACCTCTGGTTACGTACTTAATTCGTTCCGGAGGTCCGTTCTTAACCTGAAACTGTTCTTAACCTGAAGCACCACTTTAGCTAATGGGGCCTCCTGCTGCTGCTGTGCCGCCGCCGCGTGATTTCTGTTCTCATCCTGAAGCAAAGTTCTTAACCCGAGGTACTATTTCTGGGTTAGTGGAGTCTGTAACCTGAAGCGTCTGTAACCCGAGGTACCACTGTAAGTGTTTTTAGCTCAGCTTTCTCTGAATTGCAAATGAACCCTGAATTTCCCTACAAAGGATGCTTGTTGGGTTTGTGTGTGTATGCATGGGTGTGCATGCGCACATACAATAGGGTAGATTTCATTGTGCAAATAGGAAAAAAAGAAAAATAGAACTGACCCTTGCAAATAATGTCTCAAGCAAATGATCCAGTCACGTGAGTGGTAGAAAACTGGAGGAGGGGACCTCTTCAGGGTCATCGCTCTTCCTGCATGATTACACAAATTGCATGATGCCATCGTTTTCATGTCGCAGAAGCCCCCATCTCTGAGGTGAGCAGTTATTTTGCAAGGTCTATCTCTCCAAATATCATCCAAACCCATCTCTTAAAGACGTGGGTCTAAGATAACTTGTTGACAAGGATTTGTCTTTTTAGTTCATATTCTTTCTACCCTTTCAAACTTAATCTCTATTTCACCCCCTCCTCCATCTCCTCTCTTTTAGCATTCTCTCCCCCCTCTTTTAGCATCTGCTGAAATCACCTGTAATGAGATGCCATCCTTTTAAGAAATCAGGCAGCCCAATGCGCTCAGGTGTGACACACTTTGACATATTCCTTTGTTGCCAGATGTGAGCTACACATTAATGAACCCTAGCTGCACCTGCACAGTTATCCCTCATTTACTCCTCTGATTCCTTTAAGCAGATCTTAGACACTCTGGAAAAGAAATAAAAATGCTGCTTATACATTCCATCGAGTCACTGAGATTTCCTGAATGCCATGCAGTGTTTGATAAACCCCATAAAAACATCTCTAGGGGATGGATCATAGCTTTGCTTGCAGGTTAAGCATACCTGGCATATCCAGGTAGGGCTAGGAGATGGATTCTGGAGAGTCACTGCCAGTCAACGATAATGCTGAGATAGATGGGTGAAGGCTATAAGGCTTCCTACCTTCTCTATGGGGAGGAGAAGCAGTCATGGCATCTTCTGTCCATTCCTTCTCCAATCACCCATCTGCCAACCAACCACAAAACAGAAAATGATAATGTGAACGGGTTCCTTTTTTCTGAATCAAAAGGGAAGCAGGTGTCTTTCCATGGCCATTCCTACCTTCTCACCCTTACTCTCCTTTTCTCATATAAGACTTGAACTTGTTGACCTTCAATGAAGCTGAATGTTGGCAGCTGTTAGTGAATGGTTTCCTAGACCAGATGGCTAGGAGTTTGCCTGCTGTTGATGGGGTTACACTTCCTCTGACGGAGCAGGTTCATAGCTTGGGGGTATTCCTGGATCTTTTGCTGTGTGGGGATTCAACCCCAGGTCTCCCAGGTCCTAGTCTGATGTTATAAAAAAGTAAAAGACAGTGGTACCTTGGGTTAAGAATTTAATTTGTTCTGTAGGTCCGTTCTTAAGCTGAAACTGTCCTTAACCTGAGGTACCACTTTAGCCAATGGGGCCTCCCACTGCCGCGCTGCCGCCACCGCGCGGTTTCTGTTCTCATCCTGAAGCAAAGTTCTTAACCCGAGGTACTATTTCTGGGTTAGCAGAGTCTGTAACCTGAAGCATCTGTAACCTGAAAGGTCTGTAACCAGGGGTACCACTGTACCATCCAAATCTATTATCATATCCTTCTACAATGCAAAAAATGGAAAGATATTATTATGAACAGATTTGACAGGGCAATGTTGTATGCTACCAAAATGCCCAGGAAAACAAAAACAACCTCACCCAGTACTGAAATAATGACAAGGTTGGTTCTACTATAGAATAAAATAAACTCCACAGTCCTGAAATCTGCCTGTGTCTTCCTTAACCATTATATGAATTAATGAGGCACCATGGATAGTTTGGAATCAAGAAGATTACTGAACTTCGCCAATCTACAACAATAGTGGGCTGGACCCACAACTCTTGTGTGGACCTCAAAGCATAAATTTTGAGAGTGCCAAATACAGTGGACGCTCGGGTTGTGAACATGATCTGTGTGGGAGGCATGTTCGCAACCCACAGCATCCACAACCTGCAGCGTCACGTCTGCGCATGCACGGGTTGCGATTCGGCGCTTCTGCACATGCACAAAGCGTGATTTAGTGTTTTTGCGCATGCGTGAGCGC
This sequence comes from Podarcis raffonei, assembly GCF_027172205.1. Classification (NCBI taxonomy): domain Eukaryota; kingdom Metazoa; phylum Chordata; class Lepidosauria; order Squamata; family Lacertidae; genus Podarcis; species Podarcis raffonei. The sequence continues at coordinate 109,903,764 of NC_070604.1, read as the reverse complement.
CAAAACCTGGAAGTAACTGGTTCCGGTACTTCCAGGTTTTGGCACGTCCGTAACCCAAAAACACGCAACCTGAAGCATCTGTAACCTGAGGTATGAATGTAACTGGCAGCCAAACATTTCTCTGGCACAGCCTCAAACCGAGTCATCATGGGCTTTTAGCTCATGTTTCAACTGCATATAGTTCTCCAAAGTCCAAAGTCACTAGGGGAAAGAAATGACCTTTGCCAGCTGCGTAGCTGTTCAGTTTGACCCAGAAAGTGTTGTGTGCCCCCCCCACCTTTCCTCATTCTGTAAGCATGCAAACTTTTAACTAAAAATAGTCCTGCAATATTTTACTTAAAGTGACAATGCCAAATGAGGTGTTCACATTTTAATTGCCTAATCTGGAAGTATTTACAGTTCAATAGCTCTAGAAAGAGTGTTAATAATAGAACATTTGTCTTTGAGTTGTCCCCCCCCCCCTGTTTTTTTTTTTTTTAAAATCAAATTGCATTAGGGATTAGAAGAAAATTTGTGCACATCCCAACAGGATGAGGTAGGGCATACAGTTGCAAAATAACAGACGGTTATTCACAGGTGACAGAAACATTAAGTGATGATCTGAGTGTGCAAATGAAGTATTACTTCTTTAACAGCACAGACAATATTGCCAGCATCTCTAGCTAGGGTTCGGATATAGTCTTTCCTGAAACAATCGCAGGGCATTTTTAAAATATATATATATAATAATTTTGGAGCAGGTTTCTTCAGGTGAGCCAATGATGACCCTGATTATTTGCAAGGCTTCACAATCCCATCTTGGGACTGGTTCCCTGGAACTATTTGAATTCCAGGGATGCAGATAGTAATAATAATAATAATAATAATTTATTATTTACACCCCGCCCATCTGGCTGGGCCTCCCCAGCCACTCTGGGCGGCTTCCATAAAAACCAAAAATACAGTAAAATATCACACGTTAAAAACTTCCCTGAACAGGGCTGCCTTAAGATGTCTTCTGAATGTCAGGTAGTTGTTTATCTCTTTGACATCTGCTGGAAGGGCGTTCCACAGGGCGGGCGCCACTACCGAGAAGGCCCTCTGCCTGGTTCCCTGTAGCTTTGCTTCTCGCAATGAGGGAACCGCCAGAAGGCCCTCGGCGCTGGACCTCAGCGTCCGGGCAGAATGATGGGGGTGGAGACGCTCCTTCAGGTATACTGGACCGAGGCCGTTTAGGGCTTTAAAGGTCAGCACCAACACTTTGAATTGTGCTCGGAAACGTACTGGGAGCCAATGTAGGTCTTTCAAGACTGGTGTTATATGGTCTCGGCGGCCGCCCCCAGTCACCAGTCTAGCTGCTGCATTCTGGATTAGTTGTAGTTTCCGAGTCACCTTCAAAGGTAGCCCCACGTAGAGCGCATTGCAGTAGTCCAAGCGGGAGATAACCAGAGCATGCACCACTCTGGCGAGACAGTCCGCAGGCAGATAGGGTCTCAGCCTACGTACCAGATGGAGCTGGTAAACAGCTGCCCTGGACACAGATTTGACCTGTGCCTCCATGGACAGCTGTGAGTCCAAAATGACTCCCAGGCTGCGCACCTGGTCCTTCAGGGGCACAGTTACCCCATTCAGGACCAGGGAATCCTCCACACCTGCCCGCCTCCTGTCCCCCAAAAACAGTACTTCTGTCTTGTCAGGATTCAACCTCAATCTGTTAGCTGCCATCCATTAGATAGGCCACCAATCTTCAGCATGCTTGGTAAAGATTTACCCAGCTGGCATGTGAAAACCTGAGCATGTGATAAGAAGCTAGTCAAGACCATGGAGACCCTCAGAAATGCATTCAAAAAAAGATTAAGTGTGGCCCCTGTCACAACCAGGTTTTCTAAATTCCCCCCACCAGTCGGTAGGCGGTGCCGCACTTTCGGAAGCAACCATCACCGGAAGTGTGGCACCAGCTTCTGGAAGTACATCGGCTGGAAAGCCATAGAGGAAGGAGGAACAAGAGTGGGAGACATAGGGGGTAAGTTGGTGTGTCGTTTGATTCTGGTTTTTTGGCCCTGTGCTCTGATGTCAGCCAACTGACTCGTGCCATAGCATGGGACCAAAAAACGCACGTCTTTTGGTCCCACTCTCTGGAGCGGCCAGAGCATGGGAGCCAAAACAGGACATCTGGGATTGGGATAAGAAGCTGAGATGGCTTCTGTAAATCCAGGATGTCCCGCTTTAAATGGGACATTTGTTGTTAGGCTTCAGGGAATTGGCTTCCTCCCCTGTGGACATAAATGAGCAGATCAAATGAAAGGAAGTCTTTTAGTTTCTTTAATAAACACAGTGAAGGACAAAAGAAAGCGTCAACCTAGAATGGCAGCGCTCCCAATTAAGGTTCACAACCCCTTCCGTCCCTATTAATCTACGTCACTCCTATGTTTTGTAATCCAAGTCTGTATCTTCTGTTCTGAAACTTTCTGAGCTCCCCTTCACCTTGGGCTGAGTGGAGGAATGCTTTCCAAAGACTGTGGATCTCTTAGCACTCTCCCATTATTTCTTCTCCTAGCTGTTCCCCATCCAGTATTTCCCAGCTTCTGCCTTCTGAACTATGCCCCTCTGTGAACCTCTTTTCCGGATCTATACTGTCCTCCTGCTCCTGGGAAGATTCAGGAGCAGGGGGAGGTGGGGCTCCCACCATTCCTCCTCAGTGCAGCCCTCCTCAGCACGGTCCCTGACATTTGTGGGAGCCAGCGTGGTGTAGTGGTTAAGAGCAGTGGACTCGTAATCTGGTGAACCGAGTTCACTTTCCTGCTCCTCCACATGCAGTTGCTGGGTGACCTTGGGCTAGTCACACTTATCTGAAGTCTCTCAGCCCCACTCACCTCACAGAGTGTTTGTTGTGGGGGAGGAAGGGAAAGGAGAATGTGAGCTGCTTTGAGACTCCTTAGGCTACTGATAAAGTGGGATATCAAATCCAAACTACTACTACTACTACTACTACTACTCTTCTTCTTCTTCTTCTTCTTCTTCTTCTTCTTCTTCTTCTTCTTCTTCTTCTTCTTCTTCTTGTGTGGTATGTCCTAGCCCTCCTTGGAGATGCCAGGGATTGAACTTGGAAACCTCTGCTTGTTACACAGATTATCTACTGCTGATGTCCCTTCCTATGAACATTCGTGTTGCTGATAATTTTGAGGAGATTTCACCCCTCCCATATCCAAGAATCTCCTGATGAGTCTGGTGATTCTCCAGAGAGAAGGAGGCGTGTTCTGCTCTCTACTTATTCTGCTCCAGCACCACATCAAAGAGTCAGTCAGTCAGTGTGCCGGAGAGAGAGAGACTGAGTGTTAGAGATCGTTTGTATAGATAAGGTTGGTGCTAAGAGCAGCTGCAGACACTCAGTGCAGTGCAGCATTCATTTATGCTTAGACCTATTTAGCTCTGTATATAATTGTATAATAGTTGTAGATAGAATAAAGAAGTTATTCTACAGAGCTGCTCTCCAAGTTGTTTATACTCTGCTATACTCTGCTATACTCTGCTGTGTGACGACTGTCTACTTGTGGAAGTGAATCCGGTGCTCACAACTCTAAGCTGTGAGTCCACAGCACTTTGACCTGTTCCTGTGCAGAAGGTGGTCTCTGGAAGTGCTACCCAGCTCGCCTAGCCCAGTCGGGGCTGAAGTGGATGAGTCCAGTTCGTGGCACTGGCTCAAGGGCGATGCTGACAAATTTATGGGTCCGGATTCAGTTCATGATGACCTAATTGTAAAGCAATTCCTCTGATATGAATTCTTATTTGAATCCAGCCATCCTTCATTTAGATAGCTCTTGGGGGTTATCATATTATTTGCAGGAAAGGTTTATGGCTGGCATTAAAACATGTTGAGGTCATCACGGGGTAGAGAAATGGTTTCCATTTGAGGTGAAACCCTTAATGTGGCACATTCATGAATACCATTTAGGATCATAAATGGCTCTCTGATCCTACTTGGGTCTCTTCATTAAAATCATCAATGTTGGACAGACTGTGTGCCCACCAGGATCAAATATTGTGAAATAGCCCCCCAAATGTTTCCACTTCCTGCCAAGTCATGAGGTAGATTTTAATATTAATGCCATACTTAAAAAAAGATTTTATTTTTTTGGGAGGGAGGGAATAGCCTTTTCATTTGGAAGCCTTAATGGCATCCTACAATCACATTTCTTAAGCTTTTATTAGGAAGTGAGATGGCTGGACGTGTCTGTTCTGCGAAAAAGAAAGCTGTGGTTTTTTTCCACGGCCGTATCATAAATTTTGCAATTTCAGGCATTAAGAGAGGGGGTGCAATGCCTAGAATGAGAACCAGCAAACCTATGCCTGTAATAAATTAATATAATGATGGGGTAATAGTATATCGTTGGAGTGCACAGAACAATCCATTAGCACAAAATTGATGGGTAGAATTGTTTGCTCACAGCAAATCACTTCACTAGGGGAAATGGGTTAAGCCATATGCTCCATCCTGCTCTGTACTGTCAAATGAAGCCATATGCCATAATTAAACTTTCATAGGCTGTGATCATCAAGGCTGTCCGGGCTCAAGTTAAACATGCTGGGCGAGATCTCATCAAAAGCTCCATGCCCCTTGGGCTGCATTCCACCAGGAGGTTCTCCAGGACAAGTTCTGCTGAACTGGAAGTGGTGCGAGACGCATCTCACTGTGTCACCACCGTGAGATGGAACTGTCAAAGGGACTGGGCGCTCAGGCGATGATTGCGATCAACACCTAAACAACAAGACCTCTGCACCACGTCCTAATTTAT